>NC_089845.1:172190167-172790167 GCF_035609145.1 Eleutherodactylus coqui
ACATGGTTAATTTGCCTTTGTAGTAAATTGCTTCTGACATGGGGAAGGGGGTGCAGAGTCTGGATGCATCTTCCAAAGTATGACTCACGGGGCTGCACCTCCATTACCTTCTTTCTGTCTAGTTTAATTCCATTGATTAGCTTATGCTGAAATGAATTGCATTAGAGCCATTGGTAAATCATTTCTCTTAAAGGGATTGTCCACTTGGATGGAGCACACAGGATCAGGCAAGGAAATTCATTGAAACGGTCCTATAGTCTTGAAAGAGTTAATATTTCAACCCAGGCTATTGACAAATGTCCAAAAAAAACAAGGTGGAACCACAATTCAGCCCATGTCAAACAAATGTTACCATTGGACACACAACTGGAAGAGTTCTCATGCAGGTAGAAGCAGAGCCATAACTAAAGGGGTAGAGAGGTTGCAGAGCTGCATTGAAGACCAATGATGCCTCTACACATAGGAGAACACCCACAGTGTGCTGTAGAGGATGCATGATGTATAGGGGGACCACGATACATATTGTGTCAGGCCCAGGAGCTAGAAGTTATGCCTCTGGGTAGAACTCATAACTTGTGGTCATGTCCGAGTCTAAATCAACACACAGAATTGAAGTTGTGAAGAAGCAAAGACAGTAACAGCTGAGAAAATGGCATAAAATGAGAAGACAAAGCAAAATGAGGGTTCTGGGAGGTAGTCAGCAATGGACAATCCATCAGCAATGGACACTGAACCAGACACCCAGACACCACAGAACCGGGCATCAGGACAGTAAGACTGAGCAAGGCACCTTCAAGAACTTCAGAATACAGAAAGTTGGCTGGAGATGAGCTGCCTAACAAATAGGAGAAGAAGGAACAATAAATATAGCCAGAGCATGAAGTCGGGGCTACTTACTAGACCTGTATAATGGTGTGATTTGGCTGGCAGTCTGGACTTTCCATCTGACCATCTGCAGTGGTTCCTTGTGTCAGCTGTCAGAAATACCTCAAATGTCCTGTCGCTGCAGAAGTACCTAGTGTTGGCTGTTGGAAATACCTCGTGGTGCCCCTCTTCTCTTACCTGCTGCATCATCCTCTGTAATGTATGGTTTGATTGGTTGCCAGGGAGGCAGTTACCCTGCTTGGCCAATCAGCAATATTGTGATGCTATATAATCCATCCGCACCCTGTTATGGGCGCTGGTCATTCTCCCGGAGTCTGCTGTGTGCATGCATCCTGTCAGATCTGTCTGCTTCCCGGTTTGTCTGTTTATTCCTGAGCTCTGTCTGTCTGGATCCAGCTTTGTCTCTTAGGTTGTTGTTGCAGGCTATGATGAGTCTTGTTGGTTTACAAGTCTGTTTTGTCTTTTGTCTGTTTGTCAATCTATGTCTGACCCAGTAGGTGATGGATGCTCGGCTCTTGCTCAGTTTGTCCTACCTGTTCAATGGTGGGAAGACGCCGTTGGTAGGCGGATGGCACGGCCTTGGCCGGTCTGTCTTCCCTCCGTATTGTCCCGATATTCCTGGATTGTGTAGGTATGCGGACGCCTGTCTTGTACTCTGTTTGGTGTGGCAGTGTTCCCTGTCTGATTTGTACCTGTATCTCTCGTTGTCACATCTGTCATCTAGGGATAGACAAGGCCCTATAGGTAGAAGACATAGGGCCATCCTTACCAGGATGATCGCCCTGCTTTTAGACAGGGGCCTACCGAGTCCTGGTTTGCGTCGATTAAGGAAAGAATTCCTATTTTTGTATATGTTTAGTTCATCTTTGCTCTGTTTAGTGACACCCATGCAGGACATTATGGTTTAACCCTGCAAAGGCATGACAGTATAAGCTAGGTGACAGGTAGGCAGAGCTATGGGTTCAAAAACCCTACAGAGAAACTAGTTGTTGAAAACCATCGTAGGGCATATTTGACCAATAGGGCTGAGCTTCTCAGGACTCCTTATTGAATAAAGTAAAACAATTCATGGCTTTTAGGATGGTTAACCGGCCAGTCCATACAAATTATGGAGAACGCAAGAGTTCTGTTCAAGACTTTGGGTGGACAAAGGTTAGAACTAGAGATGAGCGAGCACGCTTGGATAAGTCAGTTACTTGAGCGAGCCTCGCTCTTCTCGAGTAACTGCATTCTTGTCCGAGCGTGCTCGGGGGAATGGCAGGGGTGAGCAGGGGGTGGCGGGGGGTGGCGGGGGGTAGTGGGGGGGGAGAGTGAGAGATCGCTCACTCTCTCCCTCGCTACCCCCCGCTAAACCCCGCCGCCCCCTCGAGCAGGCTCGGACAAGAATGCAGTTACTCGAGAAGAGCAAGGCTCGCTTCAGTAACTGACTTATCCGAGTGTGCTCACTCATCTCTAGTTAGAACGTCTTACAAAAGGAGATTCATAGGGGAACTTCAAGAAGTCACAAAAATGGAAGAACAGCACTTTGTAGGGCGCTATGATATTACAGGATATAGACATTAGGTGACCAGCGGGTTGTTAATCGGGATCTTACAGACAGGTGAGAACTATCAGAGGTTGATCAGGGATTATTCTGACTGCCGTTATGGAGTCGGGAAGGTATAATCAAGGATAGTCCTGCAGTCACATTGCGTGATCGAAACGTCGTTTACATGGAGAAATAAAGATTTCTTCATCATATCTCATTGGCTCCTGTGTATGCTGCTGCAGGACTATGCTTGATTACGTCTTATTTCGGGACTGAGTGTCCGGACTCATTATCTTTGTGGCTCCTGCATTTTTCTGGCTTTTTGTTGTCCTTCCCAGTTAGGGTTATACAGTGTGCTGCTGGTTGCTGCATTTGTTTATGGAGTCGGGAAGGAATTTTTCCCCCGATGGGGCTAACTGGCTTCTGCCTCTTGGGGTTTTTTATCTTCCTCTGGATCAACACGGAGGTTGAAGCGGGCTGAACTGGATGGGTATTGTCTTCATTCAGCCCAACATACTATGTTACTATGAGGCAGCAGCAAAGAAATAGACCTTCTGTAATGATGCAGAACAATAATATCCTGTAGGTTGACGGATCAGACATGGAACCAAAAACATCCCCAATGACCAGGAAATGGTTATTTGACCGAGTTCTGTTGTCTTTACACAGGTTGATTCACAATCATTGAGGGAACAATGAATTCTTGAGAACTATAAAACGTTTGGCATCTGCCTCTGAGCTGGGGCTTGTAGCAAGGCTTACTGTTAGGTCATGTCAAAATTCTTGATGTGACTCAAGTGCTTATTGGGGTCCGTTGGAAACAATACATGGAAAATAGTCAACATACTACATCAACGAGAGAGAATAATTTTATGGAGCTAATTGAATCACAAAACATGCAAACCCATACACATGGTGGGCCAGAGATGAGACTTTCATGCATCACGCCAGCGTAGAATGATATTGCTATCACCATTTGTTGGACTTCGCATGGTAAGATTTACTTCATACTGTACCTGAATTTACAGTATTGCTTGACACTTTGGGAATGTTCTTGTGTTGTAGCATTACTCACAGACCTTGGGTTATGGGGGATACTTATTCTCCTTATGGAGAGCGCCAAGTAGGTTTAAAGAGGTTTTGTGCCATTGGTGGCCATGGGGGGTCGGGTGGAATGAGATGTTTGTAAAATAAAAAAGACCCGCTGTGCGCTGCTCCCCATCGCCACTGGTCAACGCTCTGATCCATTGGTTGCAGCGGTGATGTTGGTAGTTTATCCATGTGACTGCTGCAGCCAATGAGAGGCCAGCAGGGACATCATCAGTGCCATCCTGTGACCTTGCCTTGGAGCTTCTACATTAGAAGCCCCCATTATGGGTTTACGGGACATCACTAGGTCTTCTGGCTGCGGGACGATACCTGTCAGATGCCGCAGTGTTACGATGAGTAAGCTGCTTTTATATAGTTTAGGGTACAGGGAGCTCAAAACTATATAAGATAAACAATTTGGATAGCCCCTTTAAAGAGACTTAGAGGCATGCAATGCTCATCTGAGAAATCTGGTATGCTAATGGGAGATGGTAGAATGGTTCTGCCGCACCACCTCTTGGAAGGCAGCTTCCTTATAAGTCAAGACTTACCTGTTAGTAAGTCTGTATACTGAAGGGAAAAATAAGCAAAGCACCAAGTGCTCAGGGTGACCGTATACACAGGAAATGCTCATAGGATACTCAATGTATCAAATCCACCTAATTCACTATGGGGGGCAACTAATATTTAATCAATTCAAACCCCTCCTAAATGGCGATCAGTCAGTAAGTGGGTATATTATATCAGCTGCCCTCCCCCAGTGAGGTAAGTGGTTTGACGTATCAATCGGCAGCTTTACTATTCAAAATACGGCAGTTTGGTGTCACAAATCGCTCCACGTCTATAATGCATTTTTAGTCACTTTCAAAAACTTTTTCCAACTTGTCCAAAAAAGTGGCCTGGCTAAAAATCACACCAAATTTCCAAAAGCTTCACCACTTTTTGGCATAAACTAGGCTAACTATTAGGTGGTATAAAATTAGAATAGAAATTCTTAAAATTCAACCAATGTATCATTCAGTAGCTTTGCAAAGCAGTCTAAGGGCGCATTCAGACGATTGACCGTATATGGGATGGGTTTTCACGCCCAGCCGATATACGGCGTCTCTCTCTGCAGGGGGAGGAGGCTGGAAGAGCCGAGAGCAGTGCTCTGAGCTCCCGCCCCCTCTCTGCCTCCTCTCCACCCCCTCTCTGCCCCTCTGCACTATTTGTAATGAGAGGAGGGGGGACGGGGGCGGGGCTAAGTTTCGGGAATTAGCTCTGCCCCACCCCCCTCTCCTCATTGAAAATAGTGCAGGGGGGTGGAGAGGAGGCAGAGAGGGGGCGGGAGCTCAGTGCACTGCTCCCGACTCTTCCAGCCTCTTCCCCCTGCAGAGGGAGACGCGGTATATCGGCTCGGCGTGAAAACTGACCGATATACGGCTGTGTGAATGCACCCTAAGACTGCTGTAAGTTTGCACGGTCTAGCGTTCAGACAGCACTAGTAGACCAGCCCCAGATGAGTATCCTAGGAGCACGTCTTGATCATTACGGCACCGACTCCTTTGTTTGTTATTTTCGGCAGTTTCCAAGTACCCTGCTTCCGTCTCCGCCTGCACCTTGGATGGAGCCACTACTTCAGTATTCAACATGCTTGCTTGCATTACTGGCGTAGTAGTAAGGTGATGGCGAACGTGGGCACCCAGATCTATCGGGCCAGTTGGGTTTATTATCATTACTAGATTGACCCGATGTTTGCTATGTGAAGGTTTCAGAAGTGGCTGCTGTGACCCTCTAAATCTGCTGGTCAGGTGATTATTTAGAGTGACTTTGTATTTGGAGCAGATATCTAAGCCAACAGGTCTCTCTCTGTTTGTCTGACTTTCTCTCTGTTTGTCTGTCTGACCTTCTCTCTGTCTGCCTGTCTGTCTGTCTCTCTCTCTCATTGTCTTTCTCTCTGTCTGCTTGGCTCTCTGTCTTCCTCTTTCTCTCTGTCTCTTTCGTTGTCTGTCTCTCTGTCTGTCTTTTATTCCCTTTCTGTCTCTCTCTGTCTGTGTGTCCCTCTGTCTGTCTCTCACTCTCTCTTTGTTTATTTTGCTCTCTCTCTGTCTTTCCATCGCTCTCTGTCTATCGCTCTCTGCCCGTCTATCACTCTCTCTCTCTCTCTGTCTATCGTGCTCTCTCTGGCTGTTTCTCTCTGTCTCTCTATTGCTATCTCTCTCTATTTGTCTCTCAATCGATCTCTCTGTCTGTCGCTCTCTCTGTCCCTCTACACTCTTTTTCTCTGTGTTTCTCTGTCTCTCTATTGCTCTCTGTTTCTTTCTGTCTTTCTTTCGCTGTCTCTATCGTTCTTTCTTTCTGTCTATTGCTCTCTCTCTCTCCCTGTGTTTCTATCACTTTTTCTCTCACTGTCTCTCTCCCCATCGCTCTGTGTCTCTATCAGTCTCTCACCATGTCTCTCTATTGCTCTCTCTCTGTCTATCTCTCTATCACTGTCTCTCTCTCTCTATCTGTCTCTATCGGTCTGTCTCCCTATCGCTCTCTCATTCTGTCTCTTTATTGCTCTCTGTCTGTCTCTCTCTTTCTCTCTCTCTAATGCTCTTTCTCTGTCTCCCTATCGTTCTCTCTGTCTGTATCTCTATCGCTGTCTCTCTATCGCTCTCTCTCCCTATCTGTCTCTCTATCTCTCTTGATTGGGCAGTGTATGGTGCAGCTTAGCAGTATATGCAGTGTTGCTTAGCAACGCTTCACTCATTGCAGCGCACGCCTGAAGCACAGCAGCGCCGCCCATAGACATAACATTGTAACTTCCACCCCACCTGACAGTCCCTTAATGTATTACACTCACATGTGATGATGTTCTGGCAGCGGTGAGCGTGTGTCATCTAATGACCCCAACATCAGACACCAAAGTTACAGCAAAGGGGGCAAAGTGTGGGGCAAGAAGAAGCAGGGAGGCTTATTTATAGTAGATTTACGACTATTGTACAGTTGGGGGTGCTGTTTTTTATGTTATTTTATCATAGTCTCTATTAGATGATTGGGTATTGACTAATAAGGAGGCGCTGCAGAGACATTCTTCCATCTGCTATTTGTATAACTAAATCTTGAGCATGAAATTATTCATAAATTTTGCTTGTAGTACCAAGCCTGACCACACGGTATGCTGTTAGGGAGAAGTAGGTCTACAAGCTACCCAAGTGATCTCAAATACAATATTCCATCTAATGATAGGAATGTTTAACACAGTAAATTCATTTTCTGTATTACTTGTTTCCTAAATGTACATGTTAATTTGTTAAAGGGTGTGCTGCGGCGTGGGCAGGGTGCACTGTGGGGCGGGGTATGATGTGCTGCAGTGCAGGGCAGGGTGTGCGGCAGTGCGGGGCAGGGTGCACTGTGGGGCGGGGTATGCTGTGCTGCAGTGCAGGGCAGAGTGTGTTGCGGTGCAGGGCAGGGTGTGCAGCGGCGCGGAGCAGGGTACGCTGTGGGGAGGGGTATGGTTTGCTGCAGTGCAGGGCAGGGTGTGTTGCGGAGCAGGATGTGCTGCGGTGTGGGGCAGGGTGTGCTGCGGGATGGGGCAGAGTGTCCTGTGGCACCTAAGCAAAATTACAAAGAAATCAGTATGCACGCCAATCAGAAGCAGCGGTGTCCCCGGCTCAGTGCCGAGGGAAAATCTGCCTCTTTTCAGCTCATTAGAGTACGGCGTGGGAAAACTTCAAAAGCAGATTGTAAAGGTCTCCGGGCGCGGAGTACAGAACCAGAGAGCCAGAAGGAAAGCTCATCAGCAGCGCTGTTAAAGGTTAATCAAGGATTGGATTGTAAAAACTAGATGAAAGGTTCCCTTTAAATATTGTAACAAAAATACAGAATTTAGAGGAACCTATTTTGGTTTTAGTGATCACCAGCGCTCACTGGGAGATTGGCAATGTGCCAAGAAGAGAGATACATTGTATAGACCTAATTGGAATATTGCTGAATTCTTCCTATTTAGAAGTTTGCAATTAAACAAGAGCAGAAGTAATTTCCTCTTGGGGCTTCTTTACCGCCTTGTCTTTAATCCTTGTGGTTTATTATGTACACTCATTCTATAAATACAACCCCCAACCCCCATCCCCCAGCGGAGAAACTGTCGTTCTGCTGCAGACCCGGCACGCGGCTCCATCTTAGGCAGATCTGTAAAGGATGAGAGTTGTGGTGATTAGATGAATGGTCTTGTCACCGGAGGCCCTAAAAGTGGTTCCCCCTTGGCCTATAAGAGGCTCTCGGAGGCTCCTTGTGTGTAGTGACCTCTTCTTCCGCTTGTGTAGAGCTTGTTGACCACTAGAGGCCTCTACAACGCAGAAGAGGGATTTCACTCCGTTACCAGAGTCTGAGAGGGGCGCATTATTGGGGTGTGAGAAGCATATACATACACTCCTTCTAGGGGGGGGGGGACATTACTGACAATGAGTATATATATATATATATATATATATATATATATATATATATATATATATATATATAGGTGACCTGAGCGGGAGGCCTACCACGATGGGGGTGACCATGTGGAAACACGATGGAATGTCACGGGTGGCTCCATGATCTTGGCCGGGCCCAGTTGCTCGTAGTACGTAAACATAGTATTGAAGAATCTGAATGTCATGTGACGCCAGCGCCTCTTTTTGGCCGCTATTCACACGGCGCAAAATAAAGAGTCCGCAGTCCAATAATAAGTTTTACAAGAACTCGCACGGCGGTGCACGGCTGTACTTTACTCTTGGATTCTCCAACAAGTAGTACATTGTGCAGACATAACAATCCTCTTTACAGATATTCACTTCTCGGCCACACCTTCCATATTACAGGCTTTCTAGGAGACGCTCTCCGCTCTGAACTCCAGACGTCTGCAGTCCCAGTTATCTGACCGTCCGTGGGATCTGCACTCCCAACTCAGTAACAGCATTCACTCAAGTGTTCTATCTGGTTCTCAGGCTTCTTCAGTGGCTTCCCTTCTTTTGGAGTGGCAGGAGACCTGTTACTCTAGGCCCAGCTCAGCGCAGGAACGTCCTCCACCTCCGACTACATTTTCTCAACTCCTCTAACTAAACTCCGTCTCTCCACTACCCAAGCCTGGCGATCACATCACTCCCGCAGTTAAAGAGACACACACAGAGCTCATCCACAGCAGTCAGTCACATACATTCACACCACAACCTCGGGCCAATACAAGTGCACATTTGTTGCCCAGAGAAAGGAACACATTCCAAAAGAGGGAAGGTGGGAAGGAAATGAAAGAGGTAGAGAAGTAGGAAAGACAGGAGAACAGAAGAGACATTACCAGAGGAGTGCAAAAGCAATGCGGAAAGCAGCGGCTGTGGAGGGGATGGAAATACAATGAGATCCTGTAAAGTAGAGCAGCCTACCGCCGCTGAGTGTGCAGTATACAGTGCGGGGAGCGATAATGATACTTTAGTAATAGAGATGAGCGAGCACACTAGCCTGAGCATTAGGGTACTCGAGATGCTCGTTACTCGAGGATGAACACCGCGCCATTTTCTAGCCAATAGACATGCAGGGAAGGCATTACCACTTCCTCCTGTGACGTGCCAGCCCCCCCCCCCCCCTACAGCACTGAGTGGCTGGCGAGATCAGGTGACTGCCGAGTACTTAAAGTGGTCCCACCCGCAACTCGCCTCAGACGCATGCTGGCAGAGGTTGGGGAAAGTGTTTGAGTGGGATCCTGTCTTCAAGAACCCCAACGGTCCTTCTTAGGGCCACATCTGACCGTGTGCATTACTGTTGTGGCTGGCTGGGAGCAGTAGTGCACCATTTTTTTTTTCATCTCGGGCTGTGCAGGCCATTTCATCTATAGCATTCTCAGTCTGCAGTGTATTATACAGAGTATAGGGAAGGAGCTGCTTATATAGGGAAAGTGTTAGAGTAGAATCCTGTCTTCAAGAACCCCAACGGTCCTTCTTGGGGCTACTCTTCATAGTGTGCATTACTGTTGTGGCTTGCTGGGAGTAGTAGTGCATCAATTTTTGTATTACACATCTATGCCTGTTCCCATCCTTTCAGTAATACCTTTCTTAGTCTGCAGTGCCGTACAACCAGCTCTCACAGTGAAACTGCACTCTAACATTTCCTAGCCTACTGCGATCGACTTCATTTATACCGTTCTGTGTCTGCAGTGCATTAGACAGCGGTCTCACCGCTAAACAGTACTCTAATATTTCCGGGGCCACTGCAAAGTATTTCAGCTCTGCCGCTGTGCAGAGCATCCCACAATACCCTTTCCTTGGTGGGGTTGAGATCGCCGCAGTTACCAGCACTATCCACTGGCTTTAGAGTCTTCTCCCACTCTACACAGCCTCTATAATCTACAAGTCTCTGCGAGCAGTAAATTACCCCTAGGTATCAGCGCAAGACACAAGTCACAGCATAGAGCCTCCGCTACCTACAAGTCTCTGTGAGCGGTAAATTACCCCTAGGTATCAGCGCAAGACACAAGTCCCAGCATAGAGCCTCCGCTGTCTACAAGCCTCTGTGTGCGGTGAATTAGCCACAGTTGTCAGCGCTGTACAGTGGGGTAATTTATTTGGGCCCTGCTCTATTCTTAATCCGCCATGATGAGGAGTAGGGGTAAGGGTCGAGGACGTGGAGGTCTAAGTGAGGGTGTGGGCACAGGTCGAGTTCCTGGTCCACGTGAATCACAGGAGGCTGCTGAGGGATTAAGAGAGAGGCAAGTTTCTGGGGTCCCCAGCTTCATATCACAATTTATATGTCCACGTGGTAGACCTTTATTACAAACAGAGCAGTGTGAGCAGGTCCTGTCGTGGATGGCAGAAAATGCTTCCAGCAATGTATCGACCAACCAGTCTTCCACGCAGTCCACTAATCCTGGCCTAGGGACTCCAACTTTGAATCCTCTGGCTGCTGCTCCTTCTTCCTCAAAGCCTCCTCACTCCATGAAAATGACATATTCTGAGCAGTCAGACTCCCAGGAACTGTTCTCGGGTCCCTGCCATGAGTGGGAAAAAATGGTTCCTCTCTCACCTGAGGAGTTTGTTGTGACCAATGCCCAACCTTTGGAAAGTTCCCGGAGTCCGGGTGATGAGGCTGGGGACTTCTGGCAACTGTCTCAAGAGCTTTCAGTGGGTGAGGAGGATGATAATGATGAGATACAGTTGTCTGTCAGTGAGGTAGTAGTAAGGGCAGTAAATCTGAGGGAGGAGCGCACAGAGGATTCGGAGGAAGAGCAGCAGGACGATGAGGTGACTGACCCCACCTGGTTTTCTAAGCCTACTGAGGACAGGGCCTCAGAGGGGGAGGCAAGTGCAGCAGCACGACAGGTTGGAAGAGGCAGTGGGCTGGGCAGGGGTAGAGGCAGGGCCAGAGCAAAGAATCCCCCAACTGTTTCCCAAAGCACCACTTCACGGCAAGCCTCCGTGCAGAGGGCTAGGTGTTCAAAGGTGTAGATGTTTTCTATTGAGAGTGTGGACGACTGACGAACACTGGTGTGCAACCTGTGTCGCACCAAGATCAGCCGGGGAGCCACCACTACCAGCCTCACCACCACCGCATGCGCAGGCATATGATGGCCAAGCACCCCACAAGGTGAAACGAAGGCCATTCACTGCCTCCGGGTCACACCACTGCCTCTCCCCCTGTGCCCCAGCCTGCCACACAGATCCAATCGCCCTCCCAGGACACAGGCACGAGCGCCTCCCGGCCTGCCCCCACACCCTCACCTCCACCGTCCTCCACTCTTTCCAGCAATGTCTCTCAGTGCAGCGTTCAGCTGACGCTAACACAAGCGTTGGAGCAAAAGCGCAAATACGCCGCCACCCACCCGCACACGCGAGCTTTAAACGTGCACATTGCCAAATTAATCAGCCTGGAGATGCTGCCATACAGGCTTAAGGAAACGGAGGCTTTCAAAAACATGATGGTGGCTGCGGTCCCGCGCTACTCGGTCCCCAGTCGCCACTATTTTTCCCGGTGTGCCGTCCCAGCCCTACACCAGCACGTCTCCCACAACATAAATCGTGCCCCCACCAACGCAGTTACTGGGAAGGTCAACTTAACCACGGACACGTGGACAAGTACTGGTGGGCAGGGCCACTATATCTCCCTGACGGCACATTAGATGAACTTGGTGGAGGCTGAGACCAAGTCAGAGCCTGGGACCGCTCACGTCCTACCCACACCCAGAATAGCGGGTCCTGCCTCGGTGCTGGTATCTGCAGCGTTTTATGCCACCTCCTCCAAACCCTCTCCCTCCTTCTCCTCTGCTACGCCTACCTCTCAATTAAGAAGTGTGAGCACGTCGCCAGCAGTCGGTAGTGCGCAGCACCGCAGCACAGCAGTGGGCAAGCATCAGCAAGCCGTGCTGAAACTAATCAACATCGGTGACAAGAGGCACACGGTCCCCGAGCTGTTGCAGGGTCTGACCGAGCCAACCGAACTCTGGCTTTCGCCGCTGAGCTTCCAACTAGGCATTGTCGTGTGTGACAACGGATGTAACCTGGTGGCGGCTCTGCAGCTCGGCAGCCTCACACACGTGCCATGCCTGGCCCACGTCTTCAATCTGGTGGTTCAGCGGTTTCTGAAATCCACCCTGGACGCTGCCACACTGAGGACCCTGCAACGTCGGTTTCAGCTGCCAGAGCACAGACTGCTGTGCGACATGCCCGCATGCTGGAATTCTACACTGCACATGTTGGCCAGGCTGTACGAGCAGCATAGAGCAATAGTGGAATACCAGCTGCAACATGGGCGGCGGAGTGGTAGTCAGCCTCCGCAATTCTTTACTGAGGAGTGGGCATGGATGGCAGATATCTGCCAGGTCTTCGGAAACTTTGACGAGTCTACCCAGATGGTGAGCGGCGATGCGGCAATCATTAGCGTTACCATCCCGCTGCTTTGCCTGCTGAGAAGTTCGCTGCAAAGCATAAAGGCCGGCGCTTTGCTGTTGGAACAGGAGATGGGGGATGACAGTATGTCGCTTGATATCCAGACCACCCTCATTTCTAGCGCGTTTGGAGGGGGAGGGGGGGAGGAGGAGGGGGAAGAGACAGCTGGGCACACTGCAGAGGGTACCCATGCTGCTTGCCTCTCATCTGTTCAGCATGTATGGGCTGTAGAGGTGGAGGAGGAGGATCCTGAAAGTCATCTTCCTTCTGAGGACAGAGATGTGTTGCGTTCTGGGACCCTGGCACACATGGCTGACTTCATGTTAGGCTGCCTATCCCGTCACCCTTGCATTAGACGCATTCTGGCCAACACGGATTACTTGATGTACACCCTTCTTGACCCACGGTATAAGGAGAACCTTTCACTCTCATTCCCGAAGAGGAAAGGGGTACGAGAGTGATGCAATACCAAAGGGGCCCTGGTGGAAAAAGTGATGCTAAAGTTCCTCTCTGACAGTGCTAGCGGCAGAAGACGCAGTTCAGAGGGCCAGGTAGCAGGGAAGGAGCGGGGATCAGGCAGCATGTCCAACGCAGGCAGGGGAACACTCTCCAAGGCCTTTGCCAGCTTTATGGTTCCCCGGCAAGACTGTGTCACCACTCCCCAGTCAAGGCTGAGTCGGAGGAAGCACTGTAAAAAGATGGTGAGGAAGTACATAGCCAAACGTAACACCATCCTCCATGATGCCTCCGCTCCATACAACTATTGGGTGTCAAAAATGGACACGTGGCATGAACTTGCGCTGTACGCCCTGGAGGTGCTGGCCTGCCATGCCGCTAGCGTCTTGTCAGAGAGGTTGTTTAGTGCAGCTGGGGGAATCATCACGGATAAGCGTACCTGCCTGTCAACTGCCAGTGCCGACATGCTTACACTCATAAAGATGAACAAAGCCTGGATTTCCCCAGACTTCTCCTCTCCACAGGTGGAAAGCAGCGGAACCTAATGATTCTTTTCGCTGCAACAGGAGAAAAAGCATCCTCTATTACCAAAAAAAAGGGTGAATTAGTTTTCTCAATCCCTCTAGGATATTATTACTCCTCCTCCTCCTAAAATAGCATGTCATCACACTGAACTGCCAATTTTTCTGCTCTGTTTAAAAGGTTTTTACAATTTTTTAAAGTTTCAAAAGTATTGATACTTTAACAGAAACCAATTTTTTTCACAGGGCTGCCTCCAGGCTCTGTTGCAAATTAAGCAACAGCGAGGTGTATCTTTAAAAAATGTTTATGGGTTTTACCCGCTCTCGCGGTTGAGCAAATTTCAAGGGTACACTTGTAGTCTTGGTACACCAATTTTTCTGGCCCTCACCTATACCGTTATCTAACTAATTTTTCCGGCCTTCGCCTACACTCATGGTACACCAATGTTTCAGGGGTTCACCTACACTCATGGTACACCAATGTTTCAGGGGTTCGCCTATACTCTTGGTACACCAATGTTTCAGGGGTTCACCTACACTCATGGTACACCAATGTTTCAGGAGTTCGCCTATACTCTTGGTACACCAATGTTTCAGGGGTTCACCTATACTTTTGCTACTGAAATGTTATTGGGGTCCGCCTATGCAGTTTCTACTGAATGGTTTAAGGGGTACGCCTATACTTTTACAACAGAAATGTTACGGGGTCTGCCTATACTCTTGGTACACCAATGTTTCAGGGGTTCGCCCACACTCTTGTAACAGAAATGTTCCTGGGGTCTGCCTATACTATCGGTGAACAAAGACTTCCCATCGTGGTGTTTTACCTGTCTGGAACAAATACATGGACTCAGTTGAGCAGAAATGTGGGCCGAGGTCCTTGGCGGGGTGAAACTCTGCCATGTTTTAGCACTCTGATTTCTTCTTGTGTAATACCATCTTTGTGGACTGACAGCATAGGCGAGCCCAAGGAACTCAAAGACTTCCCCTTGGGGTGTTGAGCTATCTGTGTGAGGACACATGGAATTCCCATTGCTATGTAACTCGCGGCACCTTGGGTCACACAAGGTGGAGGCTGGGACCGAGCCTGACCCTGGGCCCGCTCACATGCTTCCCACACAGAGTATTGCTGCATTGAGGAGATGTGTAGAAGTGCTGGCACCTGAGTCCCCTTTATGCCCATGTTTGCGGCTCCCGACGATTTTGTGACGGAGGTGGCACGGGATTGGAACTATGATCGTATGCCAATTTATCATCATTCTCTACAGCATTGTCGGCTATCGCCCACACTTTCATAAAGGGTCGTTGCCTGGCCCTGCCAACCCTCTGCAGTGTGTTCCTCCGGTTCCTCCTCATCCAGTACGCACTTATAAATAGACATGAGGGTGGTGTGGCTATTAAGCGAGCGTGTGGCATGAGGGCAGCTGAATGCTGCACAGGGAAACTTTTGTGTGCGCTGTGGACACAGGGTCGTGCGGGGGGTGGGGTGGGGGGACAGCAATGCCAGGATGTAACCCAGGAGAAGAGGCAGCAGTGTCACCCGCAGGCAGTGATTGTCCTTGGTTGCAGGTAGTGTAGTGCTTAGCTAAGATGTGCCAGCGCATGTGCCTTGCTAATGAGGGTTTGTCCGAAGTAACCCTTCACACGGAACCGAATAGGTCAGATGACGCACCGCAAGCCTCGGTGATTGCTGCACCATAATCTATAGACTACCTGCGGATTTTGATGTGGAAGTGAAAATGGCTTAAAACCTGCCTGCAGTTCTTCATCAAAATCCACCGTGGGACCCGCTGATTTGGGCATGGAATTCCACAGATGCGGATTTACTTTGTCCTGCAGTGCAATTCTGTCCTGTGTGAAAGGTCCCTTGCGGTGCCCATACAATAGCCTTGTGTTCATTGTTCTCCCGGCACAGGATTATGCAGCAGGACATTCGATGAAACCCGTCCAGAGCGCTGCAGCCGTCCTCCCACATCCGGTCGTTACAGTGTAACTATTATGTAACATGTGCTGAAGCGCTATGTAAGTATTATGTACAGATGTCCAGCACACGGCTGCACGCCTTTGAACATGCGATTGGCTTCCCTGACAATCAGCTCATGGGGGGGCCGTCTTCTTGTTTTCAGGGAATTTCACCAGCCTCTAATACAATAATTGGGCCAAAAGGTCTAAAGGAGACGAGCAGAGAATTCCCTTCATCCACATGAAACATTGAGTAACTTTGTACAAACAGCGCATGGATGGAATTCAAAGTGAGCAGCAGATGCCGGACCCTGTTGTACATCTTACATCAAAGTGAGCCGCGATTCTTTGTAGCTGAAGATGTAATAAAGATCAAATAGACATTGTTTATATTGAATATTTCGTCATTTTTACCCTGATCGATAGTCATGTGACCATTCTAACAGTAGAGGCATGCTTACAATGAATATCTTTATGGTGACTATGTTCACCCAAGTCGTATAGTGGGGCGATTAGTTCAGGATTGCCTTCGCTGAGGTCAAAGGGCATGTTTCTCTTTCACCAAATACAATGTTATACAAGCTGCGGGGGAAGGCAGAAACCCATTAGGCCATGTCACCGATGTTACGGCCATTTTGAATACCACCATACTGGATGTAACTTTATTTTCCCCATGGGAAGGTCGGTGTGTGATATATCAAAGTGGCCGACAATTCCACCAGAAAAATGACGGTGGGCATCATTTTATGGGAATTCTCATAGTAATGTTTCATCCTTACTAGAGATGAGCGAACGTACTCGTCCGAGCTTGATATTCGTGCGAATATTAGGGTGTTCGGGATGCTCGTTACTCGAGACAAGTACCACGCGATGTTCGGGTTACTTTCACTTTCATCTCTGAGACGTTAGCGCGCTTTTCTGGCCAGTTGAAAGACAGGGAAGGCATTACAACTTCCCCCTGTGACGTTCAAGCCCTATACCACCCCCCTGCTGTGAGTGGCTGGGGAGATCAGGTGTCACCCGAGTATAAAAGTCGGCACCTCCCGCGGCTCGCCACAGATGCGTTGTGAGATAGCTGAGGGACAGTGGTATTGTGTTGGAGCTGCTGTAGGGAGAGCGTTAGGAGTTAGTGTAGGCTTCAAGAACCCCAACAGTCCTTCTCAGGGCCACATCTAATAGTGTGCAGTACTGTGTTAGCACAGTATTTTTTTTTTTTTTGTCCAAAATTGGATCTGCAGAGCATTGCGCCCTGCAATAGGGACAGAAGTGGGGGTTAGGCAGGGAGAGTGTTAGGAGTTAGTGTAGGCTTCAAGAACCCCAACGGTCCTTTCTAGGGCCACTTCTATCCGTGTGCAGTACTGTCCAGGCTGCTGTTAGCAGTGTTGCATGTTTTTTTTTCTTCTCAAAACCGGCTGTGCAGAGCATTGCACCCGGCATTAATACTACAGGGATAGAATTGTGTAGGCAGGGCCAGAAGACATTTATTATTCATTGAATACACGCAGTGGGGTCTTCCCTTTGCTAAAAAGGAAAAAAATTATATTTGGCCTGCCTGTGTCAGTCCTAAGGTCTCCGTGTACGTGTGTGCTGCGTGGACAACTTACAAAAATCAGACGCAACCAGCTACACTTTACTGCAGCCTAGCGCCATTGTCTTTCCTGACTGGCAAATACCTGCTCTGCTAGAGTTAATAACTCTGCTACACTATACTTGTGTGACACTTTTTCAGGGCCACACCACAGATATTAAACGTATTGTTCTTCATTGAATATACGCAGTGGGGTCTTCCCTTTGCAAAAAAGCGAAAACATTATATTTGGCCTGCAGGCTTGCGCCAATTTATTTCCTGCCTGGGAAATCAAATCACTGGTAATACAGCATGCTGAGGGGTAGGGGTAAGCCTAGAGGACGTGGACGTGGCCGAGGACACGGAGGGCCAAGTGAGGGTGTGGGCACAGGCCGAGCTCCTGATCCAGGTGTGTCGCAGCCGACTGCTGCGCGATTAGGAGAGAGGCACGTTTCTGGCGTCCCCACATTCATCGCCCAATTAATGGGTCCACGCGGGAGACCTTTATTAGAAAATGAGCAGTGTGAGCAGGTCCTGTCCTGGATGGCAGAAAGTGCTTCGAGCAAGCTATCATCCACCCACAGTTCTGCGCCGTCCAGTGCTGCAAATCAGAATCCTCTGGCTGCTGCTCCTCCTTCCTCCCAGCCTCCTCACTCCCCTACAATGACACCTGCTCAGGAGCGGGAACACTCCCAGGAACTGTTCTCGGGCCCCTGCTCAGATTGGGCAGCAGCGGTTGCTCTCCCACCAGAGGAGTTTATCGTCACTGATGCACAACCATTGCAAAGTTCCCGGGGTCCGGGGTATGAGGCTGGGGACTTCCGGCAACTGTCTCAAGAAGTTTCTGTGGGTGAGGAGGACGATGACGATGAGACACAGTTGTCTTGCAGTGAGGTAGTAGTAAGGGCAGTAAGTCCAAGGGAGCAGCGCACAGAGGATTCGGAGGAAGAGCAGCAGGACGATGAGGTGACTGACCCCACCTGGTGTGCAACGCCTACTCAGGACAGGTCTTCAGAGGGGGAGGCAAGGGCATCAGCAGGGCAGGTTGCAAGAGGCAGTGCGGTGGCCAGGGGTAGAGGCAGGGCCAGACCGAATAATCCACCAAGTGTTTCCCAAAGCACACCCTCGCGCCATGCCACCCTGCAGAGGCCGAGGTGCTCTAAGGTCTGGCAGTTTTTCACAGAGACGCCTGACGACCGACGAACAGTGGTGTGCAACCTTTGTCGCGCCAAGATCAGCCGGGGAGCCACCATCAACAGCCTCACCACCACCAGCATGCGCAGACATATGATGGCCAAGCACCCCACAAGGTGGGACGAAGGCCGTTCACCGCCTCCGGTTTGCACCGCTGCCTCTCCCCCTGTGCCCCAACCTGCCACTGAGATACAACCTCCCTCTCAGGACACAGGCACGACCGTCTCATGGCCTGCACCCACACCCTCACCTCCGCTGTCCTCGGCCCCATCCACCAATGTCTCGCACCGCACAGTCCAGCCGTCGCTAGCGCAAGTGTTGGAGCGCAAGCGCAAGTACGCTGCCACGCACCCGCACGCTCAAGCGTTAAACGTGCACATAGCCAAATTTATCAGCCTTGAGATGCTGCCGTATAGGCTTGTGGAAACGGAGTCCTTCAAAAGTATGATGGCGGCGGCGGCCCCGCGCTACTCAGTTCCCAGTCGCCACTACTTTTCCCGATGTGCCGTCCCAGCCCTGCACGACCACGTCTCCCGCAACATTGTACGCGCCCTCACCAATGCGGTTAGTGGCAAGGTCCACTTAACAACGGACACGTGGACAAGCACAGGCGGGCAGGGCCACTACATCTCCCTGACGGCACATTGGGTGAATTTAGTGGAGGCTGGGACAGAGTCAGAGCCTGGGACCGCTCACGTCCTACCCACCCCCAGAATTGCGGGCCCCAGATCGGTGGTGGTATCTGCGGCGGTGTATGCTTCTTCCACTAAAGCACCCTCCTCCTCCTCCTCCTCCTCCTCCTCCAACGCAACCTCTGTCTCGCAATCAAGATGTGTCAGCAGCAGCAGGACGTCGCCAGCAGTCGGTGTCGCGCGGCGTGGCAGCACAGCGGTGGGCAAGCGTCAGCAGGCCGTGCTGAAACTACTCAGCTTAGGAGATAGGAGGCACACGGCCCACGAACTGCTGCAGGGTCTGACAGAGCAGACGGACCGTTGGCTTGCGCCGCTGAGCCTCCAACCGGGCATGGTCGTGTGTGACAACGGGCGTAACCTGGTGGCGGCTCTGCAGCTCGGTAGCCTCACGCACGTGCCATGCCTGGCCAATGTCTTTAATTTGGTGGTTCAGCGCTTTCTGAAAAGCTACCCACGCTTGTCAGACCTGCTCGGAAAGGTGCGCCGGCTCTGTGCACATTTCCGCAAGTCCCACACGGACGCTGCCACCCTGCGCACCCTGCAACATCGCTTTAATCTGCCAGTGCACCGACTGCTGTGCGACGTGCCCACACGGTGGAACTCTACGCTCCACATGTTGGCCAGGCTCTATTAGCAGCGTAGAGCTATAGTGGAATACCAACTCCAACATGGGCAGCGCAGTGGGAGTCAGCCTCCTCAATTATTTACAGAAGAGTGGGCCTGGTTGGCAGACATCTGCCAGGTCCTTCGAAACTTTGATCAGTCTACCCAGATGGTGAGCGGCGATGCTGCAATCATTAGCGTCACCATTCCTCTGCTATGCATCTTGAGAAGTTCCCTGCAAACCATAATGGCAGACGCTTTGCGCTCGGAAACAGAGCCGGGGGAAGACAGTATGTCGCTGGATAGTCAGGGCACCCTCCTGTCTATATCTCAGCGCGTTCAGGAGGAGGAGGAGGAGCATGAGGAGGATGAGGAGGAGGGGGAAGAGACAGCTTGGCCCGCTGCTGACGGTACCCATGCTGGTTGCCTGTCATCATTGCAGCGTGTATGGCCTGAGGAGGAGGAGGAGGATCCTGAAAGTGATCTTCGTAGTGCGGACAGCCATGTGTTGCGTACAGGTACCCTGGCACACATGGCTGACTTCATGTTAGGATGCCTTTCTCGTGACCCTCGCATTCAACGCATTCTGGCCACTACGGATTACTGGGTGTACACACTGCTCGACCCACGCTATAAGGAGAAGCTTCCCAGTCTCATTCCCGAAGAGGAAAGGGGTTCGAGAGTGTTGCTATACCACAGGACCCTGGCAGACAAACTGATGGTAAAATTCCCATCCGACAGCGCTAGTGGCAGAAGGCGCAGTTCCGAGGGCAAGGTAGCAGGGGAGGTGCGGAGATCGAGCAGCATGTACAGCCCAGACAGTGCAACATTCTTTAAGGGCCTGGCCAGCTTTATGGCTCCCCACCAAGACTGTGTCACCGCTCCCCAGTCAAGGCTGAGTCGGCGGGAGCACTGTAAAAGGATGGTGAGGGAGTACGTAGCCGATCGCACGACCGTCCTCGGTGACGCCTCTGCCACCTACAACTACTGGGTGTCGAAGCTGGACACGTGGCCTGAACTCGCGCTGTATGCCCTTGAGGTGCTTGCTTGTCCTGCGGCTAGCGTCTTGTCGGAGAGGGTGTTTAGTGCGGCTGGGGGAATCATCACGGATAAGCGTACCCGCCTGTCAACCGACAGTGCCGACAGGCTAACACTCATCAAGATGAACAAAGCCTGGATTTCCCCAGACTTCTCTTCTCCACCAGCGGACAGCAGCGATACGTAAGCAATACGTAGGCTGCACCCGCGGATGGAAGCATCGTTCTCTCTCACCATCAAAAACGGGGACATTTCTGCTTCATCAATCTGTGTCTAATATTCCTCCTCCTCCTCCTCCTGCTCCTCCTCCTGAAACCTCACATAATCACGCTGAACGGGCAATTTTCCTTAGGCCCACAAGGCTCAGTCATATGACTTTAGTAAACAATGTTTATACGTTTCAATGCTCATTAAAGCGTTGAAACTTTCACCTCAACCAATTTTTATTTTAACTGGGCTGCCTCCAGGCCTAGTTACCAATTAAGCCACATTAACCAAAGCGATTAATGGGTTTCACCTGCCCTCTTGGTTGGGCATGGCCAATTTTTTTCAGGTATATTAGTACTGTTGATACAGCAATTTTTGGGGGCCCTCGCCTACAGTGTAATCCAATAAATTTTTAGCCCACCTGCATTAAGCACGACATTACTACCTCAGCTGTGCTGGGCAATGCAATGGGATATTTCTATGTACCGCCGGTGGCTTCCTGTCACCCACCGATGCTGTGGGTCCACAGGGAATTATAAATGCATCTGTTTCCACTTGTAAAGAACCCCAGTCAGACTGGGGCATGCAGTGTGGGCCGAAGCCCACCTGCATTAAACACGACATTACTACCTCAGCTGTGTTGGGCAATGCAATGGGATATTTTTATGTACCGCCGGTGGGTTCCAGGGAGCCACCCATGCTGTGGGTCCACAGGGACTTCACAATAGGGAGTTGTACCTGCCTGTGTCTATGAATTAAAAAGCCCGGTCTGACTGGGGCATGCAGACACCTTGACAGAATGAATAGTGTGTGGCACATAGGTTCCCCATTGCTATGCCCACGTGTGCAGCTCCTGATGGCGGTGGCACAGGATTCTATTTCTCATTGCTTCTGTACAGCATTGTGGGCTATCGCCCCGCCACTTTTAAAGAGGGTCGCTGCCTAGCCGTGCCAACCTCTGCAGTGTGTGCCTGCGGTTCCTCCTCATGGCAGACGCACTTCTAAATAGACATGAGGGTGGTGAGGCATTAGGGCAGCTGAAGGCTGCGCAGGGACACTTTGGTGTGCGCTGTGGGGGGGAGGGGGGTGGTTGGTCAGCATGTAACCCAGGAGAAGTGGCAGCGGAGTGTCATGCAGGCAGTGATTGTGCTTTGTTGGAGGTAGTGTGGTGCTTAGCTAAGGTATGCCATGCTAATGAGGGCTTTTCAGAAGTAAAAGTTTTTGGGAGGGGGGGGGGCACTCTTGCCGCTATTGTGGCTTAATAGTGGGACCTGTGAACTTGAGATGCAGCCCAACATGTAGCCCCTCGCCTGCCCTATCCGTTGCTGTGTCGTTCCCATCACTTTCTTGAATTGCCCAGATTTTCACACAAGGAAACCTTAGCGAGCATCGGCGAAATACAAAAATGCTCGGGTCGCCCATTGACTTCAATGGGGTTCATTACTCGAAACGAACCCTCGAGCATCACAAAAAGTTCGTCCCGAATAACGAGCACCCGAGCATTTTGGTGCTCGCTCATCTCTAGTCATTACAAGCAAAGTGACTGATGGCCGTATCTCCAGCCAGACATGTGGAAGTCGTCCTTATGCCAGGTGAACGCAGCACACGTGTCATCGCTGCAGGCTTCAATCTATGTCACCAATCCTTCCCTTACCTACAATAAAATGGCCAAAACTCTTGCCAAATTTTAAAAAACAGCTTCTATCACTAATTAACCAACATCTGAACAACCAGCAGCTTTGGATGCAGCTTCAGCACCCCTGTTCTGGCCTCATTCACCAAGAGCGCACAACGTAACACTTGTCGTCTGTGTCAAGAATGTGGAGTTGGTTGTGCCTCCATAAGGTGAACTCAGTCTACACATAAATGGCATCCTTACGAATCGCAGATGCTGCCCCGCCCCCTGACACAAGGACGGGGTGAGCACGTCCTGCTTGAGATAACGTCAGCCACGAAAAAGTAAGTGCTACCAGGAGAACACATAACCTTATGTTAGAATGACTCCCCCATTGTTTTATGGATGAAATGGCCCCTCAGTCTGATATATCATACACCGACCCTCCCACTGGAAAGAGTTGCATCCAAGATGGTGGCATTTAATGGCTGTCATTTTGGTAACATGGCCTCACAGGTTTCCCCCTTCCCTATATGAGTGTTTCCACACTTTGGGACCCCCTGTGTATGGGGGTGACTAATACTGCTGGGGACACTACTGGGGCACTCCATGGAGGACTATGGACATTGATTGATGGACTGCGGAGGATGATGAGCGTTATGTGGAGGACTTTGAAGGACTGTGGAGGATGATAGAAATTGTTTGGTGAACTGTGGAGTACGATGGGCAGTGTTTGGAGGACAGTGGCAGACGTTAGCCATTGTTTTTGGAGGCATGTGGAGGACGATGGCAGGGGTTTCATCATATTGAACACCAACTGCTTCTATCAATATTTCACTTTGCGGACTGATTGGGCTGCTCTCTGCGGGATGAACTTGGGGTTCTTGGGCTGTAAGGTGGACATATGTCTGTCCATGAAGTATCACTGCAGCAGTACATTTCCATGATCGTGTTTCCCACTATGCAGGCCTCTGGGCCCGGTATGACAGCTGCAGCGCGGATGATTCATTGCTTCCTCACAATTATTTTGGTCTCTCAATGCTCGCCATTGTTACCGGCTCCAGTTTTCTATCATAAATGTCCACATGATTGGATTTGCAAAAAAATTGCACTGAAGAAAAACTACGTGACTTTCACCCTGAAGCTTTATATAGAAGATGGGACGGCGGAAAGGACTTTTGCAACTTGTCAGAATGGTTGGATTTGTGGTATGTAGGACACTATTTCTAGCTCTCACCCCTGCGCACTGCGTGTTAACGGGCTTATCAATTCATAACCTATTCTACCTCATTGGATAATTTTACAGAATACAATTGGGTGAGTGGGACCGTGTGAACAAAGAATAAGACATAGCCATCGATAGTAATGAGGAGCGCAGTGAAATCTGCAGATCGATAGTAAGCAGTACGGTCACTACAACTTGGCACACAGTTTCAGAATATTGCGACACAGTTTCAGTATTTGGCAATGCTGACTTTACTGCTTGACATCACCGTCTCAGTTTGTCGGCCCTTGTGGAATCAAGCCTCAGTCTCTCCATATATTCACAGTCTCTTTATATATTCACAGTCTCTGGCAGAACTCCATGGGCGCTCTCAATAGTGCACAATGGTTCATACTCGCTGTCTTTTAACAACAGGCTTCCAGCAAGTCCATGATCGGAGCTCCCATGACTACAACAGTCTGACGGAACAGACATTGCAGGAAACAATTACAGTCTTTATTTGGGAGGTGAATTAATGGCACAGTCACTTCAACGTGGCACACAGTTTCAGAACATTATAACGCAGTTTCAAAAACTTTGTGTAAGGGTTGTGCTGGCTGGGATCTGTTGTACCACATGGGTTTCTAGCAGCACAGCCCCACAGGTGTGGTATGATTGTGCCTGCTGGGTGTCGTGATCTCCCGCTAGCCAATCCCCACCCATCTGGTCGCAGTTAAATATCCTCTCTCTGCAAGAGGAGTGTGGTTTCCTTTCACTCTAGGGTTTGTTGGTTTTGCATGCCTGTACATGTGTTCTGTTTGTGTACAGTGGCTAGTCCAGTGTTTGTGCAGGTGGCCAGACATCAGGTGTAGATAGCCCTGTTCTGTGTATATGGTGTTAACAGCGTCATGTTCTGTATGATTGCACAGGTGGCTAGACATGAGGAATGAACTGTCCTGTTCTATGTCATCCAATAGTAACCCACAAGACAACAAAGAGCCTTGATATCAGCTTGCGGGCTTAAGTATATTGGTCAATATATGAACCAATACCTCATACTTTTATAGCTGTAACATCTGCTTATATGTACGGGTATGCACGGTGAGTGTGGTCGGTTCCTGTTTGTGTCTTCTGCCAGTACGTCCAGTCTGAGTCCATTTCCCGACTCTTTACCCAGTGGTTCCTAATCCCTTCGGGGTCACGTTCATATGGGCCTGGTGTTTATTTGCCCACAAAAAATGTAACATAATGCCCCCCCAGTTACAAAAAGGGGTGCATTTTCTGTGCAGGCTACTGTTCGGTGGCCTTTTGCATTAGGCGCAGTGGTCCTGCTTAGTAGTTGCACAATATTTTTTCTTCCTCCTGGTCAGGATTCGGTGGGTGCTTGCGTTAGGCCCATAGGATAAGTCCTGTGCTCTGCCTATCCTATTAGTGACATATGTGCGGCAGTACTAGGCCGTTGGGTATGCCATGTACTGTGTTGGTGTCTTTTGGAGGCGTTGAATAAATTGTATTTTTTGTTTATTACTTAAGGGTCCAGAGGCCCCATTTTTAAAGGGGAGGTACTGTCAGGTTGTGCTGCTGGGATCTGCTGTTCTACAGGGTTCCAGAAGCACATCTTCACAGGTGTGGGATAATTCAGCTGGCTGGGTGTGGAGTTCCTCCTGCCAGCCAATCCCCACGGGTCTACTGCCTATATGTAGTCCAGCCCCTCTGCAAGAGGAAGCTGGTATTCCTTTACTCTAGGGTTTCTTGCCCTGCATATGTGTTGTGTTGGAGTATGTTGCTATGGATTATATTGTATGTTGGACTATGTTGGTATTGTATGCTTTATATAGTTGCATGCAGGTTGGAGTGAGTTTCCCCGTATTTCCCGGCAGATGGTTTGGACACCTGCTGTTCCCCCCTCCTGGCATTTTGGGGTGGTGCACCCAGTAGTGTGGTGTACAGTGACTGCACAGGTGCAGCCGCTCGCAGGTTTCTCCTTTTCCCTTGACAGGTGCGGCCTCCAAACATCGGATGTTCTTGTGCGTGGTGCCACCAGGTGATGCCGGCCCCGGTGTTCTTGTATGCCAGATGGGTGATGCCTGGCGGCCCGTCCCCTTGTACGGTAAGTGTGGTGACTCCATACAGCTTGTGGTTGTATTGGTAGCATGCATGACTTCTGATTGGTGTTCATATATTATGTTGGTATGTGGTGTTATGCATAATGTCATGGTCTATGTCTGTGGGAACGCGGTATCGGATCCGCATCCGTGCTGTGGTGAGGTGCACGCAGCGGACGTTATACAATGACCAGCCTACCACCATTTGCACCAGACCACTGTGATATGTACTTGTGTGTATTCTCCTTTCCTAGCTGACTGGCTGGCGTCTGCATCAGGCTTGTATGGATAGGTCCTGTGCATGGTATGTCAGCAGGGAGGGTTGCCATGTTTTTTCCCTGGACTGCTGCACTTTTCCTGGCAGGCTACTGTGACTGAGGCCGGTTGTGGAAGGTGCAGCGGTCCTGTTTTCAGGTGCACTATTTGTTACTCTCTCTTAGTGTGTTGCTGTATGATTTGTGTTCTGTGTGCCGGTATGTTCTGGTTCCATGTATTAACCCTTGAGGGATAGTCAGGACCAAGGTTCTAGAGTGGGGCCACCTTTATGAAGGCGTTCGCCTTGCATATTAGGTAGAGTCCCACCATTCTTCCTGCAGCTTGGGGTCAGTTGTCTTGCTAGTGTAGGGACCCGCAAGACAATGAGGAGCCTTGATATTGGCTTGCGGGCTTAAGTACTTTGGCCAATATACAAACCAATACCTCATACTTTTATAGCTGTAACATTTGCTTATATGTACAGGTCTGCATGGCGAGTGTGTGTCATCAGTCAGTTCCTATTTGTGTCTTTCTGCCAGTATGTCCAGTCTGAGTCCATTTCCTGACTCTTTTTCCCAGTGGTTCCTAACCCCTTTGGAGTCACGTTTGTGTGGGCCTGGTGTTTGTTTGCCCACATGAACGCAACACTTTGTCTGGCCTTACTACGTGACAACACACTCTTAGCTTGTTGGCCCTTGTGGAATCAAATCTCAATCTCTCCTTATACTAACAATCCTTCTGTATTTTCAGTCTCTTGGTTACTCAGCTGGCCTGGCGTAACTCTGCTGACGCTCAACAGTTCTTAGTGGTTCACACTCGCTGTCTATTAATGGCAGACTTCCACCCTCTTAGCAGCACAGCAGGTCATGGCTGGAGCTCTGTCAACTACAACAGTCCGACTGTCTGGGCACTCTCAGCTCCGACCAGGAAGCTTCAAGGCTTCTTACAGCTCACTCTCTCTGCACCCAGTCACTTCCACAGCAGGCTTCCAGGGCTTCTGTCGTGACTCATGACTTAGGCTACACACCTTACCAGATCCTCGCATACCTGTTGTTCACTCCACCACTACAGCCAAGAGAATAACTTGCGTGCCACATCCCTCCTTTCATACCAACAGGCACCACCCTGTGGGCCAAGATTTGCTCTAGCATTTGTCTACTGGACACCAGCATCTGTATCACTTTCACCAATGCATATGAGCATTCTATATCATCTCGCTACATAACCTCTAGCAAATGAAATATTCACCTGATTACACAAGATTAACTTTTTGGTCCTCTTACAAATATAACATAAGTATTATTAGTGTAAACCCCCCTCTGAAACAATGACAACAATGTAGTCTGTCCTTTTATCATGGCTGGATACAACCAGTGGTGCCCCAAGCCTTCATGCTCTCCGAAGTGTGAAAATCCCCCGGCAAATTTTTACAGGCATTGAAAGATAAAAACATGTATTTGAAACATTGAGATTGGTCTAAAGTGACAGAGTAATAGTGTTACCCCTTAATGGCCCCAGTAGTATGAGTGACCTCGTTAGGGACCCCAGTAGAGACAGTAACCCTCAAAGTGATCCCAGTATTAATAGTGGCTCTAGTAGTAATAATAATGTCCCCCATAGTGGTCCCAGTTGTAATAGTGACCACTTATAGTGTCCCCAGTAGTTAATAGTAACCCCATAGTGGCCCCAATAATAGTTACCACCATAGTGGCCCTAGCAGTCATAGTGACGGCCATAGTGGCCCCAGTAGTTAATAGTGACCCCATTAGCGGCCCTGGTAATAATAGTGACCCCCATAGTGGCCCCAGTAGTTAATAGTGACCCCATAGTGGCCCTGGTAATAATAGTGACCCCCATAGTGGCCCTAGTAGTAATAGTAGCCCCCCATAGTGGCCCCAGTAATTAATAGTGATTCCTATACTTAACTTTCAGATAGGCAGCAACCGCACAGGCAATGCACTCACTTAGTCCACAGCTTTCATTAGGCAGCCACCATGCTGTAATTAGTCATGATCCCTCACACACAGACACCGGCCTATATGTAGTGCAGACGCCAGGGAAGAGGTCGGGAGTCACAAACTCTAGATACAACTACTCGACCCCTGACACTTTATGGAAATTTCCCTACTGACTAGGAGGGTCGTTTTAAGTAAAAGAGCTGAAGATGTTATTACTTAATTTTAGCTGAGGCTCTAAGCTTCTGATTTTCTAATCTAGGGCCATTTTGAAGGTTTGACTAAAACCTCTGAGAACTCCGACCCTTTTTTTGAGCACGTTCTCACAGTATGCACCTTCCAATGTTCCTTTAAAGATTGAAGTTTTCTTTTATTTTCCTCTAAGTGTGGAGGTAGAAAAAGGCGACTTAATAGGAGCAATATCTAAAGAGAAGACCGTTTGAACTTCAAAGCCATAAAGCTTTGTGCAGCATATGGCCGTAGAGTCGGGATCTAAAGCAGATTGTAGCATTGCCTCTTAACACAAAGTAACTTCAGCTGATTGTTGGAGGTGATTTATGATCGGTGTTTACACAGTGCCCTCAGTTCTACCAGTCAAGTCCTGGACCTTGATATTACCAGAGTCACTCCATGAAATATCAAATACTTGTTTAGACTTGAGTCTTGGCTCGGTGCGGGAAGGAGAATCAACATATGGAAAAACATCAGTCACATAAAAAGCATGTACACACTGCAAACATGTAGCCTTGAGAGATGCCAGATGTCTCCGTAGACGGGGTTGATCAGCAGGCTCTTCCACCATCTGTAGGTTGGACACTGTATCTAAGTCTCTCGGGGTGGACGGTGGGACAAGGCTTAGAGCATCACATCTCCAGGGTAGATGAACGCATAGAGAAGAAACATAGAATGTAAAACCAGAAGTGCATCAGAGTCTCCGAGGTGAATATTCCAAGATATGATTTTCACTCTTAGCTCCTCGCTGTTCCTTGTCAATCATCGTATATTGCTGGTACCGAGAGACAGCTGCAAGGAAACATGATATTATTCAGAGACCTCAGAAGTGGCGGCATATTCCTCAAGGAGGCAATGTTATGAGATTGGGCCATTCTGTGCAGAGTAGACCAGGTTACGACGGCCGAGACCAGGAGTGTACAAACCTTTCTTATCTGAGGGTCACATTGTCAGATTGCAGAGCACTCATGGGCCACAATAAAATGTAAAGGGGCATTCCCATCTGGACATGTATGACCTATGGAGAGTACTACGGTGCTGAAGCTGCTCATTCTTCTTCCTTGGATTGCAGGCAGGGTACGGCCCGTTGACTCGTCTACTTGGACACTGAAGGATTACTTGCACAACTATCACTTTGCAGGAGGGCAGTGAGCTAATCTCTAACGCTTTCTTTCAGAGGTGTACATAGAAATCATGGGGCCCCATCGCACGAATTAGAATTGCCCCCCTTCACCCCCATTCCCACTAAAAAACTTATATTAGAGGCAGCATATCTACAGTATAAAGTGGTCATTTTAGATGCAGTGCTTCAGCTCAGGGATATCCCAAACTAATGCAGTCAAATACCAGCTCTACACACTGATAGTGATTACAGTGCAGGTACCTCCAGTGATCACAGGTGCATCTTCTTGATTACTGAAGTCCGTTTTTGTTCCTTACCTGGGCCTAGATGACCATAAAGGTTTTCTCAAGCCAGGGCTTGTCCCTCTCACCATCCTGTGTGGCCTTCGATAGTACTGTTGTCCCTTCTGTAGTGTCCCCCCCCCCACCCTCACCCCCAAGAACTGGTGTCCAACTTGTGACCCCTCAAGGAAATGGTATTCCTACCTGTGCCCCGCCCACTCCAAAGCAGACTCCTCCTTCCCCTAAACGTTCAGCAGCATAAGGTAATCTAACACTTAGCCGCTCTTTCAGTCCGGCTGCTCCTTCCTCCTCTCTTGGCAGTACTACACTGAGAGCAGGAAGGAGGGGGAGCAGCCTGTGTGTGGACTGAGGGAGCAGCTGAACATACTTAGGCTGCAGAACCTTTAGGGGAAGGAGGAGGCGAGTCAGCAATGGGATATTTGCATATCAAGAGTAGGTCTGCCAAGTGGCAGTTAAACTTTTAGTACCCTCACCAATAAGGAGGACAGACAAATGTTTAACCACTCTGATAGACTACAATGAAGAGAGGAGCATGCAGGTGTGACCTCCTCTCCACATTCCCTCATCATCTCTGGAGTGCCGATCAGGTGACATGCAATAAATGTCTCAAATGGTGATGCCCATTTAAAAGGAGCACCATGGGTCAAACTGAGGCACTGACTATATGAATCTGTGATAGGCACGAAGGAGCATTTGTCTGGTAACTTACAAGTTCCGCCCCTGAGGATCCTGAATCAGACTCGGATCATCAGATGCTCATGATTGATTTACGATGTGTTGTAATTCCCACAGCGGCAACTAAAGAGGAAAAAAAGATGTAGCAGAGCTGAATTTATCTTTATGTGTTCCTTGACTTTGTGGTTACTACTTCACACTGTTGTGGTCCACCTTTGCGGATCCTCCGCAGTACTACATTCTGATCTTTCCACTGTTACCTGACCCTCCTGGCACCAGAGGAAGCAGTTATACTACCTGTTAGTCGTTTGGGCTGCTGCCCCTCTGATCCATCAGTTCCAATGCCTTTAGGATTTATACATAAAACTAGTGAACCCTTTAATTTACCCTTTAATGTGTTGCACAAATTATGGAAGAAATTCAATATCCAAAAATGTAAAAATGAGGATGAGAGTTATAGATTCTATTTCCCATGGCTTCCAGGAGGCGTCTGACTGCGAGCAATGACCATGTAAGCACAGGTCAGCCGACACACGGTTGTGTCAGTGTAATGCTGATGCCGCTCATGCGCGCTCCTTCTGCAATCAGCACTAGATCTATTTCTAACATTCCGTATAGTCTTGGAAGACATTCTGTGCCCCATATGGGAAGCTACTTATGACTCAAGCAGGAAAGGAAGGCAAAAGAGGAAATCCCACAAATTGCCTTGGGGACGGCTATTAGGTAACGGCTCACACGGTCAAACGCTTCTGCTCGCTCACAACTCATATTAGTCAATAAGCTCTGCACAGACATCGTAGCAAGAGTGCATTTCCTGCAGCAGGGTTTGCAATTAACTGGAGGGTAATGTGATTGCTCAGTGGAGGTGCGAGTTCCCATTCCGGAAGTTTGAATATAGTGTCTGGATGTGTCAGTGATATCCCAAAATAGGAGCAAAAATAAGACAATCAACTTAAAGGTGCTGTGCCAAGATGGCTTCCCCACTCATGTATCCTATTAGGGTACAAGAAAACCATATTGTGGGGTCCTGGAGACCACCCCTCTATATCCCAGAGCAGAGCTGCTGAGGAACAGATCTTCAGCCATGCTGCTCATAGAAGTGGCCGTCCTGCTCATAGAAGTGGCCGTCCTGCTCATAGAAGTGGCCGTCCTGCTCATAGAAGTGGCCGTCCTGCTCATATAAGTGGCCGTCCTGCTCATATAAGTGGCCGTCCTGCTCATATAAGTGGCCGTCCTGCTCATATAAGTGGCCGTCCTGCTCATATAAGTGGCCGTCCTGCTCATATAAGTGGCCGTCCTGCTCATATAAGTGGCCGTCCTGCTCATATAAGTGGCCGTGCTGCTCATATAAGTGGCCGTGCTGCTCATATAAGTGGCCGTGCTGCTCATATAAGTGGCCGTCCTGCTCATATAAGTGGCCGTGCTGCTCATATAAGTGGCCGTGCTGCTCATATAAGTGGCCGTCCTGCTCATATAAGTGGCCGTCCTGCTCATATAAGTGGCCGTGCTGCTCATATAAGTGGCCGTCCTGTAATACTACATTCCCCAGCAGTGGCTGCTGCAGGGAAAATGTGCTGCTGGCCACTGCTTCCCCCCGCTAAGTCCGCTGTCGGTCAAGGGTGCAAACCCTGCATTCTTAAAGGCATTGTGCATCTTAACAACAACCCTCTAAGTTGTTATTGAACAGGGTCGCGGTTTAGGTGCCCGCGGGGCCGGATACGTGAGGGCGCTGCAGCCAGCAGAGGGGGAGGCTGAATATACTTTAACATCATCTTTAGTGGTTTTGCTTCGCTCCACAGGAGGACATGAGATACTTATATATTACGGACCCTGATTGAAATGTCACGCTTACATATTTATACTCATCTACCGCAGAACGGACACTAACCCCACTGCTAGCGGGGGGCCACTCTCCAGAACTCAGCGGTCTTCTCTGTGCCATAATTCAGACGTTGCGGCTTCCGGCACCGTAGATGACAAAGAGCATCTCAGTGACCGCAGCGAATACAAGTCATCACTCCCAGCCAACATCCGTCCTTATCAGTGCACAGCGGCCCTATAAAGTGCCTTTTCATCCTGTTACAAAGTACGCAGACCTTCAGCTACTAACTCAGTAAACTAAACCCAGTGCGTTATAATCCCCGTGTCCTGCTGTCCCTTCACGGAGTCCCCAGTCCACCGCCTTCCATCCTGGTCCATGTAGTATTCGCCCATGTTGTCTGAGACCGGTCTCACATGTCTGGCTGCCTGATCTGTCTTTATCCGGTCCATCTCCTTCTCTTTGCACACAGAGCATTGTTAACTTCAGTCCCCGGGTCATACTTGGCCCCTGCTCACTTGAACCTTGGTTCTCTCTATCTGTCCTGGCAGCTCCCCCGCATGCTGTCCTGTAATGGCCTCTGCCACTTTAACAGTCTCTCTGCACTGTTGGCCCTCTCCTTGTGGTGCAACTACCTCCTTGTTATAGAATGCCAAGAAAGTTCTTGTTGGTATGGCAAGGGGCGGGGCTTAGCTCCCATTCGCTGCCCTGCTGCAGGCCAGGTTTTCTGGTTAGTGACACGCCAGCCTTGCCACTGCCACAGGGAGCTGAGCCTGCTCTCCAGTGCTGTAAGTGCTCCCTGCCCAGTAAGGGTTTTCAGAATGTCACTGCAGCTTGTAAATAAACCTTAAATATATATTGAAAACCATTGTGCTCCTGATAGAGAGTTGTCATGATTTTCGCTAAGTTGCAGCAAAAAATGCTAAAGTAAGGCGATTTGATTGCATCATGTGAGTGTATTATGCCGACAATGGTAGAAGACCACATGGATGTTACAGGGCACATGGGACAGAGTGACTCGGGGCCATGGCAGTGTCAGGGGCCCATCCCCAATGATTCGCTGTCATGGTACTGCTAGACACCACATGACTTCTTGCAGGGCATAGCCTGACTCTTCTCAGCATACTAAAACCCCGGGGCGGGAAGGAGTCAGTCTATATACTGCAGTACATGTACAGTTTACTGGTGCCGTTCAGAGGGACGCAGTGGGGGACACTATTACTGAGAGGCAAAGGAGGGGAACACTAGTAGTATGAGGGGCATTATTACTTTGTGGGGCCACAGAGGTGAAATTATTATAATGGGAGGATACTGTGAGTGGTATTGGGGGTAGCAGGAGGGCAATAGTGGGCAAAGACAGCTTGTGGTTGGAAGAAGTAAAGAAGTATTCATCATAGCGGTCTGGCCCAGATAGAGAAGAAAAATGAAAACAGACAAACTGGTGTCATGTTTATATAATTCAGGGGGTGGGGAGCAATTCTGAGATTTGCCATGGTATCCCATGAGATCTATGGACGCCCATGCCTAAGAGATCTTTTATAAGCATTCACCCAGGGAGCGCTCAGTGACTCACCCAGGCTGTGGCTTTAACGGAAATGCTTAGACGAGCCACATGGCAAACGTCCATCGTAGTCTCACACGACAGCCTCTTGTGGCCAACCTCATAGAGCAAACCACACAAAAGAAACTGTGCGGGATTTCTTAGAAGTCCCTTTTAAGTGGAAAACACTAAAATCACCTAAAATACAGATAAAGCTGATAAGTAGCTGCGCAGAGTGATGAGGCGGGGGGGGGGGGGGGGGGGATTCAGAGAAGTGTCTTGTTTTCTCAGTAAAGCTACATTTGTACCTGACTCACTTCTTCCGGAAGCAGATATGTCGCAGCTGACTGATTCTGGGCGACTCCAGACTCTTATGGTGGTGATGATACAAATATCATGACCTTCTACACCGGCGCGATCAGCTGTCAGTCTCAACCTCAGCGGAAATATTGACTTAATTATAAACTCTCGGCCGCTTGAGGAGTTCAGCACAAGTATCGCTTTTACACGTCCCAGAATCCCCTCGCAGCATGAATGAATCTGCTCAGTTCTTCATAATTATCAGACACAATGGAGCAGATTTACGAATACGGTCCAAATTAGACAGTGCAAGTTTAGACCAGATGTCTTTAAATGTGCCAGATTAATCATTGTGGTTTAAGGGGTTACTCTAAAGGGTGAAATGGTTGCCTTGGTGATTAACTGGGAAGTGCACCAGAATTATCACGAGTCCTAAATTTTGCACCAAATAGCAACATGGAATGAAGCATGCTGTGTGGGGACTGAGTCACAGCCAGAAGACTGTGAGTAGAAAGTCAGTCTGGTGTACGGAGGACTGTAGGCGCTGCTATGGCTGCCAGAGGGGACCTGAGGCCAGAGTGTTGCAGCATGAGCTGAGAAGCTGCTGCTGCAGGAGGTGCAACAGTCTGCAGAGCACTGAGGAGAACAGAGACTACCCTTCACCTGGAACATCTGAGAAAGAGACCAAGTTACGCCCCAGACTGGAAGGGTGACAAGACTGCAGCAAGGATTCTGGTAACTATCGAGGAACACTCCTGGCCCCAGATTAGCCAGAGTTGCTCAAAGTCAGTACTCCCAGGAACCTACTGTAAGTGAGTCGGGCCCCAACTAATAAAACATTAGCCAGCAGACCTGCTGCAGACAGGGACTTTGGTCAGTGTTCAGACACTCACAACTGTAACCACTTTTACAAGTGTTGGGCTCGAGTACAGTGGATATAAAAGTCTGCACACCCCTGTTAGAAGGCCAGGTTTTTGTCAAGTTAGAAACTCTGTTAGATTTCCCTCCCCTCCATGTGACCCGTAATCTGGGGAATTCCATTGAAAAAAAATACTGAAATCATTAAAAGTGGAAAAATGAAAATAACAAAACTAAAACAATGTGATTGCATAAGAGTTCACACCCTCTTATACTGGGTGTGCCCAGAGTTAGCCAATCACAATGTAACCTCCTTATAAATAGCAGTCAATACTCCGCAGATTTCGATATCCCCCATGTACCAAGGGGCAGAGCGGAGACAGTCAGCAAGAAGTGGATTAAATATTGCACAACAGTGACATCACCAAGAACTGGACGTCCCTCAGAAATTAATGAAAAGACCAAAACAAAATTAGGCCAGGAGGCCGACAGCAAAAATATAGGAGCTGAAGGAGTTTCTGGCAAGCTCTGGTTGTGTAGTCATGTGACAACCACCTCCTGCATTCTTCATATGTCTGGGTTGTGTGGGAGGGGATCAAGATGTAGGTCTTCTCTAACAGAAGACTCCAAGCCTGACAATGCTTTACCAAAACCTTCATCTCATCTACCGTAAGTCTGGAGACCGTGTTCTGTCTGATGAGACCGAGGGGGAACTTGTTGGCCAGAATTCCAGAAATGATGTTTGGTATAAAGCCAATATTGAAGTCACCAGAAGACCCCCAGACCTGCAGTGACGATGGTGGGGGCAGCATTATGCGGGGGCTCTTCAATATATTTTTTGGCAGTGTTGAATTTTGGTCGCTGAAATTGCACCTTTGTGCTACTCGTCCGGTCCGATATTTAGTGCACCAAAAATACCTCGTAACAAACACCTCAGATAGTGCGGAAGATTATAATCCACATCCCTTGTGCGGCAGAACTTCATGATACGCACATTCATTACACTTTTTGAGAACATACAAAAAAAGTGACAACGTAACGTTGTACACGACTGTACTCAGAATATCACTATAGGTAAACACGATTCAATGAATAATATGCAGTATAATTGTACAATGTAAGAAGTGTAACAATATAAAAGTACAATGTGACAAGTGTAAGGGCGAGCACCCACTGGCGTTTTTTTACCTGCGTTTTGCGTTTTGCGTTTTTCCTGCACAGGCATAGAGATAACATGTGTTCCTGTCCACTGGCGTTTTTTTTGCGTTGCGTTTGCGTTTTTAACATAGGAGCTGTCAGTTGCATATGTGTCCTTATTTTTCTCCATGGAAATTAATGGAAAAGCCGCGAAAACGCCGCGAAAAACGGGCGGAAAAAACGCGGGTATAAGTGTACAATGTGACAAGTGTTACAGTATAAGTGTACAATGTAACACGTGTAACGGTATAAGTGTACAATGTAACAAGTGCAACAGTATAAGTGTACAATATGACAAGTGTTACAGTATAAGTGTACAATATGACAAGTGTTACAGTATAAGTGTACAATGTAACACGTGTAACGGTATAAGTGTACAATGTAACAAGTGCAACAGTATAAGTGTGCAATGTAACAAGTGTTACAGTATAAGTGTACAATATGACAAGTGTTACAGTATAAATGTACAATGTAACAAGTGTAACAATATAAGTGTGCAATGTAACAAGAGTAAGAGTATAAGTGTACAATGCAACAAGTGTAACGGTATAAACGTACAATGTAGCAAGTGTAACAGTAAGTGTACAATGTAACAAGTGTAACTGCATAACTGTACAATGTAACAAGTGTAACTGCATAACTGTACAATGTAACAAGTGTAACAGTATAAGTGTACAATATGACAAGTGTTACAGTACAAATGTACAATGTAACAAGTGTAACAATATAAGTGTGCAATGTAACAAGAGTAAGAGTATAAGTGTACAATGTAACAAGTGCACCAGTATAAGTGTACAATGTAACAAGTGTAACAGTATAAGTGTAACAGTATAAGTGTGCAATGTAACAAGAGTACGAGTATAAGTGTACAATATGACAAGTGTTACAGTACAAATGTACAATGTAACAAGTGTAACAATATAAGTGTGCAATGTAACAAGAGTAAGAGTATAAGTGTACAATGTAACAAGTGCACCAGTATAAGTGTACAATGTAACAAGTGTAACAGTATAAGTGTGCAATGTAACAAGTGTAACGGTATAAGTGTACAATGTAACAAGTGCAACAGTATAAGTGTACAATGTAACAAGTGTAATGGTATAAGTGTACAATGTAACAAGTGCAACAGTATAAGTGTGCAATGTAACAAGAGTAAGAGTATAAGTGTACAATGTAGCAAGTGTAACAGTAAGTGTACAATGTAACAAGAGTAAGAGTATAAGTGTACAATGTAACAAGTGCAACAGTATAAGTGTACAATGTAACAAGTGCAACAGTATAAGTGTACAATGTAACAAGTGTAACGGTATAAGTGTACAATGTGACAAGTGTTACAGTATAAGTGTACAATGTAACAAGTGTAACGGTATAAGTGTACAATGTAACAAGTGTTACAGTATAAGTGTACAATGTAACACGTGTAACGGTATAAGTGTACAATGTAACAAGTGCAACAGTATAAGTGTACAATGTAACATATGTAACAGTATAAGTGTACAAAATGACATATGTGACAGTATAAGTGTACAATATAACATATGTGACAGTATAAGTGTACAATATAACATATGTGACAGTATAAGTGTACAATGTAACAAGTGTAACGGTATAAGTGTACAATGTAACAAGTGCAACAGTATAAGTGTACAATGTAACAAGTGTTACAGTATAAGTGTACAATGTAACAAGTGTAACGGTATAAGTGTACAATGTAACAAGTGCAACAGTATAAGTGTGCAATGTAACAAGAGTAAGAGTATAAGTGTACAATGTAGCAAGTGTAACAGTAAGTGTACAATGTAACAAGAGTAAGAGTATAAGTGTACAATGTAACAAGTGCAACAGTATAAGTGTACAATGTAACAAGTGCAACAGTATAAGTGTACAATGTAACAAGTGTAACGGTATAAGTGTACAATGTGACAAGTGTTACAGTATAAGTGTACAATGTAACAAGTGTTACAGTATAAGTGTACAATGTAACAAGTGCAACAGTATAAGTGTACAATGTAACATATGTAACAGTATAAGTGTACAAAATGACATATGTGACAGTATAAGTGTACAATATAACATATGTGACAGTATAAGTGTACAATATAACATATGTAACAGTATAAGTGTACAATATAACATATGTGACAGTATAAGTGTACAATATGACAAGTGCACCAGTATAAGTGAACAATGTAACAAGTGTAACGGTATAAGTGTACAATGTAACACGTGTTACAGTATAAGTGTACAATGTAACAAGTGTAACAGTATAAGTGTGCAATGTAACAAGTGTAATGGTATAAGTGTACAATGTAACAAGTGCAACAGTATAAGTGTGCAATGTAACAAGAGTAAGAGTATAAGTGTACAATGTAGCAAGTGTAACAGTAAGTGTACAATGTAACAAGAGTAAGAGTATAAGTGTACAATGTAACAAGTGCAACAGTATAAGTGTACAATGTAACAAGTGCAACAGTATAAGTGTACAATGTAACAAGTGTAACGGTATAAGTGTACAATGTGACAAGTGTTACAGTATAAGTGTACAATGTAACAAGTGTAACGGTATAAGTGTACAATGTAACAAGTGTTACAGTATAAGTGTACAATGTAACACGTGTAACGGTATAAGTGTACAATGTAACAAGTGCAACAGTATAAGTGTACAATGTAACATATGTAACAGTATAAGTGTACAAAATGACATATGTGACAGTATAAGTGTACAATATAACATATGTGACAGTATAAGTGTACAATATAACATATGTGACAGTATAAGTGTACAATATAACATATGTGACAGTATAAGTGTACAATGTAACAAGTGTAACGGTATAAGTGTACAATGTAACAAGTGCAACAGTATAAGTGTACAATGTAACAAGTGTTACAGTATAAGTGTACAATGTAACAAGTGTAACGGTATAAGTGTACAATGTAACAAGTGCAACAGTATAAGTGTGCAATGTAACAAGAGTAAGAGTATAAGTGTACAATGTAGCAAGTGTAACAGTAAGTGTACAATGTAACAAGAGTAAGAGTATAAGTGTACAATGTAACAAGTGCAACAGTATAAGTGTACAATGTAACAAGTGCAACAGTATAAGTGTACAATGTGACAAGTGTTACAGTATAAGTGTACAATGTAACAAGTGTTACAGTATAAGTGTACAATGTAACACGTGTAACGGTATAAGTGTACAATGTAACAAGTGCAACAGTATAAGTGTACAATGTAACATATGTAACAGTATAAGTGTACAAAATGACATATGTGACAGTATAAGTGTACAATATAACATATGTGACAGTATAAGTGTACAATATAACATATGTAACAGTATAAGTGTACAATATAACATATGTGACAGTATAAGTGTACAATATGACAAGTGCACCAGTATAAGTGAACAATGTAACAAGTGTAACGGTATAAGTGTACAATGTAACACGTGTTACAGTATAAGTGTACAATGTTACATATGTAACAGTATAAGTGTGCAATATCACAAGTGCAACAGTATAAATGTACAATGTAACAAGTGTAACGGTATAAATGTACAATGTAACATATGTAACAGTATAAGTGTACAATGTAACAAGTGTAACGGTATAAGTGTACAATATGACAAGTGTAACAGTATAAGTGTACAATGTAGCACAAGTGTAACAATTAGAGATGAGCGAGCACCAAAATGATCGGGTGCTCGTGTCAAATTTTTCGTAATGCTCTACTTCGTAGATTTCTTTGGATTGTAGCACTTGAACTCAACGCTTCTTGTGAAGGCCCTATGCTCCCATTTGTAGCCACATTTCCGCCAGGAACATACAGTTTGTGGAACTCAGGTCTATGCAATCACTGACGTTCTTCACCTCGCCCCCTTGGGTACATACAATCTATTGTGCAGCGTCAGGGGGAACTAAATGCAGCATCCAAAATATTTGTAGAAAACGGAGGTGGGAGAAAACATCCTTGAAGATTGAGGCTCAGTCTAGCCAATCATAAGTAAAATAATCCAATAATTCCGATTTCAAATTCAGAGCCATGTTCATTATTAGAGATGAGCGAGCACCAAAATGCTCGGGTGCTCGTTGCTCGAGTTGAACTTTTCATAATGCTCGAGAGCTCGTTTCGAGTAACGAACCCCATTGAAGGCAATGGGTGACTCGAGCATTTTTGTATGGGACCGATGCTCTGCATAGGTGATGTCTTGTCAAACACCAGAAAACATCGGAAAGTCATGGAAACACCACAGAAACGTATAGGGAAGGGCAGGGGCAGCATGCATGGATGCATCTGAGGCTCCCAGGTCCCACTATTAAGTCAAAATGGGGACAAGAGTCTGGCATCACCCCCCTAACAATTTAATTGGGACAAACCCTCATTAGCAAGGCACACGCGCTGGCACATCTTAACTAAGCACCACACTACCTGCAACCAAGGACAATCACTGCCTGCGGTTGACACCGCTGCCTCTTCTCCTGGGTTACATGCTGGCATTGCTGTCCCCCCCCCCCCCCCCCCCCGCACGACCCTGCATCCACAACGCACACAAAACTTTCCCTGCACAGCGTTCAGCTGCCTTCATAGCCACACCACCCTCATGTCTATTTATAGGTGCGTAATGGATGAAGAGGAACCGGAGGCACACACTGCAGAGGGTTGGCAGAGCCAGGCAGCGACCCTCTTTTGAAAGTGTGGGCAATAGCCCACAATGCTGTTGAGAATTGATTAGAAATTGACGTACAATCATTCCAATCCCGTGCCACCTCCGTCACAAAATTGTCAGGAGCCGCAAACATAGGCATAAAGGGACTCAGGTGCCAGCACTTCGACACATCTCCACAATGCAGCAATACTCTGTGTGGGAAGCATGTGAGCGGGCCCAGGGTGAGGCTCGGTCCCAGCCTCAACCTTGAGAGACCCAAGGTGCCGCGAGTTACATAGCAATGGGAAATCCATGTGTCCACACACTACTCATTCTGTGTAGGTGTCAGATAGCTTAACACCGCAATGGGAAGTCTTTGAGTTCCTTGGGCTCGCCTATGCTGTCGGTGCACAAAGATAGTATTACACAGGAAGAAATCAGAGTGCCCAAACATGGCAGAGTTTCACCCCGCCAAGGGCCTCGGCCCACATTTCTCTTGTAGTCAGTCAGTGTGTTTGTGCCAGAATGGTAAAACAACGCAATGGGAAGTCTTTGTGCACCCACAACATAGACGAGTCCCTGGAACCCAAGGAAAGTATTACACACAAAGAAATCAGAGCATCCAAATAAAGCAGTTTCACCCTGCCAAGGACCTCAACCTCGGCTCACACCCTCAGTAATCATGGGCATAAAGCGGACTCGGATGCTAGTGCAGCTATGAACGTCTCATTAATGCAGTAACGCTCCTTTTGTTTGGCCCAAACCAGTGTCTCAGATAACTGTGGAACACGAGAGAAAATACATGTTGCCCAGTGGTGATCCTCAGACCCCAAGCAGGAGGAGGAGGTGGCATAACAAGGCCAAGAAACAATGACCGAGGTAGGACCAGCAATAGTCTTTGTGGGAAGCACATGAGCAGGCCCTGGGTCAGGCTCGGTCCCAGCCTCCACCTTGTGTGACCCAAGGTGCCGTGAGTTACATAGCAATGGGAAATCCAGGTGTCCACACACTATTCATTCTGTGTAGGTTTCAGATAGCTCAACATCGCAATGGGAAGTCTTTGAGTTCCTTGGGCTCGCCTATGCGGTCAGTGCACAAAGATGGTATTACACAGGAAGAAAGCAGAGTGCCCAAACATGGGAGAGTTTCACCCCGCCAAGGACCTCGGCCTCAGCCCACATTTCTGCCCTAGTCAGTCAGTGTATTTGTGCCAGATAGGTAAAACACTGCAATGGGAAGTCTTTGTGCACCCACAGTGTAGGCAGACCCCTGGAACATTCCTGTAGCAAGAGTATAGGTGGACCCCTTAAAGAAATTCTGTAGAAACTGCATAGGCAAACCCCAGTAACATTTCAGTAGCAAAAGCATAGGCGAACCCCTGAAACATTGGTGTACCAAGAGTATAGGCCGACCCCAGTAACATTTCTGTAGCAAAAGTATAGGCAGACCCCAGTAACATTTCTGTAGCAAAAGTATAGGCGAACCCCTTAAACCATTCAGTAGAAACTGCATAGATAGACCCCTGTAACATTCCTGTAGCAGAAATATAGGCAGACCCCTGTAACATTTCTGTAGCAGGAGTGTAGGCGAGCCCCTAACACATTGGTGTACCAAGAGTGTAGGCGAAGGCCGGAAAAATTGGTGTACCAAGAGTACAAGAACAGCACTGAAAAATTGCTCAGCCGCGAGGGCAGGTGAAACCCATAAACATTTTTTAAAGATACAGCTCGCTGTTGCTTAATTTGTAACAGAGTCTGGAGGCAGCTCTGTGAAAGAGATTGGTTTCTGTTAAAGTATCAATACTTTTAAAACTTTGAAAAATTGTAAAAACCTTTTAAACAGAGCCTTTTGGACCTCAGAAAAATTGCCAGTTCAGCGTGATGACATTCTGTTTTAGGAGGAGGAGGAGTAATAATATCCGAGAGGGATTGACAAAGCTAATTCCCCCTTTCTTGTGATGATAGATGCATTTTTCTCCTGTTGCAGCAAAAAGAATCATTAGGTTCCGCTGCTTTCCGCTGATGGAGAAGAGAAGTCTGGGGAAATCCAGACTTTGTTCATCTTTATGAGTGTAAGCATGTCAGCACTGATAGTTGACAGGCAGGTACGCTTATCCGTGATGATTCTCTTAGCTGCACTAAACACCTTCTCTGACAAGACGCTAGCGGCAGGGCAGGCAAGCACCTCCAGGGTGTACAACGCAAGTTCGTGCCACGTGTCCAGCTTTGACACCCAATAGTTGTATGGAGCAGAGGCATCACGGAGGACAGTGGTACGATCAGCTATGTACTCCCTCACCATCTTTTTACAGCGCTCCCTCCGACTCAGCCTTGACTGGGGAGTGGTGACACAGCCTTGCTGGGAGCCATAAAGCTGGAAAAGGCCTTGGAGAGTGTTCCCCTGCCTGCGCTGGACATGCTGCCTGATCACTGCGCTTCCCCTGCTACTTGGCTCTCAGAACTGCATCTTCTGCCACTACCGCTGTCAGATGGGAACTTTAGCATCAGTTTTTCCACCAGGGCACTGTGGTATTGCATCACTCTTGTACCCCTTTCCTCTTCAGGAATGAGAGTGCAAAGGTTCTCCTTATACCATGGGTTGAGAAGGGTGTAAACCCAGTAATCCGTGTTGGCCAGAATGCGTCTAACGTGAGGGTCACAGGAAAGGCAGCCTAACATGAAGTCAGCCATGTATGCCAGGGTCCCAGTACGCAACACATCACTGTCCTCACTAGGAAGATGACTTTCAGGATCCTCCTCCTCCTTTTCAGCCCATACACGCTGAACAGATGAGAGGCAAGCAGCATGGGTACCCTCTGCAGTGTGGCCAGCTGTTTCTTCCCCCTCCTCCTCCTCCAAAACGCGCTGAGATATAGACATGAGCGTGGTCTGGATATCAAGCGACATACTGTCATCCCCCGTCTCCTGTTCCAACTGCAAAGCGTCGGCCTCTATGCTTTGCAGCGAACTTCTCAGTAGGCAAAGCAGCAGGATGGTAACGCTAATGATGGCCGCATCACTGCTCACCATCTGGGTAGACTCCTCAAAGTTTCCGAGGACCTGGCAGATATCTGCCATCCATGCCCACTCCTCAGTAAAGAATTGCGGAGGCTGACTACCACTCTGCCGCCCATGTTGCAGCTGGTATTCCACTATTGCTCTATGCTGCTCGTACAGCCTGGCCAACATGTGCAGCACAGAATTCCAGTGTGTGGGCACGTAGCACAGCAGTCGGTGCTCTGGTAGTTGAAACAGACGTTGCAGGGTACTCAGGGTGGCAGCGTCCGTGGTGGATTTGCGGAAATGTGCGCAGATGCAGCGCACCTTGCCGAGCAGGTCAGATGAGTGGGGGTAGTGTTTCAGAAACCGCTGAACCACCAGATTGAAGATGTGGGCCAGGCATGGCACGTGTGTGAGGCTGCCGAGCTGCAGAGCTGCCACCAGGTTATGGCCATTGTCACACACGACAATGCCCGGTTGGAAGCTCAGCGGTGAAAGCCAGAGGTCGGTCTGCTATGTCAGACCCTGCAGCAGCTCGGGGGCCATGTGCCTCTTGTCACCTAAGCTGATTAATTTCAGCATGGCTTGCTTACGCTTGCACACAGCGGTGCTGCCGTGCCACGCTACCGACTGCTCACACTTCTTTATTGAGAGGTAGAGGTGGCGGAGGAGGAGGGGCAGGATTTGGAGGAGGTGGCATAAAACGCTGCAGATACCAGCACCGAGGTAGGACACGCTATTCTGGGTGTGAGTAGGACATGAGCGGTCCCAGCCTCCATCAAGTTCACCCAATGTGCCGTCAGGGAGATGTAGTGGCCCTGCCCGCCAGTACTTGTCCACGTGTCCGTGGTTAAATTGACCTTCCCAGTAAACGCGTTGGTGAGGGCACAATTTATGTTGTGGGAGACGTGCTGGTATAGGGCTGGGATGGCACACCGGGAAAAATAGTGGCGACTGGGGACCGAGCAGCAGCGGACCGCCGCCGCCATCATGTTTTTAAAAGCCTCCATTTCCACAAGCCTGTATGGCAGCATCTCCAGGCTGATTAATTTGGCAATGTGCACATTTAAAGCTCGCGTGTGCGGGTGGGTGGCGGCGTATTTGCGCTTTTGCTCCAACGCTTGTGTTAGCGACAGCTGAACACTGCACTGAGAGACATTGTTGGATGGAGTAGAGGACGGTGGAGTTGAGGGTGTGGATGCAGGCCGGGAGGTGCTCGTGCCTGTGTCCTGGGAGGGGGATTGGATCTGTGTGCCCGGTTGTGGCACAGGGGAAGAGGCAGTGGTGTGATCCGGAGGCGGTGAATGGCCTTTGTCCCACCTTGTGGGTTGCTTGGCCATCATGTGCCTGCGCATGCTGGTGGTGGTGTGGCTGGTAGTGGTGGCTCCCCAGCTGATCTTGGTGCGACACAGGTTGCACACCAGTGTGCGTCGGTCATCCGCGCTCTACTAAAAAACCTCCACACCTTTTACCACCTAGCCCTCTGCACGGAGGCTTGCCGCGAGGGGGTGCTTTGGGAAGCAGTTGGGTGATTCTTCGCTCTGGCCCTGCCTCTACCCCTGGCCACTCCACTGCCTCTTCCAACCTGTCCACTGCCTCTTCCAACCTGTCCTGCTGCTGCACTTGCCTCCCCCTCTGAAGCCCTGTCCTCAGTAGGCTTAGCAAACCAGGTGGGGTCAGTCACCTCAACGTCCAGCTGTTCTTCCTCTGAATCCTCTGTGCGCTCCTCCCTCGGACTTACTGCCCTTACTACTACCTCACTGACAGACAACTGTCTCATCATCATCATCCACAAAAAGCTCTTCAGACAGTTGCCGGAAGTCCCCAGCCTCATCACCCGAACTGCGGAAACTTTCCAAAGGTTGGGCATCGGTCACGACAAACTCCTCAGGTGAGAGAGGAACCGTTTTTTCCCCACTCATGGCAGGGACCCGAGAACAGATCCTGGGAGTCTGCCTGCTCATCAGAATGTGTCATTTTCATGGAGTGAGGAGGCTGGGAGGAAGGAGGAGCAGCAGCCAGAGGATTCAGAATTGCAGTCGCTAGGCCGGGAGTAGTGGACTGCGTAGAAGACTGGGTGGCCGATACATTGCTGGACGTGTTTTCTGCCATCCACAACAGGACCTGCTCACACTGCTCTGTTTGTAATAAAGGTCTACCACGCGAACCCGTAAATTGTGATATGAAGGTGGGGAGCCCAGAAACGTGCCTCTCTCCTAATCCCGCAGCAGCCGGCTGTGATTCACCACGCCCAGGAACTCGGCCTGTGCCCACACCCTCACTGGGATGCCCGCGTCCTCAACCCTTACCCCTACTCCTCATCATGGCGAATTAAGAATATAGCAGGGCCCAAATAAATTACCCCACTGTACAGCACTGACAACTGGGCCTTAGTTCACCACACACAGAAACTTGTAGATAGTGGAGGTTCTATGCTGTGACTTGAAAAAAGTAACTCGGTGTCTTGCGCTGATACCTAGGGGTAATTTACCGCTCGCAGAGACTTGTAGATAATAGAGCCTGTGTGGAGTGGGAGAAGACTCCAAAGCCAGTGGATCTCAACCCCACCAAGGAAAGGGTATTGTGGGAGGCTCTGCACAGCGGCAGAGCTGAAATACTTTGCAGTGGCCCCGGTAATATTACAGTACTGTTTAGCAGTGAGACCGCTGTCTAATGCACTGCAGACACAGAACGGTATAACTAAAGTCGTTTGCAGTAGGCTAGGAAATGTTCGAGCAGTTTCATGGTGAGAGCTGGTTGTATGGCACTGCAGGCTGAGATCGTTATTACTGAAAGGCTGGGAACAGGCCTAGATGCCTAATACAAAAATTGATGCACTACTGCTCCCAGCCAGCCACAACTATAATGCACACGGTCAGATGTAGCCTTAAGAAGGACCATTGGGGTTCTTGATGACAGGATCCCACTCAAACACTTTCCCAGCAGCAGCACTTTCCCTAACCTCTGGCAGCATTCGTCTGCGGCGAGCCGCGGGCGGGACCAGTTTAAGTACTCGGTGGTCACCTGATCTCTCCAGCCACTCGCTGCTGTGGAGTGAGAGATGGCTGGTGCGTCACAGCAGGAAGTGGTAATGCCTTCTCTGCATGCCTATTGGCTAGAAAACGGCACTAAACATGCAGGGAAGGAAATGCAATTGACTCGAGTACCTCGTGGTTTTGGTCTCGAGTAACGAGCATCTCGAGTACCGTAATACTCAAACGAATGTGCTCGCTCATCTCTAATACCAACCATAGCACTAGATCCTGCTTCAGCTCTCTTGACATCTGCGCATGCGATGTATGGGCCTTCCAACCGCACATCACCACACATAACCTGCGGGAATACCTCCGACCAATAATAATCACCTGTGAAGCAAAACAGGACCGACCTGCTAACCGCTGCACCTCCCTCCATGTAATCGTCCTTCATACATAATGTCTGACTAATTAACCCATAACTATACACCCCTGACATTGACAATTAGAAAAACCATCGCAATGCTATCAATTGAATACCTAAAAACTCCAACCGAGTACACGGCCATACTGTTTTTCCTGTTCGCCAGCGGCACCCCAAAATCCTCCATCCTGACCACATGCCCTCTAAAACCTGTGCACCCCTCATTACCCTGATGCCCCATAAACAACAATCTAAGTAATGTATTACACCAACATCAGGGGATTCCTTCCTCCTACCTACTCTAACAATGAGGACAGTCCTAAATAGTAGGATGCCTTTGATCCCATCGGTAACGCCAAACCGGAAACCAAAGCATTAACACCCCAACCAATAAGAAGTTATCCCAATACTGCATCACATGACCGAAGGGCCATAATAAAGCCAATGTAGTCACATGATGCATATCTTACTGCCAGCAGCTCAGGAGCCTCAGCATTCAGAGACAACTGCTTGGGGTAAGATAGATGATAAATAACCAGGAGGACATAGACTACTTCTGCGGCATCACCCTTAAAGGGGACAACTTCAAATTGAAAAAAAGGGGGGAGGGGATATCAAAATGACCGGCAATTCTGCCCTCATGTTCTCAGCAATTTAACTACCTCAGGGTCATAAATAACCAAAATTAACTTATTAACCCCTTCACAGCTGAGTCCCTTTAACTCATGCACATATAAGTTGTACTAGGAACCTTCTTTAATGAGCCGGGCCTACTTCCAATATGATGGCCTCACTTGCGACTTGCCCTATGGTAGGAAATTCTCTATTTCCTGGATGCAAGGAATTTGTACTGATTTCTGACTAAAACAACCATAAATGGATGAGACCGGCACAATATGAGCCCTCATGTCAGTACCCACACCGCTCCATTACCTCAATCCCATAAATGTAACCACACATCCAGGTAGTGAGGTGCCCGAAAGATGTCTAAGACCACCTAACTAGTTACATCCAGGTAGTGAGGGGCCCCAAGGATGTCTAACAACCAGCTAACTAGTTACACCAAGGTAGTGAGGCGCCCCAAGGATGTCTGACAACCACCTAACTAGTTACACCAAGGTAGTGAGGCGCCCCAAGGATGTCTGACAACCACCTAACTAGTTACACCAAGGTAGTGAGGCGCCCCAAGGATGTCTAACAACCACCTAACTCGTTACACCGAGGTAATGAGGAGCCCCAAGGATGTCTAACAGCCACCTAACTAGTTACACCGAGGTAACACCAACATCCCAGTAACCATTATTAACCATTTCTGTCCCTCCTGGTCATCATTAGAAGCTGATACTTTATATGAAAGTAACAGTTATAAAACAACAAGTAGCTATAAACCAAAACTGATTAACAGCAGCAGCCGCCTCAACCACAGACTGCATACAGCGGTTACCTCAGAGCTGACAGTCTGCCTGCAGCGGTTACCTCAGAGCTGACAGTCTGCCTGCAGCGGTTACCTCAGAGCTGACAGTCTGCCTGCAGCGGTTACCTCAGAGCTGACAGTCTGCCTGCAGCGGTTACCTCAGAGCTGACAGTCTGCATACAGTGGCAAGTTATCTCAGAGCTAACAGTCTCCTGCAGTGCTCAGCTACCTCAGACTCCAAGCCGTGCTCAGTTACCTCAGTGCAGCGCCCCGTTACCTCAGTGCAGCGCCCCGTTACCTCAGTGCAGCGCCCCGTTACCTCAGTGCAGCGCCCCGTTACCTCAGTGCAGCGCCCCGTTACCTCAGTGCAGCGCCCCGTTACCTCAGTGCAGCGCCCCGTTACCTCAGTGCACAATGATACCATTAATAAAACACAATTGTTAAGCAGACATAAAGACCCCATCATCACCCTGACCAGCCCTTTCTTTACAGCCTCGTAAGGGTTAACACTAACACATTTAAAATTGACCAATCCACCTTAGGGGGCGCTCACTCGACGGCCCCCATGCCCAGCCCTCCGTGAGACAAAGCCAGGAGCAGAGAGAAAGTATAATGGAAAGCTTTGCATGTCTTCCCTATAATAGACCCACTCCTGGCTCCGGCCCGCCCAAAAAAAAAACGAACACAAAAACCGCCGTGCCTAATCGCTCCCAACTGGTAGACAAGCCAAATCCTTCTATACATAGGTGCCAGTAACCAGGGGTACCACCACTTGTAGTACTTCACCTGTACGCTGCGCCTGCAGTAACACAGGACTTGGCAGAGGTGCCGTCGCCATCTTGTAGAGCTTCACCTGTACGCTGCACCTGCAGCAGAACAGGACTTGGCAGAGGTACCATTGCCATCTTGTAGAGCTTCACCTGTACCCTGCACCTGCAGCAGCACAGGACTTGGGTTTGTCATCTGCTGGGCACTGTTCCTGCTGGCCTGGCATCTGCTGGGCACTGTTCCTGCTGGCCTGGCATCCGCTGCCAGGTTTCAGTCACCTCCGATCGAATGAAGGTGAAGGCAGCCCCTGCGTTTACTTCGCTGGAGGTTTTCTACTGACAAGTCCTCCTCAGATACAAGTGTTCACACAATGTCCTCTGCCTGTTCTACTCCTCCTGGCCGGCGCTTCTGACAAGTCCTAAGCTGAAGCGCAGGGAATTCCAGTCATCTGTGAAGCTATTCTTCACCGTCCACTTCATCCTCGCTGACGATCAGCCACTGCAGAAGGTCCTCCATCTTCACAGAGACTCTGAAGCTGTGACAGGAATTGTGAGGGGAGCTGACAGGAACAGGGAGCTGTCGCCGGGGTGCTGCATGCTGCTTTCTTTCCAGATTATGATGGCCCACATCTCTGCACCTCCATATCTCACTGCTGCTCCTCTCAGCTTGTTCCTCTGGGCCAATCACCAGCCACTGTCAGGCCACCAGATTCTGCCTGACAACCACAGGCATTTCCCGCCATTTCTCTTCAGCCAATCAGCTGCTGCCAACCAGTCCATCACTGGGCAGAACTCACTCTCTGCCATCTCATCTGACCCAGTAATGTCCTTTGTAACATAACTGTTGCGTCCTTACCGGACGTGCAATATACAAAAACAAAAGAAAAGGCACAACTGTGCAACAAAAATACAAAACTAGGGGAAAGCCTTTCCCTGCAAACCCCTAACCCGGGAGGGGGCCCTGCCTACTCGGCTGGCCGATCGCTTCCGACAGGTGCGGACCCACAATGCGTGCCTGGGCCAATAAATATTCCCTACCAGGGAGCTCTGATACAAAAAAAGGAACAGAACATCATAAACTCAAAGATACTTAACTTAAACGTGGAGGAGCTCCAGTGCCGGCTGTGCTCCTCAGCAGCAGTCCAAGTAGCAACTGAACATCGACCAGCACTGAGGTCAATTCTTGCATGGCTTATATAGAAGCAGAGCTACTCAGAAACAGGTGAGGACTGACATCACTCATCCAACCACCACACCCCTCAGCTCCAGGAAAGGTAGAGACACTGCTAAACCCTGGTCCGGCCCGAGAGCCAGGTGAAGACTCCAGAACAGCTGCAACAATAACATGGTTAACCAGAAAACCTCCTCCATAGAGGGTGACATATCATCCATCCATCATGTACATAAAGCTCCCAGATCCCATGAGGCTCCATAGAGGGTGACATATCATCCATCCATCATGTACATAAAGCTCCCAGATCCCATGAGGCTCCATAGAGGGTGACATATCATCCATCCATCATGTACATAAAGATTAAAACTTTTTTGAGTCTTGCACCGTTTGATGCTGCCACTTTATCTTTTTGTCTATGGTGAGGGATTTGGTCCTGATCCCAGTGGCTGCTGCATCGCCAATTGGAACCTGCCCTTACAGGGATTATTTTTGTGCTGTTGGTGTGATTGCTTTTTTCTACACTGATATCTCGGTGTCAGTCACTACACCAATGGCTCCACTCTGTGCCAGTCACTACACCGATTGCTCCACCCTGTGCCAGTCATTACACCGATGGCTCCCCTCTATGCCAGTCACTACACTGATTGCTCCACCCTGTGCCAGTCATTACACCGATGCCTCCACTCTATGCCAGTCACTACACTGATGGCTCCACTCTATGCCAGTCACTACACCGATTGCTCCACCCTGTGCCAGTCACTACACCGATGCCTCCACTCTATGCCAGTCACTACACCGGCTGCCTGTCAAATAAAGAATACATTTTAAACTCATCACTCTCATCCATGAAGCTCTCCACAGCACTGCGCCGCCCTATATCTCCTCCCTCATCTCCATGTACCACCTTATGCATGCTGTCCATTCTGCTAATAATCTTAGAGTAAAGTTACCTTTATATGGAGCAACTAGCATTCAGACCAGGGGCGTAACTATAGGGGATGCAGGGGATGCAGTTGCACCCGGGCCCAGGAGCTCTAGGGGCCCATAAGGCCTCTCTTCTCCATATAGTGAGCCCAGTACTATGAATAAAGCATTATAGTTGGGGGCCCTGTTACAGGTTTTGCATTCGGGCCCAGAAGCTTTAAAGGGGTTGTCTCGTGGCAAACATCAAAATTTTACATTCCCCCTGTCACCCCCCTGGCATAAAATAGCAATTTAAAGCGATTTTTAAGACGCTAGCTACTCACCGATCTGACAAAATATGAACTTTAAAAAATCTTCTGCCTAAGATGGCCGCCGGTCCTTTCCCAGGGATGCACTGCTGTTTTCTCCCATGGTGCACCGCGGGTCTTCTCCCATGGTGCACCATGGGCTCTGTGCGTTCCATTGCCGATTCCAGTCTCCTGATTGGCTGGAATCGGCACACATGACGGGGCGGAGCTACGCGATGACGCGTAGAAGGGGGCAGAGCCAGAACGCCGCTCGTGCCGGACAGAAGAGAAGCCAGAAGACCCTTCTGCGCAAGCGCGTCTAAAAACGCCAGAAGACAACAGAATTATACGGATCCATGGAGACGGGGACGCCAGCAACGGAGCAGGTAAGTGAATAACTTCTGTATGGTTCATAATTAATGCACGATGTACATTACAAAGTGCATTAATATGGCCATACAGAAGTGTATAGACCCACTTGCTGCCGCGAGACAACCCCTTTAAGGACCAGGCCATACAGAAGTGTATAACCCCACTTGGTGCCGCGGGACAACCCCTTTAAGTTACGCCTCTGATTCAGACAGTCCCTCAGAAAAGTCATTTAAGCCTAGAAGTGAGTTGTTTGTTTGCTTTTACACTGAGTATTGTTCATTAGTTTGCTGATATATGTTCGCAGATCGCCATGCACATTCATTCACAAGTTGTTCAACCAGTGACTATTTTTTTGCTAAGCTGAAATAAACTGACTAGTGACTTATTGCTCGTCACGCTGGCAGTCGCCGTGTTTACACTGAACGGCTATACTTTGAATTAGCTCTTGTGAGTGATTATTCGTCCTTTAGTCATCCCGTGTAAAAGTACCTTAAGTTGCTCCTTAATCTCAGCCTCTCACTCCCGTGTTGAAGACTTTTCCCAAGCTGCACCAGTTCTCTGCAACGCATTTTCCCGGACAATCGGGTTAGTCTCCAATATCCATAGCTTTAAGCAATCCTTAAAAATGCATCTCTTTAGGGAGGCTGATCGCATCTCCTAATTGAACTCTTTTCTCTTTTGCCCTTTATATTGTCATTAGCAGGTGCTCACGGTTGTAGTAACAGAGGATGAGGCAGGAGTGGAGCTGATTACAGGCTGGGAGCTCAATAATCACCACTAAGGGAGTGGCAGGGCTAGACTTATATAGAAAGTGCAATCAGGAACAGGGGTGGGGTCAGGACCAGGAGGCAGGAACTAGGTAACTGGGAAATACAGAACAAGGCAAGGTTTCAGCAAGGGAACTGTCCAAGTCCTGAATAACCTAGCAGAGAGAGCTGCCAACTGGAATACAAGAGGTTGTGGGTTTGAGCCTTGACACCCCTGTTTCCTGATAGACTATGAGCACTTGTGCCCCCTTATATCTTCATAGATATCTTGTGCCCCCTCATAGACTGTAAGCTTTTGTGCCCCCACTCCCCATTTCCTCATTGACAGTACACTCTTGTGTCCCACCATTTTTCCTAATAGACTTTAAGGTCTTGTGTCTCCCCTATTTCTTCCTCATAGATTGTAAGCTTTTTTGCCCCCCCCCCCTATTTCCCCATAGACTGTAAGCTCCTTTGCCCACCTGTATTTCCTCATTGACTGTAAGCTCTTGTGTCCCCCTTATTTCCTCCTCATAGACTGTAAGCTCTTGTGTCCCCTTATTTTCTCATAGATTGTAAGCACTTGTGTCCCCCTTATTTCCTCCTCATAGACTGTAAGTTCTTGCGTCCCCCTTATTTCCTCCCCATAGACTGTAAGCTCTTGTGTCCCCCCTATTCCCTCCTCATAGACTGTAAGCTCTTGTGTCCCCTTATTTTCTCATAGATTGTAAGCTTGTGTCTCCGTTTCCCCATAGACTGTAAGCTCTTGTGTCCCCTTATTTTCCGATAGATTGTAAGCTCTTGTGTCCCCCTTTTTTCCATAGATTGTAAGCACTTGTGTCCCCCCACTTCCGCCTCATAGATTGTAAGCTTGTGTCTCCGTTTCCCGATAGACTGTAAGATCTTGTGTCCCCCTTTTTTCCCATAGATTGTAAGCTCTTGTGAGCAGAGCTGTCACAGTTGATCTGCTCCTGTACCTTCTCATTGTAAAGTGCTGCGGAATATGTTGGCATTATAGACATAAAGTTTGTGTTTTTTCTACAATACAACTATTGCATCAATCTGTGATCCTGCAGCCCAACGGCACAACGTTCCAGACCGGTCCGCTCACAATGGCTGCAGCTCATATATTAATAAAGAGTTTTCCTTTCCCACTGAAGGTTGAAATATTTAACATCAACCCTTCAAAAGAATGTATTGCCGGGTCTGTTGCGATCCAACAAATAATCTCTCCTCATCGCCTATTTAACCGATGAAATTCCTTTCCCAGTTTGAGCTGCCAGTTTTCTAAGAAATATCCGTCAGAGGAGTTGGTTGTGTGAGCTGACATTCCATGGAGGCCTTTGTGTTGCTAATGAAACAAAACACAATTGGGCTTCCAGCGGGGTCTCTGTGTTTCCTGTCCAGTTAAGAAGCAACTCGGCCCACAGGAGAAGAATGAAAGACATCAATAAGGTCTAAGGAGCATTTCTTCAAAAGACATGCAGGTCATGGGCAGCGCTACACTAACCGAGTGCAAATTCCTCTAAGTCTTAAGATGGGAAAAGAGGAAAAGATGGAGGTCAAGAAAAAGATGAAAGCATCTCTGTGAAGCTATTAAACACGGAGGAAACGATGATTCTGGTGAATTGCCACTTATATGGCTGAATGGGCAAGGCATGTTCGGACGCTCTTAGAACGGGAGCTGACAAACCAGATTATCCACTAAAAGGAACCAGATTTGTGCCTTTTGTTGGACCATCAGAAATTGTTAGCGTACCTTTCCCATTCACGTGGCGCCCGGGCATTTCTAAATAAAGCAGCTATTTTGAGGGATCACTTATTTAAAATATAAACTCGTAACTTCTCCGTAAACATTTAATTTGCATCGATTTGTATTGTAGATCTCCCCAGATTTATGCAGATATAACATCAGTTGGTATGCATCCCAGCCTATTAGTGCCCAGCAATTAACGAGCTCCTAATTATATCGTGTTTTTAGTTTAATATCGGAAATTTATTTGAACTTTAACTCAAAAAATCAAATTAGAATTTTAGTTTTAAATTCTTATTTTAATTTCAACTTTTATTTTTGGAACTTCTAAATGTTACTAAATCCCCCTTCACACCACAATACAAATCACCGGGTTTGCCCAAGTTTCTCTCAGCCCTTGTGCCGATCTAAAAATTAATTTCAGTGAAATGTTATTAAAGAAGATATAGTAGAATAAAAGGACTTAACCAGATGTATCTCTTCACACCCTTCAGGGGCTTTACGTTTGATGTTAACTATCCATCATCCCTCATTGTCAATGAAAGAACCCCGCTAGTAGGGTGTGCTGGTTGCATCATTTATGAGTGGTGCCCAGTGGTAAGATGTTATATGATCCATTCACTTGAGTGACTCTTTTGTGATGTGGGTGGTACAGAACCGTCTCGAAAGAGAAAAGGGGGGAAGGTATTAAGACTCTTAGGTTGACAGAGCTATACGTTTGTGTCACAGTTTCTAATTTAGAAGAAAGTTCTGAAAAAGTGTTTTCTTTCAAATCCAGCAAGAAAAGATGTGATTTTTACATTTTGCATTTTGCCTTCTCTACCCTGCATAGGTTAATTTTTGTCTTGAAATGTTAAAGCATTCCAATCACGGGTAATGAATGAGTCATTAGAAAGGGTTTCTGGGAGTATAGAACCTGAATATTAAGTCGGTTGCTTAAAAATACCTTTTTCCCACATCAACCCACGCCCGTTAGATTGCATTGCCTCTATGACCATATGCACATTATTTAGTCTAATTTAAAGAATGGCTGGTTACTTATGTTGGGATTAGGTCAACTGAAGATAGCTAAATCTTCAAAACCAGATACAAAACTGCTATGTGGTTGTGCATATGGTATACTATGCAAACTACATGTCGGATGTGGGGTGTTTGATCTATATGACTGTTATACCAACTTATTCCTTGCCTTGGGATGTTCTACATAGGAGTTTCAGCCTATGGGATGATTATAACATCTTAGTTCATACCCTATGACCCTATAATATATAGGTAGCTTATGACCCGGGGTAAGGTTGGAATGTACCCCTGTGATTGGCACGGTCACTGACACTATGTTGTCTGCATAGCGTGACTTATGCTCCGACAAGCGGGATGGTACCCTTGATCTAGGTATACGCTTGCGGTACACTCCGGGCTTAGTACTCAGATAGACAGATACGGAGCGCTGCAGTCATTCACAGCTTGGTCCACTCTCGCGGGAGGTATGGATTCCCTGTGATGCGCTGCCCGTAGTGTGTAGTAACGGCATGACGCGGTCCTGTCATGCGCGGTGTGTTCCATTGGGACGCTGAAGTTGTGATATCGGATCCATGGCTGGGAGACGCCTCCAGACACACATGTGAGTGTAATTGTTTTTAAGAATATATTATATATATATATGCTATTAGTGTGTGGTGTATTAGCTTGACAAAGGCCACGGATTAGTTGGCCGAAACGTCGCTGTGGAATATGCTATTCTTTTATGCAATAAGGACTGGGAGGTTGTTTTAGACTGGTTCTGCCTAATTACTAGTAGAAGATCCTGCGTGCTGCCTTTCCTCTACATATATTGGCGTCTTCTGGGATCTTTGGTGTCCGGATCCAGATCAAGGCGTGCACGGCGAGCACTCCGATTTTGTATTGGAGTGTACTATTATACATGTGGTGCTGCTGAGAATTGTATTTATTGTAGTGTGCAGGCTGTTATCACAGTCGGCAGGGCTGATAAGATCTTTCAGCTTGTGTCCCGCTCTTAGCTCACAGCGGGACGCAAGTTGTAATAGCGGAGAACAATACAGCTGTTTGCTTATCCAGAACAGCTGTATTGTGCGCCGAGTGATAGCGGTGGTGTCCCGCTCCGCCTGCATAGCTCTTAAGTAGCTACTTAGCTACTATAGACTATGCAAAGATGATCGCTCAAAACTGTCACTCAAACTGTCATTTAAAAGTGACTTTTCAGCGATCATCTGTCAGTGTAAATGGGGTCTAAGAATACAATGAGAGAACAACAGAAAGGACATTATTGTAGACATTTACTATAGGCCGCCTGGCCAAAAAAGGGGATCTGCTATCTTGGACCTAATTCTTACCAGCAGGGAGGGAATGGTTGGGAAGTAAGGGTGGCTGGGACCTTAGGAGGCAGTGATCATAATATCCTTGGATGTTGGATAACAAGGGGAGGAAGACCTGAGAAGACTCAGACCTCAAGGATGGATTTCAGAAAGGCAGATTTTAATGGACTCAGAAAGAGGAAGAATCCAATGGCTGAACGTTCTTAAGGACAGGAATGTCCAAGAGGGGAAATATTGCAAAAGGAGATTCTCAAAGCACAATCGTTAACAATCCCTAAAAGAAGGAAGAATGGGAAGCATTTAAAGATGGATGGATGAACACAGAACTTACATACATGGTAAAAAGGAGGACAAATATAGTTATCGAATTTAAAGAGGGGAAATGGCACGAGTCTGGCGCAGGGCTGGAGTCTCGTGTTGTAGCCTGCTACTGGTGGGTAGCATGGTCAAGGAGTACCCGAGGTCTGGTACACAAGATGGCGGTGCGATACAATGGATGAAGACGAGTTTATAGTGGAAAAAGTCCTTGACTCCAGAAGGCACAAAGGAAGGCTACAGTATCGGGTGCAGTGGCAGGGATACCGGCCAGAGGAGAACTCATGGGAGCCGGACCAAAATGTGCATGCCCCCAAGCTCACATGCAAATGTTATAAAAAGTACCCCTGTAAACCAGTCCCTGGGATGTCTAGAGGCCATCCTCAAAGGAGGGGCCCACTGTCAGGGATCAAACCTGGGACCTCTTGTGCTCCTGGATGGTTTTTCTCCCCAGTGAGATATCCAGCTTTGTCTTAGCTCCTGATCTAGCTTCTACCTCTCTGTCCTGCTCCCACACTACTGCTAATTAGCACTTCCTATATAAGCCTGGACCTTGCAGCCACTCCTTATATGATTATTGTTCTCCACAGCCTTTATCTAGCTCTTCCAGTACAAGTGACTTGAAGACTTCCTGATGACGACTCCTGGCTTCCCTCCTGACAATGCTATCTGCCTCATTCTTTTGTACTGCATATCAAGACTACCAGTTGCTGACTTCTGGCTTTTCATTGGACTATTTTACCCACATCATCCTTCTGTGCTGCATAGAGACCTCCTGCTGTTGACTCCTAGCTTGTCCCTGATTACCTCTCCAGAACTGCACATCTACTACACTGGTGGCTCCTACCCAGTGCCAGTAAGATGCTACACTAGAGGCGGTACAACAGGGTATCACATCTTGTATCCAAGCTTCAGGTAGTACAACAGTTTACTAGAGCCTCCATGCCTGCCTGTATCACATATTGTATCCAAACTAGAGGCAGTACAACAGGGTACTAGAGCCTCCATGCCTGCCCATAGAAAAGGGATGTTACCGTAGTGCGCCTATTCCTACTGACTGGCCTGTAGAAGAGGGATCATTCAGCCGCCCGTGTACAGAAGCATCTGGGTGGTGGGATGGAGTATGGGGCATTTCTGGCCAGTATTATCGGAATTACACATGGCTGTAATATATCCAGTGAGACTTGGTCTAGTCGATCCAGGGTCACATATGCTTTATATGTACATCCAGCTGCATGCTGTGCAGGATATTTGAGGGGGGGGGGGCACTGAGTTATGGAAGAATAGCTGAAACATGAGACGTTGTTCAATAACTTTAATAATAGACAATACCGTGGCTGGATCCTTTTGTCTTTGCGGCACTAACCTGGAAGGTGATGATGGCTCGTGACTAGAGATGAGCGAACGTACTCGTCCGAGCTTGATACTCGTTCGAGTATTAGCGTGTTCGAGATGCTCGTTACTAGAGGCGAGCACCACGCGGTGTTCGAGTTACTTTCACTTTCCTCTCTGAGACGTTAGCGCGCTTTTCTGGCCAATTGAAAGACAGGGAAGGCATTACAACTTCCTCCTGTGACGTTCAAGCCCTATACCACCCCCCTGCAGTGAGTGGCTGGGGAGATCAGGTGTCACCCGAGTATATAAATCGGCCCCTCCCGCGGCTCGCCTCAGATGCATTCTGACAGAGATCTGGGACAGTGCTGCTGATGGTGGAGCTGCTATAGGGAGAGTGTTAGGAGTATTTTAGGCTTCAAGAACCCCAACGGTCCTTCTTAGGGCCACATCTGACCGTGTGCAGTACTGTGGAGGCTGCTTTTTGCAGTGTTGCACTTTTTTTTTTTTTTGGTATATGGGCCGTGCAGAGCATTGCGCCCTGCAGTAATTATACATAGTCCAGGGCCAGTAGTGGTGGTGAGGCAGGGACAGAAGACATATTAATATTATTGATTGAATATACGCAGTGGGCCTTTGCTAAAAAAAATTGGGCAAAAAATCTATTTGGCCTGCCTGTCACTGTGCTCAGTGTTCTCGGTCTGTGTGTGCTGGGTGTAGTAGTTCTACAAAATCATATGCAGCCAGCTAAGTGTTACAGCAGGCTTGCGCCAAATTATTTCCTGGCGTTCCGTAAACGAAGTCAGCCTCCAACCACGGGCCAATAAGCGGCACATTTAATTACAGCGTTCTGTTTCTGCACTACTGGTAATACACCACGCTGAGGGGTAGGGGTAGGCCTAGAGGACGTGGACGCGGGCGAGGACGCCGAGGCCCAAGTCAGGGTGTGGGCACAGGCCGAGCCAGTGCATTGGCCAGGGGTAGAGGCAGGGCCAGACCGAATAATCCACCAACTGTTTCCCAAAGCGCCCCCTTGCGCCATGCCACCCTGCAGAGGTCAAGGTGCTCTACGGTGTGGCAGTTTTTCACAGAGACGCCTGACGACCGACGAACAATGGTGTGCAACCTTTGTCGCGCCAAGATCAGCTGGGGAGGCACCACCACCAGCATGCGCAGGCATATGATGGCCAAGCACCCCACAAGGTGGGACGATGCCCGTTCACCGCCTCCGGTTTGCACCACTGCCTCTCCCCCTGTGCCCCAACCTGCCACTGAGATCCAACCCCCCTCTGAGGACACAGGCACTACCGTCTCCTGGCGTGCACCCACACCCTCACCTCCGCTGTCCTCGGCCCCATCCAGCAATGTCTCTCAGCGTAGCGTCCAGACGTCACTAGCGCCACAGTTTGAGCGCAAGCGCAAGTACGCCGCCACGCACCCGCACGCTCAAGCGTTAAACGTGCACATTGCAAAATTGATCAGCCTGGAGATGCTGCCGTATAGGCTTGTGGAAACGGAGGCTTTCAAAAGCATGATGGCGGCGGCTGCCCCGCTCTACTCGGTTCCCAGTCGCCACTACTTTTCCCAATGTGCCGTCCCAGGCCTGCACGACCACGTCTCCCGCAACATTGTACGCGCCCTCACCAACGCGGTTACTGCCAAGGTCCACTTAACAACAGACACGTGGACAAGCACAGGCGGGCACGGCCACTATATCTCCCTGAAGGCACATTGGGTGAATTTAGTGGAGGCTGGGACAGAGTCACAGCCTGGGACCGCTCACGTCCTACCCACCCCCAGAATTGCGGGCCGCAGCTCGGTGGTGGTATCTGCGGCGGTGTATGCTTCCTCCACTAAAGCACCTTCCTCCTCCTCCTCCAACGCAACCTCTGTCTCGCAATCAAGATGTGTCAGCAGCACGTCGCCAGCAGTCAGTGTCACGCGGCGTGGCAGCACAGCGGTGGGCAAGCGTCAGCAGGCCGTGCTGAAACTACTCAGCTTAGGAGAGAAGAGGCACACGGCCCACGAACTGCTGCAGGGTCTGACAGAGCAGACCGACCGCTGGCTTGCGCCGCTGAGCCTCCAACCGGGCATGGTCGTGTGTGACAACGGCCGTAACCTGGTGGCGGCTCTGCAGCTCGGCAGCCTCACGCACGTGCCATGCCTGGCCCATGTCTTTAATTTGGTGGTTCAGCGCTTTCTGAAAAGCTACCCACGCTTCTCAGACCTGCTGGGAAAGGTGCGCCGACTCTGCGCACATTTCTGCAAGTCCCACACTGACGCTGCCACCCTGCGCACCCTGCAACATCGGTTTAATCTGCCAGTGCACCGACTGCTGTGCGACGTGCCCACACGGTGGAACTCTACGCTCCACATGTTGGCCAGGCTCTATGAGCAGCGTAGAGCTATAGTGGAATACCAACTCCAACATGGGCGGCGCAGTGGGAGTCAGCCTCCTCAATTCTTTACAGAAGAGTGGGCCTGGTTGGCAGACATCTGCCAGGTCCTTGGAAACTTTGAGGAGTCTACCCAGATGGTGAGCGGTGATGCTGCAATCATTAGTGTCACCATTCCTCTGCTATGCCTCTTGAGAAGTTCCCTGCAAAGCATAAAGGCAGACGCTTTGCGCTCGGAAACAGAGGCGGGGGAAGACAGTATGTTGCTGGATAGTCAGAGCACCCTCCTGTCTATATCTCAGCGCGTTGAGGAGGAGGAGGAGGGGTAGGAGGATGAGGAGGAAGGGGAAGAGACAGCTTGGCCCACTGCTGAAGGTACCCATGCTGCTTGCCTGTCATCCTTTCAGCGTGTATGGCCTGAGGAGGAGGAAGATCCTGAAAGTGATCTTCCGAGTGAGGACAGCCATGTGTTGCGTACAGGTACCCTGGCACACATGGCTGACTTCATGTTAGGATGCCTTTCTCGTGACCCTCGCGTTACACGCATTCTGGCCACTACGGATTACTGGGTGTACACACTGCTCGACCCACGGTATACGGAGAACCTTTCCACTCTCATACCCTAAGAGGAAAGGGGTTCGAGAGTGATGCTATACCACAGGACCCCATCCGACAGCGCTAGTGGCAGAAGGCGCAGTTCCGAGGGCCAGGTAGCAGGGGAGGCACAGAGATCAGGCAGCATGTACAGCACAGGCAGGGGAACACTCTCTAAGGCCTTTGACAGCTTTCTGGCTCCCCAGCAAGACTGTGTCACTGCTCCCCAGTCAAGGCTGAGTCGGCGGGAGCAGTGTAAAAGGATGGTGAGGGAGTACGTAGCCGATCGCACGACCGTCCTCTGTGACGCCTCTGCCCCCTACAACTACTGGGTGTCGAAGCTGGACACGTGGCCTGAACTCGCGCTGTATGCCCTGGAGGTGCTTGCTTGTCCTGCGGCTAGCGTCTTGTCAGAGAGGGTGTTTAGTGTGGCTGGGGGAATCATCACAGATAAGTGTAGCCGCTTGTCAACCGACAGTGCCGACAGGCTTACACTCATCAAGAGAACAAAGCCTGGATTTCCCCAGACTTCTCTTCTCCACCAGCGGACAGCAGCGATACCTAAGCAATACGTAGGCTGCACCCGCGGATGGAAGCATCGTTCTCTATCACCATCAAAAACGGGGACCTTTTAGCTTCATCAATCTGTGTCTAATATTCCTCCTCCTCCTCCTGCTCCTCCTCCTGAAACCTCACGTAATCACGCCGAACGGGCAATTTTTCTTAGGCCCACAAGGCTCAGTCATATAATTTTTTAAAACAATGTTTATACGTTTCAATGCTCATTAAAGCGTTGAAACTTTCACCTGAACCAATTTTTATTTTAACTGGGCTGCCTCTAGGCCTAGTTACCAATTAAGCCACATTAACCAAAGCGATTAATGGGTTTCACCTGCCCTCTTGGTTGGGCATGGGCAATTTTTATGAGGTACATTAGTACTGTTGGTACACCAATTTTTGGGGGCCCTCGTCTACAGTGTAATCCAATTAATTTTTTGCCCACCTGCATTAAAGCTGACGTTACATCAGCTGTGCTGGGCACTGCAATGGGATATATTTATGTACCGCTGGTGGCTTCCTGGCACCCACCCATGCTGTCGGTCCACAGGGACTTCACAATAGGGAGTTGTACCTGCCTGTGTCTATGAATTAAAAACCCCGGTCAGGTTGGGGCATGCAGTGTGGGCCGAAGCCCACCTGCATTTAATCTGATGTTAGCTCTGCTGTCCAGGGAACTGCAATGGGATACATTTATGTACAGCCGGTGGGTTCCAGGCAGCCACCCATGTTGTGGGTGCACACAGAATTCCCATTGCGGAGTTGTACCTGCCTGTGACTATTTATAAAAAACCGCGGTCTGACTGGGGCATGCAGACACCTTGACAGAATGAATAGTGTGTGGCACATAGGTTCACCATTGCTATGCCCACGTGTGCAGCTCCTGATGGAGGTGGCACAGGATTGGATTTCTCATTGCTTCTGTACAGCATTGTGGGCTATCGCCCCCCCCCCCTTTTAATTAGGGTCGCTGCCTAGCCATGCCAACCCTCTGCAGTGTGTGCCTGCGGCTCCTCCTCATGGCAGACGCACTTATAAATAGACATGAGGGTGGTGTGGCATGAGGGCAGCTGAAGGCTGCGCAGGGACACTTTGGTGTGCGCTGTGGACACTGGGTCGTGCGGGGGGGGGGGGGGGGGTGGACAGCATGTAACCCAGGAGAAGTGGCAGCGGAGTGTCATGCAGGCAGTGTATGTGCTTTGTTGAAGGTAGTGTGGTGCTTAGCTAAGGTATGCATTGCTAATGAGGGCTTTTCAGAAGTAAAAATTGTTGGGAGGGGGGGCACTCTTGCCGCTATTGTGGCTTAATAGTGGGACCTGTGAACTTGAGATGCAGCCCAACATGTAGCCCCTCGCCTGCCCTATCCGTTTCTGTGTCGTTCCCATCACTTTCTTGAATTGCCTAGATTTTCACAAATGAAAACCTTAGCGATATACAAAAATGCTCGGGTCGCCCATTGACTTCAATGGGGTTCGTTACTCGAAACGAAGCCTCGAGCATCGCGAAAATTCCGTCCCGAGTAATGAGCACCCGAGCATTTTGGTGCTCGCTCATCTCTAGAAAGGGTTAAACTTTCTCTTTCCAGCAGCTCATGATGTAGAAGGGAATTTTACTCATTTTAGGAGGAAAATTCCTCTCCAAGTACAATCTAGCAGGGGTGTCATGGCTACACCATAGGGGGGACAGGAACACTTTCCTGCTCCTTACCAACATGATGCCCGGAGTGCTCCTACTGCATTCTCGCATGCTACTAATGTGATATGGAAGATGGCGGTATGCACCTGAAACTGTTCCTTCCTGTTCCCTGGATGGGGAATGTGCAGGGCTTAGCAACCACCACTGCTGGTCTGAACAATGTGTCACTACCATGAGCAGTGAGGTGAGCATGCATTACTCTCCCTCTACAGATCAATGTAAGTCCTTCAAGCCACTAGTGTAATTATAGGGGATGCGGTTGCACCTGGGGCCCAGGAGCCTCAGGGGCCCATAAGGCCTCTCTTTTCCATACAAGCAGCCCAGTACCTTGAATAAATCATTATATTTGGGGGGCCCTGTTACAGGTTTTGCATTGGGGCCCAGGAGCTTCAAGTTGCACCTCTGCTCCAAACCCTTGCATGTGCCCAGTTTAGAATATCAGGCTCAGGGAGATGCATTCGCCTTCCTCAGCCCTGCTCCCATTTCTTGCTTTGGAGGACCAAACACTATGAATTATATTGGAGGACCTGTGTAATACAGTCAAACCTCTAGTTTGGTTGGTAATCCGTCCGAAAGCAATCGGCCAAACCTGAAACCAATGAAAACCGAGGCCATTATTTCCATAGGAATCAATGTAAATCCAATGAATTTCTTCTAGATCTTCCAAAAAACACCAAACCACATTTAATAAAGAATAAATATGGTCTTTAATACCAAAAACAATAACAATAATGTGTGTTATCTGTGGTGTTACATAGGACTGCAGGTCACATCTACTACATCGTCTGTCCTCAGTGATATCACTGTGTTCTCTGTGCTGTTACATAGGACTGCAGGTGACATCATTATCTGTCCTCAGTGTTATCACTGTGCGTTATCTGAGGTGTTACTTAGGACTGCAGGTGACATCATTATCTGTCCTACGTTATCACTGTGTTCTCTGTGCTGTTACATAGGACTGCATGTGACATCATTATCTGTCCTACGTTATCACTGTGTTCTCTGTGCTGTTACATAGGACTGCAGGTGACATCATTATCTGCCCTACATTATCACTGTGCTATCTGGGTAAACATGGCCACTTACACATTACATTACAGTATTGTTTTACTAGTACCCGCAGTGACCCTGGGGAAGGGTGGGTAGCTTTTCAGCATCAGGAGGAGAAGACAGTTAGCAGGAGAACATGTGGGCTGCATCAGCAGAGAGGCCATGGGGTCTGGCGGCCACCAATGAAGCTAAATGCAACCAGTGAAACTAGAGGCGAAATTCTGTCTTGAAAAATCTGTGAAACTGGAAGACAATGAAACTAGAGGTTTGACTGAACTCCCTAACCCTGTATTGGTGCTGTAAGGAAGCTGAACACCCGTTGCCGGGTCCCCTACAGATTATTGCTAGATTCTGGTGTCCTACCTTAGGGCTTGGTCAGATGAGCGGATATCCTGCCGGAAAAAAAAAACACATCATGTGCGTGGGCAAAAACCCACGCCTACCAAAGATAGAACATATGGGTGGCAATGGACGTGGTCATGCAGATTTTTTTCTGCACGTGGTGCTTTTTTTCCCGCGCGGATAGGATATCCGCTCATCTGACCGAGCCCTTGTTTATCACCTTATTGTCATTAGACCTTTAGTAATGAACATTATCTGCTTGTTCAGTGTGGATATCCACACTAAGTGATCATATAATATAGTAGGGTGATTATTATCATACAGAGACTGAAATAAAAGCCTTTGATGATGTAAAAGTGAGATTTTTCCATTAACCCTACTAAGCAGAACGATGGATTAACATTTTGGATCTAGTTCTTTCATAGACCCTGCACAGAAGAGGAGGACGTCCACCCCAATATACAGTGTCATTTTTCGAAGCTTTGAATTACTAGCGGCCATAAAATGATTAAATCTGAAATATTTATGGCCGCCATTGGCTCCGAGCACTATCACTTTATGGCCCTTCCTCACTGGCATTTTCTTACGGGACCACTTTTACTGTAATGCTTACATTTCCCGGGGCACAAGAGAACCTTCACTCTGCGCTGTACATTACGATTATGGCAACTTTTGGCACCCTGTGATCCACTTTGTATGAATAAGCCGTTAAACGATAACTTAATGGACGGAAGAAGAATGTGAAGTATTTCCGTAAGTGGAATTTCACTGCGATCCAGATGTGTGGAACATCTAGAGCCTCAAGAGTAATGGAGCTCCTCGTAAGATGCCTGATGGACGGGGCTTTGTGTGACAGCAGCGGCCGGCTCACATGTTCATGAGTGAATAATTGATGCTAATGATGCCCCATTAGTGATAATCCCGGATCATTTACATACCGGATCAATATCAGACCTGCTGCTAATATCTGCAAATGGAAAATACATGGAAGGAAGTCATCACATTTTCCTGAGAGTTGTAGCTTCTTTCATTTTCACACTAATGCCGCCGTGTGAGGGGTTTTGCTTTGTGTTTCGGAGTGCGTATTGTTTTTGGAATGTTTTGAGTGCATATAAATTATTTCTAATTTATATTTGGTAAAAGAGACAAGAAATTCTAATCTATTATTTCTTTGGTGAAAAAATACTCTTGGAACACATTATACAGTCATGGCCAAAGGTTTGAAGGCTGACACATTTTGGTTCTCAGTTTGCTGCTTCAGTGTTCTTAGATATTTTAGTCTGATGTTTCATAGAATCCTAGAATGGTAGAGTTGGAAAGGACCTCCGCGGTCATCGGGTGCTCTGGTCCTCCGGGTCATCGGGTCCTCCGGGGCCATAGGGTCCTCCAAGATCATTGGGTCCAACCCCCTGCTTAGTGCAGGATTCTATGGTTACTGTATTACAATTATAAGCATTTCACAAGTTTTTATTGACAAATTCATCATGTTTAGTTAAAGACTATTTACAGTGCTGGCCCTTATTTTTAAGACTTCTACACTTCGCCCTGGCATGTTGGATATCAGCTTTTGGGCCAAATCCTGACTGATGACAACCCCAAATAACTTTCCCCCAGTCTTTGGCATTCCAATTCCTGTATAGTATGCTCTGTGATGAAGCCCCCTGCAAACTCTTTGGGACATCTGGAAAAATGATTATCCGAAGGAGAAAAGGTGAGCGCTACCATGAGTCCTGTGTCATGCCAATAGTGAAGCATCCAGAGACCCTTCAAGTGTGGGGTCACTTTCCATCCAGGGGAGTGGGCTTATCCACAGCCTTAGAACACCTCCATTAATAAACAATGGGATCTAACCCTCCTCCAAGAGCAGCTTCTCCAAACCATCTGGGAGCAATTTGATGATGAGCAATGTTTTTTCCAGCATGATGACACACTGTGTCACAAGGCAAAAGTTATCACTAAGTGGCTCAGTGAACAAAACATTGAAATTTTGGGTCCATGGCCAGGGAATGCCCAGATCTCATCCTATTGAGAACCTGTAGTCCATCCTCAAAAAGCGGGCAGGCAAACAAAAACAGACATTTTGATAAACTCCAAGCACTGATTAGGAAGAATGAGTTGTCATCAGTCAGAATGTCCTGAAGCTGTCAGGGTGAATTGTAGAAGTCATGAAAAGTAAGGGTCCACACTGTAAATATTGAGTCTTTGCCTAAACTTGATGAATTTGTCAATAAAAGTGTAAAAACGCATGAAATGCTTATAATTGTTTTTCAGCAACCTTAGAAACATCCGAATATAAAAGCTAAAAACACTGAAGGGCGAACTCTGTGAAAACCAAAATATGTTTTCCGCCTCAGAACTTTAAGCCACGACTATACAAACGGAACGATGAAGAGCAACCATAATATGTACATAGATCAGCAGAACACTAAAACTACCTGCCAATTATGTAGTTATGCAGATTTCCCTTGTGGTCTGACCCATTGAGGACTCCATGAGACCTCTGAGGAGTCCTGTGGTATCAGCAGCAGATCCTGGACGTTGCCGGCCTCCATTGATCGGACGTCTTCTCCAGCACATCCCGCAGATGCTCCATCAGATGAGATCCATCACCTTCATTTCTATGTCCTGTTCCTGACCTGTTCCTGCAATGCCGCACATTATCCTGCAGGGGGCGCTCCCATTAGGGGATCCTGCTGATGTGAGGAGGAACTTACAATCTTAAGTAGGTGGTATGAGTCACATCCATATGATGCCAAGACACAAATACAAAGGAGAACGTTGTCCATCAAACTGCCCCACCGGCTTGTCTTTTTCCTATAGTGCATTCCGTTGACTAGTGGAATATTCAGTTTGTCAGTATCAGGCTTATTTCACAAAAATTATCATGAATAGGGATAGTCAATTCAGACTCCCATTAAAGTCAATAGAAGTAAAAACCGGCTTCACTAATTTGCCCACCAGAAGATCCTCAATGCAGCCGAAGCCCCCTGAAATGCATGGGAATACAGCCACACATCTGGTGAAGGCTGTGCTCCTCCCCAGGATTGATAAAATAGTGTACAATAGTGTAGGGGTGTCACTGAAAACAAAGGAAGGCCCATAAAGGGTGTTACATGTGCTGCTGGGATCTGTAGTTCTAAGCTTCCTAGCACCACAGCCCTCACAGGGTTAATTGATTGAGCTGGCTGGGTGTGGTACTTCCTGCTAGCCAATCTCCTGGGTCTGTGCTCACATATAAACCCAGCTCCTGGTCAGTCTCTGTCTGGTGTTCACGGTGAGCAGTCATGAATCCTTGTCTGTTGAAGTTTGCTGTATGACCTGCTATCTGTGTTCTGTTGCAGCTTGCTGTGTGATCTGTGCCTTGCGGTTCATGTCCGTTTGTGCGTTTATGTGGTGTCAGTTTGGTCTGCTGAGTTTGTTTGCTATGTCTGCGCTAGGGTGGCCCCTATGGCCCTCTAGTAGATGTGTCTTGCTAGTAAATGGACTGCAAGATACGAGGGGCCTTGCCGGGGCTTGCAGCTTAAGTTCATTGGCCAATGTACGAACTAACACCTCGTATTTATATTGAGCTTATCATCTGCTATTAGTGTTTGCATTATGGCTGCTGTACGCTGTGTATTCTGGCTCTGTGCCCTGTTGTTCAGTCCCTGTCATGTGGCATGTGAATGTGTCCTGTTCTGGTGCGTAGCTCCTAGGATCAGCTAGGGCCCACATCCGAAGACCGCTGGGCTGCCCTTATTGGGGCAATGTCCCCGCTTAGGTAGGGCCAGGTCAACCTCCCTATAGCCAGGGCCAGTTGCCAGAAACCCGTGTGCGTACCTAGTCCTCTTTGGTCACGATCGTAACAAAGGGTCTCCTAGATCACAAATTGCAACAAAGAAGAAAGCAGGTGTGCTGCTTGTTTTAAAAGCAATGTCATTAATTTTGCAAGGAGAAATTCCACCAGGTGAATGGAACACCTAAGCACGGACCTCCTCCAAGGAACAGATGTAGAGCAACCAAAAATGTTTCAATGCAAAACAGCAGATGCACTGCTTGTTTTAAAAGCAATGTCCTAAAGTTTGCAAAGGACAAATTCTACCAGATGAACAGAACAGCCGAGCACGGACCCCTCCAAGGAAAAGCTTTGTCTTGTGCACTAGAAAATTGTTGTTTTGGGAGAAGGAGGAAACATGGTGGAAGCAGAAGAAGGATAGCAGCAAATCCACTACCAGCAGCACCTTGAGGACACAGTGTGGTCTTCGATATAAATTTATGCTCAGTCATACATGAGTAAAAATTGCTGGCGTTCTAACTAATCAGTGGAATCTGCAATGGGGGTGCAGACGTCAGGTGACATCCATGCCTGATTCATTTTTATAAACATCAGGTGATCCACATTGTCAGATTAGATGCAGAGTGATAAAGTAAACTCTCCCCTTAGTGGCAGAGCCAAATTTTGGAAATCTGCCATGTGTCACTTAACATAGAATAACTCCGTAAAGGTTTTGCATATCCAAGTGATTCTGACATTGTTTTTTCGCCACATGTTGTACTTCATTTAGGTGGTGAAAATAGACCGATAGAATTTGTGTTTATTTATTAAAAGTGCCAATATTGGAAAAAATTTAAAAAATTTGTCATTTTTTCACATTTTCAACTGTAATATCTCAAATATGTCCAAACATACTGTACAAATGTTTGCTAAGATATATATTTCCATCTGTTTGCTTTATTCTGGATGCACATTTGAAAAATGTGTGTTTTTTAACCATTTAGGAGACGTACAAATATAACATTACCTTTCAGCATTTTGGGGAACACTTTGTTTTCCTGCATCAAGCCAAGATTGAAAAGGCTCATGAGTGTCAGAATGATAGATTCCCCTCACAAATAACCCTATTTTAAAAACTACACCCCTTAGTGTATTCACTGAGGGGGTCAGGAGGATTTGGCCCCACAGTTTTTTCAGGAATTAATTCGATTTAGAGGAGAAAAAATAAAATTTCATATTTTTGCAAATATGCCATTTTAAAGACATGTTTTTTTCTAGAGTGCACATGAAAATGAGGATTTACACCCCCAAATGGATACCGCTGTTTATCCTGTGTTCAGAGACATACCCACTGTGGCCCTAATATTATGTCTCTATGCACAACGGGGCCAAAAATGAAAGGATCAGCCTATGTCTTTCAGAACAGACATTTTGCTTGCAGGTGTTTTAGGCCCCATTGCCCACTTGTAGAGCTCTTGAGTGGCCAAAACCATAGAAAACCCCCACAAATGACCCCATTTTGAAAACTAGACCACTTAACGAATTTATCTCGGGATGTGTTGCATATTTTGACCTCACAGTTTTTGAATAAATTTAAGCAAAGCAAAAGGAAAAATTGTGATTTTACTTTTTTTTTTGGCAATTCTATCAATTTAAAAACAGTTTTTTTTGTACAGTGTACCTAGAAATGAAGACTTGCACCCCAAAATGGATCCCCTTGTTTGTTCCGTGTTCAGAAACATGCCCAGTGTGGCCCTAATATGCTTACAGGACCCATGGTTAGGCCTATAATAGAGGCAACACCCGTTGGATTTTAGGGCACAACTAAATACATTCCTGGCCCCCATTGCTCCCCAAAAGTAATCCCCCCTCCTCCGCACCCTTTTTGACATTCCCTAAATCTTAGATAAAAGTAATAATGTAAACTGTGTGGTATTTCCGAAGACAGGGGTACATGGGGCAATGGTTGTGATGGGCACATGGGGCAATAATACCAACTATCTCCCATCCTCCCATGCATTTTGGGGGGTATTTCTTGACCTCAGTGGCAGGGATGGGGTGTAAAGTGGCTCTCTGTGAGTCTCCGTAAGCTTGCTGAGGTGCGGCGGTCTCACACAGAAAGCGCTCAACAAGCTGCTCCTGGAACTGCAGGAAGGGGAGCGTTCCCGGGGCTTCTTGTAAATTGCTATTACAGGTAGCAGGTAGGGCCCACTCGGCCGTATGTACAATCGGCTTGCGGAGGACGGCAGCAGATCGAAGCTGGGAGCTGGCCGTGGTGCTGAGTACGGCCGTGTAATGTACTGCGCATAACTGCCTATTCATACAGGCGGTCATGCACTGTACACCTTTTTTTGTTTGTATTTCCCACGCCGTCACTTAGCGATGATGCGGGTACCCGCAGCCTGTATACAATGTAGTTGCGTATGGGCTGTGGGTAAATCCACGACCATGGAACACAATGGGCTCTATGTTGCGGATATCCGCGGTAAAATAGAATCTGTTGCGTTCTCTTTTGTGCGAGTGGATTACACAATTCTGACCCGCTAATGTGAGTGATCTGTGTATTACCGCAGATCAGATGCATGAGGAATCTGTAATTCCTATCCGGTCATGTGAGAGCAGCCTAAGGTAGATTGCTAACTTTTTATCACGTAACCGGGGACCGCTCAACGAGGCCACCGCTCACTGCTCCAGGCCCTCGGTGACCTTTGGTCGCTGGGAGCACGGAGATTTTAAATTTCCCGGGCTCCTCGGCTCCTATGCATGTGTCTAGTGTTTTGCCGGTGGTTGCATGTGCAGAATCCGGGAAGGATCATGGAGGAGGATGACATCGGGGTTCAAATACCGAGGCCTCCGGTAAAAGGTTTCATCCCCTTTCACCGATCGCATCGGTGAGGGTAGATGAAACGTCAACTTTTTTTTAACTTTTAGGTTGGATAACGGCGAACACGTGACCAGGAGCCGCTCACCATGGCCACCTGTGAAATCTCCAGGCTCTCAGCTAAGTTTTGTAGCCCAGAGCAGGGAAATTTTAAATTACCCTGGCAATCCATGGCTTTTGCGAATGCATCTGCCATTTTGGCGATGGGCGAGTGCGCAGATAAATCTGTGGGCCTTCGGTACATAATTTCATCCTGCCTCACGGATATGATCCATACTGAGCTAAGGTGCTGTGAATTGCCAGTTGCTCGCTGTTTGAGCTGGTAGTAGGTGGCTCCTGTGGACAGCGGGGTCTCCGCTGTGATGTGAACAGAGGTCGCCTCTGTGTGCTGCGGCTTCACCACCAGCTAAGTGCAGTGTTTCATTTGTGTTTCCTTTTGGGGTTTGCTTTGTCTTTTATTTTGTTGGCCAAGTAAGGTTACTAAGCTCCCAGGAACGAGTGCAGGCCCGCATCTATCGAAGCGATCAGTCTGCTGTGTTAGGCAGGGCTCTCTCTCTTGTCGTCACGTATTCAGGGAAAGACTTCTCATTTAATTTGTGTTGTTTATTTCAGTTGCTGCACTTTGGGCTATTTTTGTGCATAATTGCAGGTGCAGGTCCAGCATGGCCTTGGCGGACGTAATAGCATCTGTGAATTTCGAAAAGAAGTTTAAAAAAAGCGGGATTCAGGTGCAACCTATAGTCGATGTAGTATTACTGAGTCTACGAAGTCCAAGGAAGCACATGTGCAGCCAAATAAGGGTTTTGTAGAATTGAGTCAATGGTATAGAATCCAAATAGTGTTTTATTTTATATAATCAAACTAGCAACGTTACGCATTTTGATGTGTGCACACCTCTTCCTCAGACAGCTGGGTAACTGTTATTTATAAGAAATTATAGGTGTAAAAAAAGGGATAAAATGAACAGATAGACAGAAAAATATTTTTTTTTAAAAAGTGTAATCATGAAAAAAAACATGGAAAAAAATATTAACAAACAATTACAATAAATAATGGGGTAATAGTAAAAAAAATAGTTTATAGAATTTAATTTGCATAAAAAGATAAATTGAATATACACCTAAAATAGTTACACATGAAATAATAAATTGACTGATAGGGCGTTTCTTGGTTACTATTTTTCTATCTTTTCATTTTATCGCTCTTATTTTCTCTATAGAGCTATAACTTCCTATAAATGACAGTTACCCAGTTGTCTGAGGAAGAGGTCCGCATACCTCGAAACACAAAATTACAAAACAGGAGGCTAGACAGGCTGGACTAGATGGACATTGTCTTCATTCAGCCTTTCTAACTATGTTACTATGTTACTATGTTACATTTGCAATCCAATTTTGGATTCAGGGTTTCCTAGGGGGATCTCTCTTTCTGACATTTTACAATGGTGCATTCTGCTGGCTAGAACCTGTACTGCAGTTTGTGACATGCTGGAGAGGCCCCCGACAACAGGACGACAAGTAATATACAGTAAGAATACCCTGCTGGACGTCTTCCGACATCGGAGCCGTACAGGCTTCAATCAGAATGTTGGCAGACGTCAGACAGTGGATTGGAAAGGATTAATGTATTGATTCATACGCTGCTCATCCTTCCTACAAACTCTTTCATGTGGGCCTTCACTTATGGCACAAACTATATGGTCAAAGCCTTGTAGAGGGAGCCGAATTGTTTTTCAAAAAATCTCTTACATTTTGTTAAGCAAAACAGGAGTCTCAGTGATGCAATCAAATCTCGTATTTGCAAATATTGAGTCCCTATAACATCCCAATTGTGAGCATCCTTATTACAACCATGATGGATCATGCTTCAACTGGACATTAAAATGCCTTTTACAGCATGTGGTGTTTTGCTATCAGCCTTGAATAATGGTGGCGAATGCCAAGCTTACCAAGGGGGCGCACACCCTCACAATGTCGTGAGCTGGGCTAACAGCCAATAACGGCATCCTACATCACTCTTTGACGCTAGCCATGCCAGGGCAACGCCTCTTGCCGACACCTCCCATCATTGTGCCTACTGAAAGAGTCGGATCAACTCGTTAGTGGCTATGGTAACCTAGGACGCTATCACATTCCTAATACAAGAGCACCGACCTCCTCAAGTCCCAGTCAAATATGTGGATGAGACGTGGATGCGGGTCTGAGAAGACCATATCTCTCTATCTGTAATTCCTTATCATTCATTTGAATGAAATTGCATTACACCAAATTATTTTAGAAGTTTCACACGTTTCATAGAGTCAGTAGGGCACAAGCAGAGGACGCCTAGACTTGTTATTGGTTAATGCACTACATCACAGTCCCTATAATTGGCATACTCTCTCCATGTCTACAGTTTCCCTTAACGGATGTCTGGCTGGATTTATTTTCTTATTAAAATGGACCAGTCGATCCTGGAGATTCTTTTCCCTTTTACAGGTCATTTTAGGGTTTTCTGAAATATTTTCAGCCACATGTTGATCCAGTCTTCAGATGCCCCAGAAGGTCTGTAAGATGTTCTGCACCCCCCTGTGCTTCTCATCAAACACTCCAGTCATTCTCATTACTTTATCTTCTGTGTTTTTTAACCAATAACTCCAGTCTGTCAGCCATTGAGGCCAGATGAAAAGCCTTCTTTACAAACTGTTGTGTCTGAGAGGTGATCTTTGGTTTAAGATATCTGTAAGTCCAGGAATGAAAAGATGTCAGAGGCTTCAGAGCTGAAATGTAGGCCTAATTTATTCTGATTTGACTTTTCCATGAAGATCTCCAGCTCATTCCTTGTGGATGTCCATATCATTATGAAATCATCAATGTATCTGATCCACAATGACAGATATTGAGTCCATTTCTCATTATCCCTCACTGAGGATATTAGTTCTCTTCCCAACAGCCAACATACAGATTTCCAAAAAGTTGGGAGAAATGATATTCCAATTCCTGAGCTGCGGAAAGTACTGATTGCCACAAAGGAAGATAGTGTATTAGTGGATGAATGTTAGAAGATCCATCAGGAAATTATTATATGATTCCAATTGCTTACTACATCAATTCAAAAAATGTTGCATTGCTATATACCCCTTTCCTGGGGTATTAAGGAGTAGGGGACAACAAGACAGACTCACAAGAAGGTGCTCTTGTTCTACAAAGACTCCCTTGAGTCTCTTTAGAAAATCTGTTGAGTCCTGAATGTCAGACGGGAAGGATTCGACAAAAAGCCTTAGAATCTTATCGAGAAAAATGTTGATGCTTTGAGTTAGATTCCCAATCCAAAACATTGGGCAAAATTTGAAGACTGGGATATACCTTATGGATCTTAGGGAGACCGAAAAATGTAGATATCCTGGGATGGGCTGATGATAGAGATACACCGCTTTATAGTCAATTAACCCATTTCCCATTGCAGGATTTAAGATTGTCACTCATTTTTGTTTGAAAGACAGAGAAGGAATGTGTCAGAACCGGCAACTCTCGAGGCCGCTATGCCCGCACTGCCAGTCCTACCACCCGGGTTGCAGAAGTGCGGCGCAGGGGAGCCCCGGTTTTAGTAATCTCCCCTGGACGCTGTAACCCTGGTCGCCGCCGGGTTGCTAGGGACGCAGCGGGTGCCGCCCCGTGCGTCCCCATCTCCATGACTACCAGGCGTGCTTCCTTGGCATCCATCTGCTCAGCAAGACTGGGGGCGGTGTTCCCAGTGTCTCCTTGATTGGGTCCTGATGCTGTCAGGCTCCCCTCCCCAATCAGCTGCTGGGGTGGGAGTTCTGACAGCATTTAAATGTCTCTGTTTCCTTCCGGCATTGCCGGGGTTAGTTTGGTCTTCCAGCTGCACCAGCGTATTGTTTTGACTCCTGTTGTGACCCCGGCTTTCTGACTTCTGCTTTTGGGCTTGACTTCGTTTTTGCCTTCCCCTCTGTACTGCGTACCCTCCTGTTGCCGACCCGGATAGTCTGACCATTCTACTGTTTGTTTGTCTTCAGTGTCTGTTTATCGTTCCTGTGTCCCACTTCCCTAGTTTAGTGTAGGGACCGCTGCTCAGTTGTCACCCTGGGGGATAGCCCAGGGAGGCAAGTAGGCAGGGACAGGGGTTGTGGGTTTTCTCAGGGACTTCCATTATCCCGGACACTGTCCTGACAGAATGAAGCTCAACTTTTTATATCAATCCTTATTCTCCAAGATATTGAGGCGCATTGTTTTAAACAAACTGTATCAACTGTATAAGGTCACAATTAGAGATGAGCGAGCACCAAAATGCTCGGGTGCTCGTTACTCGGGACGAAATTATCGCGATGCTCAAGGGTTCGTTTCGAGTAACGAACCCCATTGAAGTCAATGGGCGACCCGAGCATTTTTGTATATCGCCGATGCTCGCTAAGGTTTTCATTTGTGAAAATCTGGGCAATTCAAGAAAGTGATGGGAACGACACAGCAACGGATAGGGCAGGCGAGGGGCTACATGTTGGGCTGCATTTTAAGTTCCCAGGTCCCACTATTAAGCCACAATAGTGGCAAGAGTGCCCCCCCCCCCCCCAACAACTTTTACTTCTGAAAAGCCCTCATTAGCAATGCATACCTTAGCTAAGCACCACACTACCTCCAACAAAGCACAATCACTGCCTGCATGACACTCTGCTGGTACGCTTATCCGTGATGATTCCCCCAGCCGCACTAAACACCCTCTCTGACAAGATGCTAGCCGCAGGACAAGCAAGCACCTCCAGGGCATACAGCGCGAGTTCAGGCCACGTGTCCAGCTTCGACACCCAGTAGTTGTAGGGGGCAGAGGCGTCACCGAGGACGGTCGTGCGATCGGCTACGTATTCCCTCACCATCCTTTTACAGTGCTCCCGCCGACTCAGCCGTGACTGGGGAGCGGTGACACAGTCTTGCTGGGGAGCCATAAAGCTGGCAAAGGCCTTGGAGAATGTTCCCCTGCCTGCGCTGTACATGCTGCCTGATCTCTGCGCCTCCCCTGCTACCTGGCCCTCGGAACTGCGCCTTCTGCCACTAGCGCTGTCGGATGGGAAGTTTACCATCAGTTTGTCCACCAGCGCCCTGTGGTATAGCATCATTCTCGAACCCCTTTCCTCTTTGGAAATGAGAGTGGAAAGGTTCTCCATATACCGTGGGTCGAGCAGTGTGTACACCCAGTAATCCGTAGTGGCCAGAATGCGTGTAACGCGAGGGTCACGAGAAAGGCATCCTAACATGAAGTCTGCCATGTGTGCCAGGGTACCAGTACGCAACACATGGCTGTCCTCACTAGGAAGATCACTTTCAGGATCCTCCTCCTCCTCCTCCTCCTCCTCAGGCCATACACGCTGAAAGGATGACAGGCAAGCAGCATGGGTACCGTCAGCAGTGGGCCAAGCTGTCTCTTCCCCCTCCTCCTCATGCTCCTCCCCCTCCTCCTCAACGCGCTGAGATATAGACAGGCGGGTGCTCTAACTATCCAGCGACATACTGTCTTCCCCCGCCTCCGTTTCCGAGTGCAAAGCGTCTGCCTTTATGCTTTGCAGGGAACTTCTCAAGAGGCATAGCAGAGGAATGGTGACGCTAATGATTGCAGCATCCCCGCTCACCATCTGGGTAGACTCCTCAAAGTTTCCAAGGACCTGGCAGATGTCTGCCAACCAGGCCCACTCTTCTGTAAAGAATTGAGGAGGCTGACTCCCACTACGCCGCCCATGTTGGAGTTGGTATTCCACTATAGCTCTACACTGCTCATAGAGCCTGGCCAACATGTGGAGCGTAGAGTTCCACCGTGTGGGCACGTCGCACAGAAGTCGGTGCACTGGCAGATTAAACCGATGTTGCAGGGTCCGCAGGGTAGCAGCGTCCGTCTTGGAGTTGCGGAAATGTGCGCTGACCCGGCGCACCTTTCCGAGCAGGTATGACAAGTGTGGGTAGCTTTTCAGAAAGCGCTGAACCACCAAATTAAAGACATGGGCCAGGCATGGCACGTGCGTGAGGCTGCCGAGCTGCAGAGCCGCCACCAGGTTACGGCCGTTGTCACACACGACCATGCCCGGTTGGAGGTTCAGCGGCTCAAGCCAGTGGTCGGTCTGCTCTGTCAGACCCTGCAGCAGTTCGTGGGCCGTGTGCCTCTTCTCTCCTAAGCTGAGTAGTTTCAGCACGGCCTGCTGACGCTTGGCCACTGCTGTGCTGCCACGCCGCGCGACACCGACTGCTGGCGACGTGCTGCTGCTGCTGACACATCTTGATTGCGAGACAGAGGTTGCGTTGGAGGAGGAGGAGGAGGAGGAGGGTGGTTTAGTGGAGGAAGCATACACCACCGCAGATACCAGCACCGAGGCTGGGGCCCGCAATTCTGGGGGTGGGTAGGACGTGAGCGGTCCCAGGCTCTGACTTGGTCCCAGCCTCCACTAAATGCACCCAATGTGCCGTCAGGAAGATATAGTGACCCTGCCCGCCTGTACTTGTCCACGTGTCCGTTGTTAAGTGGACCTTGGCAGTAACCGCGTTGGTGAGGGCGCGTACAATGTTGCGGGAGACGTGGTCGTGCAGGGATGGGACGGCACATCGGGAAAAGTAGTGGCAACTGGGAACCAAGTAGCGCGGGGCAGCCGCCGCCATCATGCTTTTGAAAGCCTCCGTTTCCACAATCCTATACGGCAGCATCTCCAGGCTGATCAATTTGGCAATGTGCACGTTTAACGCTTGAGCGTGCAGGTGCGTGGCGGCGTACTTGCGCTTGCGCTCAAACAGTGGCGCTAGCGACGTCTGGACGCTGCGCTGAGAGACATTGCTGGATGGGGCCGAGGACAGCGGAGGAGAGGGTGTGGGTGCAGGCCAGGAGACGGTAGTGCCTGTGTCCTCAGAGGGGGGTTGGATCTCAGTGGCAGGTTGGGGCACAGGGGGAGAGGCAGTGGTGCAAACCGGAGGCGGTGAACGGGCATCGTCCCACCTTGTGGGGTGCTTGGCCATCATATGCCTGCGCATGCTGTTGGTGGTGCCTCCCCAGCTGATCTTGGCGCGACAAAGGTTGCACACCACAGTTCGTCGGTCGTCAGGCGTCTCTGTGAAAAACTGCCACACTGTAGAGCACCTTGACCTCTGCAGGGTGGCATGGCGCGAGGGGGCGCTTTGGGAAACAGTTGGTGGATTATTCGGTCTGGCCCTGCCTCTACCCTTGGCCACCGCACTGGCTCGGCCTGTGCCCACACCCTGACTTGGGCCTCCGCGTCCTCACCCGCGTCCACGTCCTCTAGGCCTACCCCTACCCCTCAGCATGGTGTATTACCAGTAGTGCAGAAACAGAACGCTGTAATTAAATGTGCCACTTATTGGCCTGTGGTTGGAGGCTGACTTCGCTTACGGAACGCACAGCAGAGCCAGGAAATAATTTTGTGCAAGCCTGCTGTAACACTTAGCTGGCTGCGTATGAATTAGGAGGACAACTACCCCTAGCACAGACCCAGTACACTGAGGACAGTCACAGGCAGCCCAAATAGATTTTTTTTCCCAAATGTTTTTGGAAAGGCCCACTGCCTATATCCAACAAATATATGTCTTCTGTCCCTGCCTCACCACTACTGGCCCTGGAGTATGTATAATTACTGCAGGACGCAATGCTCTGCACGGCCGATATACAAAAAAAAAAAATGTGCAACACTGCAAAAAGCAGCCTCCACACTACTGCACACGGTTAGATGTCGCCCTAAGAAGGACCGTTGGGGTTCTTGAAGCCTAAAATACTCCTAACACTCTCCCTATAGCAGCTCCAACAGGATAGCACTTTCCCTGATCTCTGTCAGAATGCATCTGTGGCGAGCCGCGGGAGGGGCCGATTTATATACTCGGGTGACACCTGATCTCGCCAGCCACTCACTGCAGGGGGGTGGTATAGGGCTTGAACGTCGCAGGGGGAAGTTGTAATGCCTTCCCTGTCTTTCTATTGGCCAGAAAAGCGCGCTAACGTCTCAGAGATGAAAGTGAAAGTAACTCGAACATCACGTGGTACTCGCCTCTAGTAACGAGCATCTCGAACACGCTAATACTCGAACGAGCATCAAGCTCAGACGAGTACGTTCGCTCATCTCTAGTCACAATGTTAACTCTTTTATCAGAGGGTTTAATCATTATATTTTCACCACTCTCTAGTATCATTAATGTCTCTCGCACTTCTTGCTAGAATCTGCCATTTCATAGGTTGATTCTCACTTTTTCTCAGATGTTCCTTTACTAGTGACACAATAAATCAATGTTCTTATAATCTCCACAACGTGGGGCGTTTGAGCTCTTTAAATGTAAGTTTGTAAAATGACCTACTCTCTCTCATCTTTGTCCTTCTTCCCATAGTTGTTCGAAATCCCTTAGGCCCTCTTAATTCTCAATATTTGAGCCCAATTTCCAACAATTATTGCTATTGAAAATAGCAAAAAAAAATCTGTTTCAATTTTAATTCAGATAAAAGCAAGTCTTTTGTAGAGCTAAAAATGTAAAATGTAACTGCTGGAACGTACGACAAACCTTGCCTTTAGTGGAGATAAATCAAAAGAAGAGAGGGATTTTCTGATTAAAAAAATAATTTAGAAATTCTCCTTTCTCACTATCTAATGATCTATCCCTTCCCCCAGGAGATCAGATATAAATGAAAGAAGTTTGGACAAAATAAGTTCATTACCTCCCCAGTCGCAAAACCCTCCCATAATACTGCTCTTATGTACAAGAATATAACTCCTATAATAATGCCTCCTATGTACAATAATATAACTACTATAATACTGCCCCCTATGTACCAGAATATAACTACTATAATACTGCCCCCTATGTACAAGAATATAACTACTATAATACTGCCCCCTATGTACAAGAATATAACTAATATAATACTGCCCCCTATGTACAAGAATATAACTACTATAATACTGCCTCCTATGTACAAGAATATAACTAATATAATACTGCCCCCTATGTACAAGAATATAACTACTATAATACTGCCCCCTATGTACAAGAATATAACTACTATAATACTGCTCTTATGTACAATAATATAACTCCTATAATAATGCCTCCTATGTACAATAATATAACTACTATAATACTGCCCCCTATGTACAAGAATATAACTACTATAATACTGCCCCCTATGTACAAGAATATAACTACTATAATACTGCCCCCTATGTACAAGAATATAACTACTATAATACTGCCCCCTATGTACAAGAATATAACTACTATAATACTGCCCCCTATGTACAAGAATATAACTACTATAATACTGCCCCTATGTACAAGAATATAACTACTATAATACTGCCTCCTATGTACCAGAATATAACTACTATAATACTGCCCCCTATGTACAAGAATATAACTACTATAATACTGCCCCCTATGTACAAGAATATAACTACTATAATACTGCCCCCTATGTACAAGAATATAACTACTATAATACTGCCCCCTATGTACATGAATATAACTACTATAATACTGCCTCCTATGTACAAGAATATAACTACTATAATACTGTCCCCCTATGTACAAGAATATAACTACAATAATACTGCCCCCTATGTACAAGAATATAACTACTATAATACTGCCTCCTATGTACAAGAATATAACTACTATAATACTGCCCCCATGTACAAGAATATAACTACTATAATACTGCCCCCTATGTACAAGAATATAACTACTATAATACTGTCTCCTATGTACAAGAATATAACTACTATAATACTGCCTCCTATGTACAAAAATATAACTACTATAATACTGCCCCCTATGTACAAGAATATAACTACTATAATACTGCCCCCTATGTAGAAGAATATAACTACTATAATACTGCCCCCTGTGTACAAGAATATAACTACTATAATACTGCTCCCTATGTACAAGAATATAACTACTATAATACTGCCCCCTATGTACAAGAATATAACTACTATAATACTGCCCCCTATGTACAAGAATATAACTACTATAATACTGCCCCCTATGTACAGTAATATAACTACTATAATACTGCCTCCTATGTACAAGAATATAACTACTCTAATACTGCCCCCTATGTACAAGAATATAACTACTATAATACTGCCCCTATGTACAAGAATATAACTACTATAATACTGCCCCTATGTACAAGAATATAACTACTATAATACTGCCTCCTATGTACCAGAATATAACTACTATAATACTGCCCCCTATGTACAAGAATATAACTACTATAATACTGCCCCCTATGTACAAGAATATAACTACTATAATACTGCCCCCTATGTACAAGAATATAACTACTATAATACTGCCCCCTATGTACATGAATATAACTACTATAATACTGCCTCCTATGTACAAGAATATAACTACTATAATACTGTCCCCCTATGTACAAGAATATAACTACAATAATACTGCCCCCTATGTACAAGAATATAACTACTATAATACTGCCTCCTATGTACAAGAATATAACTACTATAATACTGCCCCCATGTACAAGGATATAACTACTATAATACTGCCCCCTATGTACAAGAATATAACTACTATAATACTGTCTCCTATGTACAAGAATATAACTACTATAATACTGCCTCCTATGTACAAAAATATAACTACTATAATACTGCCCCTATGTACAAGAATATAACTACTATAATACTGCCCCCTATGTAGAAGAATATAACTACTATAATACTGCCCCCTGTGTACAAGAATATAACTACTATAATACTGCTCCCTATGTACAAGAATATAACTACTATAATACTGCCCCCTATGTACAAGAATATAACTACTATAATACTGCCCCCTATGTACAAGAATATAACTACTATAATACTGCCCCCTATGTACAGTAATATAACTACTATAATACTGCCTCCTATGTACAAGAATATAACTACTCTAATACTGCCCCCTATGTACAAGAATATAACTACTATAATACTGCCCCTATGTACAAGAATATAACTACTATAATACTGCCCCTATGTACAAGAATATAACTACTCTAATACTGCCCCCTATGTACAAGAATATAACTACTATAATACTGCCCCTATGTACAAGAATATAACTACTATAATACTGCCCCTATGTACAAGAATATAACTACTCTAATACTGCCCCCTATGCAGAAGCATAAAGCTACAACAGTATTGCTTGTATTATACAGAATTGGTTCTGCAGCAGCTTCTGGTTACAGAGCTATAAATGCAGATACAAGTATTGCGGTGTATACAAATCTAATGTGTATTTATTCCTGTGGAATTCCTCTTTGATGTGTAATGATAGTGTTAGATATGTGGTTGTGTCAATTGAAGGCTCGCTTTCTCACTGGAGAAAGAGGACAGCTTCAAAAACATTGCTTTGTGTCAGTAAATATGTTTCTTTGCAGATTGATTGTTGTATTATACTTAACATAAAAAAATGATTTGTTTCTCAATGTGATTGTCTGGTCTTTAAGGGAACATGTCCCTAATTTTATACCTACTAACTGTAATATCTTACTGAAAGTGGAGAGGAGCCATGGGTGTTTTATCAATGCAAGTCAGTAGTCAGGATAGCCAGGAGTTGTACTATGTACTTATAATCTTGTACATAGGAGGCAGTATTATAGTAGTTATATTCTTGTACATAGGAGGCAGTATTATAGTAGTTATATTCTTGTACATAGGAGGCAGTATTATAGTAGTTATATTCTTGTACATAGGGGCAGTATTATAGTAGTTATATTCTTGTACATAGGAGCAGTATTATAGTAGTTATATTCTTGTACATAAGGAGCAGTATTATAGTAGTTATATTCTTGTACATAGGAGGCAGTATTATAGTAGTTATATTCTTGTACATAGGGGGCAGTATTATAGTAGTTATATTCTTGTACATAGGGGGCAGTATTATAGTAGTTTTATTCTTGTACATAGGGAGCAGTATTATAGTAGTTATATTCTTGTACATAGGAGCAGTATTATAGTAGTTATATTCTTGTACATAGTGGGCAGTATTATAGTAATTATATTCTTGTACATAGGAGGCAGTATTATAGTAGTTAAATTCTTGTACATAGGGGGCAGTATTGTAGAAGTTATATTCTTGTACATAGGGGGCAGTATTGTAGTAGTTATATTCTTGTACATAGTGGGCAGCATTATAGTAGTTATATTCTTGTACATAGGGGGCAGTATTATAGTAGTTATATTCTTGTACATAGGAGCAGTATTATAGTAGTTATATTCTTGTACATAGGAGGCAGTATTATAGTAGTTAAATTCTTGTACATAGGGGGCAGTATTGTAGAAGTTATATTCTTGTACATAGGGGGCAGTATTGTGTAGTTATATTCTTGTACATAGTGGGCAGTATTATAGTAGTTATATTCTTGTACATAGGGGGCAGTATTATAGTAGTTATATTCTTGTACATAGGAGGCAGTATTATAGTAGTTATATTCTTGTACATAGGGGGCAGTATTATAGTAGTTATATTCTTGTACATAGGGGACAGTATTATAGTAGTTATATTCTTGTACATAGGGGGCAGTATTATAGTAGTTATATTCTTGTACATAGGGAGCAGTATTAAAGTAGTTATATTCTTGTACATAGGGGACAGTATTATAGTAGTTATTCTTGTAAATAGGGGGCAGTATTGTAGCAGTTATATTCTTGTACATAGGGGGCAGTATTATAGTAGTTATATTCTTGTACATAGGGGGCAGTATTATAGTAGTTATATTCTTGTACATAGGGGGCAGTATTATAGTAGTTATATTCTTGTACATAGGGGGCAGTATTATAGTAGTTATATTATTGTACATAGGTGTTCCGGCACTCTGACCCCCCGAGCGCCAGATGAGGTGCCCTGAACTTACCGCACCCCACTGTCCCTGCCTACTTGGCTCGACCTGGCTAACCCCAGGCAGACAACTGGATGGCGGTCCCTACTCTGGCTAGGGACCTGGCGACTACCTAGATGGAACTAACTACCAGGGGAAAGAGTGCCGACAAGGAAGGCAGACGGAATTACCAAACAGGAAAATGCTGAGCACTAGACAGAGCTAGGGAAAGGAAGCTGACAAGCAGACTAGCAGACTGACTGGAGGGAACTGAAGGCAGAACTAGCTAGGAGCTGACAGAACCAAGAACTGGCAGTGAGGTCAGGTCACTGCCAGCCTTATAACTGCAAAACTCTGCCCATGGGTGGAGAGTGGGAGGAGCCAACTCCCCCACTCACAATACAAGAGAGAGGAAAGGGTGCAGGCGGCACCCTACGGGTGGACCCGCCCACGCTGCCGCAACCGACCCCCCCCCCCCACGCCGCCGGGAGAGCCCTGATGTCACAGCTCCGGGACGCCGGAGCCGAAGCCGGAGCGGCGCGCGCTGTCCGCAGGACCCCGCGCCGTGTGACATGGTAACAATAGGAGGCAGTATTTTAGTAGTTATATTCTTGTACGTAGGAGGCAGTATTATAGTAGTTATATTCATGTACATAGGGGGCAGTATTGTAGTAGTTATATTCTTGTACATAGGAGGCAGTATTATAGTAGTTATATTCTTGTACACGGAGGCAGTAGTATTGTAGTTATATTCTTGTACATAGGAGGCAGTTTTATAGTAGTTATATTCTTGTACGTAGGAGGCAGTATTATAGTAGTTATATTCTTGTACATAGGGGGCAGTATTATAGTAGTTATATTCTTCTACATAGGGCAGAATTATAGTAGTTATATTCATGTGCATAGGGGGCAGTATTAGAGTAGTTATATTCTTGTACATAGGATGCAGTATTATAGTAGTTATATTCTTGTACATAGGAGGCAGTATTATAGTAGTTATATTCTTGTACATAGGGGGCAGTATTATAGTAGTTATATTCTTCTACATAGGGCAGAATTATAGTAGTTATATTCTTGTACATAGGATGCAGTATTATAGTAGTTATATTCTTGTACACTGAGGCAGTAGTATTGTAGTTATATTTTTGTACATAGGAGGCAGTATTATAGTAGTTATATTCTTGTACATAGGAGCAGTATTATAGAAGTTATATTCTTGTACATAGGGGCAGTATTGTAGTAGTTATATTCTTGTACATAGGAGCAGTATTATAGTAGTTATATTCTCGTACATAGGGGGCAGTATTACAGTAGTTATATTCTTGTACATAGGGAGTAGTATTATAGTAGTTATATTCTTGTACATAGGGGGCAGTATTATAGTAATTTTGTTCTTGTACATAGGGGGAAGTATTACAGTAGTTATATTCTTGTACATAGGAGGCAGTATTATAGTAGTTATATTCTTGTACATAGGAGTCAGTATTATAGTAGTTATATTCTTGTACATAGGAGGCAGTATTATAGTAGTTATATTCTTGTACATAGGGGGCAGTATTATACTAGTTATATTCTTGTACATAGGGGGCAGTATTATAGTAGTTATATTCTTGTACATAGCGGGCAGTATTATAGTAGTTATATTCTTGTACATAGGAGCAGTATTATAGTAGTTATATTCTTGTACATAGGAGTCAGTATTATAGTAGTTATATTCTTGTACCTAGGGAGTAGTATTATAGTAGTTATATTCTTGTACATAGGGGGCAGTATTATAGTAATTTTATTCTTGTACATAGGGGGAAGTATTATAGTAGTTATATTCTTGTACATAGGAGGCAGTATTTCAGTAGTTATATTCTTGTACATAGGAGGCAGTATTATAGTAGTTATATTCTTGTACATAGGAGGCAGTATTACAGTAGTAATATTCGTGTACATAGGAAGCAGTATTATAGTAGTTATATTCTTGTACATAGGGGGCAGTATTATAGTAGTTATATTCTTGTACATAGGGGGCAGTATTATAGTAGTTATACTCTTGTACATAGGGGGCAGTATTATAGTAGTTATATTCTTGTACATAGGGGCAGTATTATAGTAGTTATATTCTTGTACATAGGGGCAGTATTATAGTAGTTATATTCTTGTACATAGGAGGCAGTATTATAGTAGTTATATTCTTGTACATAGGGGACAGTATTATAGTAGTTATATTCTTGTACATAGGGAGCAGTATTATAGTAGTTATATTCTTGTACATAGGGGCAGTATTATAGTAGTTATATTCTTGTACATAGGAGGCAGTATTATAGTAGTTATATTCTTGTACATAGGAGGCAGTATTATAGTATTTATATTCTCGTACATAGGAGGCAGTATTATAGTAGTTATATTCTTGTACATAGGGGGCAGTATTATAGTAGTTATATTCTTGTACATAGGGGGCACTATTATAGTAGTTATATTCTTGTACATAGGAGGCAGTATTATAGTAGTTATATTCTTGTACATAGGGAGTAGTATTATAGTAGTTATATTCTTGTACATAGGGGGCAGTATTATAGTAATTTTATTCTTATACATAGGTGGAAGTATTATAGTAGTTATATTCTTGTACATAGGAGCAGTATAATAGTAGTTATATTCTTGTACATAGGAGTAGTATTAGAGTAGTTATATTCTTGTACATAGGAGGCAGTATTATAGTAGTTATATTCTTGTACATAGGGGGTAGTATTATAGTAGTTATATTCTTGTACATATGGGGCAGTATTATAGTAGTTATATTCTTGTACATAGGGGGCAGTATTATAGTAGTTATATTCTTGTACATAGGAGGCAGTATTATAGTAGTTATATTCCTGTACATAGGAGGCGGTATTATAGTAGTTATATTCTTGTACATAGGGGGCAGTATTATAGTAGTTATATTCTTGTACATAGGGGACAGTATTATAGTAGTTATATTCTTTTATGTAGGGGGCAGTGTTATAGTATATTGTCTATCAGTGTTTTAGTAGTAGTATTATTGTACCATGTATTGCAGTTTGTATCAAGTATGTTTCCTACATTTTGATGACCTGTGTTTTTATACATATTGATTGTACTTAGTGTTTTGTAATATTCAACTCTTCTTTTGGAGACCGTATAGGCAAATTGAGCAATTACTACTGTTTTTCACATATTTTAGCTCTTTGCTGCTTTTTGATTGAGCTGGACATACCAATTGCTTTGTTTTCAGGGACACTTTTTCAGCAACAAGGGTTTTTTCAAAGTGGGTAAAACTCTGACTGAAATGGTTAATGAAAGTCCTAGTTTGATTTCCACCTGAATGGTGACCGGGTTTCATGCCTTCTCGATAGAGTTGACTCTTTATGAAGTGCAATAACGCCTCATTTGCAGTGTGTGATTTACAAGTATTGTTCTGGTAGTCGTTACACGTCATACTTCTTGTTAGAACGTTAAAGGATAAAATACCTTCCCGGATTATTGTCACTTGCGAAGATCCTATTCTGTATGACAATCCAAAACAGACGGCCTTCCTCCATGCTCTTCCGGAGTGTTCACATGTCACATAACCTCAGCACATTCCTGATTGCTCCTGATGGAAGCATAATACACATGATATTTCATGTCGCCATCAGGGAGACTCTTCTCTGACCCATGAAACCTTACTGAGCAGAATGAACAAAGGTTGGTAATCCGTGGGGCTCCTTTCAGCATCACTAGTGTGTAAAACAGATTATTTAAAGTTTCTACATATCGTCACATGTGGAGCCATTGCTGGGGTGTCAGCATCACTCAGAACCTCCGTGAGATCAGGTTTTAGGCTCCTGGAGAAGATATAAATGTTTTTATCTTGTTGGCAGGATCAGATATTCCAGAAGCAGCGCCACACCTGTCCGCAGGATGTAAGTGGTAATGCAGTTAAGATCCATTCACTCCAGGGGGACAGAGCTGTAAAACCAGACAACACCCAATGAACCCAATGTCATGGCATTGATTTAGGAGTAAAGTAGCTAAGTGTTTCTGGTCTTGGACAATCCTCCCAATGAATATTTAAAAACAAGACAGCACTCTGGGGAATTAAAGCAAAGATAAAAGATTCTTCACCGAGACCGAAGATTCAGTGTAGCACCCTGTAACTTTCACCGCACTGATTAGAGGATTGCATATAAAACTTCATTTTAAATATTTAAATATTAAACTCCCTGGACACAATCTGACATCCAACAGGCACTGGTGTCACTCCATGTGATACCTAATCCACCAGTACCTATCCGGAAAGATATTAGATCCGGATCTGAATGGTGACTTCTACCCACATTGTATCATTGGACACAGCCCTTCTGGACTCAGGGTGTTGATGGAGGTCCTTAGTGGCCCACGCTCCTCCCTGGTGAAGTACATTTCTTGAAGGATTATCCTTGAGTGCTCTGTACCTTTCCTTGTTTCTTCATCCTACTTGTCATCCCAATCATTGGATTGGGTCTGGCGGCTGCAATTTGCACTCTCCACGTTTGAGGTCCACATTGCTTGAAGGTCATCTGCCACCCACTGAGGTTATATGCAGAAGGCCATCCAGGCTGTAAGGTGTTGGGGCACACCCCACAGGCACAAGGGTGACCTCGCTGCACCAGGTGAGTCTGTCCCTGTACATCCACCTGTTTTTTCTCACTTTTGGGTGCTGTTCTCTTAAATACATTTATTTGTGCTACAAGTTTCGGTCTCTATTTCCGCACGTTACATGACGCAGCGGTGACGGACAGAGGCGGAGACAGCATTTAAATAAGAAGAAAACAAACTTTACTAAACGGCAACCGGATAAATAATCTGCTCACTCCAAAAGAGGGAACGGTTCTTGAACCTTGCATAATAACTTTTACTGGAAGTCATGTTTACAATGTTTAGCATTTCAGAATGGGAAGGATCTTGAATCTTTCTCTAAACAGTCTGTCTCCATCGTAGTCCTGCATCCTTTATTTCCAGAGGTCCGTGGCGTTACTCTATCATCGCAGACTCATGCACCGTAGGTGCCAGAGTCCGTGTCTTGGAGCTTTATCATTATCCCGGCTTAAGTTCATGGTACCGTTGGCATCATCTGGGACTGAGCCCCATGCAGGGAGGAAAACTCAGTCTTAAAAGGTTCATCACAGGTGTGGAAGACTGGATCTCAGAGGCTTCCAATGGGAAGGCCTCTTTGGCCAGGTTTGACATACTGATGTCCAGGATGGGCTCACTGAAGAGTTTGCTGGGAGGGCCCATCAGAAAACACCTCAGGCTGGTATCCAATGCGGTGGGCATAGGCCCTGCAGCCTGGGGTGCAGCACAGCCTCAAACCCTGCAGCTCTTTAGTCAAGATTGCTCAGATTTGACTTTAACCTTGGTCCTCATACACTGAAACTAACCCAGTAAAATAAAGACCCCGACACCAATACGGATGTAAAAAGCTTTAAGCACTGCAGAATAAGTTGGTGCTTACAAACAAAGATTACTATTTTGCTGCTTGTCAGTCGCGACGGCAGAATGGCATGGTGGCCACAACTCAGGGTCTGACCGATCACCCTGCCACTGTGCATGACGAGGATTAATGCACATTGTGTAGAGATGGCTGGCTGCTATCTCTCAGTTTACTGCATATTAGTATAATAATCTTTATTTATATAGTGCCAACATATTCCGAAGCGCTTACAAAAACGGGCATACAGCAAGACAAAAATACAGAATGATGGAGACAGTAGGGGTGCGGGGCTCCAATGAGCTTACATACTACTGATAATGGGGGGGAAACAGAAGGTAAAGGGCTGGAGATGTGCACAGTATGGCGAGGTGGAAATGTGCACGGTATGGTGAGGTGGAGATGTGCACGGTATGGTGGGGTGGAGACTGAGGGATGCTATACACATAGGCAATGGTCAGGCTGAATAGTGGCTTAATCAGTATGACTGCCGGGGGTGGTTGATGGCGGCTGGCAGGGATTGCAGTCAGTAGGTCAGGGAGCATGTTATCAGGCGGAGTACAGAGGGGTTTGGTTTAGGGAATATGGTATGCCTCCCTGAAGAGGTGCGTTTAGAGCACGCCTGAAGTTTTGTGCGTAAGGGATTGCCCGGATAGTTTGGGGTAGCGCTTTCCAGAGGTCTGGTGCTGCTCTGGAGAAGTCTTGGAGGTGGGAGAGTGGTTCAAATTAAGGGGGCACTCAGTCTGATTTTGTTAGAGCGGAGGGCCCGAGCTGAGTGGTGGATTGAGATGAGGGAGGCAATTTAGGGTGGCACGGTGCTGTGGAGAGCTTTATGGATGCCGGTAGGGAGTTTGAATTGGATTCTGTATTTGACGGGCAGCCAGTGCAGTGACTGGCACAGGGCAGAGGTGACCGAGTAGCGGCTGGACAGGAAGATAAGCCTGGCTGCCACATTGAGGATGGACTGGAGAGTGCAGAGTCTGAAGCGGGCCGGTCGATCAGCAGCAACTTGTAATAATCCAGCCGAGAGTGGATAAGGGGAAGCAGTGAGCGTTTTTAGCGCGTCCACCATAAAAAGGGCAGATTCTTGCAATGTTCTTCAGGTGCAGCTGACATGTTCGGGCCAGGGATTGGATGTAGGGGGTGAAGAAGAGATCAGAGTCTAATATAACCCCAAGGCAGCGGGCGTGCTGGGAGTTATGGTGCCACACACTGAGATGTCAGGATGAGGTCGGTTAGTGGAGGGTGGAAACACCAGTGGGTCAGTTTTTGAGAAGTTTCGTTTTAGGTAGAAAGAGGACATAGTGTTAGAGACAGCAGACAGTCGGTGATGTTTTGGAGGAAAGGTGCAGAGATGTCACAGGAAGAGGTGTATAAACTGGGTGTCATCAGCATAGAGGTGGTATTTGAGGCCAAATCTCCTGATGGCTTGTTGAATAGGGACTGTGTAGATGGAGAAAAAGGGCGGGGGGGGGGGGGGGGCAAGGACCGAGCCCTGGGGTACCCCAACAGCAAGGGGAAAAGGAGAGGAGGGGGCTGAAGACCGAGCCCTGGGGTACCCCAACAGCAAGGGGAAAAGGAGAGGAGGGGGCTAAAGACCGAGCTCTGGGGGACCCCAACAGCAAGGGGAAGAGGAGTGGCAGGGACCGAGCTCTGGGGGACCCCAACAGCAAGGGGAAGAGGAGTGGCAGGGACCAAGCTCTGGGGTACCCCAACAGCAAGGGGAAAAGGAGAGGAGGGGGCTGAAGACCGAGCCCTGGGGTACCCCAACAGCAAGGGGAAAAGGAGAGGAGGGGGCTGAAGACCGAGTTCTGGGGGACCCCAACAGCAAGGGGAAGAGGAGCGGCAGGGGCTAAGGACCGAGCCCTGGGGTACCCCAACAGCAAGGGGAAAAGGAGAGGAGGGGGCTGAAGACCGAGTTCTGGGGGACCCCAACAGCAAGGGGAAGAGGAGTGGCAGGGACCAAGCCCTGGGGGACCCCAACAGCAAGGGGAAGAGGAGCGGCAGGGGCTAAGGACCGAGCCCTGGGGTACCCCAACAGCAAGGGGAAAAGGAGAGGAGGGGGCTGAAGACCGAGCTCTGGGGGACCCCAACAGCAAGGGGAAGAGGAGTGGCAGGGACCAAGCCCTGGGGGACCCTAACAGCAAGGGGAAGAGGAGCTGAGGTAGTGCCAGCAAAGGAGACACTTAATGAGTGGTCAGATAGGTAGGAGGAGAACCAGGAGAGAGTAGTGTCCTTTAGTCCGATGGAGTGAAGCAAAGTGAGGAGGAGTTTGTGGTCAACAGTGTCAAATGCTACAGAGAGGTTGAGGTGGATCAGTGGGGAGTAATCGCCCCTTAATTTGGCTGTCAGGAGGTCGTTTGACACCTTTTGTAAGGGCGGCTTCTGTTAAGTGTAGGGGGCAGAAGCCAGACTGTAGGGGATCAAAAAGAGAGTTTTCTGAAAGATAGCCTACAAGGCGAGAGTAAACCAGGCGTTCTAGTAGTTTGAGATGAAGAGGAGGTTTGAGATGCGTCGGTAGTTGTCAGCATCAGTCAAGAGTCAGTTTCTTTAGCAGTGGGGATATGATGGAGTGTTTGAAAGAGGAGGAAAAAATGCCAGAGGTCAGAAAGAGGTTGAATATAGTGGCGAGATGGGAGATGACCACTGGGGAGAGGGATCGGAGGAGGTGTGAGGGGAGGGGGTCGCTAGTGCAGGTGGTGGGGCGAGCAGAGAAGAGCAATCTGGAGACTTCTTCCTCTGTCGCTGGTCTGAGTACAGACAGTGAGTAGAGCTAGATGCAGTGCTGACAAGACTAGGGTCAGGGCTAGTCTGGGATTGGGAAGTTATTTCCTGATAGATGTCATCAATTTTCTTTTTGAAGTAGGCAGCCAGCTCTTCAGCACTGAGATCCGTCACTGGGGGCTGCGGTTTAGGGCTGAGAAGGGAGTGAAAAGTATCAGAGTTATTTAGAATTGCGAGATAGTGAGGAGACAAGACAGGTGAAATAGATTTGTTTGGCGCGGTGGAGGGTGAGGTTGTAGGTTCTGAGCATGAATTTGAAGTGGATAAAGTTTACAGATGTTTGTGACTTCCTCCACAGCCGTTCGGCACCTCTAGAGCACCAACGGATGAAGCGTGTTTGAGACGTGAGCCAGGGTTGTCAAGGTCTGCATCAGATGGCACGAGTCATGGGGGGCTAAATATTAGTCATACCTGAGAGAAGGTTTGGGGTGTGGCTCTCTAGCTGCTCTACCTATCAGTAGGTGAGGAGGGCTTTATATTCCTACCACACCCCCTTCCCCTTGCTATTTATTTCAGTTCTATGGAGGAGGGGTTGATGTAGGTTGGTGCCTCTATGCTGGGTGAAATACTTCCAAATTCAGATAAGTACTGGTGATTATTTCTGTTGCATTTTGTTACCTTCATTGTTTCATTTTGCTGTGTCAGTGCAACTCTCCAGGGGTTCCTATAGGGATAGTAAGGGCCCAGGAGGAGACAGTGGGGCTGTCCTTATCAGGACAATAACTCTGCTTGCAGGCAAGGCCTCCTCACTTCCCGATTAGGCAAGGGTCACTTTTGTTTCCATCGTATTGTTCCTGGAGTGGTCCTCACTGTCCAGCATTGTTTTGGTGTATTCTTTTGGCGTTCTGTGTGAACGTCACGTTGTGCCTGTGCTGTGGCAAGGTGTGCCCAGCGGATGTGACAATTATTTATTATACCACTAGCATAATAATATGTCCTGGAGGTATTAAAATCAGTCCATAACTTTTGACTTTAAATGCCTGCAATTCTAACCTGCTACCCAAAGGACAGCATGCATGTAGGTTGTACATTTTCTTCAGGACATAAAAAAAAACATGAAGGAGGAGAATGGTGGCTAAGACATCTCTCCGAACATCCTCATGAAACTAATAGCACGCTCCATCCCATCCTGAGAGACATATATCAAGATCAATCTCGTTCAGATGAACCACATCAGGCAACAGCAGATCCTTATTGTCCCCTTCCAGGAAATAGGAAACCTAAATCCTCAACATTCTATGCGTCCTTTCAATAACTGCTAAATCTCTAGCCCCCTCTCCAATGTCTTGTCACTGCCATCTCCGACCAGACCATCACACAGTCAGGGATTATCCTCTTGATGTGCTACAAATCAGCCTTTATCAAAGATGACAGGAAAGCAAGCTTGATCTGGCCTAAAATAATTCCCCCCAGCATGTATAATATAGATGGGGGTCTAAAAGCCCTACTGGCTGGAAAAACTTCAGGTTAAAACTGGAAGGACTATGAAGACCTCATCCATCTCCAGTGGATTTCCACAGAAGATAATCCCAGTTTCAGACCTATAGGGTGTCACTCAGCTCTACAAACCACCTAATAGGCTTATGAATGCCTAAAGATCCAAACCTGAACTGGAGCTGAACCTGAAAAATATGACAAACAGAAAAAGAGTGAAACTTAATCAGGGCGACCATAAGATATAAAACTATTGGAACTCCATCAGCCTAATTCCTTGACTCTCTCAACCCCAAGGCCAAGGACATCAGTCTTTGTGGGCACTCCAATACATAAGGAATGTGACCGAAAATCATCCACTACTGAACCCAATTTTAACAAGCAAACTTTAAATGCTGAAATAAACTGAAAATGAGTTAAAGGTAGGTTTTACACATGAACAAAGAATTTGGGACAAGCAGCTCAGATCAAACTGAAATGCTGACCAACTTTACCTCGCAAAACTCACCCCCAAGAAACCCAATAGATAGCCATGCTCCTCTACTTTCCACATCTGTTATGGATCTGCGAACATATATCTTCAAATGCAAACTCGAATACAAAATATCCGATATATTTCATAGAATCATAGAATGGTAGAGTTGGAAGGGTCCTCTGGAGTCATCGGGTCCAACCCCCTGCTCAGTGAAGGATCAATAAATCATCCCAGACAGAGGTCTGTCCAGCCTTTGTTTGAGCACTTCCATTGAAGGAGAACTCCCCACCTCCCATAGCAACCTGTTCCACTCATTGATCCCCCTCACTGTCTAATATCTAATCTGTCTCTCCTCCCTTTCAGTTTCATCCCATTGCTTCTGATCTTTCCTTGTGCAGATGAGAATAGGGCTGATCCCTCTGCACTGTGACAGCCCTTCAGATATGTGTAGACAGCTATTAAGTCTCCTCTCAGCCTTTTCTTCTGCAAGCTAAACATTCCCAGATCCTTTAACCATTCCTGTCACCCTGCTGCATCTCTGTCTGATAGCACAGCACACAATTCATTTCTTGGAAGCAAGATGGGTGCCAGCCGCATCGCCCAGTGGGTAAGGATTGTCCGCATGCCCTATCCCTACTGTGGAGCCAGATCTTCTGTTTGGTGATTAGCTATGTCATCCAGAAGGCAGAGCAGAGCCTCCTCTCTGCAGCTTTGCATGAAGCTTCTCCAAAATGATGCCTTGCCCCCTCTTCTACCTCCCCTTCCCAGCCACGGCTCTGGCCATCAGAGAGAGGGCTACTGACACAGTGCTACTGTGCTGCCCAGACTGTAGTGAGCGCCAGTCTTCTCTTCCTCCCCGCTTCCACTCCTGGCTGGGTCCCAGACTGGATGGAGCAGGACTTACCACCACAGCACTCGGGTCACTTACAGAGCAGCTGTAAGCCACACTAGTCTGTGAAATGGAGCAAGCACAGACAACCACAGACAGGGACCCGGACACCGTCTGAATGAAGCCTTACACCTTACTGCATAGAGTAGTGCACAGGACACTGGTTAGCTCTCTTTCTTGGACGCTGCAATGTCCATATCTCTAATTCCTAAATATCCAAGGAACCCCAGAAAGACTCTTAAAAGAAATGTGAAAGACGACAGTGATAATCTGAGACTTCAGTTATATGTTGTGATAGACATGATGATTAGTCAGTATAAAATGTCTATTGATTTGTATAAACCAAATGTATTATGCTATTGTAATGACGTTTTAACTTAGTGGAGGTTAATGGCCACACAATCTCATCATGGTATTTGCTAGACAATGGCATGGTGAAAGATGTGTGGTGTAATGTTAGCTGAGTACATAAAGTTGCACAAGCAGCCTCTAAGAGTTAAAAATCATAGTGTTATATGTATACTCGTCCAATACTGAGTGTTTTCCTAGCCCTCTTCCACCCCCCCACACTGAAGTTACTTAAACAATGAGTTGCCACGTACACAGAAATTGCTTAAGGTTGCCTGCATGCTAAGAAGACAAAGTCCAAGCTACATCGGGCTTGAGGAAGGGTGGGCAGAGAGGCGGGAGATTCTATATGATCCGACAAATGAGAATCTTATATGTTACTGATTTAATCTGTCGCACGCCCATTAAAGGGCAGGTGTCATGTGTTATAATAAAAAGGCTGAGGCTCTACACATTGTAGAGACTCTCCCAGTTTAGACCGGCATTTGTGTCTGATCTGGTCGATGATGTGTGCACACTATACAATTTGAAAGCTACATAATACCCTGAAGCCTGCTGGAGGAAAATATGATCCAGCACAATTGGCGTCCCTGAGTGGGCCAAGTAGAGATTTTTGATTTCTTTCATTCTGGAAAAATACAGAGATCGGCAGATAGCACGCAGAACTCAGGGGCCCGAAAATCTACAGAACACGGTAAGATTGCTTTATGAAAATCTACCGATGTGAGCTGATTTCTAACTGCTAATCTGCCTGTTTCTGATCCAGAGTGATAAATCAATGAAAGGCAGGCAATATAGTTCTTTCTACTTGGAAAAAAACACCGTTTTAACCTGCCTAAGGGGTATTTTGTATGCTGTGTATATTATGTCTGAGACGGTTAAAAATTGTGTATACAAGACCAAGAGATAAATTCTGTGAGGGTTAATGTGTCAGAAGGGCGGACTTGGCTGTTTAAGTCTAAGGGAACACGCCAGAGAGAGACACTTACTCCTAGGTAACTAGTGTGAGGTTAGGAAAATTTATGATACGCTTATTTACCTGTATGATTTGAGTGTGTTATGTTCTCATATGTGAAAAGGTATACACGCGGGAATTATAGCCATGGTGTGATGGCTAAAGCCTCCAGAAGCTCTTGGTCATTGAAAATAATCATCAGTCTTTGTGTGTTTCAGACGTTTAGTTTAAAGAATGTGCAGTGTTTATTATTGGGGGAGGGTTGCTGATAAGAGAGTGGACTGAAGCTAAGCCACTGAAAGCATTTCCCAATTAACCCTTCTGTTCCCTTTGTCTTGTGTTTTGTAGAGTTAATGTGCATTGTGATATACGAGGGATATAAGAGGTGGAATTTAGTAAAGGAGTTTTACTGTGTCTAGAAAGTTCAAATAGGATAGAATAAGCAGGCAGAATAGAATGAGGGATCAGTACAGGATGTTTTGGAATATACAAAACATGTAGAAACGTTTTATAAAGAAAAGGATCAGGAAAAGTTGCAGAAAGAATTGTCAGGTTATGGACAGATAAGCAGAAATGAGTATGGTAAGATAGACTGTAGAAAGTTTTCAGAAGATGAGCAGGAAGCCCAGCAGAAAGAAAGGTGTTAGGTGCTAGTTTTTGCTAGGAGGTGGTATAACGTAGGAAAGAGATTCAAGAGGGGAAAGCGTGTAGTGGGGGATGTGTATTGCTTATGAACAATGTAATGCCTTTGTGTTGACTACAGCCCCTCCCTGTAATGGCGGCCGCACTTGCAATGTTTAAAACCCCACATAGTGTGACTCTGCAGCAAATTTGGTGAGCCCTGCCCCCACCCTGAAGTAACTTCCCCCCCATGTGCTCACTTTCAGGGTGTGTGATGTTACTTCCAGTCCCTCCCCATCCGGGACAGGACCTGGCCCCGCCCCTTCCTCCTCCAGCAGCCATTTTGCCTCACCTGGAAGTGCTGCCGCCCCTGGCCCCGCCCCTTCCGCCTGCAGCCATCTTGCCTCACCTGGGAGATTTGTAGCCCCGCCCCTTTCTGCTTCTGGCAGCCATTTTGCTGCACTTGGGAGGCCTACATTCCCTAATGCCACTGTATCCAGTGCTAACATCATGATTGTCTGAAGTAAGGTTTTGTTTGACCGGACTTTGTTGCACTCCAAGATGTGGCCACTTTGGATGTGTGATAAGTTCAGGGAAACAAACCTTTGTGGAGATGCAGCTTGGGACATAGTAGATGACTAAGCTGGTTTATAGTGCATGGAAGATTGGAGTTGATGCATGGGGGACAGAGGCCAGGAATACATGACAGGGGACGCTCTCTCATGTTCCCAGGGGCTCTGTTTTCCACTGCCCGCTTCTCCAATGGATGTTCAGACAGATGATGTTATGGAAGGCTCCTACAGATGGAATAATTTCCCTATAGTCACCCAGCAAACTTTTTCACGCAATTTGATGAAGTAATTTTACTTTTTATGTGAGAAAGAGGGACTAAATTGCCCAGAGTAGGATGTTAATTCATCCGTATTCTTTAGTTTTTCCTTAAGTCTTTTGTATATTCTAGTGTCAGTCTACACTGAAGCTATAATTATATTCCGACAGGAGAGTGAAAGTTAAACGCTGGACATTCCCTGAAATACTATTACACTGGGTGACGTAAATGTTACTTGTGTTGCGCCCCCTTGTGTTAAAAAATGCTAACTGCACAGACTTCGCTGTGTACAATGTCACCTTGACCTACAAAGTGCTTGTTTTTGTGCCTCTTGGTTTCCTTTTTCAACTTGTACTAGTTTGAACGCAATTACTCTTTTTTCCATTGAGTATTCCGGTTCAAAAGGGGGGAGGCATAGGTGATCTGGGTCATAGATGATCTAGGTGTTGTAGATCACCTATTAGGTTTTTTTTTATTTTTTTTTTAAATAAGATAAAAAGGAAATAAATGATTTTGTGCTACAAGATTCCGTGCCATGTGAAATAGAACATTAACATGATTATTTAGTACTAATACAGTAAGAAACTGCAGGTATGCAAACAGTTACCAGAACCTCTGTTGATAATGCATATGTTGAGCTTTTTGCAGATGGTACCAGGGTGAGGATTGATGACTCCACATCGGATATGCAGTGGTCGCACAACAAGATGTCCTAGAAGCAGAAGCTCTGCCTCCGCATGTCTCAGCACAAGAAGCGGAACTGAAGGCCCTCACTGAGGCGTGTAGAGTGGCGAGAGGTAAGACGGCAATCCTTTACACTGACTCCTGGTATCCATTTGGCATAGCTCATGATTACGGCCCAATATGGAAGGCCAGACAGTTTTTACCTTAGCAGGACAACCAATTGAGAATGGTGCAGCGGTGCAGAGTCTTATGGAAGGCCCTACTTCTACCTGACAAAGTTGAGAGTTCGCAACGATTCCTACACTGGAGAAGCGAGAGACGACACCCTCGCCGACAGCACAGTAAAGGCAGCGGCCCTCAAGCCGTGGAAGAAAGAAGAAAAGATACTGACAGCATGAGTCAGTGGTAAAAACTTTGGACATTGACAAAAATTTGGACTTTGATATGCTAAAAGACTTTTACAGTTACAAGCCAGCAAGGAAGGAAAGAATAAATGGACTTATATGGGAGCAGCAGAAACAGGACCGTGTATGGTGAACAGTCAACAGCACTTGCCCACCACAGTTCCTGTATCCCATGATGGCCCAGCTGATGGACGGAAAGACCCACTTAGAAAAGCAACAATGATGACGACGCTTGAAAGAGGACGGGCGACTTCTAGGTTCTCTGTAGCTGCTGCATCATTTGTCCAGTTTAGCATGATCTATGCCATAGGTGAGTCAGGGCAGAAGTAAATTTGCCACATCACACTTGCCGGGACCACTCTACCCATTTCAGGGATTGCAAATTGACTACGTTCAGCTCCCACTTGTTGGGAAGTATGAATACGTGCTTGTTGTTGTTGATGTCTTTGCAGGTTGGAGGTCGACCCTGTTACCAAGGCAAACAAGTATGTAACTGCAAAGAAGCTCATGAACGAGGTAAACTGTGAATATGGGTACCAGAAGCGATTCAGAGTCAGACAGAGGTATAAACTTTGCAGGTGAATGTAACACGTCATGTCTGCTCTGGGTGTATCCCAGGCCTTTTACATACTCAACCATCTTTAGAGTAGTGGAAAGGTGGAGAGACGTAGTGGCACGCTAAAAAGTAAGATACTTAAAAATGACGCCACTTTGGAAAGACTGTCATCCAATAGCCTTATACAGTGTTAGATATGAACCCAGGGGGGATCATACATTATCTCCCTACGAGATTGTTTGGGCTAGCCCCAAGGCTAGGTTGTTACTATCCTCAGTAGTTACAATTACAATCTGATGTGTTGACTAAGTATGTGATTTCCGTTGTTAAAGAACTAACCAAAGCCTATGCACTATGAACATTCCATTGTTCTTCTCACATCTAGTGTAAACATCCCATTGTTCTTCTCGCAGGGGGGGTAACCATACCATTGTCGCCCACACAAGTAGTGTAAACATTCAACTGTTCTCATCACAGCTAGTGTAAACATGCCATTGCTCTTTTCACAGCTAGTGTAAACATTCCATTGTTTTCCTGGCAGCTAGTGTAAACATTACACTCTTCTTCTCACAGCTAGTGTAAGCATTCAATTCTTCTCCCAACGGTTAGTGTAAACATTCCATTGTTCTTCTCGCAGCTGGTGTGAACATGCCATTGTCCCCCGAACAGCTAGTGTAAACATGCCATTGTCCCCCGAACAGCTAGTATAAACATTCCATTGTTCTTTTCACAGCTAGTGTAAGCATTCCATTGTTCTCCTGGCAGCTAGTGTAAACAGTCCATTGTTCTACTCGCAGCTAGTGTAAACAGTCCATTGTTCTACTCGCAGCTAGTGTAAACAGTCCATTGTTCTACTCGCAGCTAGTGTAAACATCCCATTGTTCTACTCGCAGCTAGTGTAAACATTCCATTGTTCTACTCGCAGCCAGTGTAAACATTCCATTGTTCTACTCACAGCTAGTGCAAACATTCCATTGTTCTACTTGCAGCCAGTGTAAACATTCCATTGTTCTGCTCGCAGCTGGTGTAAACATGCCATTGACGCTCTCGCAGCTAGTGTAAACACCCCATTGTTCTTCTCGCAGGGGGGGTAACCATACCATTGTCGCCCTCACAAGTAGTGTAAACATTCAACTGTTCTCATCACAGCTAGTGTAAACATGCCATTGCTCTTTTCACAGCTGGTGTAAACATGCCATTGACGCTCTCACAGCTAGTGTAAAGATTCTATTGTTCTTCACGGAGCTGGAGTAAACATGCCATTGTCCCCCGCACAGCTAGTGTAAACATTCCATTGTTCTCCTTGCAGCTAGTGTAAAGATTCCATTGTTCTTCTTGCAGCTGGTGTAAACATTCCATTGTTCTCCTTGCAGCTAATGTAACAATTCCACTATTCTCCTCAAGGCTAATGTAAACAATCCACTGTTCTCCTTGCAGCTGGTGTAAAGATTCTACTGTTTTCCTCGCAGCTAGCGTAAACATTCCATTGTTGTTTTCACAGCTAGTGTAAGCATTCCATTGTTCTTCTCGCAGCTAGTGTAAACATATTGTGAGGAGAACGTTCTGCAGTCCTATGAAAAATGACAAAATGCATTCAATTGAAAGGTATTTGTTTAATCTTCCAGCGACTGTACAGCGGATTTTATAGTAAAATCCATTGTCCAAATAAAAAGTGCACGATGCCTGTGTTTACATGTAACAATTATGGCTCATTTTGAGTGATAATCGTTGCGTATAAAAGGGCCTTCAGATGCACTACAGATGCATTACCAATATACACATTGCATCAGGTAGTCAGGGAAGAGTGAAGCCCTCTTTGTTTTTCCAAGATGGAAGCTCAATTTAACATTTTGGACATTTTTCCCTAGGAGGCTTGCAATAGGGAAGCGATAGCCACCATGTTTCAAATCATAAATTTACTTACTTGCAGATACCAAACAAAAGATTAGCTTCAGAGATATGTAATTCTATGGGTTTTGTGGGTCGCACAGTGCTGGGATTAAATGCACAGGTTCCGAGGTACATTCACACTACTGAAAATATAACTGCTGATGGGCTGGCAACTTCAGATGACTCCTAATCTCCATTATTAATCCCTCCTCTGATTAATAACAGTATCAAGGCTGAGTGCCGCAGGGTCTGCCTTGTGTATATTGGACTCTGGATGGTGTAATGAATTAGTACTAACATACCTAATGAATATCTGCCCCCTTCCTGATTAAAAGAGCCTATGCATGCACTGGAAAGAAGAATTACTCTGAAACACTATTCAGCAAAATGAAACGTCTTTATTCTAATCAAGTTGCATGAGGTTTTATAGACAGTGTGCATGGTTAATACGTCATGAAGTATGAATCTGTAGCTGATTGGTTATTGCTTTGAAGGGGTTTCTTCCTCCAGGAGCTAACGTTGACATCTCAAAATTCCTGGAGTAGAGAGTCGCCATATTGAGTAAATTGCCAGGAACACGGTGGGAGGAGGGAGCAAGTAGTTAGTCAACACATGAAGCTGTGTTAGTAGTGTAGAGGAGAGGAACATATTTGCAATAGGCATTTTACTTAGTTACAATAGAAGGGATATAACAAAGGATATCACCTTGTAACTTGGTACCTTTGTTAACATTACAACAAAAGGGGTTCCCTGCTGATACCAGAAAAGGAAAGAAACATGGAAGACCCCACTTCCCAACTACTGTAGCAGTGGAATGAATATTCATGAGCCCTCCTTGGCAGAAAATAGACTTAACCATCTATCTACATCAACTCAACTTTCTCCAGACAAGAAAGGTGGCAGATTTACACTGAAATATGGGTGACAATTAGAGATGAGCGAGCACACTGGTCCGAGCTTGATGCTCATTCAAGTATTAGGGTACTCGAGGGGCTCGTTACTCGAGACGAACACCATGCGGTAATCGAGTCAATTGCATTTCCTTCCCCGCATGTTTAGCGCTATTTTCTGGCCAATAGACATGTGGGGAAGGCATTACCACTTCCTGCTGTGAAGTGCCAGCCCTATCCCACCCCACAGCAGTGAGTGGCTGGGCCGATCAGGTGACCGCCGAGTACTTAAACTGGTCCCCTGGGAAAGTGCTGCTGCTGATATAGGGACAGTGTTAGAGTAGGATCCTGTCGTCAAGAACCCCAACGGTCCTTCTTAGGGCTACTCTTCATAGTGGGCATTACTGTTTTGGCTGGCTGGGAGCAGTAGTGCACCAATTTTTTTTTTTAAGCATCTCGGGCTGTGCAGGCCATTTCAGCTATACTGTTCTGTGTGTGCAGTGCCGTAGGCAGCGTGTAGGGACACAGCTACTTATATAGGGAAAGTTTTACAGCCCTCCTGATCCACCGTACAAGAACCCCAACGCTCCTTCTTAGGGCTACATCTAACCGTGTGCATTACAGTTGTGGCTGGCTGGGAGCAGTAGTGCATCAATTTTTTTATTACGCATCCAGGCCTGTTCCCAGCTATTCAGTAATAGTATTCTCAGCCTGCTGTGCCGTACAGCCAGCTCTCACCGTGAAACTGCACTCTAATATTTCCTAGCCTACTGCGAACGACCTCATTTATAGCATTCTGTGTCTGCAGTGCATTAGACAGAGGTCTCACCGCTAAACAGTACTGTAATATTACCGGGGCCACTGCAAAGTATTTCAGCTCTGCCTCTGTGCAGAGCGTCTCACAATACCCTTTCCTTGGTGGGGTTGAGATCGCCGCAGTTACCAGCCCTATCCACTGGCTTTAGAGTCTTCTCCCACTTCACACGGCCTCTATTATCTACAAGTCTCTGCGAGCAGTAAATTACCCCTGGGTATCAGCGCAAGACACAAGTCACAGCATAGAGCCTCCGCTATCTACAAGTCTCTGTGTGCGGTGAATTAGCCACAGTTGTCAGTGCTGTACAGTGGGGTAATTTATTTGGGCCCTGCTCTATTCTTAATCCGCCATGATGAGGAGTAGGGGTAAGGGTCGAGGACGCGGACGTCCAAGTGAGGGTGTGGGCACAGGCTGAGTTCCTGGGCGTGGTGAATCACAGCCGGCTGCTGCGGGATTAGGAGAGAGGCAAGTTTCTGGGGTCCCCAGCTTCATATCACAATTTATGGGTCTGCGTGGTAGACTTTTATTACAAACAGAGCAATGTGAGCAGGTCCTGTCGTGGATGGCAGAAAACGCGTCCACCCAGTCTTCTACGCAGTCCACTACTCCCGGCCTAGGGACTGCAACTCTGAATCCTCTGGCTGTTCCTCCTTCCTCCCAGCCTCCTCACTCCAGGAAAATGACATATTCTGAGCAGGCAGACTTCCAGGAACTGTTCTTGGGTCCCTGCCATGAGTGGGAAAAAACGGTTCCTCCCTCACCTGAGGAGTTTGTAGTGACCGATGCCCAACCTTTGGAAAGTTCCCGGAGTCTGGGTGATGAGGCTGGGGACTGCCGGCAACTGTCTCAAGAGCTTTTTGTGGATGAGGATGATGATGAGACACAGTTGTCTATCAATGAGGTAGTAGTAAGGGCAGTAAGTCCGAGGGTGGAGCGCACAGAGGATTCAGGGGAAGAGCTGCTGGACGATGAGGTGACTGACCCCACCTAGCTTGCTAAGCCTACTGGGGACAGGGCTTCAGAGGGGGAGGCAAGTGTAGCAGCAGGACAGGTTGGAAGAGGTGGTGAAGTGGCCAGGTGTAGAGGCAGGGCCAGAACGAAGAATCCCCCAACTGTTTCCCAAAGCACCCCCTGGCAGCAAGCCTCCGTGCAGAGGGCTAGGTGTTCAAAGGTGTGGAGGTTTTTTAGTGAGAGTGCGGACGACCGTCGAATAGCGGTGTGCAACTTGTGTCGCACCAATATCAGCTGTGGAGCCACCACTACCAGCCTCACCACCACCAGCATGCGCAGGCACATGATGGCCAAGCACCCCACAGGCCAAGAACCCCACAAGGTGGGACAAAGGACGTTCACCGCCTCCAGGTCACACCACTGCCTCTTCCCCTGTGCCCCAACCTGCCACTCAGATCCAATCCCCCTCCCAGGATACAGGCATGAGTGCCTCCCGGCCTGCACCCACACCCTCACCTTCACCATCCTCCACTCCATCCAGCAATGTCTCTCAGCGCAGCGTTCAGCTGTCGCTAACACAAGCGTTGGAGCGAAAGCGCAAATACGCCACCACCCACCCGCATGCACAAGCTTTAAACGTGCACATTGCCAAATTAATCAGCCTACAGATGCTGCCATACAGGCTTGTGGAAACGGAGGCTTTCAAAAACATGTCCCCAGTCGCCGATATTTTTCCCCGTGTGCTGTCCCAGCTCTACACCAGCACGTCTCCCGCAATATAAATCGTGCCCTCACCAACGCGGTTACTGGAAAGTTCCACTTAACCACGGACACGTGGACAAGTACTGGCGGGCAAGGCCAATATATCTCCCTGACCGCACTTTGGGTGAACTTGGTGGAGGCTGGGACCGAGTCTGAGCCTTGGACCGCTCACGTCCTACCCACACCCAGAATAGTGGGTCCTACCTCAGTGCTGGTATCTGCGGTGTTTTATGCCACCTCCTCCAAACCCTCCCCCTCCTCTGCCACCTCTAGTTCTCAAATAAGAAGTGTGAGCACGTCGCCAGCAGTCGGTAGCGCACGGCACGGCAGCACAGTGGTGCGCAAGGGTCAGCAAGCTGTGCTGAAACTAATTAGCTTAGGTGACAAGAGGCACACAGCCCCCTAGCTGCTGCAGGGTCTGACAGAGCAGACTGACCTCTGGCTTTCGCCGTTGATCCTCCAACCGCGCATGGTCATGTGTGACAACGGCCGTAACCTGGTGGCGGCTCAGGAGCTCGGCAGCCTCACACACATGCCTGGCCTGGCCCATGTCTTCAATCTGGTGGTCCAGCAGTTTCTGAAAAACTACCCCCACTTGTCTGACCTGCTCGGCAAGGTGCGCTGCGTCTGCGCACATTTCTGCAAGTCCACCACGGACGCTGCCACCCTAAGGACCCTGCAACGTCGGATTCAGCTGCCAGAGCACCGACTGCTGTGCGACGTGCCCACACGCTGGAATTCTACACTGCACATTTTGGCCAGGCTGTATGAGCAGCATAAAGCAATAGTGGAATACCAGCTGCAACATGGGCGGCTGAGTGGTAGTCAGCCTCCGTAATTCTTTACTGAGGAGTGGGCATGGATGGCAGATTTATTGCCAGGTCCCCGGAAACGTTGAGGAGTCTACCCAGATGGTCAGCGGCGATGTAGCAATCATTAGCGTCACCATTCCCCTGCTTTGCACAGGAGACGGGAGATGACAGTATGTCGCTTGATAGCCAGAGCACCCTCTTGTCTATATCTCAGCGTGTTTTGGAGGAGGGGGAGGAGGAGGGGGAATAGACAGCTGGCCACACTGCAGAGGGTACCCATGCTGCTTGCCTCTCATCTGTTCAGTGTGTATGGGCTGAAGAGGAGGAGGATGATCCTGAAAGTCAACTTCCTAGTGAGGACAGCGATATGTTGTGTACTGGGACCTTGGCACACATAGCTGACTTCATGCTAGGCTGCCTATCCCGTTACCCTGGCATTAGACTCATTCTGGCCAACACGGATTACTGGGTGTACACCCTATCTGACCCACGGTATAAGGAGAACCTTTCCACTCTCATTCCCGAAGAGGAAAGGGGTACGAGAGTCATGCAATACCACAGGGCCCTGGTGGAAAAAGCGATGCTAAAGTTCCCATTTGACAGCGCTAGTGGCAGAAGACGCAGTTCAGAGGACTAAGAAGCAGGGAAGGAGTGGAGATCAGGCAGCATGTCCAGCGCAGGCAGGCGAACACTCTCCAAGGCCTTTCCCAGCTTTATGGCTCCCCAGCAAGACTGTGTCACCACTCCCCAGTCAAAGCTGAGTCGGACGGAGCACTGTAAAAAGATGGTGAGGGAGTACGTAGCCGATCGTACCACCGTCATCCGTGATGCCTCAGCTCCATACAACTATTGAGTGTCAAAGCTGGACACGTGGCACGAATTTGCGCTGTACGCCGTGGAGGTGCTGGCCTGCCCTGACGCTAGCGTTTTGTCAGAGAGGGTGTTTCGTGCAGCTGGGGGAATCATCACGGAAGAGCGTACCCACCTGTCAACTGCCAGTGCCGACATGCTTACAATCATAAAGATGAACAAAGGCTGGATTTCCCCAGACTTCTCTACTCCAACGGTGGAAAGAAGCGGAACCTAATGATTCTTTTTGCTGCAACAGGTGAAAAATGCATCCTCTATCACCACAAAAAAGGGGGAATTAGCTTTGTCAATCACTCTGGGATATTATTACTCCTCCTACTCCTCCTCCTAAAACAGCATGTCTTCACGCTGAACTGCCAATTTTTCTGTGGCCCAAAAGGCTCTGTTTAAAAGTTTTTTTTACAATTTTTCAAAGTTTCAAAAGTATTTATACTTTAACAGAAACCAATTTTTTTTCACAGGGCTGCCTCCAGGCTCTGTTACAAATTAAGCAACAGCGAGCTGTATCCTTAAAATATGTTTATGGGTTTCACCTGCCGTCGCAGTTGAGCAATTTTTCAGGGATGCAGTTGCACTCTGTCACTCGCCTATACTGTTATCTAACTAATTTTTCCAGCCTTCGCCTACACTCTTGGTACACCAATGTTTCAGGAGTTCGCCTACACTCTTGCTACATAAATGGTACAGGGGTCTCCCTATACTTTTGCTACAGAAATGTTACTGGGGTCCGCCTATGCAGTTTCTACTGAAAGGTTTGAGGGGTTCGCCTATACTCTTGCTACTGAAATGTTACAGGGGTCTCCCTATACTTTTGCTACAGAAATGTTACTGGAGTCTGCCTATACTCTTGCTACAGAAATGTTACAGGGGTCCGCCTATACCTTTACTACTGAATGTTTTGAGGGGCTCGCCTATACTTTTGCTACAGGAATGTTACTGGGGTCCGCCTATACTCATGCTACAGAAATGTTACTGAGGTCTCCCTATACTCTTGCTATAGAAATGTTACTGGGGTCCGCCTATACTCTTGCTACAGAAATGTTACTGGGGTCCGTCTATGCAGTTTGTATTGAATGGTTTGAGGGTTTTGCCGATACTTTTGCTACAGAAATGTTACTGGGGTCTGCCTATACTTTTGCTACAGAAATGTTACTGGGGTCCGCCTATACTGTCGGTACACAAAGACTTCCCATTGCGGTGTTTTACCTATCTGGCACAAATACACTGACTGACTTGGGCAGAAATGTGGGCCAAGGCCGAGGTCCTTGGCGGGGTGAAACTCTGCCATGTTTGGGCACTTTGATTTCTTCCTGTGTAATACCATCATTGTGCACCCACAGCATAGGCGAGCCCAAGGACCTCAAAGCCTTCCCATTGCGGTGTTGAGCTATCTGACACCTACACAGAATGAATTGTGCTTGGGGTCTGAGGATCGGCACTGAGCAACATGTATTTTCTCTCGTGTTACCACAGTTATCTGAGACACTGGTTTGGGCCAAACAAAAGGAGCGTTACTGCATTAATGAGACGTTCATAGCTGCACTAGCATCCGAGTCCGCTTTATGCCCACGATTAATGAGGGTGTGAGCCGAGGCCAAGGTCCTTGGCAGGGTGAAACTGCCATGTTTGGGCACTCAGATTTTTTTATGTGTAATACTTTCCTAGGGTTCCTTGGGCTCGCCTATGCTGTGGGTGCACAAAGACTTCCCATTGCGGTGTTTTACCTGTCTGGCACAAACACACTGACTGACTAGGGTAGAAACGTGGGCTGAGGTCCTTGACAGGGTGAAACTCTGCCATGTTTTGGCACTCTGATTTCCTCATGTGTAATACCATGTTTGAGTTCCTTGGGCTCGCCTATGCTGTGGGTGCACAAAGACTTCCCATTGCGGTGTTTTACCTGTCTGGCACAAATACACTGACTGACTAGGGGAGAAATGTGGGCCGAGGCCCTTGGCAGGGTGAAACTCTGCCATGTTTAGGCACTCTGATTTCTTTATGTGTAATACCATCTTTGTGCACTGACAGCATAGGCGAGCCCAAGGAACTCAAAGACTTCCCATTGCGGTGTTGAGCTATCTGACACTTACACGGAATGAATTGTGTGGGGACACATGAACTTCCCATTGCTATGTAACTTGCGGCACCTTGGGTTACACAAGGTGGAGGCTGGGACCGAGCCTGACCCTGGCCCCGCTCACGTGCTTCCCACACATAGTATTGCTGCATTGTGGAGATGTGTAGAAGTGCTGGCACCTGAGTCCCCTTTATGCCCACGTTTGCGGCTCCTGACAATTTTGTGACGGAAGTGGCACGGGATTGGAATGATGATCGTACGTCAATTTATCATCAACTCTCAACAGCATTGTGGGTTATCGCCCACACACGTAGGGTTTGGCGTATACGATTGTGTGCGCCTGACCTTAGTTTCTATAAACCCAGCTCTGCCTGAAGGGAACAAAAAGCCATATCTGTCTTCTCTACATTCTCATTAAAGGTAATGTTGGTTCTGACTCTTTAATTCTTATGCAAAGAGGTCAATTTCTAAATATTTTTAAGACCCGATTTTCAATATTTTTCTGTTTTTGTGGTTTCCTTCAATCGCGTCTCTTCCAGGCAATATTCACACATGGACTTTATTGATGGCGCGGACCCCGGAGCCATTCATCATGGAGCGACTGACTGACTCGCTCTCACGGCTCATCATTTACATATCACAGGCGTTCCTGAGATTGCCTTCTGCTGACTGCGCCCGACTGGTGATTGCGAGGGGCGCAGGACATAGATTTGCTGCTATGTCCGGATGAGGAATCAATGCTGTTGAGCTTCTTCACAGATTAACCCCGTAGCCCTTGATAGATTGCTGCCAACGTTCTAGAAGAAATGCCCTTGTAGAGTATTAGACAGACGCCTGTCACCCCCGGCTCTTGTAGAGTATTAGACAGACGCCTGTCATCCCCGGCTCTTGTAGAGTATTAGACAGACGCCTGTCATCCCCGGCTCTTGTAGAGTATTAGACAGACGACTGTCTTCCCCGGCTCTTGTAGAGTATTAGACAGACGCCTGTCATCCCCGGCTCTTGTAGAGTATTAGACTGACGCCTGTCTTCCCAGGCTCTTGTAGAGTATTAGACAGACGCCTGTCATCCCCGGCTCTTGTACAGTATTAGACAGACGCCTGTCTTCCCAGGCTCTTGTAGAGTATTAGACAGACGCCTGTCTTCCCAGGCTCTTGTAGAGTATTAGACAGACGCCTGTCATCCCCGGCTCTTGTAGAGTATTAGACAGACGACTGTCTTCCCCGGCTCTTGTAGAGTATTAGACTGACGCCTGTCTTCCCAGGCTCTTGTAGAGTATTAGACAGACGCCTGTCTTCCCAGGCTCTTGTAGAGTATTAGACTGATGCCTGTCTTCCCCGGCTCTTGTAGAGTATTAGACAGACGCCTGTCATCCCCGGCTCTTGTACAGTATTAGACAGACGCCTGTCATCCCCGGCTCTTGTAGAGTATTAGACTGATGCCTGTCTTCCCCGGCTCTTGTAGAGTATTAGACAGACGCCTGTCATCCCCGGCTCTTGTACAGTATTAGACAGACGCCTGTCTTCCCAGGCTCTTGTAGAGTATTAGACAGACGCCTGTCTTCCCCGGCTCTTGTAGAGTATTAGACAGACGCCTGTCATCCCCGGCTCTTGTAGAGTATTAGACAGACGCCTGTCATCCCCGGCTCTTGTAGAGTATTAGACAGACGCCTGTCATCCCCGGCTCTTGTAGAGTATTAGACAGACGCCTGTCTTCCCCGGCTCTTGTAGAGTATTAGACAGACGCCTGTCATCCCCGGCTCTTGTAGAGTATTAGACAGACGCCTGTCATCCCCGGCTCTTGTAGAGTATTAGACAGACGCCTGTCATCCCCGGCTCTTGTAGAGTATTAGACTGACGCCTGTCATCCCCGGCTCTTGTACAGTATTAGACAGACGCCTGTCACCCCCGACACGTTTCATATATTTTATTTAATTTACCTGATTGAAAATTACTTGTGTCGTTATAATTGTCCTAAATATTGTTTGCTTTTCATGAGTTTTGACTAATTCCCTTAGAATTATATGCGGAGCTGAGATATACCGCCCTTTACTCAAGGAGAAGCAGATCATGCTGATGAGATGTATGCAAATCTGCTCCCGGCCCATCAATAGAGCACTTTTTAATATAGCCATATACACATCAGTTTCTGCACATCAATCCAGCGGCATGGCAAAAGTGGAGATTAAATCATTCCTCCAGTGAGCTACCTCGAAACCCCCCAGGATGTCCTCCTCCCATATACATTCAGGTTACCCATCCAGAAGGAAATACTGTTCTATGTGGTTTATTACATTCCCTCGCAGACAGAATAACCCATTCATTATAGCATCAGAGTAGGAGGAGATAGATAGATAGATAGAAAGATAGATCGGAGATAGATAGATAGATAGATAGATAGATAGATAGATAGATAGATAGATAGATAGATAGATAGATAGATAGATAGATAGATATGAGATAGATAGATAGATGGGAGATAGATAGATAGATAGATAGATAGATAGATAGATAGATGATAGATGGATAGGTGATAGATAGATATGAGATAGAGAGATAGATAGATAGATAGGAGATAGATAGATAGATAGATAGATAGATAGATAGATAGGAGATAGATAGATAGATAGATAGATAGATAGATAGATAGATAGATAGATAGATAGATAGATAGATGATAGATGGATAGGTGATAGATAGATATGAGATAGAGAGATAGATAGATAGATAGATAGATAGATAGATAGATAGATAGATAATGGTAGAGTTGGATTGGTCCTCCGGGGTCATCGGGTCCAACCCCCTGCTCAGTGTAGGATCACTAAATCATCCCAGACAGATATTTGTCCAGCCTTGTTTGAACACTTCCACTGAAGGAGAACTCCCCACCTCCCGTGGCAACCTGTTCCACTCATTGATCCCCCTCACTGTCTATGATCTAATCTGTGTCTCCTCCCTTTCAGTTTCATCCCATTGCTTCTAGTCTTTCCTTGTACAGATGAGAATAGGGCTGATCCCCCTGCACTGTGACAGCCCTTCAGATATTTGTAGACAGCTATTAAGTCTCCTCTCAGCCTTCTCTTCTGCTAAACATTCCCAGATCCTTAAACCGTTCCTCATAGGACATGATTTGCAGACCGCTCACCATCTTGGTAACTCTTCTCTGAACTTGCTCCAGTTTGTCTATGTCTTTTTTAAAGTGGGCTGCCCAGAACTGGACCCAGTATTCCAGATGAGGTCTGACTAAGGGAGAGTAGAGGGGATAATGACCTCACGTGATCTAGACTCTATGCTTCTCTTAATACATCCCAGAATTGTGTTTGCCTTTTTGGCTGCTGCATCACGTTGTTGACTCATGTTCAGTCTATGATCTATTAGTATACCCAAGTCTTTTTCACATGTGCCGCTGCTTAGCCCAATTCCTCCCATTCTGTATGTGCTTTCCTCATTTTTCTTGCCTAGATGTAGGACTTTGCATTTCTCCTTGTTAAATACCATTCTGTTAGTCGCTGCCCACTGTGCAAGCTTTTCTAGATCTTTTTGAATACTCTCTCTCTCTTCCCTAGTGTTGGCTATCCCTCCTAGCTTTGTGTCATCAGCAAATTTGATCAGTGTCCCACAAGTCCCTGCTCCAGATAATTTATAACAATGTTGGCCAACACTGGGCCCAGGACAGAGCCTTGTGGTCCCCACTTGATACATTCTTCCACTTGGATGTGCAGCCATTTATGACCACTCCTTGAGTACAATCACTCGGTTGTTTCTTCCCGCTGACACTTGCCGCACTGTCGCTGATTGCAGCTGTTAATCCTTTAAATGCCGCTGTCCATTCTGATGACTGTATTTAAATGACCCAGTTAAAGAAATCATGGAGTGCCGTTCGGTTACCATGGCAGACAGGGGCCTTCTGAAAGACCCCAGGGATGCCATTGTGGATTTCCTATCAAGCCATGCCTGTGGCTGTCACAGTGCAGAGGGATCAGCCCTATTCTTAGCTGCACAAGGAAAGACTAGAAGCAATGGGATGAAACTGAAATGGAGGAGACACAGATTAGATCATAGACAGTGAGGGGGATCAATGAGTGGAACAGGTTGCCACGGTAGGTGGGGAGTTCTCCTTCTATAGAAGTCTTCAGAGACCGGACAGACATCTGTCTGGGATGATTTAGTGATCCTGCATGGAGCAGGGGATTGGACCCGAAGACCCCGGAGAATCTGAGGACCCCGTAAGTCCCTTCCAACTTTACGATTCTAGAATTCTATGAAACCCCGAAATTCCATGACATAAATGTACATTCTGGAGCGTTAAGAGGTTAAGGGAACTATAGGCTAGAGGAATCTGCACCAGATTTAACCCTTTAAATTGTGTGTATCCATTGCAAATTCTCCATCTAAATCTTTAACAAAAGGTGCAGATTTGCTACAGATTTTTCCTCTGTGGAACATTCACAACAAATCCACCATGCGTTAATTTGCCTCCCCGCCCCCCCCAAAAAATTATATATATTCTTTATAATGCAGTGGGCCTAGATGCAGAAGCTCAGCTTTAGAATACCTCTATACCTCTATACAATACTTACCATGTAATGTACTCAAATAGCAGCTCTACACAGTGATAGTGATTACAGTGCAGTTACCTCCAGAGATCCCAGGTGATGTCAGCTGTGGACTCATCTGTATTCAGTTTTACAGACATGACTCGCCCCTGTACACTCTCCTCCTCCTGCAACTACACACCTTAACCAACTTTTCAGTGCCCCCATAGTATTAATGTGCCTACTGTGGCCACATTTAGGAATAGAGATCCTCTCTGTGGTGCCACTTAGTAATATCACCCCCTGTGGCTCTAATTAGAAGTAGGACCCCCTCTGTGACCTCAATTAGTAATAGTGACCCCATTTGTAGCTCCAATTAGCAATAGATCCTCCTTTGTGCCTCAATTAGTAACATGATTCTCTGTGGCTCCAAACATTATAGGGCCCCTCTGGTTGTGTGAGTGTGGTTGTGACTGTAACCTTTTTTTTTTTTAGCAGCGCAGAATTATAATAGGAGAAATTGGGACACCTGTGGACCCCCTGTGGAGTCTTGGACCCAGAGTGGTCACCCCAATCGTCCCTATTATAATCCGCCATTGCTGACCATGCAGTCATGTGGTATCAGATCTCTTCAGCGGCATTCAGCGTGATGGTCGTTAGAGGGATCTCAGGATTGTTACACGCTTCCTAGATCGCTGGCTGGAATGAGGGTTACGTACAGAGGCGCTTCACACTCAGGGAACCTCTTGGCTTTGATCCCTTTCACCATAAGAAGCCGGATGGTTTCTAAAAGTGTCTGATAGAACAGCCGATGCTCCGGTCTAGTTCTGTATAGCTGAACCTGACCAGCCGTCTGCGGAGAGCCTCCTACGGCACGCATCAACTCAAGACAAGATTCATTACAGTATATCGTTCTTTTCCTCTACACTGCTTAACCCCTTAGTGACGCGCCCTATTTTGGTCCTGGGGATGAGACAATTTTTAGGGGATTTTAATCTCCATTTTTCAAAAGCCATAGCTTGTTAATTCTTCCATCGACACGGCGGTCGCGGGCTTGTCTTTTGCGATGCGAGCTGTAGGTTTTATTAGATACATATAATGTGTTGTGTAACATTTATGAACCAAACATGCTGTTTTTTTAAAACAAAGAGAAAAGTGAACAAAAAGTTTTTTTCAACTTTTTATGTTTTTCCCCCTATTTTTGTTTATTTCTTACTTATTTTTATGACCTCGTAGGAGACTTGAACCGGCAATGCTATGATCACTGTCATAATATATTGCAGTAAGTCTGTACTACAATGTATTATTGCTAATAATACCGATCATAGGCAATGGCAGACCCAGACACCTATTTCTGGCGTCCAGTTGCCATAGCAGCTTATCAGTCCTATGTGATTACATAGCAGAGGGTCGATGATGTCACAGAGGGAGCCCGCTACTTCTGTAATCCTTTACATGCTATGATAGTAACATAGTAGGAGAAAAAATTCCTTATAGACTCCAGTCTGGCAATCAGAATAATTTGCGGATCGCCGACCCTCCTGAGTAATCAGTAATAGAACATGTCATATTGTGACACTCAAGAAAGATGTCCATAACTTCTTATATCGTATCACCATCACTGCGTCCTCAGGAACAAGTTTCATAGTCTCACTGCTCTTACAGTAAAGAACCCCCTTCTATCCTCCAGTTGCAGAAAGCGCCCCTTTGTTACAGTCCTGGGTATAATTAATGATGGGAGAGATCTCTGTGCTGACCCCTGATATATCTATACATAGTTATTAGAGCGCCCCCTTGTTACAGTCCTGGGTATAATAGATGATGGGAGAGATCTCTGTACTGACCCCTGATATACATAGTTATTAGAGCGCCCCCTTGTTACAGTCCTGGATATAATAGATGATGGGAGAGATCTCTGTGCTGACTCCTGATATATCTATACATAGTTATTAGAGCGCCCCCTTGTTACAGTCCTGGGTATAACAGATAATGAGAGAGATCTCTGTACTGACCCCTGATATATCTATACATAGTTATTAGAGCGCCCCCTTGTTCCAGTCCTGGGTATAATAGATGATGTAAGAGATCTCTGTACTGACCTCTCATATATATCTATACATAGTTATTAGAGCGCCCCCTTGTTACAGTCTTGGGTATAATGGATGATGGGGGAGATCTCTGTACCGACCCATTATATATCTATACATAGTTATTAAAGCGCTCCCTTGTTACAGCCCTGGGTGTAATTGATGATGGAGGAGATCTCTGCACTGACCCTTGATACATTTATACATAGTTATTAAAGCGCCCCCTTGTTACAGTCCTGGGTATAATAGAGGATGGGAGAGATCTCTGTACTGACCCCTGATATATTATACATAGTTATTAGAGCGCCCCCTTGTTACAGTCCTGGGTATAATAGATGATGGGAGAGATCTCTGTACTGACCCCTGATATATCTATACATAGTTATTGAAGCGCCCCATTGTTACAGTCCTGGGTATAATAGATGCTGGAGAGGTCTCTGTACTTAACCCTGATATATTATACATAGTTATTAGCACGTCCCATGGTAATTGTAGTTTTGTAGTCTGCCCACTTCTCTTTTTACTTTAGTTTCCCACCTTTATACCCATTCAAGCTCTGATGTGTCCTTCTTGAGTACCAGTGCCCAAAACTGTCCATAATATTACATATGTGTAGAGATGAGCGAGAGTACTCGTCCGAGCTTGATGCTCGTTCGAGTATTAGGGTGTTCGAGATGCTTGTTACTCGTAACGAGTACCACGCGATGTTCGAGTTACGTTCACTTTCATCTCTGAGACGTTAGCGCGCTTTTCTGGCCAATAGAAAGACATGGAAGGCATTACAACTTCCCCCTGCGACGTTCAAGCCCTATACCACCCCCCTGCAGTGAGTGGCTGGCGAGATCAGGTGACACTGGAGTATTAAAATATGCCCCGCCTGCGGCTCGCCACACATGCATTCTGACAGAGATCAGGGAAAGTGCTGCTGATGCTGCTGCTATAGGGAGAGCGTTAGGTGTTATTTTAGGCTTGAAGAACCACAACGGTCCTTCTTAGGGCCACATCTAACCGTGTGCAGTACTGTTGAGGCTGCTTTTAGCAGTGTTGCACAATTTATTTTCTTTTCTATATCGGACGTGCAGAGCATTGCGTCCGCAGTCTGCAGTCATTGTACAGAGTATAGGGGCAGTACTGGTGAGGCAGGGACAGTGGGAAAGGTGAAAGAGATATACTGTCTATATAGGCAGTGGGATTTTTCAAAAAAATTGGGGAAACATGCTATATTTGGGCTGCCTGTGACCGTCTTCAGTGTACTGCGTGTCTGCTGGGGGTAGTAGTCCTAATTAATACGCAGCTAAGTGTTACAGCAGGCTTGTGCAAAATTGTTTCCTGGCTCTGCTGTCTCCGTTACATCACCGCCGTCATAGCGCCAGAGGGAAACAGTAAACATAATATACGCTGCATACAGTATCTGTCTGCTGACTCAGCTCAGCCTTTAAAAAAAATAGAAGCAAAATACTTAAGGCCTACTACTGGCCCTTGGCCACTTGACTGCTTTTGCGCTGTGATTTCCACTAGCTCAGTGATACGCACCTACGTCTCACTACAGGCGTGCGCAAAATTGTTTCCTGGCTCTGCTGTGCGTTCCATAAGCGAAGTCAGCCTCCAACCACAGGCCAATAAGCGGCACATTTATTTACAGCGTTCAGTTTCTGCACTACTGGTAATACCCCATGCTGAGGGGTAGGGGTAGGCCTAGAGAACGTGGACGCGGGCGAGGACGCGGAAGCCCAAATCAGGATGTGGGCACAGGCCGAGCTCTTGATCCAGGTGTATCCCAGCCGACTGCTGCGGGATTATGAGAGAGACAAGTTTCAGGGGTCCCCAGATTCATCTCACAATTAATGGGTCCACGCGGTAGACCTTTATTAGAAAATGAGCAGTGTGAGCAGGTCCTGTCGTGGATGGCAGAAAGTGCATCCAGCAATCTATCGACCACCCAGACTTCTACGCCGTCCACTGCTGCAACTCTGAATCCTCTGGCTGCTGCTCTTCGTTCCTCCAAGCCTCCTCACTCCATTACAATGACACATTCTGAGGAGCAGGCAGACTCCCAGGAACTGTTCTCGGGCCCCTGCCCAGAATGGGCAGCAATGGTTCCTCTCCCACCGGAGGAGTATGTCGTGACCGATGCCCAACCTTTGGAAAGTTCCCGGGGTCCGGGGGATGAGGCTGGGGACTTCCGGCAACTGTCTCAAGAGCTTTCAGTGGGTGAGGAGGACGATGACAATGAGACACAGTTGTCTATCAGTGAGGTAGTAGTAAGGGCAGTAAGTCCGAGGGAGGAGCGCACAGAGGATTCAGAGGAAGAGCAGCAGGACGATGAGGTGACTGACCCCACCTGGTTTGCTAAGCCTACTAAGGACAGGTCTTCAGAGGGGGAGGCAAGGGCAGCAGCAGGGCAGGTTGGAAGAGGCAGTGCGGTGGCTAGGGGTAGAGGCAGGGCCAGACCGAATAATCCACCAACTGTTTCCCAAAGCGCCCCCTCGCGCCATGCCACCCTGCAGAGGCCGAGGTGCTCAAAGGTCTGGCAGTTTTTGACTGAGAGTGCAGACGACCGACGAACTGTGGTGTGCAAGGTTTGTCGCGCCAAGATCAGCCGGGGAGCCATCACCACCAGCCTCACCACCACCAGCATGCACAGGCATATGATGGCCAAGCACCCCACAAGGTGGGACGAAGGCCATTCACCGCCTCCGGTTTGCACCACTGCCTCTCCCCCTGTGCCCCAACCTGCCACTGAGATCCAACCCCCCTCTCAGGACACAGGCATGACCGTCTCCCGGCCTACACCCACACGCTCACCTCCGCTGTCCTCGGCCCCATCCAGCAATGTCTCTCAGCGCAGCGTCCAGCCGTCGCTAGTGCAAATGTTTGAGCGCAAGTATGCCGCCACGCACCCGCACGCTCAAGCAGTAAACGTGCACATAGCCAAATTGATCAGCCTGGAGATGCTGCCGTATAGTCTTGTGGAAACGGAGGCTTTCAAAACCATGATGGCGGCGGCGGCCCCGCGCTACTCTGTTCCCAGTCGCCACTACTTTTCCCGATGTGCCGTCCCAGCCCTGCACGACCACGTCTCCCGCAACATTGTACGCGCCCTCACCAACGCGGTTACTGCCAAGGTCCACTTAACAACGGACACGTGGACAAGCACAGGCGGGCAGGGCCACTATATCTCCCTGACGGCACATTGGGTGAATTTAGTAGAGGCTGGGACCAAGTCAGAGCCTGGGACCGCTCACGTCCTACCCACCCCCAGAATTGCGGGCCCCAGCTCGGTGCTGGTATCTGCGGCGGTGTATGCTTCCTCCACTAAACCACCCACCTCCTCGTCCTACGCAACCTCTGTCTCGCAATCAAGATGTGTCAGCAGCAGCACGTTTCCAGCAGTCGGTGTCGCGCGGCGTGGCAGCACAGCGGTGGGCAAGCGCCAGCAGGCCGTGCTGAAACTACTCAGCTTAGGAGAGAAGAGGCACACGGCCCACAAACTGCTGCAGGGTCTGATAGAGCAGACTGACCGCTAGCTTTCGCCGCTCAGCCTCCAACTAGGCATGGTCGTGTGTGACAACGGCCGTAACCTGGTGGCGGCTCTGCAGCTCGGCAGTCTCACGCACGTGCCATGCCTGGCCCACATCTTTAATTTGGTGGTTCAGCGCTTTCTGAAAAGCTACCCTCGCTTGTTAGACCTTCTCGGAAAGGTGCGCCGGCTCAGCGCACATTTCCGCAACTCCAAGACGGACGCTGCCACCCTGCGGACCCTGCAACATCGGTTTAATCTGCCAGTGCACCGACTGCTGTGCGGCGTGCCTACCTGGTGGAACTCTACGCTCCACATGTTGGCCAGGCTCTATGAGCAGCGTAGAGCTATAGTGGAATACCAACTCCAACATGGGTGGCGTAGTGGGAGTCAGCCTCCTCAATTCTTTACAGAAGAGTGGGCCTGGTTGGCAGACATCTGCCAGGTCCTTGGAAACTTTGAGGAGTCTACCCAGATAGTGAGCGGCAAAGCTGCAATTATTAGCGTCACCATTCCTCTGCTATGCCTCTTGAGAAGTTCCCTGCAAAGCATAAAGGCAGACGCTTTGCGCTCGGAAACGGAGGCGTGGGAAGACAGTATGTCGCTGGATAGTCAGAGCACCCTCATGTCTATATCTCAGCGCGTTGAGGAGGAGGAGGAGGAGGGGGAAGAGAGAGCTTGGCCCACTGCTGAGGGTACCCATGCTGCTTGCCTGTCATCCTTTCAGCGTGTATGGCCTGAGGAGGAGGAGGAGGATCCTGAAAGTGATCTTCCTAGTAAGGACAGCCATGTGTTGCATACAGGTACCCTGGCACACATGGCGGACATCATGTTAGGATGCCTTTCTCGTGACCCTCGCGTTACACGCATTCTGGCCACTACGGATTACTGGGTGTACACACTGCTCGACCCACGGTATAAGGAGAACCTTTCCACTCTCATACCCAAAGAGGAAAGCGGTTCGAGAGTGATGCTATACCACAGGACCCTGGCGGACAAACTGATGGTAAAATTCCCATCCGACAGCGCTAGTGGCAGAAGGCGCAGTTCCGAGGGCCAGGTAGCAGGGGAGGCGCGGAGATCAGGCAGCATGTACAGCACAGGCAGGGGCACACGCTCCAAGGCCTTTGCCAGTTTTATGGCTCCCCAGCAAGACTGTGTCACCGCTCCCCAGTCAAGGCTGAGTCGGCGGGAGCACTGTAAAAGGATGGTGAGGGAGTACATAGCCGATCGCACGACCGTCCTCCGTGACGCCTCTGCCCCCTACAACTACTGGGTGTCGAAGCTGGACACGTGGCCTGAACTCGCGCTGTATGCCCTGGAGGTGCTTGCTTGTCCTGCGGCTAGCGTCTTGTCAGAGAGGGTGTTTAGTGTGGCTGGGGGAATCATCACAGATAAGCGTACCCGCCTGTCAACCGACAGTGCCGACAGGCTTACACTCATCAAGATGAACAAAGCCTGGATTTCCCCAGACTTCTCTTCTCCACCAGCGGACAGCAGCGATACCTAAACAATACGTAGGCTGCACCCGCGGATGGAAGCATCGTTCTCTATCACCATCCAAAACGGGGACCTTTTAGCTTCATCAATCTGTGTCTAATATTCCTCCTCCTCCTCCTGCTCCTCCTCCTGAAACCTGACGTAATCACGCCGAACGGGTAATTTTTCTTAGGGCCACAAGGCTCAGTCATATCATTTTTGTAAACAATTTTTATACGTTTCAATGCTCATTAAAGCGTTGAAACTTTCACCTGAACCAATTTTTATTTTAACTGGTCTGCCTCCAGGCCTAGTTACCAATTATGCCACAGTAACCAAAGCGATTAATGGGTTTCACCTGCCCTCTTGGTTGGGCATGGGCAATTTTTCTGAGGTACAATAGTACTAGAGATGAGCGAGCACCAAAATGCTTGGGTGCTCGTTACTCGGGACGAAATTATCGCGATGCTCGGGGGTTCGTTTCGAGTAACGAACCCCATTGAAGTCAATGGGCGACCCGAGCATTTTTGTATATCGCCGATGCTCGCTAAGGTTTTTATGTGTGAAAATCTGGGCAATTCAAGAAAGTGATGGGAATGACACAGCAACAGATAGGGCAGGCGAGGGGCTACATGTTGGGCTGCATCTCAAGTTCCCAGGTCCCACTATTAAGCCACAACAGCGGCAAGAGTGCCCCCCCCTCCCAACAACTTTTACTTCTGAAAAGCCCTCATTAGCAATGCATACCTTAGCTAAGCACCACACTACCTCCAACAACGCACAATCACTGCCTGCATGACACTCCGCTGCCACTTCTCCTGGGTTACATGCTGCCCAACCCCCCCCCCCCCCCCCCCCCACAGCGCACACCAAAGTGTCCCTGCGCAGCCTTCAGCTGCCCTCATGCCACACCACCCTCATGTCTATTTAGAAGTGCGTCTGCCATGACGAGGAACCGCAGGCACACACTGCAGAGGCTTGGCACGGCTAGGCAGCGACCCTCTTTAAAAGGGGCGGGGCGATAGCCCACAATGCTGTACAGAAGCAATGAGAAATCCAATCCTGTGCCACCTCCATCAGGAGCTGCACACGTGGGCATAGCAATGGGGAACCTATGTGCCACACACTATTCATTCTGTCAAGGTGTCTGCATGCCCCAGTCAGACCGGGCTTTTTAATTCATAGACACAGGCAGGTACAACTCCCTATTGTGAAGTCCCTGTGGACCGACAGCATGGGTGGCTCCCTGGAACCCACCGGCGGTACATAAAAATATCCCATTGCAGTGCCCATCACAGCTGAGGTAGTAATGTCATGTTTAATGCAGGTGGGCTTCGGCCCACACTGCATGCCCCAGTCAGACTGGGGTTCCTTAGAAGTGGAAACCAGATGCATTTACAACTCCCTGTGGACCCACAGCATGGGTGGGTGCCAGGAAGCCACCGGCGGTACATAAAAATATCCCATTGCATTGCCCAACACAGCTGAGGTAGTAATGTCGTGCTTAATGCAGGTGGGCTTCGGCCCACACTGCATGCCCCAGTCTGACTGGGGTTCTTTACAAGTGGACAGATGTAGGTTAAACTCCGTGTGCACCTACAGCATGGGTGGCTCCCTGGAACCCACCGGCGGTACATAAAAATATACCATTGCAGTGCCCATCACAGCTGAGGTAGTAATGTCGTGCTTAATGCAGGTGGGCTTCGGCCCACATTGCATGCCCCAGTCTGACTGGGGTTCTTTACAAGTGGACAGATGTAGGTTAAACTCCCTGTGGACCCACAGCATGGGTGGCTCCCTGGAACCCACCGGCGATACACAAAAATATCCCATTGCATTGCCCAACACAGCTGAGGTAGTAATGTCATGCTTAATGCAGGTGGGCTTCGGCCCACACTGCATGCCCCAGTCTGACTGGGGTTCTTTAGAAGTGGAAACAGATGCATTTATAATTCCCTGTGGACCCACAGCATGGGTGGGTGCCAGGAAGCCACCGGCGGTACATAACAATATCCCATTGCATTGCCCATCACAGCTGAGGTAATGTCGTGGTTAATGCAGGTGGGCTTCGGCCCACACTGCATGCCCCAGTCAGACTGGTAATATGTACCTTAACAGTAACCTCGTTGGTGGTAATGTGGTGGTGACTGCGGACCTGGTAGCGCGGTTTTATGTAGTTGGTTTTCGGAATGTGGCTCTCTTGTTGTGTCGTTAAAGGTGAAATTGTTGGACTGCCACCAGACGGACCAATGCAAAGGTATATGCCAAGAATGTTTTCATTGTTGGAGGAGGAGGGGGATGTTTTGGAGGCACTATGTGTTCTCTACACGTGTCCGTGGTTATATGCACCTTAACAGTAACAGCGTTGGTGGGAAATGGCCTCGCCGCCATCATGTCTTTGTGAAGCCTCTGTTTCCACACCCCAGTGACATACCATTAGCAGCAGTATAGGCAGAGCCCACAATTATTAACATTTCAGCGGTAGCATTAGGGAGAGGCCCCACTAACATATCACTAGCAGCAGTATAGGGGGAGCGCAGTCTTAGTTCCATTTCAGTAATAGTAGAACTCAAGACAAGCCCCAGTAACAATTCCCATTGCAGCAGTTTAGGGAGATAACAGTCTCTTTCACATTTCAGTAGCTGCAGTATAGACAAGGCCCCAGTTACATTTATGTAGCAAAAGTGTAGGCCAACCCCACACACCTTTCTGTACCATGAGTGCAGGCGAAGAACATAGAAATTACTATGATTACACTGTAGGTGAGGGCCCAAAAAAATTGGTGTACCAACAGTACTAATGTACCTCAGAAAAAATTGGCGATGCCCAACCAAGATGGCAGGTGAAACCCATTAATCGCTTTGGTTAATGTCGCTTAAGTGGTAACTAGGCCTGGAGGCAGCCCAGTTGAACGAAAAATTGGTTCAAGTTAAAGTTTCAACGCTTTTAAGAGCATTGAAACGTATAAAACTTGTTTAGAAAAATTATATGAGTGAGCCTTGTGGCCCTAAGAAAAATTGCCCGTTCGGCGTGATTACGTGAGGTTTCAAGAGGAGGAGCAGGAGGAGGAGGAGGAATATTATACACAGATTGATGAAGCAGAAATGTCCCCGTTTTGGATGGTGAGAGAGAACGATGCTTCCATTCGCGGGTGCAGCCTACGTATTGCTTAGGTATCGCTGCTGTCCGCTGGTGGAGAAGAGAAGTCTGGGGAAATCCAGGCTTTGTTCATCTTGATGAGTGTAAGCCTGTCGGCACTGTCGGTTGACAGGCGGGTACGCTTATCTGTGATGATTCCCCCAGCCGCACTAAACACCCTCTCTGACAAGACGCTAGCCGCAGGACAAGCAAGCACCTCCAGGGCATACAGCGCGAGTTCAGGCCACGTGTCCAGCTTCGACACCCAGTAGTTGTAGGTGGCAGAGGCGTCACGGAGGACGGTCGTGCGATCGGCTACGTACTCCCTCACCATCCTTTTACAGTGCTCCCGCCGACTCAGCCTTGACTGGGGAGCGGTGACACAGTCTTGCTGGGGAGCCATAAAGCTGTCCAGGGCTGTAAAGACTGTTGCACTGCCTGTGCTGTACATGCTCCTCGATCTCCGCACCTCCCCTGCTACCTGGCCCTCGGAACTGCGCCTTCTGCCACTAGCGCTGTCGGATGGGAATTTTACCATTAGCTTGTCCGCCAGGGTCCTGTGGTATAGCAACACTCTCGAACCCCTTTCCTCTTCAGGAATGAGAGTGGAAAGGTTCTCCCTATACCGTGGGTCGAGCAGTGTGTACACCCAGTAATCCGTAGTGGCCAGAATGCGTGTAACGCGAGGGTCACGAGAAAGGCATCCTAACATGAAGTCAGCCATGTGTGCCAGGGTACCTGTACGCAACACATGGCTGTCTTCACTAGGAAGATCACTTTCAGGATCCTCCTCCTCCTCCTCCTCCTCAGGCCATACACGCTGAAAGGATGACAGGCAAGCAGCATGGGTACCATCAGCAGTGGGCCAAGCTGTCTCTTCCCCCTCCTCCTCATCCTCCTCATGCTCCTCCTTCTCCTCCTGAACGCGCTGAGATATAGACAGGAGGGTGCCCTGACTATCCAGCGACATACTGTCTTCCCCCGGCTCTGTTTCCGAGCGCAAAGCGTCTGCCTTTATGCTTTGCAGGGAACTTCTCAAGATGCATAGCAGAGGAATGGTGACGCTAATGATTGCATCATCGCCGCTCACCACCTGGGTAGACTGCTCAAAGTTTCCAAGGACCTGGCAGATGTCTGCCAACCAGGCCCACTCTTCTGAAAATAATTAAGGAGGCTGACTCCCACTGCGCCGCCCATGTTGGAGTTGGTATTCCACTATAGCTCTACGCTGCTCATAGAACCTGGCCAACATGTGGAGCGTAGAGTTCCACCGTGTGGGCACGTCGCACAGCAGTCGGTGCACTGGCAGATTAAACCGATGTTGCAGGGTCCGCAGGGTGGCAGCGTCCGTGTGGGACTTGCGGAAATGTGCGCAGAGTCGGCGCACCTTTACGAGCAGGTCTGACAAGCGTGGGTAGCTTTTCAGAAAGTGCTGAACCACCAAATTAAAGACGTGGGCCAGGCATGGCACGTGCGTGAGGCTGCCGAGCCGCCACCAGGTTACGGCCGTTGTCACACACGACCATGCCCGGTTGGAGGCTCAGCGGCGCAAGCCAGCGGTCGGTCTGCTCTTTCAGACCCTGCAGCAGTTCGTGGGCCGTGTGCCTCTTATCTCCTAAGCTGAGTAGTTTCAGCACGGCCTGCTGACGCTTGCCCACCGCTGTGCTGCCACGCCGCGCGACACCGACTGCTGGCGACGTGCTGCTGCTGACACATCTTGATTGCGAGACAGAGGTTGCGTTGGAGGAGGAGGAGGAGGAGGGTGGTTTAGTGGAGGAAGCATACACCGCCGCAGATACCACCACCGAGCTGGGGCCCGCAATTCTGGGGGTGGGTAGGACGTGAGCGGTCCCAGGCTCTGACTCTGTCCCAGCCTCCACTAAATTCACCCAATGTGCCGTCAGGGAGATATAGTGGCCCTGCCCGCCTGTGCTTGTCCACGTGTCCGTTGTTAAGTGGACTTTGGCAGTAACCGCGTTGGTGAGGGCGCGTACAATGTTGCGGGAGACGTGGTCGTGCAGGGCTGGGACGGCACATCGGGAAAAGTAGTGGCGACTGGGAACTGAGTAGCGCGGGGCCGCCGCCGCCATCATACTTTTGAAGGACTCCGTTTCCACAACCCTATACGGCAGCATCTCAAGGCTGATAAATTTGGCTATGTGGACGGTTAACGCTTGAGCGTGCGTGTGTGTGGCGGCGTACTTGCGCTTGCGCTCCAACACTTGCGCTAGCGACGGCTGGACGCTGCGCTGACAGACATTGCTGGATGGGGCCGAGGACAGCGGAGGTGAGGGTGTGGGTGCAGGCCAGGAGACGGTAGTGCATGTGTCCTGAGAGGGGGGTTGGATCTCAGTGGCAGGTTGGGGCACAGGGGGAGAGGCAGCGGTGCAAACCGGAGGCGGTGAACGGCCTTCGTCCCACCTTGTGGGGTGCTTGGCCATCATATGTCTGCGCATGCTGGTGGTGGTGAGGCTGTTGGTGGTGGCTCCCCGGCTGATCTTGGCGCGACAAAGGTTGCACACCACTGTTCGTCGGTCGTCAGGCGTCTCTGTGAAAAACTGCCAGACCTTAGAGCACCTTGGCCTCTGCAGGGTGGCATGGCGCGAGGGTGCGCTTTGGGAAACAGTTGGTGGATTATTCGGTCTGGCCCTGCCTCTACCCCTGGCCACCGCACTGCCTCTTGCAACCTGCCCTGCTGCTGCCCTTGCCTCCCCCTCTGAAGACCTGTCCTGAGTAGGCATTGCAAACCAGGTGGGGTCAGTCACCTCATCGTCCTGCTGCTCTTCCTCCGAATCCTCTGTGCGCTCCTCCCTCGGACTTACTGCCCTTACTACTACCTCACCGATAGACAACTGTGTCTCATCGTCATCGTCCTCCTCACCCACTGAAAGGTCTTGAGACAGTTGCCGGAAGTCCCCAGCCTCATCCCCCGGACCCCGGGAACTTTCCAATGGTTGGGCATCAGTGACGATAAACTCCTCTGGTGGGAGAGGAACCACTGCTGCCCAATCTGAGCAGGGGCCCGAGAACAGTTCCTGGGAGTCTTCCCGCTCCTGAGCATGTGTCATTGTAGTGGAGTGAGGAGGCTGGGAGGAAGGAGGAGCAGCAGACAGAGGATTCGGATTTGCAGCAGTGGACGGTGCAGAACTGTGGGTGGACGATAGGTTGCTCAAAGCACTTTCTGCCATCCACGACAGGACCTGCTCACACTGCTCATTTTCTAATAAAGGTCTCCCGCGTGGACCCATTAATTGTGCGATGAATGTGGGGACGCCAGAAACGTGCCTCTCTCCTAATCGTGCAGCAGTCGGCTGCGATACACCTGGATCAGGAGTTCGGCCTGTGCCCACACCCTCACTTGGCCCTCTGCGTCCTCGGCCGCGTCCACGTCCTCTAGGCCTACCCCTACCCCTCAGCATGCTGTATTACCAGTGATTTGATTTCCCAGGCAGGAAATAAATTGGCGCAAGCCTGCTGTTAAACGTAGCTGGCTGCGTATGATTTTTGTTTAAGTTCTCCACCCAGCACACACGTACCCAGAACGCTGAGGACTGTCAGAGGCAGGCCAAATAGAATTTTTTCCCTTTTTTTTCAAGGAAAGGCCCACTGACTATATTCAATCAATAATAAATGTGTTGTGGTGGCCCTGCAAATGTGTCACAGAACTGCAGTGTTGCAGAGTTATTAACTACAGCAGAGCGGTGATTTCCCAGCCAGGAAATAAATTGGCGCAAGCCTGCTGTTAAACGTAGCTGGCTGCGTATGATTTTTTTTACGTTCTCCACCCAGCACACACGTACCCAGAACGCTGAGGACTTTCAGAGGCAGGCCAAATAGAATGTTTTCCCTTTTTTTTCAAGGAAAGGCCCACTGCGTATATTCAATCAATAATAAATGTGTTGTGGCCCTGCAAATGTGTCCCAGAACTGCAGTGTTGCAGAGTTATTAACTACAGCAGAGCGGTGATTTCCCAGGCAGGAAATAAATTGGCGCAAGCCTGCTGTTAAACTTAGCTGGCTGCGTATGATTTTTTTTACGTTCTCCACCCAGCACACACGTACCCAGAACGCTGAGGACTGTCAGAGGCAGGCCAAATAGAATGTTTTCCCTTTTTTTTCAAGGAAAGGCCCACTGACTATATTCAATCAATAATAAATGTGTTGTGGCCCTGCAAATCTGTCACAGAACTGCAGTGTTGCAGAGTTATTAACTACAGCAGAGCGGTGATTTCCCAGGCAGGAAATAAATTGGCGCACGCCTGCTGTTAAACTTAGCTGGCTGCGTATGATTTCTTTTACGTTCTCCACCCAGCACACACGTACCCAGAACGCTGAGGACTGTCAGAGGCAGGCCAAATAGAATGTTTTCCCTTTTTTTTCAAGGAAAGGCCCACTGACTATATTCAATCAATAATAAATGTGTTGTGGCCCTGCAAATGTGTCCCAGAACTGCAGTGTTGCAGAGTTATTAACTACAGCAGAGGGGTGATTTCCCAGGCAGGAAATAAATTGGCGCAAGCCTGCAGGCCAAATAGAAATTTTTCCCTTTTTTTTAAAGGAAAGGCCCACTGCGTATATTCAATCAATAAAATATGTCTTCTGGCCCTGCCTACACAATTCTGTCCCTGTAGTATTACTGCAGGGCGCAATGCTCTGCACGGCCGATTTGGAAAAAAAAAAATGTGCAACACTGCTAACTGCAGCCTCCACACTACTGCACACTGTTAGATGTGGCCCTAAGAAGGACCGTTGGGGTTCTTGAAGCCTACACTAACTCCTAACACTCTCCCTGCCTAACCACATTCTGTCCCTGTAGTATTACTGCAGGGCGCAATGCTCTGCACGGCCGATTTGGAAAAAAAAAAAATGTGCACCACTGCAAAAGGCAGCCTCCACAGTACTGCACACGGTTAGATGTGGCCCTAAGAAGGACCGTTGGGGTTCTTGAAGCCTACACTAACTCCTAACGCTCTCCCTACAGCAGCTCCGGCACCAGCAGCACTGTCCCTCAGCTATCTCACAAGGCATCTGAGGCGAGCCGCGGGAGGGGCCGACTTTTATACTCGGGTGACATCTGATCTCCCCAGCCACTCACTGCAGGGGGGTGGTATAGGGCTGGAACATCACAGGGGGAAGTTGTAATGCCTTCCCTGTCTTTCAATTGGCCAGAAAAGCGCGCTAACGTCTCAGAGAGGAAACTGAAAGTAACCCAAACATCGCGTGGTACTCGTTACGAGTAACGAGCATCCCGAACACGCTAATATTCGCCCGAGCATCAAGCTCGGACGAGTACGTTCGCTCATCTCTAATTAGTACTGTTGGTACACCAATTTTTTTGGGCCCTCGCCTACAGTGTAATCCTAGTAAGTTTTATGGGCTTCGCCTGCACTCATGCTACAGCAAGTTGTGTGGGGTTGGCCTACACTTTTGCTACATAAATGTAACTGGGGCCTTGTCTATACTGCAACTACTGAAATGTGCAAGAGACTGTTATCTCCCTAAACTGCTGCAATGGGAATGTTACTGTGGCCTGTCTTGACTGCTACTACTACTGAAATGGAACTAATACTGTGCTCCCCCTATAATGCTGCTAGTGATATGTTACTGGGGCCTGTCCCTAATGCTACCGCTGAAATGTTACTAATTCTGGGCTCTACCTATACCGCTGCTAATGCTATGTCACTTGGGTGTGGAAACGGAGGCTTCCCAAAAGACATGATGGTGGCAAGGCCATTTCCCACCAACGTGGTTACTGTTAAGGTGCATATAACCACGGACACGTGGAGAGGACACGTAGTGCCTCAAAAACATCCCCCTCATCCTCCAACAATGAAAACATTCTTGGCAAATACCTTTGCATTGGTCCGTCTGGTGGCAGTCCAAGAATTTCACCTTTACCGACACAACAAGAGAGCCCCCCCACCATCCCCCTGCCACGGCCCACTTAATCCTGGCCGCATTCCGAAAACCAACTAAATATAACCTCGCCACTAGGTAGCGCAGTCGCCACCACATTCCCACCAAAGCGGTTACTGTTAAGGTATATATTACCAGTCTGACTGGGGCATGCAGTGTGGGCCGAAGAACACCGGTATTGTATGTGACGTTAACTCTGCTGTCCAGGGCACTGCAATGGGATACATTTATGTACCGCCGGTGGGTTCCAGGGAGCCACCCATGCTGTGGGTCCACAGGAACTTCACATTAGGGATTTGTACCTGCCAGTGTCTATGTATTAAAATCCTCGGTCAGACTGGGGCATGCAGTGTGGGCCGAAGACCACCTGCATTTAATCGGACGTTACCTCAGCTGTGATGGGCAATGGAATGGGATATATTTATGTACCGCCGGTGGCTTCCTGGGACCCACCCATGCTGTGGGTCCACACGGAGTTGTAACTGCATGTGTCCACTTCTAAAGAACCCCAGTCTGACTGGGGCATGCAGTGTGGGCCGAAGCCCACCTGCATTAAACCTGACGTTACCTCAGCTGTGCTGGGCACTGCAATGGGATTTATTTATGTACCGCCGGTGGGTTCCAGGGAGCCACCCATGCTGTGGGTGCACACGGATTTCCCATTGCTGAGTTGTACCTGCCTGTGTTTATTTATAAAAAACCCCGGTCTGACTGGGGCATGCAGACACCTTGACAGAATGAATAGTGTGTGGCACATGGGTTCCCCATTGCTATGCCCACGTGTGCAGCTCCTGATGGAGGTGGCACAGGATTGGATTTCTCATTGCTTCTGTACAGCATTGTGGGCTATCGCCCCGCCCCTTTTAAAGAGGGTCGCTGCCTAGCCATGCCAACCCTCTGCAGTGTGTGCCTGCGGTTCCTTCTCATGGCAGACGCACTTAAAAATAGACATGAGGGTGGTGTGGCTATGAGGCCAGCGTGTGGCATGAGGGCAGCTGAAGGCTGCGCAGGGACACTTTGGTGTGCGCTGTGGACACTGGATCGTGCAGGGGGGGGGGCAGCATGTTACCCAGGAGTAGTGGCAGCGGAGTGTCATGCAGGCAGTGATTGTGCTTTTTTGGAGGTAGTGTGGTGCTTAGCTAAGGTATGCATTGCTAATGAGGGTTTTTCAGAAGTAAAAATTGTTGGGGGGGGGCACTCTTGCCGCTATTGTGGCTTAATAGTGGGACCTGTGAACTTGAGATGCAGCCCAACATGTAGCTCCTCGCCTGCCCTATCCGTTTCTGTGTCGTTCCCATCACTTTCTTGAATTGCCCAGATTTTCACAAATGAAAGACTTAGCGAGCATCGGCGATATACAAAAATGCTCGGGTCGCCCATTGACTTCAATGGGGTTCGTTACTCGAAACGAACCCTCGAGCATCGCGAAAAGTTTGTCTCGAGTAATGAGCACCCGAGCATTTTGGTGCTCGCTCATCTCTACATATGTGGTCTAACCAGTGACTTGTAAAGAGGAAGAACAATGTTCTTGTCATGCGCTCCTAGACCTGTTTTGATGCCCCAATGATGCCATTTGCCTTGGCAGCAGCTGCCTGACATTGGTTGCTTCAGTTCAGCTTACTGTTATAATAACCCCCAAGTCCTTCTCCATGTCAGTGCTCCCCAGTGGTTTCCCAGTTAGTGTGTAATGGTGACGTGTGTTTCCTGCTCGTATGCAGAACCTCACATTTATCAGTTTTAAACCTCATTTACCACTTTTCTGTCCCAACCTATACAGATCCATTTGTACCCGCATTCTGTCTTCTCCTCTATTCATATCTGTACATAGTTTTGTATCATCTGCAAATATGGTTATTTTACTGCACAATCCTTCTACCAGGTCATTAATAAATATATTTAAGAACATGACCCAATTCTGCCCTCTGTGGTACCTCACTAGTAACCCCTCCAAAACTGTCCCCTGTAGTACCCCACTAGTAACGGTGACTCTTCCAATACTGCCCCGTTGTATTGCACTAGTAACAGTGACCCCTCCAGTACTGACCCCTGTGGTACCCCACAAGTAATGATCACCCCTCCAATACTGCCCCCTGTGGTACCCCACTAGTAACGGTGACCTAATCAGTATGTACCATTTATAACACCCCTCCGCTTTCTATCACTGACCAGTTACTTACACATATTCTCGCCCAGACCAAGCATTCTCATCTTTTATACCAACCTTCTATGCGGCACAGTATCAAACACTTTAGAAAAGTCCAGATACACGAGATCCAATGACTCTAGAACTTACCTCCTTGTAGAAGATGATCAGGCTGGTGTGACAGGGTGATCTCTCATAAACCCATGCTGATATGGAGTTATACAGATATTCTCCTTGAGGTCCTCCAGGATTGCATCTCTTAGAAAACCTACAGACATTTTACCCACAATAGAAGTCAGACTTACAGGTCTGTAGTTTCCAGGTTCACTTTTTGACCCCTTTTTGAATATCAGCCTCACACTGGCTACGCGCCAATCCAGTGGAACAGACCCCATCACTATAGAGTCCTAAAATATAAGAAACAAGGGTCAGTCTAACACATTACTTGTTTCCCTTAGAGACCAGGTGTGTAGGCCATCAGGACCTGGCGATTTGTCTATTTCAATCTTTTTAAGACAGTTTTGCACTTCTTCCTGGGTTAGACTGGTGACATTTAGTGGAGAGTTTACTTTATCATTTTGCATCTCATCTGACATTTCATTTTCCTGTGTGAATACACTGGAGAAAAAGTTATTTAATGGATTTGTTTCCTCCTTATCAGCCTCTACAATTTCTCCTAGATTATTTATTAAAGGGCCGATACTTTCAGTATCAATATTTTTACTATTTACATAGTTAAAGAACAGTTTGGGGTTAGTTTTACTCTCTTTGGCAATAAGTCTCTCTGTCTCCATCTTTGCTGCTCTTATCTGATGTTTACATTTTTTTCTTTTTTAGTGCTTTTTCGCTGCCTTCTTGTTTTAGTACTTTGTGTTTCCTTTTTGCTGTTTATTGCCCCCTTTACATCTTTATTAAGCTATATCGGTTTTCTCCTTCTTGTAGTTTGCGGTGTCTGTAGTTAATCTGACCCCGTCTGGTATTCCTTGCCTCTTTCCCTATTTCCATCTAGGAAGAGTCAGGTTTACCCTGGGTTCCTGTGTGAGGATAATAGCCCAACTTTTGGCTGGGGTTCCCTAACTTCTGTGATTTAGGGTCAGACTTCCCCTTTATCTTAGTTTGTTGCACGTTTGGTTTATGTTTGGCAATGTCTATGTCCGGATTTCAGTTTTTTTCCCTCCCTCTATATGATATATTACAATTCTGTAGGTCACAAACGTGACACGCTCCTTCAGTCACTCTTATCACTTAAGGCCCATTTACACGGAGCGATAATCACTCAAAGATCGTTCAAACGATAGTTTGAGTGACAGCCTTGCGCGATCATTTTGCATAAACTATTAAGTAGCTACTCCGCTACTTAGTAGCTTATTAGTGTGCAAATGAAGCCTTTAGCTGAATGCAGTTACTAGCCCGAGGGCTCTTATCTGCTTTCAGCTCCTTTGTTCTCCACGGGGAAACAATGCTATCAGTACTCCCCGTGGAGAACTGCTGATAAGGCTGAACAATGATTTTTAGGTTGGACTGAATTTAACGATCAGCTAGCCGTGCCCGAAAATTGCACGATGGGTGCACATTTAGACGCAATGATTATCGCTAAAACGATCGCTTTTTAGCAATTTTTAAGCAATCATCCCTCCATTTAAATGGGCCTTTATACAGCAAATGTAAAAGACTGAACAATTCTGAATGATTTCCCATTCGAACAAGCCAACAATGTATTTGCCTGTTTAAATATGCTGCACGAGAAAGAACTCTGATGTACTTCGCTCCTTCAAACGATAAATCGGCTTGCCTAAAAGAACTCTTATCTGAAGATTTCTGCCATGGTTATAGAGAAGGAATGTCTGCAGAAAAATTCTAAGTGGCTTCTGCCATGTGAACATATCCTTCAGCTTCGCAGAATAGCCCCAATCACCTCCACTTCAGGGACATCAATCTGTCCAGTCAGCTTTGCTGAGTAATCTCTGTCTTGCTCATTCATGTCCGTTTGTACGTTTAAATTCTGTCAGTTTTGTGTTAGCTTGCTGTGTGTCCTGCTATCTGTGTCCTGTCCTGTTGCAGCTTTCTGTGTGAACTCTGTCCGATTCTGCTGGACTCCTGGTTAGTGTAGGGACTAGCGGTATAACCAGGAGCCGTGAAGTGGCCTGCTAGCTTTCAACATCTTGTACAAAATATCAACTAATACCTGGTATTTATATTCAGCCTATCATCTGTTACTAGTGGTTGCATTGTGGCTGCTGTATGCTGTGTATCCTGTGGTTCTGTCTGTCATGTAGCATGTGTATGTCTCTTGTTCTGTGGCGTGGTTCCTAGGTTCATCTAGGGCCCAGATCCGGGCTGCCCTTATTGGGGCAATGTTCCCCGCTTAGGTAGGGCCATGCCATCCTCCCACGTAGTACAGGGTCAGTTGCCTGAAACCTGTGTGAATCCTGTGTGACCCTGGTGCCACCTGTGTGCGTCCATCCGATCCTTTCTCTTTCCTTCCCTTTTAGGGTGCGATCGTGTGGGCTCCCATGCTTAGGTTGCCCACACGATCGGAACAGCTAGACCTCTTCCAGGCAACGCTGGGACAGCAATTACCTGTATAGTGGACTTGAGACGTTGTCTCTCATGATGCCACCGTTCCTTCACACCATTGGTTGTCCATCGGGAAACATAATAGAGTCTACACCCCGTTATATTTGAATACCTCAATCACTGGGAATGGGTAGTGACTAGAGATGAGCGAGTATACTCGCTAAAGGCAATTGCTCGAGCGAGTATCTCCCCCGCTCGAGACTGCAGGTTCGGGTGCCGGCGTGGGGGAACGGTGAGTAGCGGCTGTCAGCAGGAGAGAGCGGGGGGGGGGGGGGGAGAGAGGGAGAGAGAGATCTCCCCTCTGTTACGCCCCGCTCTCACCCACAGCTCCATGCCCGCTGCCGGCACCCGAACCTGCATTCTCGAGCGGGGGAGATACTCGCTTAAGGCAATGCTCGCTCGAGCAATTGCCTTTAGCGAGTAAACTCGCTCATCTATAGTAGTGACTGAAACTTCTTCAATGTAAACTTCACACACCACTGCAGGAAGAACAGCTCAAAAAAGGTCAGGGAGGAGAACACAGGATGACATCGGGCCTACAGTCTAGGTTATCTGTAGGACTCCACTCCTGTACAGACACACCAGAGGTGGACAAAACACTCCGCAGACACTCACTTGCGCTAAGTAGCTTGAACACTGCATGGCAGGCTCCTTTCTCCACTCACTGTCAAGGTAGGGGTCCTGGGATGGGAACATCAGGATACCTCTCCTTACCTTCCATTCTTCACCACATGAGGTTTGAAGGTATACCCATGTGGCCGGTACTTTCCCTCCACACTCTACCATTGAAGCAATGGAACTTTGAACTCCACATTTCTCCTCTTGCAATCACATATATATCAAATGACATCACATAACAAGACAATTGGTTACATTTTCCAGACATATCTCAGACATTAACCTCTTACATGCTGCAGCTGTGCAATATACATAACTAGAGACAAGACACTTTGCACAGTGCATCCACACTGAAGACATGACTTGTATGACTATTATGGAGGGGCCAGATATATAGACTTCAGGTCACTACACATACTTCTAACCCACCATGGCTCCACAAAGCAGTTGGTGTCTCTGAAGACAAGCATACGTTCAGTGCCATTGTGCTCCTTTTGGTTACTAATTCCATTCCACAGACCTGACTCTTCCATATGAATGCCTACTGTCCCTGATGCAGGCTGGTGCACTAATTCTGAGAAACCCATCTACATACATGTTGGGGTGCCCAGTGATATGAGTTTTAAGATTGGTATCTGTGAGTCTAACAAGAAAGGGTCAGTGATATCCAGATGTCTCACACAGTTTTTGCTGAATTTAAAGTGATTAATCCCAAGGCTTTTCATGGTTGCGTCTTGTAGTGTGATTCCTTGACATTGGAGATCCATGGAGACTCCTTCTCTGAATGAATAGGCTCAGGAGTTGAACAATATTATGATGTTGGAGGAACCACTTGCTGAAGATTCGGATTCTTGAGAATACTTCCTTGAATTATGGACTCCCTGGATATTATTCAAATCTGGATCGTTTCTTGAGCCCCAAATTGGAGTCCACACTTACTTAGGTCTTCACTAGAGATGAGCAAGCACCAAAATGCTCGAGTGCTCGTTACTCAAGTCGAACTTTCCGTGATGCTCGAGAGTTCGTTTCGAGTAACGAACCCCATTGAAGTCAATGGGTGACTCGAGCATTTTTGTATATGACTGGTGCTCCGCTAAGGTTTTCATTTGTGAAAATCATAGCAAATCACCAAAGTCATGTAAAAAACACAGAAATGGATAGGGCAGGCGAGGAGCAACATGCAGGGCTGCATTTCGGGCTCCGAGGTCTCACTATTAACCCCTTAGTGACGAAGCCTGTTTGCGCCTTAGTGACGGAGCCAAATTTTGGAAATCTGACATGCGTTGTTCAACGTGGCATAACTCCGTAAAGGCTTTACATATCCAAGTGATTCTGACATTGTTTTTTCGCCACATGTTGTACTTCATTTAGATTGTAAAAAGAGACCGATATAATTTGTGTATATTTATTAAAAGTACCAATATTGGAAAAATTTTGAAAAAATTGTCATTTTTTCACATTTTCAACCATAATATCTCAAATATGTCCAAACATACTGTACAAATTTTTGATAAGATATGTATTTCCATCTGTTTACTTTATTCTGAATGCACACTTGAAAAACTTTTGTGTTTTTTTTAACCATTTAGAGGATGTACAAATTTAACATTACTTTTCAGCATTTTGAGGAGCACTTTGTTTTCCTGCACCAAGCCAAGTTTGCAGAGGCTCATAAGTAATAGATACACCCACAAATGCCCTTATTTTAAAAACTACACCCCTTAGTGTATTCACTGAGGGGTGTCATGAGTATTTTGACCCCACCAGTTCTTTTCAGGAATTAGTTCAATTTAGGGGACAAAAAATAAAATTTCATATTTTTGCAAATATGTCATTTTAAAGACATATTTTTTTCCTATAGAGCCCATGAAAATGAGGATTTACACACCAAAATGGATACCCCCATTTCTCCCGTGTTCAGAAACATACCCATTGTGGCCCTAATCTTATGTCTGGATGCATAACGGGAGCCAAAATGAAAGGAGTAGTCGGTGTCTTTCAGAACATAAATTTTGCTTGAAGGCGTTTTAGGCCCCATAGCACTTTTGTAGAGCTCTTGAGTGGCCAAAACCAAAGAGAACCCCCACAAGTGACCCCATTTTGAAAACTAGACCCCTTAACGAATTAATCTAGGGGTGTACTGACCATTTTGACCACACAGTTTTTGAATGAATTCAAGCCAAGCAAAAGGAAAAAATTGTGATTTTCATTTTTTTGTCAATTCTGTCATTTTAAAAACAGCTTTTTTTGTACAGCACACGCATGAATGAAGCCTTTCATCCCAAAATGGATACCCCTGTTTCTCCCGTGTTCAGAGACATACCCATTGTGGCCCTAATCTTATGTCTGGATGCACAATGGGGCCCAAAACGAAAGGAGTAGTCGGTGGCTTTAAGAACATAGATTTTCCTTGAAGGAGTTTTAGGCCCATAGCACTTTTGTAGAGCTCTTGAGCGGCCAAAATCAAAGAGAACCTCCACAAGTGACCCCATTTTGAAAACTAGACCCCTTAAGGAATTTATCTAGGGGTGTACTGACCATTTTGAGCCCACAGTTTTTGAATGAATTGAAGCAAAGCAAAAGGAAAAAATTGTGATTTTCGTTTTTTTGGCAATTCTGTCGTTTTAAAAACTGCTTTTTTGGTACAGCACACACATGAATGAAGACTTGCACCCCAAAGTGGATACCCCTGTTTGTCCCGTGTTCAGAGACATACCCATTGTGGCCCTAATCTTTTGTCTGGATGCACAACGGGGCCCAAAATGAAAGGAGTAGTCGGTGGCTTTCAGAACAGAAATTTAGCATGAAGGTGATTTAGACCCCATTGCACACTTGTAGAGCCCTTGAGCGGCCAAAACGACAGAAAACCCCCATAAATGATCCCATTTTGAAAACTAGACCCCCTAACGAATTTATCTAGGGGTGTACTGTGTATTTTTACCCTACAATTTTTGAATAAATCTAAGCAAAGCAGTAGGAAAAAAATTACAATTTTCATTTTTTTGGCAGTTGTATCAATTTAAAAACTGTTTTTTTTGTACAGCACACATAGGGATGAAGACTTTCACCCCAAAATGGATACCCCTGTTTGTCCCGTGTTCAGAACCATACCCCTTGTGGCCCTAATCTACTTAAAGGACGCATGGCTAGGCCTATAATGGAAGGAGCACCCGTTGGATTTTAGGGTACAACGGAATAAATTCCAGGCCCCATTGCCCACTTATAGAGTCATTGAGCGTCCAAAACTATAAAGACCCCCACAAATATCCCCATTTTAAAAACTAGACGCCTTAACGAATTCATCCAGGGGTGTACTGCGTATTTTGACCACACAGTATTTGAATAAATTTCAGCAAAGCAGAAGAAAAAAAATACAATTTTCATTTTTTTGGCAATTTTGTCAATTTAAAAACTTTTTTTTTTGTACAGTTTACATAGGAATGAAGACGTTCACCCCAAAATGGATACCCCCGTTTGTCCCGTGTTCAAAAACATACCCATTGTGGCCCTAATCTACTTACAGGAAACATGGCAAGGCCTGTAATGGAGGGAACACCCGTTGGATTGCAGGGCATAACTGAATAAATCCCAGGCCCCATTGCTCATTTGTACGGAATAAAAATTGACTCCCTAAAATCCCCCCCCCCCTCCGCGCCCTTTTCGGCGTTCCCCAAATCTTAGATAAAAGTAATAATGTGAACTGTGTAGTATTTCCAAAGACGGGTAATTATGGAGGCTGGTTGGGATGGGCACATGGGGCAATAAAACCGTGTATCCCCCCTCCTCTCATGCTTTTTGGGAGTCATTTTTTGACCTCAGCGGCCAGGATGGGGTGTAAAAAGTGGCGCTCTGTGAGTCTCCGTAAGCTTGATGAGGTGCGGCGGTCTCACACACAGAAGGCGCTCAACAAGCTGCTCCTGGAACTGCAGGAAGGCGAGCGTTCCCGGGGCTTCTTGTAAATTGCGTATTACAGGTAGCGGTTTGAATAACGCCGGGCTCACACAGCCGTAGGTGGATCCCGGCTGTGAGCCCGGCTGTGACCCTGCGTACGGCCGCCTATTGTACTGCGCATAACTGCGTACTTACACGGGCGGTCATGCGCAGTACACCTTTTTTTTTTGTTGTTTGTATTTCCCGCACCGTCGCTTAGCGATGACGCGGGTACCTGCAGCCCGTATACAACGTAGTTGCGTATGGGCTGCGGGTATATCCATGACCATGGAGCACAATGGGCTCTATGTTGCCGATATCCGCAGTAAAATAGAACCTGCTGCGTTCTCTTTTCTGCGAGTGGATTACGCAATTCCAACCCGCTAATGTGAGCGGAATTGTGTAATCCAATGCGATTGATCTGCGTATTACCGCTAATCAAACGCATGCGGAATCCGTAATTCCTATCCGGTCATGTGAGACCGACCTAAGGTAGATCGCTACCATTTTTTCACGTGACCGGGCACCGCTCAACGAGGCCACCCGTCACTGCTCCAGGCTCTCGGTGACCGTTGGTCGCCGAGAGCAAGGAGATATTAAGTTTCCTGGGCTCCCCGACTCCTGCGCATGTGTCCGGTGTTTTGCCAGCGGTCGCATGCGCAGAATACGGGAAAGTTCACGGAAGAAGATTGCGTCGGGGTGCAAATACGCAGGCCTCCGGTAAAAAATTTTATCTCCTCTCACCGATCGCATCAGTGAGGGGAGATGAAGCTTCACCTTTTTTTAACTTTATACGTGATCGCCATTATTCTTTGGATAACGGCGAACACGTGATCAGGAACCGCTCACCGCGGCCCTCCGTGAAATCTCCAGGCTCTCGGCTAAGTTTTGTAGCCAGGAGCAGGGAGATTTTAAAAAACCACGGCTTTTGCGCATGCGCCTGCCACATTGGTGACGGGCGCGTGCGCAGAAGCTGGGTTGAGGTCCGCGGATAAATCCGCAGGCCTTAGGTACGTCATTTCATCCTCCCTCACGAATATGATCCGTGGGGGGAGATGAAACGCAAGCTTTTTTTAACTTTTTAAAACTTTTTTTTTACTTTTTGCACTTTTTTTTTTTTTTTACTTTTTGCACTTTTTTTTTTACTTTACATGATCACTGTCATCCATTGGATGACAGTGATCATGTCCCTGGTGACATCCCTCTGCTCTTGGCTACACATGGCAGCCAGGAGCAGAGCAATTTTGAATTTCCCGGGGCTCGAGCCCCTCTGTGCACGCGCCCGATGTCAATCATCGGGCGCGCATGCGCAGACGGGGATTTCGGGTCCCGGGACATCGGGACATCGCAGAGGACCGGGGGTGAGTATCTTCACCTCCCCTCATGGATCCGATCCATGAGGGGAGGTGAAACTTTACTTTTGTTTTACTTTTTAAACTTTTTCGCGATCACCGCTATCGCAATGGATAGCGGTGATCGCGGGCCCGGGGACCGCTCACAGTGGTCCCCGGTAACACCTCCTGGTTCCCGGCTACCTTCAGGAGCCGGGAGCCAGGAGATTTTAAATTTGCCGGGGACACCCGGGCTTCTGCGCGTGCGCGTGACGTCATAGTCAGGCGCGCATGCGCAGAAGGCCGCCGGCGGGTCCGGGAGGACCAGATCTCCGGGGGACACCGCCGACAAGCCGTGTGAGTATTTTCAGCTGCCGTGATGGATCCGATCCATCATAGCAGCTGAATATCTAACTTTTTACGCACTTTTCTTTGCTTTTTTGCGATCGGCGCTATCCATCGCATAGCGCCGATCGCAATGCCGGGGGGGACTGCCCGCATCCTGGGATGACAGCTCCATGCTGTCGGCTACCTGCGGGCACCGACAGCATGGAGCTGTCACGTCCTCAGGCCAGTGGGCATCAATCCAAAGAGGATGCATAAAACTACGTCCTCTAGGATTAAGGCCCACTTTCTGAGGACGTAGTTTCCCGATGGGGCCGTCGTTAAGGGGTTAAGCCACAATAGTGGCAAGAGTGAGACCCCCCCCCCCCCGCACTGTCAGCATAATGATCGTTCTCCTCTGCCACAGCTGTAACAGCTGTGGCAGAGAAGAACGATGTTAGCCCATTGAATTCAATAGAGCCGGCAATACAGCCAGCTCCATTGAAAGCAATGGGCTGCCGGCGAGCGCGGGATGAATTTTCGGGAACGGCTTAAAAATATAAGCCCTTACCTGAAAATCATCCTAAAATGTGTAAAAGTTAAAAAAAATGTATACTCACCTTTCCGCTGCAGCGGGAGTTCAGCCGCGTCTGGCCGGTAGTTCTCCTGAACTGCTGTGAGTAGTATTCAGCAGCCGGGGATTTAAAATCCCCGCCTGCTGAATGAGCTGCCTCAGATTGGTCACAGCCCTCGCCAATCAGAGGCAGCTCTCACTCACACCCATTCATGAATTCATGAATGGGTGAGTGAGTGCTGCCTCTGATTGACAGCTGAGAGCTGCCCCTGATTGGTCCCTGCACTGAGCCAATCAGAGGCAGCACTCACTCACCCATTCATGAATTCACAGGGCTGAAATTGAGCGGCTGTCTGAGTGGTCCCATTGAAACCAATGGGAATGCTATACTGCGATTATTGTGGTTCTGAAAGCGCCACACTAATCGCTGTAAAAACAGTCTGTGCGGGGGAGGCCTCACAGTTCAGATTTCTCCTCTTTCCCTTGCTGTTTGTATTTCTCAAGGTTTGATCCTCTCCTCTTCCTTTTGTTGTTGGGTTTCTTAAGGGTTTGGTATTCTTTTCCCCTTGTGTTGGGGTTTCTCAAGGTTTGGTCTTCTCCTCTTCCGCTAGCTGTTGGGATTCTTCAGGGTTTGGTATTCTCTTCTTCCCCTTGCTGTTGATGTTCCTCAGGGTTTTGTCCTCTCCTCTTCCCCTTGCTGTTGATGTTCCTCAGGGTTTTGTCCTCTCCTCTTCCCCTTGCTGTTGGAAGTTCTCTACCTTTTTCTATGTACACAGCCCCTATTGTGCAAACCATCAGAAGATTTAGCTTTCAGCACCATCTATGCCCAGATGACCCCCAATTACACACTTCTTCAAAAACTGAACATTTTGTCTTCCCAGCATCTACCCTACTCAATATTGATATTTCACCCTCTACGTGTGGTATCACTATAACTCCTCATCAGCATGCACCCTGTATTGGTGCCATGTTTGACTCTGTCCTTTGCTCCCTATATTCAGGCACTTACTTGCTCAGAAGAAAGGGGGAGAGAGAAAAGAAAAGGGGAAGAGAGGGAAAAAGAAGAAAGCAGGGAAATATGAAAAAGGGGGGTAGATATAACAAAGATGAGGTGCCACCCAAGCTTCTATGGACACCCCAACGGCTGCCAAAAAGGGGCACTATTGCCCCATCCCCAGCATCATCTTGCCCTGCAGTACAGCCAGTACACCCTAAGATGCCAACACATTCAAAAAAGCTAATTTACAGCGCGTAAGGATGAATACTTTATTGCAATAGCCATCATGCACAAGAAAAACATAAGTCCAGCCTATTGTCACTACCATCTTTAACTTTCAACATCCGGAGCCGTCGCCCTGCCACATGTTCAAAAATGGTTCTCAAATCAGTATGAAAAATATTGACTGAGAGAGCCTGATGAAGATGGCGGATGACGCACCTCTCACCTGTAACAATGAGCAAAAGAGAAACACATTAAACAACAGAACCAATGCCCAGAAGAAGGCCTGCGTATAATGTACCGTATACCAACACATCAGGTGACTTCATAGGAACGCAGCAGTATTAAATTCATATGTTCAAGCCCCAAGGCGACAACGTATCTAAGCTGAATATCCAATTAAGTTCTTTCTGTCTTAACTAGAGATGAGTGAGCATACTCGTCCGAGCTTGATGCTCGTTCGAGTATTAGGGCGCTCGAGATGCTCGTTACTCGAGACGAGCACCACGCGGTACTCGTCTCGATTAAACGAGCACTGACCATTGAATTCAATGGAGCCAGCAATACAGCCGCCTCCATTGAAAACAATGGGCTGCTGGCGATCGCGGGATGAATTGTCGGGAAGGGCTTAAATATATAAGCCCTTCCCTGCAATTCATCCAGAAATGTGTAAAAATAAAAAAATATATATATACTCACCTGGTCCCGGCAGACGGAGTTCAGCGCGGCCGGCGGCAGTCCTCCTGAACTGCTCTGAACAGCTGTGAGTAGTATTCAGCAGCCGGGGATTTAAAATCCCTGTCTGCTGAATGAGCTGCCTCTAATTGGTCACAGCCTGACCAATCAGAGGCAGATCTCACTCACACACCCATTCATGAATGGGTGGGTGACTGCTGCCTCTCATTGGCTCAGCGCAGAGACCAATCTGATTCTCTGTGGCAGAGGAGAACGATCTTTATGCTGACAGTGCGGGGGGGGGGGGGGGGTCTCAATGAGAGGCAGCAGTCACTCACCCATTCATAAATTCATGAATGGGTGTGTGAGTGAGATCTGCCTCTGATTGGTCAGGTTGTGACCAATCAGAGGCAGCTCATTCAGCAGGCGGGGATTTTAAATCCCCGGCTGCTGAATACTACTCACAGCTGTTCAGAGCAGTTCAGGAGAACTGCCGGCCGGCCGCGCTGAACTCTGTCTGCCGGGACTAGGTGAGTATATATTTTTTTTTTTTTTTCACATTTCTGGATGAATTGCAGGGAAGGGCTTATATATTTAAGCCCTTCCCAACAATTTATCCCGCGATCGCCGGCAGCCCATTGCTTTCAATGGAGCCGGCTGTATTGCCGACTCCATTGAATTCAATGGGCTAAAATCGTTCTTCTCTTCCACAGCTGTTACAGCTGTGGCAGAGGAGAACGATCTTTATGCTGACAGTGCGGGGGGGGGGGGGGTCTCACTCTTGCCACTATTGTGGCTTAATAGTGGGACCTGGGAACTTGAGATGCATCCCAACATGTAGCCCCTCGCCTGCCCTATCCGTTTCTGTGTTGTTCCCATCACTTTCTTGAATTGCCCAGATTTTCACAAATGAAAACCTTAGCGAGCATCGGCGATATACAAAAATGCTCGGGTCGCCCATTAACTTCAATGGGGTTCGTTACTCGAAACGAACCCTCGAGCATCGCGAAAAGTTCGACTCGAGTAACGAGCACTCGAGCATTTTGGTGCCCGCTCATCTCTAGTCTTAACATCCTCCCTCCATTTCCTCCCCTAATACTTAGCTGTACATCAATTACCCTAAATGTTAATTGGCTGACTGTGTGTCCTGCCACGAAGTGTTTTGGTATTGGTAGTTCGGTCTTCTTCGTGCGTACAGTGCTCTTGTGACTGAGAATTCGTGAGCAGATTTCCATTGTGGTCTCCCCTACATAGAGGAAACCACAAGGGCACACAATTAAATACACAACAAAAGAAGAACGACACGTATACCTCCTCCTGATGTGATATCTTTTACCTGTCCGTACTTGTGCAGAGAGTGTTCAGACGGGCAGAACATCACTGAGAACTGCTCCTTTCACAATCCCATTCTATGTATACATGGAGCAGGGAATGTTTAGATGTAACGAGAAGGGAGCAAGCCGACAATGATTGTTAATGCCAGCCAGAACGGAGCACCAAACTAAAAGGGAATGAAAACTGCCCAATGGCTCACATTTAGATGTAATGAATGTTGTGCACTTTGGTTCGTTTTTTTATCGAATTTTGACTGACAATCATTATGTGTAAATAGGCTTTAAGTTCCTCCATAATCAGACCTTACCACTCCCATCTCCAAGTCTTCTCTCGAGCCGCACCAGTTCTCTGGAATGTGCTACCCGAGACAATCAGGTTACCCCAACACTTAACTTATCCCTCTTTAGGGAGTCCAATCACACTCCCTAATCTCTTCTCCATTTACCCCTCTTCTACTCTCCCCCTTAGAATCTGACCTCCTTTATCCCACTATATCCCTCCCCCCATACACTCCGTACAGCTTCATATATACTACCCTATCTATATACAAGATGGTTGACCATCGTACAGAACAAGCACTGCTACCTCTTGTCCCCTCCAATTTCCTCTTGTGAGCAGGACCCTCACCCAGGTTGGTTATTAGTGGAATACTGGATGTAATGTCTGCCCTTGTCCGCTCTGATGTGTAAGGTGCGGTGGAGTATATTGGCTCTATAAACAGATTATTAGTTTGCCTTCTTGTTGCCTCCATCGGGTGTTGCGGTACTTTCATCCCTTTATTTCTCTGTAAATCTGTAATATTTCAGCAAGCCGGCTTACAACTATACAAGAAGCATCGTCAGTGAAGAACGTGCGCAGCGCACAATAGAGCACAGATTTCATTACAAACATTCTGTTGTCTTTTCTGGCATTTGTGGGAAACCCTAATTAGAGGCCCCCACACATTCCTATCAGATGGCAGAAGAGATGCAAGTCAGCAGTTCTCTGGCAGCGGCTTCTCAGTTGTGCTGATAGTCGGGGGCCAGAAGCCCCTGAGAGGTTTTGATGTGGAAACACAAGATGGTTTGCATATGATAACTCCAGTAGACCCCGCCGGCTGCGCCGTGGACGCTGCAGGGGGAAAGTCTTCACACCCTTTCACTTTTTTTACAAGTTGTTATGCTGTGTTCCCCTCATTCTGCACTTGGTACCCCATAATGACAAAGTGACAACAGAACCCCAGAAATTTTTGTCATTTTTTAAAAGTGGAAAACTCCGATTTTGCAGTGATATAAGTAATAATAATTATGATCATTCATATGGCGCCAACTTATTCCGCAGGGCTTTCAAGAAAGGGAACAGAAACAAAGCTCTGGTTCCATGTAGTAATCAGCTGATGGAGACAGTAGGGGTGCGGGGCTTCAATGAGCTTACATACTACAGATAATGGGGGATACAGAAGGTAAAGGGGCTGGAGATGTGCCCGGAATGGCGGGGTGGAGATGTGCCCGGAATGGCGGGGTGGAGATGTGCACGGAATGACGGGGCTGGAGATGTGCACAGAATGGCGGGGTGGAGATGTGCCCGGAATGGCGGGGTGGAGATGTGCACGGTATGGCGGTGTGGAGATGTGCCCGGAATGGCGGGGTGGAGATGTGCCCGGTATGGCGGGGTGGAGATGTGCCCGGTATGGCGAGGTGGAGATGTGCCCGGTATGGCGAGGTGGAGATGTGCACGGAATGGCGAGGTGGAGATGTGCACGGAATGACGGGGCTGGAGATGTGCACAGAATGGCGGGGCTGGAGATGTGCCCGGTATGGCGAGGTGGAGATGTGCACGGAATAGCGGGGTGGAGATGTGCACGGTATGTCGAGGTGGAGATGTGCCCGGTATGGCGGGGTGGAGATGTGCATGGTATGACGAGATGGAGATGTGCACAGTATTGCGGGGCTGAAGATGTGCACGGTATGGTGGCATGGAGATGGTCCTTGTATGGCAGAATGGAGAGTGAGGGACACTATACACACAGACAATGGTCAGGCCATATAGTGGCTGCATTGGTAGGATTGCAGGGGCAGTTGATAGTATCTGGAAGGGATTGCAGTCAGTAGGTCAGGGAGCATGTTATCAGGGGGGTACAGAGGACTTTGGTTTAGGGGATGTGGTATGCCTCCCTGAAGAGGGGTGCTTTTAGAGCATGCCTGAAATATTGTGTGTCGGGAATTGCCCGGATAGTTTGGGTAGCACATTCCAGAAGACTGGTGCTGCTCTGGAAGCAGGAATGAGAGGTTCGGGTTAAAGGGGCACTTAGTCTGATTTTGTTAGCAGAGCAGAGGGCCCGGGCTGGGTGGTGGATTTAGATGAGGGATACAATGTAGGGTGGTGCGATGCTGTGGATGAGGGATACAATGTAGGATGGTGCAGTGCTGTGGAGAGCTTTATGGATGAGGGTGGTGAGTGTGAATTGGGCTCTATATTTGACGGGCAGCCAGTGCAGTGACTGGCACAGGGCAGAGGCGTCCGAGTAGCGTCTGGACAGGAAGATGAGCCTGGCTGCCGCATTCAGGATGGATTGGAGAGGGTAGAGTCTGGAGCGGGGAGGCTTATCAGCAGGGAATTGCAATAATCGAGCCGGGAGTGGTTGAGGGCAACTGTGAGCGTTCTTGAGGTGCAGCTAACTTATTGGGGCTAGAGATTGGATGTAGGAAGGAAAGGACAGATTGGAATCGAATATAACCCCAAGGCAGCAGGCGTGCTGGGAGTTATGGTGCCACACACTGAGATGTTGATGTCAGGATGAGGTCGGTTAGTAGAAGGCGGAAACACCAGTGGGTCAGTTTTTGAGAGGTTAAGTATTTATACCTCTGTACTCAGTACTTAGTTGAAGACTCTTTGGCAGTGATTCTTAGGGATGATGCCACAAGGTTTGCACCTCTGGATTTGGGGTTTATCTGCTCTTTGTCAGGTTTGATGGGGGCCGTCTGTGGACAGTCATTGTCAGGTCACTTCAGAGACGTCCCATTGGGTTCAGGGCTCTGGCAAGGCCATTCAAGGACATTCAGAGTTTCCCCCCTCCTGTGTACTCCTGGCTGGGGTCTTAGGGTTATTGTCTTGCTGGAAGGTGACCCTTCTACTCGGTCTGAGGTACCTTACAGATAATGGCTACGCACTGGAAATAACTGCATTTCCTGGACAGGTGAGTGTTATTAGACGAGGGTTCAACAGCGATGATAAAACTTAAATATTTCTCCATGAGCAGAAAAATGAGCGGCCGGCAGGAATCACCACCATGTTGGAATTTTTTTGGACTTACAGATAACTTTTAAAAGAGACCATTACCATTGGGGAAATGAGGAATAAGTCTGCTGGTCAATGGTAGTAAGTTTTCCACAGTCGGTGAGCAGATATAGCGTTATGATGGCATAGCAGTGGACACACGGAAGAAATGATCTCACCATAGGAGGGTAGACTTTATCTGGTAACAGTACAAACACTCCCAAACAACAACATGAGGTTACAGTCTCTAATAGATCTACTAGTAATTATTAGGAGATTATAGAGCCAGTGTTTCTGGTGGCGCAATGTGCCACTCACAGATCTATACATATAAAAATGTCTGTCTGTTTGTCCTTTATGCTCTACTACACCATTCATCCGATCGCCATGAAACTTTGGGAAGTTGTTGAGTACACTCCTGGGAAGATTATAGGCATAGTACAACTATCCTACGATAAATGGCGCACGTGCGAGCGTCGTCTTACGCCCCCCCGCCCCACGTAGATTGTTCGATTTCCATCATTGCCACTAATTCTCTCACTTCCCGATGTCGTAGAAACATGAAATTTGGCACGAGCATTGATTATGTCATAAATAGGAAAAGCTAATGGGTCCCAACTCGATTATTCAATTCTATGCGCAAAAGAATTAGTATCCAAATTTTACGTACGGAATCTAATTCTCTCACTTCCTGATATATATAAATGTATGTATGTCTGTCTGTCCGTCCTTTATGCATTACTACACCATTCATCCAATCGCCATGAAACTTTGGGAAGTTGTTGAGTACACTCCTCCGAAGATTACTGGCATAGTACAACTATTCTACGATAGGTGGCGCGTGTGCGAGCATCGTCGACAGTTATGCCCCCCAGACAAAGATCGTTTGATTTCCATCTCAAGCACGAAAGCAAAAGGCATTACGAGCAACGGGAGGCGTGTTCAACTACGAGATGATGCATCCGCCGAACGTATCACAAGACAATTGCTGGATATTGAGAATGCTGAGGTAAAATGAAAGCTGTGCTGTGATTGGTTGTTATATATTATACTGAGGTAACAAGAAATCTGCGCTGTGATTGGTTGTTATATTTTATACCGCTGAGGTAACATGAAAGCTGCGCTGTGATTGGTTGTTATATATTATACCGCTGAGGTAACATGAAAGCTGGGCTGTGATTGGTTGTTATTAGAGATGAGCGAGCACCAAAATGCTCGGGTGCTCGTTACTCGGGACGAAATTTTCGCGATGCTCGAGGGTTCGTTTTGGGTAACGAACCCCATTGAAGTCAATGGGCGACCAGAACATTTTTGTATATCGCCGATGCTCGCTAAGGTTTTCATTTGTGAAAATCGGGGCAATTCAAGAAAGTGATGGGAACGACACAGCAACGGATAGGGCAGGCGAGGGGCTACATGTTGGGCTGCATCTCAAGTTCACAGGTCCCACTATTAAGCCACAATAGCGGCAAGAGTGCCCCCCCCCCCCGCACTGTCAGCATAAAGATCGTTCTCCTCTGCCATAGCTGTAACAGCTGTGGCAGAGAAGAACGATGTTTGCCCATTGAATTCAATGGAGCCGGCAATACAGCAGGTTCCACTGAAAGCAATGGGCTGCCGGCGAGCGCGGGATGAATTGTCGGGAAGGGCTTAAATATATAAGCCCTTCCCTGCAATTCATCCAGAAATGTGTTACAATAAAAATATATACCGGCGTATAAGGCGACGGGGCGTATAAAACGACCCCCCAACTGTCACCTTATACGCCGGCAATACAGCGGAGGAAAGAATAAAAATCATTACTCACTTCCCCCGGCGTTCTGCGGCGCTGCTGCAGGCTGTCGCTCCCTCCTGGTCCCCGACAGAGCATTGCTTTCTGGACGCAGGGCTTGAAATCCCCGCCTCCAGAAAACACACGTGCCTTCAGCCAATCACAGCCAATGACAATGATGTCATTGAATGGCTGTTATTGGCTGACGGCGTGTGTTAGCTAATCACAGTAGCTTTCTGGTGGCGGGGATTTCAAGCCCTGCGTCCAGAAAGCAATGCTCTGCCAGGGACCAGGAGGGAGCGACATCCTGCAGCAGCGCCGCAGAACGCCGGAGGAGGTGAGTAATGATTTTTATTCTTTGCTCCGCTGTATTCCCGGCGTATAAGGTGACAGTTGGGGGGTCGTCTTATACGCCCTGTCGCCTTATACGCCGGTATATATTTTTATTGTAACACATTTCTGGATGAATTGCAGGGAAGGGCTTCTATATTTAACCCCTTCCCGACAATTCATCCTGCGCTCGCCGGCAGCCCATTGCTTTCAGTGGAGCCAGCTGTATTGCGCTGCTGCCGCCGGCCCCATTGAGCACGTATAGAGAAGAGAACAGGAATCGCAGATCGCACATAGGTGCGATCTGCGATTTCTATGGCCTAAGAAGGACCGTTGGGGTTCTTGAAGCCTAAAATCACTCCTAACGCTCTCCCTATAGCAGCTCCGGCACCAACAGCACTTTCCCTGATCTCTGTCAGAATGCATCTGTGGCGAGCCGCGGGAGGGGCCGATTTATATACTCGGGTGACACCTGATCTCGCCAGCCACTCACTGCAGGGGGGTGGTATAGGGCTTGAACGTCGCAGGGGGAAGTTGTAATGCCTTCCCTGTCTTTCTATTGGCTATAAAAGCGCGCTAACGTCTCAGAGATAAAAGTGAAAGTAACTCGAACATCGCGTGGTGCTCGTCTCGAGTAACGAACATCTCGAACACGCTAATACTCGAACGAGTATCAAGCTTGGACGAGTACGTTCGCTCATCTCTAGTTGTTATATATTATTCTGAGGTAACATGAAAGCTGCGCTGTGATTGGTTGTTATATATTATACTGCTGAGGTAACATGAAAGCTGCGCTGTGATTGGTTGTTATATATGATACTGAGGTAACATGAAAGCTGTGCTGTGATTGGTTGTTATATATTATTCTAAGGTAACATGAAAGCTGCGCTGTGATTGGTTGTTATATATTATACTGCTGAGGTAACATGAAAGCTGCGCTGTGATTGGTTGTTATATATTATACCGCTGAGGTAACATGAAAGCTGTGCTGTGATTGGTTGTTATATATTATACCGCTGAGGTAACATGAAAGCTGTGCTGCGATTGGTTGTTATATATTATACCGCTGAGGTAACATGAAAGCTGTGCTGTGATTGGTTGTTATATATTATACCGCTGAGGTAACATGAAAGCTGCGCTGTGATTGGTTGTTATATATTATACTGAGGTAACATGAAAGCTGCGCTGTGATTGGTTGCTATATATTATACTGCTGAGGTAACATGAAAGCTGTGCTGCGATTGGTTGTTATATATTATACTGAGGTCACATGAGAGCTGCGCTGTGATTGGTTGTTATATATTATACTGCTGAGGTAACATGAAAGCTGCGCTGTGATTGGTTGTTATAAATTTAACTGAGGTAACATGAAAGCTGCGCTGTGATTGGTTGTAATATATTATACTGCTGAGGTAACATGAAAGCTGCGCTGTGATTGGTTGTTATATATTATACTGAGGTAACATGAAAGCTGCGCTGTGATTGGTTGTTATATATTATACTGAGGTAACATGAAAGCTGCGCTGTGATTGGTTGTTATATATTATACTGAGGTAACATGAAAGCTGTGCTGTGATTGGTTGTTATATATCATACTGCTGAGGTAACATGAAAGCTGCGCTGTGATTGGTTGTTATATATTATACTGAGGTAAAATTAAAGCTGCACTGTGATTGGTTGTTATATATTATACTGCTGAGGTAACATGAAAGCTGCGCTGTGATTGGTTGTTATATATTATACTGAGATAACATGAAAGCTGCGCTGTGATTGGTTGTTATATATTATACTGCTGAGGTAACATGAAAGCTGTGCTGTGATTGGTTGTTATATATTATACTGAGGTAACATGAAAGCTGAGCTGTGATTGGTTGTTATATATTATACTGAGGTAACATGAAAGCTGCGCTGTGATTGGTTGTTATATATTATACTGCTGAGGTAACATGAAAGCTGCGCTGTGATTGGTTGTTGTATATTATACTGAGGTAATATGAAAGCTGAGCTGTGATTGGTTGTTATATATTATACTGAGGTAACATGAAAGCTGCGCTGTGATTGGTTGTTATATATTATACTGCTGAGGTAACATGAAAGCTGCGCTGCGATTGGTTGTTATATATTATACTGAGGTCACATGAGAGCTGCGCTGTGATTGGTTGTAATATATTATACTGAGGTAACATGAAGGCTGTGCTGTGATTGATTGTTATATATTATACTGCTGAGGTAACATGAAAGCTGCGCTGTGATTGGTTGTTATAAATTTAACTGAGGTAACATGAAAGCTGCGCTGTGATTGGTTGTTATATATTATACTGCTGAGGTAACATGAAAGCTGCGCTGTGATTGGTTGTAATATATTATACTGCTGAGGTAACATGAAAGCTGCGCTGTGATTGGTTGTTATATATTATACTGAGGTAACATGAAAGCTGCGCTGTGATTGGTTGTTATATATTATACTGAGGTAACATGAAAGCTGCGCTGTGATTGGTTGTTATATATTATACTGAGGTAACATGAAAGCTGTGCTGTGATTGGTTGTTATATATCATACTGCTGAGGTAACATGAAAGCTGCGCTGTGATTGGTTGTTATATATTATACTGAGGTAACATGAAAGCTGCGCTGTGATTGGTTGTTATATATTATACTGAGGTAACATGAAAGCTGCGCTGTGATTGGTTGTTATATATCATACGGCTGAGGTAACATGAAAGCTGCGCTGTGATTGGTTGTTATATATTATACTGAGGTAAAATTAAAGCTGCACTGTGATTGGTTGTTATATATTATACTGCTGAGGTAACATGAAAGCTGCGCTGTGATTGGTTGTTATATATTATACTGCTGAGGTAACATGAAAGCTGTGCTGTGATGGGTTGTCATATATTATACTGAGATAACATGAAAGCTGCGCTGTGATTGGTTGTTATATATTATACTCAGATAACATGAAAGCTGCACTGTGATTGGTTGTTATATATTATACTGAGGTAACATGAAAGCTGCGCTATGATTGGTTGTTATTTCTTACACTACGGAGGTAACATGAAAGCTGCGCTGTGATTGGTTGTTATATATTATACTGAGGTAACATGAAAGCTGCGCTGTGATTGGTTGTTATATATTATACTAAGGTAACATGAAAGCTGTGCTGTGATTGGTTGTTATATATTATACTGTTCAGGTAACATGAAAGCTGCGCTGTGATTGGTTGTTATATATTATACTGTTCAGGTAACATGAAAGCTGCGCTTTGATTGGTTGTTATATATTATACTGTTCAGGTAACATGAAAGCTGCGCTGTGATTGGTTGTTATATATTATACTGTTCAGGTAACATGAAAGCTGTGCTGTGATTCGTTGTTATATATTTAACTGAGGTAACATGAAAGCTGCGCTGTGATTGGTTGTTATATATTATACTGAGGTAACATGAAAGCTGCGCTGTGATTGGTTGTTATATATTATACTGAGGTAACATGAAAGCTGCGCTGTGATTGGTTGTTATATATCATACGGCTGAGGTAACATGAAAGCTGCGCTGTGATTGGTTGTTATATATTATACTGAGGTAAAATTAAAGCTGCACTGTGATTGGTTGTTATATATTATACTGCTGAGGTAACATGAAAGCTGCGCTGTGATTGGTTGTTATATATTATACTGCTGAGGTAACATGAAAGCTGTGCTGTGATGGGTTGTCATATATTATACTGAGATAACATGAAAGCTGCGCTGTGATTGGTTGTTATATATTATACTCAGATAACATGAAAGCTGCACTGTGATTGGTTGTTATATATTATACTGAGGTAACATGAAAGCTGCGCTATGATTGGTTGTTATTTCTTACACTACGGAGGTAACATGAAAGCTGCGCTGTGATTGGTTGTTATATATTATACTGAGGTAACATGAAAGCTGCGCTGTGATTGGTTGTTATATATTATACTAAGGTAACATGAAAGCTGTGCTGTGATTGGTTGTTATATATTATACTGTTCAGGTAACATGAAAGCTGCGCTGTGATTGGTTGTTATATATTATACTGTTCAGGTAACATGAAAGCTGCGCTTTGATTGGTTGTTATATATTATACTGTTCAGGTAACATGAAAGCTGCGCTGTGATTGGTTGTTATATATTATACTGTTCAGGTAACATGAAAGCTGTGCTGTGATTCGTTGTTATATATTTAACTGAGGTAACATGAAAGCTGCGCTGTGATTGGTTGTTATATATTATACTGAGGTAACATGAAAGCTGCGCTGTGATTGCTTGTTATTAGAGATGAGCGAACGTACTCGTTTCGAGTAATTACTCGATCGAGCACTGCGATTTTCGAGTACCTCCGTACTCGGGTGAAAAGATTCGGCGGGCGCCGGGGGGCGGGGGGAGGCATGGGGGTAGCAGCGGGGAACATGGGGGAGCCCTCTCTCTCTCTCCCCCCCCCCCCACTCACCCACGACGCCCGCCGAATCTTTTCGCCCGAGTACGGAAGTACACGAAAATCGAGGCGCTCGGGTCGAAAAGGAGCGTGTTCGAGTAGGTTCATCTAGCTCATCTCTAGTTGTTATATATTGTACTGAGGTAACATGAAAGCTGCGCTGTGATTGGTTGTAATATATTATACTGCTGAGGTAATACAAAAGCTGTGCTGTGATTGGTTGTCATATATTATACTGCTGAGGTAACATGAAAGCTGTGGTGTGATTGGTTGTTATATATCATACTGCTGAGGTAACACGAAAGCTGCGCTGTGATTGGTTGTTATATATTATACTGCTGAGGTAACATGAAAGCTGCTCTGTGATTGGTTGTAATATACTGCTGAGGTAACACGAAAGCTGCGCTGTGATTGGTTGTTATATATTATACTGCTGAGGTAACATGAAAGCTGCTCTGTGATTGGTTGTAATATACTGCTGAGGTAACATGAAAGCTGCGCTGTGATTGGTTGTTATATATTATACTGCTGAGGTAACATGAAAGCTGCACTGTGATTGGTTGTTATATATTATACTGCTGAGGTAACATGAAAGCTGCACTGTGATTAGTTGTAGTTTCTTACACTGCAGAGGTAACATGAACGCTGCGCTGTGATTGGTTGCTATTTCCTATATTGCTGAGGTAAAATGAAAGCTGCGCTGTGATTGGTTGCTGTTTCTTATACTGCTGAGGTAACATGAAAGCTGCGCTGTGATTGGTTGTCATTTCTTATACCGCTGAGGTAACATGAAAGCTGTGCTGTGATTGGTTGTTATATATTATATAGAGATGAGCGAGCACCAAAATGCTCGGGTGCTCGTTACTCGAGACGAATTTTTCGCGATGCTCGAGGGTTCGTTTCGAGTAACGAACCCCATTGAAGTCAATGGGCGACTCGAGCATTTTTGTATATCGCCGATTCTCGCTAAGGCTTTCATTTGTGAAAATCGGGGCAATTCAAGAAAGTGATGGGAACGACACAGCAACGGATAGGGCAGGCGAGGGGCTACATGTTGGGCTGCATCTCAAGTTCACAGGTCCCACTATTAAGCCACAATAGCGGCAAGAGTGCCCCCCCCCTCCCAACAACTTTTACTTCTGAAAAGCCCTCATTAGCAATACCTTAGCTAAGCACCACACTACCTCCAACAAAGCACAATCACTGCCTGCATGACACTCCGCTGCCACTTCTCCTGGGTTACATGCTGCCAATTCCCCGCCCCCCCATGACCCAGTGTCCACAGCGCACACCAAACTGTCCCTGCCCAGCCTTGAGCTGCCCTCATGCCACGCCACCCTTATGTCTATTTATAAGTGCGTCTGCCACTGGAAAAGCAGGCACACACTGCACAGGGTTGGCACGGCTAGGCAGCGACAATCTCTAAAAGGGGCGGTGTGATAGCCCACAATGCTGTACAGAAGCAATGAGAAATCCAATCCTGTGCCACCTCCATCTGGAGCTGCACACGTGGGCATAACAATGGGGAACCTATGTGCCACACACTATTCATTCTGTCAAGGTGTCTGCACGCCCCAGTCAGACCGCGGTTTTTTATAAATAGTCACAGGCAGGTACAACTCCGCAATGGGAATTCCGTGTGCACCCACAGCATGGGTGGCTCCCTGGAACCCACCGGCGGTACATAAAAATATCCCATTGCAATGCCCATCACAGCTGAGGTAGTAATGTCATGTTTAATGCAGGTGGGCTTCGGCCCACACTGCATGCCCCAGTCAGACTGGGGTTCTTTACAAGTGGAAACAGATGCATTTACAACTCCCTCTGGACCCACAGCATGGGTGGGTGCCAGGAAGCCACCGGCGGTACATAAATATATCCCATTGCATTGCCCAACACAGCTGAGGTAGTAATGTCATGTTTAATGCAGGTGGGCTTCGGCCCACACTGCATGCCCCAGTCAGACTGGGGTTCTTTAGAAGTGGAAACAGATGCATTTACAACTCCCTGTGGACCCACAGCATGGGTGGCTCCCTGGAACCCACCGGCGGTACATAAAAATATCCCATTGCAGTGCCCAACACAGCTGAGGTAGTAATGTCATGTTTAATGCAGGTGGGCTTCGGCCCACACTGCATGCCCCAGTCAGACTGGGGTTCTTTAGAAGTGGACACATGTAGTTACAACTCCCTGTGGACCCACAGCATGGGTGGCTCCCTGGAACCCACCGGCGGTACATAAAAATATCCCATTGCAGTGCCCAACACAGCTGAGGTAGTAATGTCATGTTTAATGCAGGTGGGCTTCGGCCCACACTGCATGCCCCAGTCAGACTGGGGTTCTTTAGAAGTGGACACATGTAGTTACAACTCCCTGTGGACCCACAGCATGGGTGGCTCCCTGGAACCCACCGGCGGTACATAAATATATCCCATTGCATTGCCCAACACAGCTGATGTAACGTCAGCTGTAATGCAGGTGGGCTAAAAATTAATTGGATTACACTGTAGGCGAGGGCCCCAAAAATTGGTGTATCAACAGTACTAATGTACATCCAAAAAATTGGCCATGGCCAACCAAGAGGGCAGGTGAAACCCATTAATCGCTTTGGTTAATGTGGCTTAATTGGTAACTAGGCCTGGAGGCAGCCCAGTTAAAATAAAAATTGGTGGAGGTGAAAGTTTCAACGCTTTAATGAGCATTGAAACGTATAAAAATTGTTTAGAAAAATTATATGACTGAGCCTTGTGGCCCTAAGAAAAATTGCCCGTTCGGCGTGATTATGTGAGGTTTCAGGAGGAGGAGCAGGAGGAGGAGGAGGAATATTATACACAGATTGATGAAGCTAAAAGGTCCACGTTTTTGATGGTGATAGAGAACGATGCTTCCATCCGCGGGTGCAGCCTACGTATTGTTTAGGTATCGCTGCTGTCCGCTGGTGGAGAAGAGAAGTCTGGGGAAATCCAGGCTTTGTTCATCTTGATGAGTGTAAGCCTGTCGGCACTGACGGCTGACAGGTGGGTACGCTTATCTGTGATGATTCCCCCAGCCGCACTAAACACACTCTCTGACAAGACGCTAGCCGCAGGACAAGCAAGCACCTCCAGGGCATACAGCGTGAGTTCAGGCCACGTGTCCAGCTTCGACACCCAGTAGTTGTAGGGGGCAGAGGCGTCACGGAGGACGGTCGTGCGATCGGCTACGTACTCCCTCACCATCCTTTTACAGTGCTCCCGCCGACTCAGCCGTGACTGGGGAGCGGTGACACAGTCTTGCTGGGGAGCCATAAAGCTGTCAAGGGCCTTAAAGAGTGTTGGCCTGCCTATGCTGTACATGCTGCCTGATCTCCGCGCCTCCCCTGCTACCTGGCCCTCGGAACTGCGCCTTCGGCCACTAGCGCTGTCATATGGGAATTTTACCATCAGTTTGTCCGCCAGGGTCCTGAGGTATAGCAACACTCTCGAACCCCTTTCCTCTTCGGGTATGAGAGTGGAAAGGTTCTCCTTATACCGTGGGTCGAGCAGTGTGTACACCCAGTAATCCGTAGTGGCCAGAATGCGTGTAACGCGAGGGTCACGAGAAAGGCATCCTAACATGAAGTCAGCCATGTGTGCCAGGGTTCCTGTACGCAACACATGGCTGTCCGCACTAGGAAGATCACTTTCAGGATCCTCCTCCTCCTCCTCCTCCTCCTCCTCCTCAGGCCATACACGCTGAAAGGATGACAGGCCAGCAGCATGTGTACCCTCACCAGTGGGCCAAGCTGTGTCTTCCCCCTCCTCCTCATCTTCCTCCTCCTCCTCCTCCTCCTCACCGCGCTGAGATATAGACAGGAGGGTGCTCTGACTATCCAGCGACATACTGTCTTCCCCCGGCTCTGTTTCCGAGTGCAAAGCATCTGCCTTTATGCTTTGCAGAGAACTTCTCAAGAGGCATAGCAGAGGAATGGTGACGCTAATGATTGCAGCATCGCCACTCACCACCTGGGTAGACTCCTCAAAGTTTCCAAGGACCTGGCAGATGTCTGCCAACCAGGCCCACTCTTCTGAAAATAATTGAGGAGGCTGACTCCCACTACGCCGCCCATGTTGGAGTTGGTATTCCACTATAGCTCTACGCTGCTCATAGAGCCTGGCCAACATGTGGAGCGTAGAGTTCCACCGTGTGGGCACGTCGCACAGCATTCGGTGCACTGGCAGATTAAACCGATGTTGCAGGGTGCGCAGGGTGGCAGCGTCCGTGTGGGACTTGCGGAAATGTGCGCAGAGCCGGCGCACCTTTCCGAGCAGGTCTGACAAGCGAGGGTAGCTTTTCAGAAAGCGCTGAACCACCAAATTAAAGACGTGGGCCAGGCATGGTACGTGCGTGAGGCTGCCGAGCTGCAGAGCCGCCACTAGGTTACGGCCGTTGTCACACACGACCATGCCCGGTTGGAGGCTCAGCGGCGCAAGCCAGCGGTCGGTCTGCTCTGTCAGACCCTGCAGCAGTTCGTGGGCCGTGTGCCTCTTATCTCCTAAGCTGAGTAGTTTCAGCACGGCCTGCTGACGCTTGCCCACCGCTGTGCTGCCACGACGCGCGCCACCGACTGCTGGCGACGTGCTGCTGCTGCTGACACATCTTGATAGCGAGACAGAGGTTGCGGAGGAGGAGGAGGAGGGTGGTTTACTGGAGGAAGCATACACCGCCGCAGATACCACCACCGAGCTGTGGCCCGCAATTCTGGGGGTGGGTAGGACGTGAGCGGTCCCAGGCTCTGACTCTGTCCCAGCCTCCACTAAATTCACCCAATGTGCCGTCAGGGAGATATAGTGGCCCTGCCCGCCTGTGCTTGTCCACGTGTCCGTTGTTAAGTGGACTTTGGCAGTAACCGCGTTGGTGAGGGCGCGTACAATGTTGCGGGAGACGTGGTCGTGCAGGGCTGGGACGGCACATCGGGAAAAGTAGTGGCGACTGGGAACTGAGTAGCGCGGGGCCGCCGCCGCCATCATACTTTTGAAGGACTCCGTTTCCACAACCCTATATGGCAGCATCTCCAGGCTGATAAATTTGGCTACGTGCACGTTTAGCGCTTGAGCGTGCGGGTGCGTGGCGGCGTACTTGCGCTTGCGCTCCAACACTTGCGCTAGCGACGGCTGGACGCTGCGCTGACAGACATTGCTGGATGGGGCTGAGGACAGCGGAGGTGAGGGTGTGGGTGCAGGCCAGGAGACCGTAGTGCCTGTGTCTTCAGAGCGGGGTTGGATCTCAGTGGCAGGTTGGGGCACAGGGGGAGAGGCAGCGGTGCAAACCGGAGGCGGTGAACGGCCTTCGTCCCACCTTGTGGGGTGCTTGGCCATCATATGTCTGCGCATGCTGGTGGTGGTGAGGCTGGTGGTGGTGGCTCCCCGGCTGATCTTGGCGCGACAAAGGTTGCACACCACTGTTCGTCGGTCGTCTGCACTCTCAGTGAAAAACTGCCAGACCTTTGAGCACCTCGGCCTCTGCAGGGTGGCATGGCGCGAGGGTGCGCTTTGGGAAACAGTTGGTGGATTATTCTGTCTGGCCCTGCCTCTACCCCTGGCCACCGCACTGCCTCTTGCAACCTGCCCTGCTGCTGCCCTTGCCTCCCCTTCTGAAGACCTGTCCTCAGTAGGCGTAGCAAACCAGGTGGGGTCAGTCACCTCATTGTCCTGCTGCTCCTCCTCAGAATACTCGGTGCGCTCCTCCCTCGGACTTAATGCCCTTACTACTACCTCACTGATAGACAACTGTGTCTCATCGTCATTGGCCTCCTCACCCACTGAAAGGTCTTGAGACAGTTGCCGGAAGTCCCCAGCCTCATCCCCCGGACCCCGGGAACTTTGCAATGGTTGGGCATCAGTCACGATAAACTCCTCCGGTGGGAGAGGAACCACTGCTGCCCAATCTGAGCAGGGGCCCGAGAACAGTTCCTGGGAGTCTGCCCGCTCCTCAGAATGTCTCATTTTCATGGAGTGAGGAGGCTGGGAGGAAGGAGGAGCAGCAGCCAGAGGATTCTGAGTTGCAGCAGTGGACGGCGCAGAACTCTGGGTGGACGATAGGTTGCTGGAAGCACTTTCTGCCATCCACGACAGGACCTGCTCACACTGCTCATTTTCTAATAATGGTCTACCGCGTGGACCCATTAAATGTGCTATGAATGTGGGGACGCCAGAAACGTGCCTCTCTCCTAATCCCGCAGCAGTCGGCTGCGATACACCTGGATCAGGAGCTCGGCCTGTGCCCACACCCTGACTTGGGCCTCCGCGTCCTCGGCCGCGCCCACGTCCTCTAGGCCTACCCCTACCCCTCAGCATGCTGTATTACCAGGAATGCAGAAACACAACACTGTAATTAAATGTGCCGCTTATTGGCCTGTGGTTGGAGGCTGAGTTCGCTTACGGAACGCCAGGAAATAATTTGCCGCAAGCCTGCTGTAACACTTAGCTGGCTGCGTATTTATTTGGAGAACTACTACCCCCAGCAGACACAGACCCAGAACACTGAGCACAGTGACAGGCAGGCCAAATAGATTTTTTTCAAATATTTTTTTCTAAAGGACCACTGCGTATATTCAATCTATAATATATGTCTTCTGGCCCTGCCTACACAATTCTATCCCTGTAGTATTACTGCAGGGCGCAATGCTCTGCACGGCCGATATACCCAAAAAAAAAATGTGCAACACTGCTAAAAGCAGCCTCCACAGTACTGCACACGGTTAGATGTGGCCCTAAGAAGGACCGTTGGGGTTCTTGAAGCCTGAAATCACTCCTAACACTCTCCCTATAGCAGCTCCGGCACCAACAGCACTTTCCCTGATCTCTGTCAGAATGCATCTGTGGCGAGCCGCGGGAGGGGCCGATTTTTATACTCGGGTGACACCTGATCTCGCCAGCCACTCACTGCAGGGGGGTGGTATAGGGCTTGAACGTCGCAGGGGGAAGTTGTAATGCCTTCCCTGTCTTTCTATTGGCCAGAAAAGCACGCTAACGTCTCAGAGATGAAAGTGAAAGTAACTCCAACATCGCGTGGTACTCTTTACGAGTAACGAGCATCTCGAACACGCTAATACTCGAACGAGTATCAAGCTCGGACGAGTACGTTCACTCATCTCTAATATTATACTGAGGTAACACGAAAGCTGTGCTGTGATTGGTTGTTATATATTATACTGAGGTAACATGAAAGCTGTGCTGTGATTGGTTGTTATATATTATACTGCTGAGGTAACATGAAAGCTGCGCTGTGATTGGTTGTTATATATTATACTGCTGAGGTAACATGAAAGCTGCGCTGTGATTGGTTGTTATATATTATACTGAGGTAACATGAAAGCTGTGCTGTGATTGGTTGTTATATATTATACTGCTGAGGTCTCATGAGAGCTGCGCTGTGATTGGTTGTTATATATTATACTGCTGAGGTAACATGAAAGCTGCGCTGTGATTGGTTGTTATATATTATACTGAGGTAACATGAAAGCTGCACTGTGATTGGTTGTTATATATTATACTACTGAGGTAACATGAAAGCTGCGCTGTGATTGGTTGTTATATATTATACTGCTGAGGTCTCATGAGCGCTGCGCTGTGATTGGTTGTTATATATTACACTGCTGAGGTCTCATGAGAGCTGTGCTGTGATTGGTTGTCATATATTATACTGCTGAGGTAACATGAAAGCTGTGCTGAGATTGATTGTCATATATTATATTGCTGAGGAAACATGAAAGCTGCGCTGTTATTGGTTGTTATATATTATACCTCTGAGGTAACATGAAAGCTGCTCTGCTATTGGTTGTTATATATTTTACTGCTGAGGTCTCATGAAAGCTGTGCTGTGATTGGTTGTCATATATTATACTGCTGAGGTAACATGAAAGCTGTGCTGTGATTGGTTGTCATATATTATACTGCTGAGGTAACATGAAAACTGCGCTGTGATTGGTTGTTATATATTATACTGAGGTAACATGAAAGCTGTGCTGTGATTGGTTGTTATATATTATACTGCTGAGGTAACATGAAAGCTGTGCTGTGATTGGTTGTTATATATAATACTGAGGTAACATGAAAGCTGTGCTGTGATTGGTTGTTATATATAATACTGAGGTAACATGAAAGCTGTGCTGTGATTGGTTGTTATATATTATACTGAGGTAACATGAAAGCTGTGCTGTGATTGGTTGTTATATATTATCCTGAGGTAACATGAAAGCTGTACTGTGATTGGTTGTTATATATTGTACTGAGGTAACATGAAAGCTGCACTGTGATTGGTTGTTATATATTATACTGAGGTAACATGAAAGCTGTGCTGTGATTGGTTGTTATATATTATCCTGAGGTAACATGAAAGCTGTGCTGTGATTGGTTGTTATATATTGTACTGAGGTAACATGAAAGCTGTGCTGTGATTGGTTGTTATATATTATACCGCTGAGGTAACATGAAAGCTGTGCTGTGATTGGTTGTTATATATTAAACTGCTGAGGTAACATGAAAGCTGCGCTGTGATTGGTTGTTACATATTATACTGAGGTAACATGAAAGCTGCGCTGTGATTGGTTGTTATATATTATACTGAGGTAACATGAAAGCTGCGCTGTGATTGATTGTTATTAGAGATGAGCGAACGTGCTCGGCCACGCCCCTTTTTCGCCCGAATACCGCGAATTCCGAGTACTTTCGTACTCGGGCGAAAAAATTCGGGGGGCGCCGTGGCGGCACGGGGGGTAGCAGTGGGGAGTGCTCCCCCCTGTTCCCCGCTGCTACCCCCCGCACCGCCACGCCTCTCCCCGCCCCCCGGCGCCCCCCGAATCTTTGCGCGCGAGTACTGAAGTACTCGAAAATGGCGGTACTTTGGTGCGTAAGTACTCGTAACGAGTACGTTCGCTCATCTCTAGTTGTTATATATTATACCGCTAAGGTAACATGAAAGCTGTGCTGTGATTGGTTGTTATATATTATACTGCTGAGGTAACATGAAAGCTGCGCTGTGATTGGTTGTTATATATTATACTGAGGTAACATGAAAGCTGTACTGTGATTGGTTGTTATATATTATACCGCTGAGGTAACATGAAAGCTGTGCTGTGATTGGTTGTTATATATTATACTGAGGTAACATGGAAGCTGCGCTGTGATTGGTTGTTATATATTATACTGAGGTAACATGAAAGCTGCGCTGTGATTGGTTGTTATATATTATACCGCTAAGGTAACATGAAGGCTGCGCTGTGATTGGTTGTTATATATTATACTGCTGAGGTAACATGAAAGCTGCGCTGTGATTGGTTGTTATATATTATACTGCTGAGGTAACATGAAAGCTGCGCTGTTATTGGTTGTTATATATTATACTGCTGAGGTAACATGAAAGCTGCACTGTTATTGGTTGTTATATATTATACTGCTGAGGTAACATGAAAGCTGCACTGTTATTGGTTGTTATATATTATACCGCTAAGGTAACATGAAGGCTGCGCTGTGATTGGTTGTTATATATTATACTGCTGAGGTAACATGAAAGCTGCGCTGTGATTGGTTGTTATATATTATACTGCTGAGGTAACATGAAAGCTGCGCTGTGATTGGTTGTTATATATTATACTGCTGAGGTAACATGAAAGCTGCACTGTTATTGGTTGTTATCTATTATACCGCTGAGAGTTCATGACAGCTGCGATGTGATTGGTTGCTATATATTATACTGCTGAGGTAACATGAAAGCTGTGCTGTGATTGCTTGTTATATATTATACTGAGGTAACATGAAAGCTGCGCTGTGATTGGTTTCTTTTTTTTATACTGCTGAGGTAACATGAAAGCTGCGCTGTGATTGGTTTCTTTTTTTTATACTGCTGAGGTAACATGAAAGCTGCGCTGTGATTGGTTGCTATTTCTGATACTGCTGAGGTAACATGAAAGCTGCGCTGTGATTGGTTTCTTTTTTTTATACTGCTGAGGTAACATGAAAGCTGTGCTGTGATTGGTTTCTTTTTTTTATACTGCTGAGGTAACATGAAAGCTGCGCTGTGATTGGTTTCTTTTTTTTATACTGCTGAGGTAACATGAAAGCTGCGCTGTGATTGGTTGCTATTTCTGATACTGCTGAGGTAGCATGAAAGCTGCGCTGTGATTGGTTTCTTTTTTTTATACTGCTGAGGTAACATGAAAGCTGCGCTGTGATTGGTTGCTATTTCTGATACTGCTGAGGTAACATGAAAGCTGTGCTGTGATTGGTTGTAATATATTATACTGCTGAGTAACATGAAAGCTGCACTGTGATTGGTTTTTATATATATTATACTGCTGAGTAACATGAAAGCTGTGCTGTGATTGGTTGTAATATATTATACCGTGGGGTAACATGAAAGCAGTGGAGGTAATTGCTGAACCACTCGCCATAATCTTTGACAATTCCTGGAGAACAGGAGAAGTCCCAGAAGACTGGAGAAGGGCAAATGTTGTCCCCATCTTCAAAAAAGGGAAGAAGGTGGATCCAGGAAACTACAGGCCTGTGAGCCTGACTTCTATACCGGGAAAGAGCTTTGAACAAATTATTAAACAGCATGTATGCAAGTACTTGGATGGGAATGGAGTAATTAACCAGAGCCAGCATGGGTTTGTAAGAAACAAGTCATGCCAGACTAATCTAATTTCCTTCCATGACAGAATCATTGACTAGTTTGATTAGGGAAATGCGGTGGATATAGTATATCTTGACATTAGTAAAGCATTCGACAAAGTATCTCATACCATACTTATTGAAAAAATGACCAAATATGGGATTGACAAGGCAATAAGAGTGGTCATAAATGGCTGCACATGCAAGTGGAAGAATGTATCAAGTGGGAAACCACAAGGCTCTGTCCTAGGCACAGTGTTGGTCAACATTGTTATAAATGATCTGGAGGAGGGAATTGTGGGAAACTGATCAAATTTGCTGATGACACAAAGCTAGGAGGGATAGCTAACACTAGGGAAGAGAGGGAGAGTATTCAAAAAAATCTAGAAAAGCTTGCACAGTGGGCAGCGACTAACAGAATGGTATTTAACAAGGAGAGATGCAAAGTCCTACATCTGGGCTAGAAAAATGGAGAAAGCACATACAGAATGGGAGGAATTGGGCTAAGCAGCAGCACATGTGGAAAAGACTTGGGGATACTACTAGATCATAGACTGAACATGAGTTAACAATGTGATGCAGCAGCCAAAAAGGCAAACACAATTCTGGGATGTATTGAGAGAAGCATAGAGTCTAGATCATGTGAGGTCATTATCCCCCTCAACGCTTCCTTAGTCAGACCTCATCAGGAATACTGGGGCCAGTTCTGGGCACCCCACTTTATTCAAGACATAGACAAACTGGAGCAAGTTCAGAGAAGAGTTACCAAGATGGTGAGCGGTCTACAAATCATGTCCTATGAGGGACGGTTAAAGGATCTGGGAATGTTTAGCAGAAGAGAAGGCTGAGAGGAGACTTAATAGCGGTCTACAAATATCTGAAGGGCTGCCACAGTGCAGAGGGATCAGCCCTATTCTCATCTGTACAAGGAAAGACTAGAAGCAATGGGATGAAATCGAAAGGGAGGAGACACAGATTAGATATTAGACAGTGAGGGGATCAATGAGTGGAACAGGTTGTCACGGGAGGTGGGGAGTTCTCCTTCAATGGAAGTGTTCAAACAAGGCTGGACAAATATCTGTCTGGGATGATTTAGTTATCCTACACTGAGCAGGGGGCTGGACCGATTGACCCTGGAGGTCCCTTCCAACTCTACCATTCTATGATAGATGCGCGTATAACACACACACACAGCTCTGCTACATGTACCTCACACACACAGCTCTGCTATATGCGCATGTCACACACAGCTCTACTATATGCGCGTGTCACACACAGCTCTGCTATATGCATTCTTCATCCCATAAAACAGCGATCACAACTAACACAGCTGAGTCCTGCGCACACTGATGAACCCCTTGTCATATGACCCCAGACTCCTCCCACACAGGTGACTGATCACATGCTCCTCTGCCTCACACACGCATGGCTCTGCTGCTCCACCTGTCACGTGCACAGCTCTGCTGCTCCTTCTGTCACCCACACGGCTCTGCAAAGTGAAGGACCTGTGATTACATGTGATCATCAGGTGCGGAGGTCAGAGCCTAGTTGACTTATCACATTGCGGTGACATCATCACAGGTCCTGCGGGCACATGGCTGCTGTTAGGCTCTGCACGTTTTATTATACTGTAGGACCTGCACTGATGTCACCACCATCTGATTAGGGGCGGGGCAACTCACACGGCCCACACGGATGGACAGACAAGTGGTCATTAGTACGTTGATGAAGCTGGTACTTTCTCACAGACCTTCATTCCGGCTCCGTCTGCAGTTCCGTGAGACACATGGCCATCATCCTTCGACATATACTACATAGGCTGAACTTTCACACATTTGCTACCTCACTGTAGGACTGGGGCTCTTTGAGGTCGACATCACCATAACTTCTGGAATCTCCGGTCTGCACTGTCACCCCCCCAGCATTATCTGCTGCACCACTACTCTCACCTGTCCTTACTGCCGTCTTTGCTTGGACCCAGTCACTACAGTGAAGGAGCCCCCATACACCCTGGTGCTCTGACCTCAAGCTCACTGGACCTTGGTAGACTCCCTGGGCTGTGCCCCGTGAGCTTGGTCTTCCTTAATTATCGGACCCTTGTTCACAGGGCCCCATGTGTAGCACTGCAGAGGGCCAACTCCGCAGCACAAAATGTTGCTCATTGGCACTCCTTACCCGCCCACTCACAGTCAGTATAAGGGGGTCAAGGGAATGCATGGGTCAGTATTTGCATACACAAGTGAGAAGCCCCGCCCCGCTTCCTAGGGTTGCTGTTGTTGATTGTGCTTACAGCAAGAACTACAGCTGAGTAATCAGAGGGGATGAAGTTGATAAAGGAGCAGTGGTGTGAACAGCTCAGTAACGGGACAGCAGGGTTACCATGGTAAGTAGAGGCCGCACAAGCTGCACTGTCCTCAAGATGGGGCAATGGCCCTGAAGATGAGGTCCCGCAGCTTTCTTTTACCCAAAATGCACCCAGGTTGTAGACGTATTACACAGAGGATGACATACATTACTGGCGGTTCGATCCCTGCGTCACATCACCCCACAACTACAAACTCCTAACCAGGTGCCTTGCTGCCCCCTTACATCCTCTTATGATGTAGCTAATATGTTACATAACGTCACACATCGTACCGTATAACCACACCACAAAGACATAGTCACTTCCCTTGTATAACTAATGGCGCCAAACCGATGTCTGTATGTTGGTGTTCAATAGGTCCTTGACCCTGCCAAGGGAAGTTATGCAGTTGTGGAGAATAAGTGCACTCATGCAGACGCTGCTCCGAGTCCACAGTGCTGTCATCCGGGATTGCTGGTCTGGGGATGTCATCTTTTTCTGCCCCTGGGTCATCAGAGCTTGCTAGTGGTTCCTCTGATTCCAGGGACCCCGTTGCTCAAGCACTCTTCTGGCAGCACCCCAACATGGTGGAATTGCTTCCTGCACTGGTCTGGAGTAGGGATTCTTGTTGGTGGCTGCTGCTCTCTGATGACCCTCTGGCTTACTGCACTGTGATGCAGCCCCTTCTCTTATATAGCAGGAGCCTGGAAATGTTCCTGATGCTTCTGGAAGGTGGGCAGGGCCTAGCACTGTTCTCTGTTGTTACCATTATGTGGGTGGGGCTTAACCTTCCTTCTCGCAGCCCTGCTTCCTGGCAGTGATATCATCTGGGGGCCTAGCCAAAGGTCCTTTCATGGGGCAATCACCAAATCACAGTGCATAAAATCATGTGACCTCTCTCTGAAGGTCCTTGAACATACACAAGTCCAGCCAGACAGGCACAGCCAAGGGGTTCAAGCACTTCACACTACTACAAACACACTAATGTCAGCGAGGGCTGTATACTCTAGTGGATTCCTTACACCATCACTACATTCCCTTTTTGATATGTTTGCTTTTGCTCCCTCTCCAAAAATCCGCTGATTTATAACAGAAGTGACATCAGAATCCTCCAGCTCCATCACAGCAAACTGCAAGTATCCAGCTGTGAAGGAGGCTCCAGGCTTAATAGACCGTAAACAAAAGAAGACAACAACTTCTGAGAAGGCGGCTTAATATCTATTTATTACCCAGAGTTTGTCACATGTCACATTAACCTCAGACCGAGTCGCAGCCAAGAACACTCGTGTCTTAAGCTTCATTAGAATGTCTAGAAAAATGTTATTTTAATTTGTGACCTAGAAGGACCTCCCAGGGAGATGTGGTGGGCTAAGCGGGAGCTGCCCATCATCAACAATATTCAGCTCAACAAGGCTCGGGATTTTCAGGCACGACCACCAAATATGTGGCATAATTCCCACCCGAGCCAAATCTTCTAAAGCATGCAAAAAATGCTAAAAAGGGTAAAAATAGCTGTCATGGGAAAACCATTGGTATGTTCTCATGTAGGCTGGAGATCCTTACTCAAATATCAGCTGCTAATGAGATGCTTTTATACAGCTTCATCACATTAAACATAACAAAAAAGTCCCCCGTCCAGTGCCAACTCTAATCAATATGGCTCGGTACTAGTTATTGACGGGCAGCAGTGGCAGACGAAGCAGACCGTTCGGGCAGCACAAAAACATTTTACTGTAGATACATATTTACACTCCCCGCTCCATTAGAGGGCAGATCATACCTGTGATGTTGCAAACAACGTCAACAGCCCCCCACTCGCTACTATACAGTCCCTTGACAACTATAGCGGGCAGTCGGCTCCACCTTGGCGTCTAGTTACAGATTTTGCATTAGAGCCAAGCAGCTCCAAGTTACACTTTTGAAGGTGGCCAAAGCGGTGTTCACATGTGTATTCAGACTGCCTGATGGTTCCATCAGGTTTCTTGCCATGAAAGTTACAGACCGAGTCCGCAGAAAGCTTACAGAACATTACAGAAACCTTGTTGAACCCATTTGACGGTCTGCTGGTTTGGAAGCAGATGAAGCACATGCCTTTGGTTGGCCTAGTAAGTAGAGCCTGACTCGGTGTCTTATAGGTTCGCCCCTTCCAGGACCTGATGAGGCTTTTAGCACAGTATGTTCCAGGACTTTTGGGGTCTGTTGACAATTATAGGGTGTCTCCAGAAGTACTCATTCACATCCTGCTTTTGCCTTCATTGGAAGTCTGTGGAATGTTTTCCCTCTCTGATCAGAAAGTCATAAGATTTGCAAATACAATTCACCCCGTTTGACTTTCTAGGAAAGAAAGACTTTGTGGAAATCTCTTTCAGCCGTCCGTTGGCAGCCATTCAGCGGAATCTGTAATCTGCAGTGAACTGCAGTTAAGGAGTACCCGGGGACGCTTTCACATAAAACGAGACGCGGAGCCGTCATCTCAGAGAGCAAAAGACAGAAATGACAGTGACGGCTTTCATGTTTGCGAATGTAATTAAAAATGAGGCAGATGACAGGAGCGTGAGACGGCCGATGATGAATCTATCGGCGGCTCGTCTGTGCGCCGCTACCAGCTGCTTATTTATTGAGTGCAGCGGTTGAACATACAGCAGTCGCTATCTACAGCCAAAAGGTTTGGCTAAAAGTACCAAAAAGTTCACCTGGCTCGCGCTGCGTATTTATGACATCAGCCGGTGGAGGTCGATCTCCAAGGACTCTCAGCTTTCATGATCTAAATATGGAACTTGGCAAAGGAGCCAAGACTTCTGGCTGGGCTTTATTTTTTCCAAGATTCACAAGTAAATGCTTTAAAGAGATTGTCCAGGATGAAAGAAACATGGCTGCTTTCTTCCGAAAACAGTGCCGCTCCTGTCTACTGGTTGTGTGTGGCAGCTCAGCCCCATTCAGTTCAATAGTACTGAGCTGCAATACCAGACGCAGCCTGTAGATCGTTGGGGTGCTATTTTTGAAAGAAAGCAGACATTTTTTCTAATCCCGGACAATTTATTCCTGCAACACGTACATCATTAGTGACTTCTCCCATGAGGCCAGGAGTGGATGGGGAATGCATCTATAAGTCCCCACATATTGTAGGGGCCAGCAGAAATATTACCTGTGCTCTGAGAGGTCATCCATCCTCCGGGTCTGAATGAGGGGAGCGCAGGGTACAATTGGAACAGCTCCTCATAGCACCAAAAAGGGAATGTTTAACCACTTCACGACCACCTAATGTAAATTTATGTTGAGCGATTGTAAAGTGTGTGTGGAGCAGCCTCGGGAGCCGAGTCCGCTCCATGCCCCATGGCTAGGAGCTGTTTCTGTCAGCTGACTGCCTTAACTCTTTGGATGCTGTGGTCAAAGCTGACACGACTAAACAGTCAGCAGGAGGGGATCCCTTTCAGCGCCCCATAAACACAGCCCACAATGTGATTGGCTGGCACAGCAAACCAGAGCCTACTGAAGGTTTCCAGAGCCGCCACACATAGGAACCTATTAAGTCCTGCCCGTGGCAGGGCTGCATATGCAATATTAAAAATGCTATGTACTGCCATACTAAAGTACTGCTATATATAGAGTACAAGTGCTCGAATAATTGCAAGTTCAAGTCCCCTGTGACGACTAAATAAAAGTTTTAAAAAATAATTGTTTTTTTTTTTTTTTAAACTCGTTTTATTGAACAGCATGTATTTTACATTACATGAATAAGCAGTTTCTCAAACAATGTGCATTTACATACACTAACAAGTGATTAAACTTTACATACAACAGAGAATTCTTTGGTAACAGTGTTCAGTACTCAAGTGTGTTACATTTCTTCTACAATTACTCAGCCTTTCTCAGTATATACATCTGCAATATTCATAGCTTTATTGCTCATTTTACCTGCCAAGTCTGGGTGTATTCTGTCTTAATAAATTTTGGAACATTTCTTGCGTGAAGTTTGTGTTTGTTGTCCCGCACCAAATCCCCCATACCTTGTCGAATTTTTCAGGGTGTTTCCTGTTTTTGTATACTATTTTCTCGTATGGTAGGATGGTATTGATAATACTCTGCCATTTTGTAGCTGTCGGAGGGCGCCTGTCCATCCATCTCAGCGCTATGACTTTGCGGGCATAAAATAATGCTTTAGTGAGGAATATTTTATCATAATGCTGCCATTGCTCCTCATCTATGATCCCTAGCAGACACATTGCTGGATCCAGCGGTACTGGTATTCCCATCAGTTGGGTCAGGAACTCTGTGACCTCTTCCCAATACGTGTATACCCTTGGACATCCCCATATTAGGTGGTTGAAGTTTGCGCTTGTAGCGCTGCATCGGTGGCACTGACTGGACACTAATCTGTTCATTTTATGGAGTCTAGTTGGTGTTAGATAACATTGATGTAAGATATATAACTGGGTCAGTTTATTGTTCGCGGCTGGCGAGACCCTGGTGTAGGTGGCCATTGCGGTCTCCCAGTCCTCATCAGTCAGTGTTGGGATAAGTTCTCTCCATTTCTCCAGTACCACCATTTGTGTACCAGGAATCTTAGAGTATAACAAGTGTGTATATAGCTTTGAGATTAAGCCCCTAGGGCCCTGTGTGCGCAGTATGCCTATTAATGGATATGTGGAGAAGGGTCTTCTGGGTTCTGGGAATTGCGCAGTCAATGCATGTCTGAGTTGCAGATATCTAAAAAATCCTGTTCTAGGTACCTGGTATATCTGCTGTAATTGCTCAAAGGAGACTAGTGTTCCGTCAATGTATAGGTGTTCCAATGTGATGATTCCCAGATTTAGCCAAAATTGTTTGTCTGGGAGGTTCAACAAGTGCGGTAGCGCTCTATTGTTCCATAAGGGGGTTTCCAGGGGGGTGTCCTCCTGCCCCGTCAGTTTCCTACATGTCCTCCACACACTTACCGCGAGCCTGTGAATGGGTAGCATTGGTTTCGTCAACAGCCCTGGTTTTTCCAAAATAATCCAAAGGGATGCCTCCGAGAGGAAGTACATCAAGTGGTGCTCGGAGTTCGGGAGAGGGGCGCCCGACAACCAGTGACGTATATATCGGATCTGTCCTGCCAGGTAGTATATTTTGAAGTCCGGCAGCGCCATCCCCGCTAGCTCTTTAGGCCTCTGTAGAGTTTCCATACGGAGCTTGGCTCTAGCCTTTCCCCACACGAACGATGTTATTAATGAGTTGGTGGTTTTAAAGAATTTTTGTGGTACAGTTATTTCTGCATGTTCTAGCCGGTATAGGTATTTGGGGAGAATTATCATTTTAATAAGATTTATTCTCCCTGCCACAGATAGTGGCAGGGAGCTCCAAGCTTTTAACTTTAGTTGCAGGGTTGTTATTAGGGGTGCAATGTTTAGATTAAGACTTTGAGTGTGGTCCCTGGTAATGTAGACTCCCAAGTATTTGAATTGGGGGACAATTTGCAGGTTATGGTATACCTCTCCCACCCCCCAGTCCTCCTCTCTCAGCGGCATAAGGGTAGACTTCTGCCAGTTGATACGTAGGCCCGAGAAATTCCCGAATTCGTCTATCTGGGAGACGGCCAGGGGCAGGGTGTTTTGGGGTTCCGACATGTAGAGTATTATATCGTCCGCATACAATCCTATCTTGTCTTCTCTGGGGCCGATCTGAATCCCCCTGTATAGTGCGTGTTGCCGAATTTTTAGTGCTAGGGGTTCTATAGCGATCGCGAATAGGAGGGGGGAGAGTGGGCAACCCTGCCGGGTTCCCCTGTGAAGTGGGAAGGAGGTGGAGACCAAGCCGTTTGCCACTACTCTCGCCGTCGGTGCAGTATATAAGATGGAGACCCACCTGATGAACGGCTCCCCGAACCCAAACTTCGGCAGAACTTCCATCAAATATGGCCACTCCACTGAGTCAAATGCCTTGGCGGCATCCAATGAGGCCAGGGCCCATCCTTTTCTCCACCTCCGTCCCACCTGCGTAATTACCTGCGTTCTTCTGATATTATCGGACGTAGACATTCCCGGAATAAATCCGGATTGGTCCGGGTGTACAATATCCTTGATTGCTTGGTTCAGCCTGAGAGCCAATACCTTGGCGAGGATTTTATAGTCTGTATTTAAGAGGGAGATAGGTCTGTACGACCCACACTCCTCCGGGTTCTTTTCAGGTTTTAGTATGAGGACTATGTTAGCCTCTAACATCGACTCTGGAAGGCGTCCTTTCTCAAATATATCCTCATATAGTGAGAGTAGTTGTGGTGTCACTTCCTCTCTGTACTGGAGATAAACTTCCACTGGTATGCCATCTGTGCCCGGAGTCTTATTTTTTGCCATGCCCTCCATTGCCTCCTGTATATCTTCCATTGTAATAGGGCCATCTAGTAGGGATCTATGTGCTTCTTGTATTATTGGGAATGCTATGCTGGTTAGGTAGTTCTCTAGCTCTGCTGGGGTATAGTTAATCTGGGACTGGTATAGGTCTTGGTAGAATTGTTGAAACCTTCCTAGTATATCTTGGGGGTCTGTGAGTACTGTGTCCTCAGTTGATTTGACCCTTAGTATAGCCGGGGAAGTAGTCTCTTGTCGAGCCATATATGCTAGCAGTTTACTAGACTGGTTACCTAGCTCGAAAAAGGACTGGCGGGTGAAAAACAGCCTCCTCTGAGCTTTCTCTTTCAGATGCATCAGATACTCTCTACCTACCTGTAGCCATTTATCTCTTTTATCAATTGAGGGACGGGCTATGAATTCTTTTTCTAGTTGTTGGCATTGTTGCGCTAACTGTTCCTCCTCTTTAGCTGCGGTTCTTTTAATGAAAGTGATTGAGGACTTAAAGCATCCTCTAAGGTATGGCTTAAAGGCTTCCCATACCAGCGTCCTATCCCGGCTCTCCTCGTGCGCCTCGTAGTATATCTGAATTTGGTCTATTATTCGGTCATTTGGGCCAAGCAGTGAAAGCCAGAACGGGTGTATCCGCTGATTCCTAATTGCAGGGGGGCCTGGTTTTTTGAGGACCATGCAGAGCGGTGAGTGGTCTGAGACCCCTCTTGGGAGGAATTCTATGGACTCTATTTTTGTAAACAACAAGGGGGATCCAAATATATAATCTATGCGGCTCAGTGCATGATTATGGGCTGCATGGCAAGAAAACTCCTGTTGGTGGGGGTGAAATATTCGCCACAAATCCAGCCATCCCGCCACCGAGATCACAGAGGCCAGTCGGGTCGGGCCCCCGTCTCCCGCCCCCCGAGCACTCCCCCCGAATCTGTCCAGGTGTGGGTCCATGACCATATTCATGTCCCCCATACATATAGTCGTTACATCTGGTGTAAATGAGGCAAATTGTATGCCTTCTGCCAGCAGGGCTGTTGACGTTGTTGGTGGGTTATAGTAACATAGGAGTACATATGGTTCATTGTTTATTTTGGCTCTTACAAAGATGTACCTACCCTCTGAGTCTCTTTTTAACTGTTCTACCTCCCATCTGATGGACCTCTCTATCAATAGAGACACCCCCCTGGAATGCGATGTATGGTGTGAGTGTGCTGACCACTGAACCCATGGCTTTAGCAGGCATTTAGAGGTTTCGGGCGTGAGGTGGGTCTCCTGTAGGCACAACACATGCGGTCGCCAGGAGCGTATTAAGGAGTTTATTATGACTCGCTTCCTGGGGGATCCCATGCCTCTGACGTTCCAGGACACAAAAGTTATCTCAGCCATTGGCGAAGATGGTTTAATTGGGTCCGGATGAGATTGTTTATGTCGTTCTGACCGCTGGGAGACCCCCCACCACGCCCCGCCACATCTCTCCCATCCGCCATGCAATCACACTTCAGTACATTTATAGGAAAAACATTGAACATCTGATGCATATACTCTGTAAACATTGTGGTAGCGTACTACCGACTTACAATTCTTACAACAACTTATAACTAAACAGGTTTTGAATACTGATTATAACCTCGTTGCTTTAGTATTCGTGGCTAACTTTAACTCGGGGTAACCAACTTAGCATAGCTCTATCGTTGCTATACTTGTGGTTCTGTTTGGTTATTGGTACAGTGATGTGAACCGACCAAATTGTTTTTTTTTTAAGTTAAAAAAAAACCTTTTTTCAGTTTTCACCATGAAAAATCTAAACAATTAAAAAAATACATATTCAATATCGCTCTGTACATGAAAGTCTAAACTATTAAAATTTCCCAATATTTAACCCACACGTTGAAGACCGTAAAAAAAAAAGACAAAAAGTCAGAATTGCAATTTTTTTCTTTTTTATTCCGGCTCACAAAAATTTTGAACAAAAAGTGATCAAAAAGACACATTTCCTAAAATATCAGTAAAGAAAAGCTACAGCTCACCCAAAAATAAGCTCTCACGCAGCTCAATCGCCAAAAAGATAAAAAAAAGTTACCGGTCTGAGAATACGGCGACGGTTTAATAAAACAAGCTATATAAATGTGGGATCCCCGTAATCGCACTGACTTCGCTTATATGTCATTCTTACTGCTCTATGAATGCTGTAAAAAATGACCCACCAGCCGCACGTCTTTCCATGCATTATATGGTATCATTAGAAAATTCAACTCAACCCGTAAAAAAAATGCACATGGCCATGTAAATGAAAAAAATAAAAAGTTATCACTCCTGGAAGGCGGGGACAAAAAAACAAAAAGAAAAAAAATGATGTCTCTGGTCCTGAAAGGGTTAAATTACAAGGGATGCCACAGTTGCCTGTTGAAGACACAGGTGCTAGCACACCTGCATGCTACGCAGCCACATTGTCCTCTGTAATTAAAGGCCCCCCACCACAGTCAGCTTGCAGCAGCTCCGGGCCCCTGGGGCCAGTGAGAGAGCAGAGTCTTTAGGAAGTGCTCCATCTTGCATCAACCTTAATTCAGCTGCAGTGAGGCCACTGGAGTGCAGTGAGTGCGGGCATCTGACGCCAGCCTTGCCTGACCAGACCAGCCCATATCATGTCCAGCATGGTGATGGTCCGGACACAACGAGGTTAGAGTGACAAGGATTGAAAAGTTTGATCCTGACTAGAAATGAGCGAGCATACTTGTCCGAGCTTGATGCTCGTTCGAGTATTAGGGTGCTCGAGATGCTCGTTACTCGAGACGAGCACCACACGGTACTCGTCTCGATTAAACGAGCACTGACCATTGAATTCAAGGGAGCCGGCAATACAGCCGGCTCCATTGAAAGCAATGGGCTGCCGGCGATCGCAGGATGAATTGTCGGGAAGGGCTTAAATATATAAGCCCTTCCCTGCAATTCATCCAGAAATGTGTAAAAATAAAAAAAAATATACTCACCTTGTCCCGGCAGAACGATGTTAGCCCATTGAATTCAATGGAGTCGGCAATACAGCCGGCTCCATTGAAAGCAATGGGCTGCCGGCGATCGCGGGATGAATTGTCGGGAAGGGCTTAAATATATAAGCCCTTCCCTGCAATTCATCCTAAAATGTGTAAAAATAAAAAAAATATATATACTCACCTGGTCCCGGCAGACGGAGTTCAGCGCAGCCGGCAGCAGTCCTCCTGAACTGCTCTGAACAGCTGTGAGTAGTATTCAGCAGCCGGGGAACTTGAGATGCAGCCCAACATGTAGCCCCTCGCCTGCCCTATCCGTTGCTGTGTCGTTCCCATCACTTTCTTGAATTTCCCAGATTTTCACACATGGAAACCTTAGCGAGCATCGGCGAAATACAAAAATGCTCGGGTCGCCCATTGACTTCAATGGGGTTCGTTACTCGAAACGAACTCTCGAGCATCACTGAAAGTTCGACTCGAGCAACGAGCACCCGAGCATTTTGGTGCTCGCTCATCTCTAATCCTGACCGTTTCACTATTAAGGCACCACAAGCAACTCCTTTGTCCCTTGCTGAAAGTCTTGGTGTTTGGGGTGCACACCCAGGCTCCCCAAATTGTTGTATCGTTTGTTTAATATTGTCATACAGTATTATAGTATATGTCTTTTAAAGGGGGAGGTACACAGTGCATGAACAAACGACCAGGGCCTTCATAGAGGAATGTAGGACTGCGGTGGGGAGTCAGGATCCTGGATTCCAGTTGCGAGTCTCCCCAGCTCCTACAGGGCAGGTATCCCTGCAAACCGATTCAGTCTGTGTTGGCAAGAAGGGAAATATCACAGCGGCATTTCTGCAACAACCGGCTTGGGTGACCGCCCTCAGGAAAAGACGGACCTTTCTTCCGGTGAACTGAACTGAAGTTAATTGTCTGCTGGCAGAAGGATTTCTATTGTTCCCTGCGGTTTATACTGCTGTTTAAGTAACGCCGCCCTGGCGAATATAACTGGCGTTGGAATTGTTACCAATCCTACTGAATAAAACATGGCAGTGTGATACTGCTTTGTGTATTTTTTGTGAAAGGTTTTATCATGCTCCAGAAGCCAAGACCCAGGGCCCAGGTAATGCCACTGTCCCCTGGGAAGTGCATGTGGACTCCAGCTGGTTCCAGGCACCTCAAGTTGGTCCATCTCCATGAGCCAAGTGGACCCAGTTCTGGAGGTCCTTCCCGAATCTGAGCCCCATCATACATTGGCATCATAGTTTCTTTTATGGTGTCCATCTTGTCCAACACGTTTTCTTATAGTTTAGGCCTTTACAGTTCCAGCTTTAAAGAAAAAAAATCTGTGTATTTCCCCTTCCACAGATGTCCCGTGCCCTGGAGAGCGTGCACGTCGTCTGCAACACCTGACCAACCATTGCCTCCAAGGAGACAAACAGGGTCTTTCTTCTGGTAGGGCAAGTAGACCTCTGACTCAGAAACACATCAGCTAAAGCTTGTCCGGGTGAAGCAGTTGAAAGCAATTGCCCCTTCTGACCTTATTATAATGCGACCCTGCCAGTTACTACGTTTAAGTGAGTAATAATGGGACTCAAGCCCTAAAGACATTGATTTCTACCATTGGCCTCGACCACTAAGTATAACATGTAATAACAGAGCACTAAGCAGAACATGTAAGCAACTCTGGATGATTAAAGAATTGCTCTGCTTCTGACTATTCCTTATTCTTACAAGGGACAAAAACGAAAAAAATGATCAAAAAGCGCAGCAATCAGCTAGAATCAGTTGGAAAATCTGGCAATAAGTGTTCCTTGCAGCGCTCCCACAGGGGGAAAATAAATATTACATGCTGTGCATTCATATCAATGTATTGTTTGTGTTATGCAAGGAAGGATGGGTCCTCCAGAGACCAACTTTTGTAAACCCCTTTCAAATCTGGATGAGAGATGAGATCCTGCAGAGGAGACTTGTGGGAGGGTATTGCACACATGGTGGAGAGAGCAAGGCAGGTTATCTTTTTGGGGTTTTTATTCCACTCAACCATAGAAAAACAACAATTTTGGTGAAAGGGAATGCGTTGAGACCCAGGAGTTCTAACCATACTGGCCTGCAGTGGAGCAACTATTCTACCTAACCTATGTGCCTCCATGGGTCTCCAAAGGACTGTGACTGCACCAGCAAACCACAGCAGGCGTGCATGATAGGGCCTCACAGGACTCGGCACCTGGTGAACTAGTCTTCTACAGTCTGGCATGTTTCCCTTCCCAGAATTAGTTCTTCTGCATATGGTTAGTCTACAGGAGGAGGAATTAGCAGGAGCTTTCGTCCTACAGTTCTTTCAAGGTCTCTCCTCTTAGTCCTCTCATCTCCACTGGCACTGCCTTGTTGTCCACCTTTCTAGCCCACAATGTTCCCACCCAAGTACCCATCCATGCAGTCTTTCAGGCTGCTGTTTAGGGGAACCTTCACGGCGACTGGCTTCAATGCGATTCCCAGTCACATCATGCATCCCATTCCTTATTCCCCACAGGATCTGAAAGACAGGGGAGCACATAATAGGCTACCACTGGGGGAGCTTTAGCCTCATGAGACCTCGCCCCCTGTATCAACATAGGATTCTCTAATAGAGTATAGGAAGATGAGTTCTCTAAGCTGGACAACCCCTTTAAGGTGTCAATGCACTCACATGCAATGTAGAAGAAGCCATGTGTTCAGCATACTAATAATAATATAATAATCTTTATTTGTATAGCGCCAACTTGTATAGCGCCAACTTATATACTAATCACCTTTCACATCACTAATTATGGGCAAATAATGGCTAAGAGTAGAGTGTAGCCGTATATAGCGCTAACTGAGGTGGATACAGCGGGAAGCAGGGTTATGTTATATAATCTGCGCCTCAGAGATGTCAGTGATTATAATCTGTAGTCAACAGAGGAGCTTCTATTGTCTGTCTAGCCTATAACAACATCCTAAACGCCACTCAGATTAATTCTGAATGCTCTCTATATTTGCTCTCTGTGTTGCAAGCATTATATAATAGCCACCCCCCCATAAAAGCGCTCTCATTCTGATTCTGTACTTAGATAACAAAAATTATGTGCAATTATCTAACGAGGCCTCATTACCTCCGAGCTTCTCAGATTAATTTCCTTGGCATTGATTGAGTCATTTGTAGGATATTCGGTTGCTAATTAAAGTATTCGTCTGATTCACTAAAAAACATTATTTGTATTTTTAATCTTTTTTTTTTATTTCAAGTTTTCTTTTTTGTGAATTTTTTATATTCTTTATTTTATTTTCTATGCTTGCTTTTTCTTGGAATCGTTTCTTTTTTCAAATGTTTTGTGTATTTTTTACTTCTCTTTTGTGGCATTTCATTATTTTTTACACTTCTGTTATTTGTTTTAACATAAATAAGCACAAAAATGTAAATATATTTTGTATTCTTCATTTTATTTTAGATTTTTTTCTTGTGAATTTTTTGTAGTCTCATTTTTTAGGGTTTTTTTTTTGCTTTTTCTTGGGATTTTTTTATTGTAATTTCTTATGTATTTTTTCCTTTTTCTGACTGTTTTTTTACTTACGTTCTTTTGAGGGTTATCTTTTTCCGCTTTCTCTTTCTATTGGTGTTTTCTTTTACTTTCTATTTTTGCTTTGTCTTAGAGTTTTTTTTACTTGTTTTCTAATTTTTATGTGCTTTTTTTCTTTTCTTCTTTATTTTATTAACTTTTATGCTTACTATTTTTAGTGTATTTTTCCGATTTTGTCTTTTTTTTGGGCGAGGAATTTGTTTTATTTTCTGTATTTGCTTTTTCTTTTAAATTTTTTCTAATGTTTTACACCTTTTTACTTTTGCTATTTTATGATCCTTTTATACTTACTTTTCTAAATTTGTTCTTTTTGTGATCTTTTGGCATTTTAATGGGATTTTTTTCCTTTCTTTGCTCTCGTTGTGGGAAAAGAGTGAATTTCCCACAAAATGATTGTTCTTAGGAGAATACTAGATTTTTCCTCGTAGAAGGCGGCCATGTCACATGCAACACTTGTCTGTTCCTCCAATTTTCTAGCTACAAATAGTAGTTTGATCTCATGTGCGGTTGCTATGGGAACATTTTGGTTATTTCCGGTAGAAATGTTTCCATCTATTTTAACCGGAGCTCCAATTTTTTTCTTCTGCTTCTAATGACAAACATCTGTTCCGCTGCATATCTTCTTTCTTTCCACGGCAGAATGTGTGTCAGATGACTTCATCCTTTCAGCAAACAGTGACTCTTGGTATTTATCTTATGTCGTCTTGTATTTTAAGTCATTTCACTGAGTCTATGTGAACGGCGCTGTGTGTAAATAAGAGGGTCATGCACACAACGCATGGCCAATCTGCTCCAGGCAAGAAGGAAGTGAACGTTCCTCAGGCACATGACCCCTTAGAGGAAATGCAATCTAATAAAGGAACATTCACAGGAAATCATTTTTATTTTAGGCTATTTTGTGCATCTCTTTTCAGTGCCCTTTGACCTCTCTTGTCAACTTGAGAAGAACTTTTTGAGATGGGTGAGTTGAGTTGAGCTGGTCAGAAGCTTTTATCTATTCAGCAACAAATTAGGCATCACTGGCAGTCACAGCTAAATCAAATTAGCCATTACATTTCCAAGTACCAGATATCTTATTGGACTGTCATGTGGTTGATAGAACTGAACTCACGTTAGGGTGGACCCAATAGACGGTTGGGTTTTCTCCCTATCCTCCAGGGTGGCTACTGGACAGGGGCTCTGATGAGCCACTGCTGGCAGCATGATATGATCCACTTGCACTTCATCCAACCCTATTGTTGGTGTCATCGTAGCTTTGCCATCACACTCCGGCAGAGCGCCTCCCGGTCAGGTTCTGGCCACACTGACATTGGTTGTGGCTGGTGCTGGATTTCTGTAAACTCCTGGTGTCCAAACTCTGTTACCCTTGAGCTCCTAGGGTATGAAATGGGTGCTTTCTCTGCAGACATGTCTAATACTTCTCAACTGTTTAATGATAAATGGAGAAAAACAGCAACATGCCAGATGATCCGCAATGAGGTGTAACAGTCCTGTAACCAGGTAAAACAGTCCTCTGTATCAAAGTTCATAGTCCTGGGAACTTGGTAAATTAGCACAGTCCTCTGTAACAGAGCCATTCACTGGTGCTATGAAAGTCCATATGCCTACCGCTGGTTTCTTTTCAGTAGCTATTTGCTGCTGCGGCTGGTGGAATCTATAGTCCAGTTGAATTCAGACTACTTACTCAATGCCCGTAGGGCTATAGGGAAACCTGCCTTGCTTGGCTGTCCGTAAGACTTCCTTGCTCAGCAGCCTTTGCGGATCGCCTTAGATGTGTGCTCTCACCAGAAGGTCTACTGCACTCTTTTCCACCCAGAAACTGGGCCAGACTCTACTCCTCCCATGGGGTCCTCAAAAGGAAACTCATGCACAAATACTGAAACAATGTACTACAGTTGTAACAAAGTATTTCCCCCTTACAGGTAGGAGTTATGGGGCCTGTCACGTTATAATATCTTACAAACATCATAAACACTTTGAACTTGAGGGCATATCTGTGCCCAGTAGGCAGCAGTGCCGGACAGATGTGCAACCTGTGAAGCTGCACAGATGCCTCGTAGATAAGTGGGTTCCTGTGCCACCTAAGGCCCCCTGTCTACAGCAGTGATGGAATATCGCTAGCTAGCAGGGGGGGAGAGCTTTACATAAAGGCTCCGCCTGCAGCGATGACAGAATAGCGCTTCATCCTCCAGATCTGGCCACAATAGGTGAAGAGTGTGTGGGGGGAGGTTCTGCTTAGAGTTTGCAATTTCAGAGTTTGCGGGAGATTTTTTGTGCCCTGCAGGTTCAATATACAATGGCTGGAGCTGTGCCACAGCTTCTCACCCTCAGGCAGAGACAGAAGCACAGATAGGGGCAGAGACTGGAAAGGCCTGATCTAAAGTGGCAGTCTTTCCATGCTGGGAGAGCTGCCCACCAAGAGAGGGATCAAAGGGTCCCGATGTACATGGGGGCTGAAGACTGCAACCTGGCGGCATCCCTGGTGTGAAGCACCCTGCAGCCCATGGGTGAAAATGGAATGTCCCTCACTGCAGCGCAGAACACAAAGGTGGCGGTGCTGAAGACTTGTACTGGACGACGATAAAAGAGAAACAGAGCAGCGAGAGTTGAAGCATAGAAGCGCGAGTGGACTATGACCTCTGTGTTTGGGTGAGAGAACATCCCTGATCAGATATGGGGTAAATGGGTTTATGGGACTGTGTAAGCGTAAAGGGTTATTATGGCACAAGTCCTTGCAAGGGTTGATAGTATGTGTGACATGTAAGAATACGGTCTCACACGCATAGGCTTATTTGGCCCGCATATTATGCATGTATGTTTCACGCTCGTAATAAGTAGTGCTAAAAGCCCAATGATTTCTATTGGCCCACTCACACCTGCGCTTTTTCACGTGCTTGGAAAAAAAATGCAGCATGTCCTATTTTGGTGCATAAGCCACACTTATTGCCTCAAAAAAGGTGCCGGCATGTTCCGTGCCTCGCCCGCTAACTTCTTATACCTAACAGGAAAAAAACTAATAGATTCAAACTCCTCTTTGTATAAACGCAGACACAAACAAAGAAAACCACTTGGCTGCGGCAGCAGAGCTCCAAAAAGCACAACCTCGCTCCACCAGAGCTGAGACAATCATCAGCAGCTCCCAGATCCAGGAGCTGACCTAAATAAGGAGCAATGCAATTTGATTGGACAGACAGAACTCCACAAATATTAGGGTAACACCCACATGGAAATTCAGAAACAGGGAGGAACACTAAGGGGATACAGACAAACGACAGAAGGACACCTAAAGCAAAGACAAACCCCAGAAACATAAACCTTAAATTGGAACAAAGTGGCCAATCTGTCTACTTGACAAGGGCCCTGCACCACGACCCCGTCAGGGGCCACGGAGCGTGATGTTGTCTATGGAAGCTCTAGGGTCCATTTATAGTTAATCCATAAACTTCTCACCACAAACCAACCTCACTGCGGCCGAGACACATTCACACCAAGCCAAGTGAACCTCGTCAGGACCTGCCTAAAACAAACCCTACCACTGCAGGGGGTTGTATCGGCAGCCTTCTGAAGGGCCCCAGGGCTGCCATAACTGATGCCGGTGGAACGTCTTGATAGACTGCCTGCTGGAACATAATATATTCCACCTCCCAAAAAACACAAAAAAGTCCTAAAAAAAGGTGTTTATATCCCAAAATAGCAACAATATAAAACTACTTGAAGAAAAAAAAGAATCACAGAAAGCGGCTATATACTCACTGATATACTGATACAAGAGGGAGGTAGAAGCACCACAACCCCCAGCATGCACTGCTATATGGAGGAGCTGCCGCAGCGGTGCAGGAACTGATGAACAACCCCTCACACACAACTTCCTTATACTAAGGGGGCGGCTGCTAAGTACTATACCTGCTGTAGTAGGGCATAGTCAGACTGGCCTGCAGAGGGTGCTAGATAGGCAGTCTGGTACCTGGAGAAAGGAAAAGTAAAGGTTAACACCTGATGGGTGTAGCAGGTAGTGGCTACAAAAGAGCCAGTTACAGCCAGAGAGACACTGGCTGAGAGAGACAGAGAGGCGGTGAAGGCAGTCACATTAGGAACTTGCAGCCTGAGGTCCGGTGTGGACCAGTTGGGTCTGTCACCCTGTCTGACAGAGGAAGACGCCCCAGTAGGGGTTAGTGTCAGGAGCCTGTGGGTTGTGAACCCTAAAGCTATTTTGGACTGTGTATAATTTATGATGTGTAGAGATAAGTGAGCACACTGGTCTGAGCTTGATGCTCGTTCAAGTATTAGGCTACTCGAGTCGAGCACCATGCGGTACTCAAGAAAATTTCATTTCCCTTCCCCGAATATTTAGCGCCATTTTTTAGCCAATAAGCATTTAGGGAAGTCATTACCACTTCCTGTGACGTGCCAACCCTGTGCACGTCTAGAGGAGTGATCAGGTGACCGCTGAGTACTTAAGATGATGCCGCTCGCGGCTCGCCTCAGACGCATGCTGGCAGAGGTTAGGGAAAGAGCTGCTGCTAAGATAGTGTAACAGGGTAAGAGGAATGGTCTGGAGTGGAAGGTATGTGTCACAGAGGTTATTAGCCTCTGTGAGGTAGTCCCGTCCTCTTCCACTCCAGGCCAGATCTTACCACCTGTCCAGCCTGCCATTGAAGGAGACAGGTGGAAGGTAGAGGGAGGTGTGTGTATGCCTGGGAGATACAGGCTGCAGTTTTGTTGTGACTTCCACTGTGAACAGAGAGAGGCGCTGTGGACGAGGCGCTACCTAGTTGCAGCAGGACCCCTGGAGGGGATACACCTGCCCTTGGACTAGAGCCTGAGAGAGTGAAGGCATAAGGACCAGCAGCGCTCTGGACATCCACAGGTCTGTGCACCTCTAAGGACTTGTATGGTTTTCCTTAGCTGAGGATTTACCTGCGTCACCTCCGGACTGAGGAGGGTTAAACCTGAACAGAGACTTTTGTGTTGCTATCATTTACTATTCATCTGGAGATCCAGTTATTTATGTTTCTGTTAAAGACTGTGTAAATAAACCAAAAGAAACAAAAAGTGACGGTTTGGAGTGCTTTTTAACCCCCGCTGTGCTACGATAAGGAAAGTGCTAGTGTAGGGTGCGGTTAGGCATGGATCCTGACATCAAGAACCCAATAGTCCTTCTTAGTGCTAATCCTCATTTTGTGCATTACTTTTTTGGCTGGCTTTTTTCAAGCATCTAGACCTGTGTTGAGATTATCTCACATTTAACATTCTCTGTGTGGGCTGAATTAGCCGCAGTTATCAGCACTATCCATCGTGTTAATTTTTTCAACCACTCCATACAGCCTCTCTCATCTATAACTCTCTGTGAGCGGTGAATTACCCCTAGGTATCAGCGCAAGACAGCGGTTTAATTTTTTCTGTCACAGCATAGAGCCTCCGTTATCTACAAGTCTCTGTGTGCGGTAACTCAGCCCCAGTTCTCAGCGCTATACAGTGGGTTAATTTATTTGAGCCCTGCTCTATCCCTTATCCGACTTGATGAGGAGTAGGGGTAAGGGTCGAGGACGTGGACGCGGGCGTCCAAGTGAGGGAGTGGGCACAGGCCGAGGTCTTGGGCGTGGTGAATCACAGCCGGCTGCTGCGGGATTAGGAGAGAGGCAAGTTTCTGGGCTCCCCAGCCTCATATCACAATTTACGTGTCCGCGAGGAAGTCCTTTATTACAAACAGAGCAGTGTGAGCAGGTCCTGTCATGAATAGCAGAAAACGTGTCCAGCAATGTATCGACCACCCAGTCTTCTACACAGTCCACTACTCCCGGCCTAGGGCCTGCAACTCTGAATCCTCTGGCTGCTCCTCCTTCCTCCCAGCCTCGTCACTCTAGGAAAATGACAGATTCCGAGCAGGCAGACTCCCAGGAACTGTTCTTGGGTCCCTGCCCTTAGTCGGAAAAAACGTTTCCTTACCCATGTGAGCAGTTTGTTGTGACCGATGCCCAACATTTGGAACTTTCACAGAGTTCGGATGATAAGGCTGGGGACTTCTGGCAACTGTCTTAAGAGCTTTTTGTGGATGAGGATGATGAGACACAGTTGTCTGTCAGTGAGGTTGTAGTAAGGGCAGTAAGTCTGAGGGAGGAGCGCACAGAGGTTTCAGGGGAATAGCAGCTGGAAGATAAGGTGACTGACCCCACCTGGCTTTCTAAGCCTACTGAAGACAGGGCTTCAGAGGGGGAGGCAAGTGCAGCAGCAGGACAGGTTGAAAGAGGCAGTGGGGTGGCCAGGGGTAGAGGCAGGGCCAGAGCAAAGAATCCCCCAACTGTTCCCCACAGCACCCCCTCACAGCAAGCCTCCGTGCAGAGGGCTAGGTGTTCGAAGGTCTGGAGGTTTTTTAGTGAGAGTGCGGGCGAATGACGAACAGTGGTGTGCAACCTGTGCCGCACTAAGATCAGCCGGGGAGCTACCACTAACAGCCTCACCACCACCAGCATGTACAGGCATATGATGGTCGAGCACCCCACAAGGTGGGAAGAAGGCCATTCACCGCCTTCAGGTCACACCACTGCCACTTTCCCTGTGCCCCAACCTGGCACACAGATCCAATACCCCTTCCAGGATGCAGGTATGAGTGCCTCCCGGCCTGCACCCACACCCTCACCTCCATGGTCCTCCATTGCCTCCAGCAATGACTCCTAGCGCAGCGTTTAGCTGTCGCTAACACAATCGTTGAAGCGAAAGCTCACATACGCCGCCACCCACCCGCATGCAATCTATAAACGTGCATATTGCAAAATTACTCAGCCTGGAGATGCTGCCATACAGGCTAGTCGAAACGGAGGCTTTCCGCAACATGATGGCGGCGGCGGTCCCTCGGTATTCGGTTCCCAGTCTCCACTATTTTTCCTGGTGCGCCGTCCCCGCCCTACACCTGCACCTCTCACGCAACATAAACCGTGCCCTCACTAACGCGGTAACTGGGAAGGTCCACGTAATGATGGACATGTGGAGAAGTGCTGGCGGGCAGGGACACTACATCTCCCTGACGGCACATTGGGTGAACTTGGTGGAGGCTGAGACCGAGTCAGACCCTGGGACCATTCACGTGCTACCCACACCAAGGATAGTGGGTTCTACCTCGGTGATGGTTTCTCCGGCATATTATGCCACCTCCTCCAAATCCCCCCTCCTCCTCCACCCCCTCCACCTCTCAATTAAGAAGTGTGAGCATGTCGCCAGCAGTTGGTAGTGCGAGGCGCAGCAGCACTGCAGTGGGGAAGCGTCAGCAGGCCGGCTGAAACTACTCAGCTTAAGTGACAAGACGGGTTTTACGGAGCAGACCGATCTCTGGCTTTTGCCGCTGAACCTCCAACCAGGCATGATCGTGTGTGACAATGGGCGTATCCTGGTGGCGGCTCTGCAGCTTGGCAGTCTCACACATGTGCCATGCCTGGCCCACGTCTTTGATCTGGTGGTTCAGCGCTTTCTGAAAAACTACCCCCACTTGTCTGACCTGCTCGGCAAGGTGCGCCGCGTATGCGCACATTTCCGCAAGTCCACCACAGATGCTGCCACCCTCAGGACACTGCAACATCGCTTGCAGCTGCCAGAGCACCGACTGCTGTGCAATGTGCCCACGCGCTGGAATTCTATGCTGCACATGTTGGCCAGGCTTTACGAGCAGCGTCGAGCCAATGTAGAATACCAGCTGCAACATGGCTGTTGGCCTGGTAGTTAGCCACCCCAGTTGTTCACAGAGGAGTGGGCATGGATGGCAGACATCTGTCAGGTCCTAGGAAACGTTGAGGAGTCTACCCAAATGGTGAGCGGCGATGCGGCCTTTATAAGCGTAACCATCCTGCTGCTTTGCCTGCTGAGAAATTCACTGCTAAGCATAAAGGCCAATGCTTTGCGGTTAGAAAAGGAGATGGGGGATGACAGTATATCACTTGATAGCCAAACCACCCTCACGTCTGTATCTCAGCGTGTTTTGCAGGAGGAGGAGGGGGAGGGGGAGGATGAGAGGGAAGAGACTGCTGCTCACACTGCAGAGGGTACCCATGCTGCTTCCCTCTCATCTGTTCAGCATGTATGGGCTGAAGAGGAGGAGGATCATGAGTCATCCTGCTAGTGAAGGCAGCGATGCATTGCGTACTGGAACTCTGGCACACATGGCTGACTTCATGTTAGGCTGCCTTTCCCATGACCCTCGCGTTAGACGCATTCTGGCCAGCATGGATTACTGGGTGTTCACCCTTCTCAACCCACGGTATAAGGATAACCTTTACACTCTCATTCCCGAAGAAGAAAGGAGTACGAGAGTGATGCAATACCACACGGCCCTGGTGGAAAAAGTGATGCTAAAGATCCCATTTGACAATACTAGCAGTAGAGGACGTACCGTATATTCCGGCGTATAAGGCGACGGGACGTATAAGACGACCCCCCAACTATCACCTTATACGCTGGGAATACAGCGGAGAAAAAAAAATCATTACTCACCTCCCCCGGCGTTCTGCGGTGCTGCTGCAGGCTGTCGCTCCCTCCTGGTCCGCGGCAGAGCATTGCTTTCTGGACGCAGGGCTTGAAATCCCCGCCTCCAGAAAGCTAATACTGTGATTAGCTAACACAGCCAATCACAGCCATTCAATGACATCATTGAAAGCTGTGATTGGCTAAAACACACGTGCCTTCAGCCAATCACAGCCATTCAATGATGTCATTGAATGGCTGTGATTGGCTGACGGCGTGTGTTAGCTAATCACAGTATTAGCTTTCTGGAGGCGGGGATTTAAAGCCCCGCATTCAGAAAGCAATGCTCTGCCGGGGACCAGGAGGGAGCGACAGCCTGCAGCAGCGCCGCAGAATGCCGGGGGAGGTGGGTAATTTATTTTATTTTTTTGACACTTTCTTTTTTTTGTATTACCGGCGTATAAGACGACCCCCGACTTCAGAGCAGATTTTTCGGGGTTCAAAAGTCGTCTTATACGCCGGTATATACGGTACTTTATTGGGCCAACTAGCAGGGGAGGCGTAGGGATCAGGCAGCATGTCCAGTGCAGGCAGGGGAACATTCTCCAAGGCCTTTGCCAGTTTTATGGCTCCCCAGACAGACTGTGTCACCGCTCCCCAGTCGGAGGGAACAGTGTAAAAAGATGGTGAGGTAGTACATAGCTGACCGTACCACCGTCCTCCGTGATCCCTCTGCTCCATACAACTATTGGCTGTCAAAACTGGACACGTGGCACAAACTTGCACTGTACACCCTGGAGGTGCTGGCCTGCTCTGCCGCTAGCATGTTATCAGAGAGGGTGTTTAGTACTGCTGGGGGGATCATTACGTATAAGCGTACCCACCTGTCAACTGACAGCGCTGAGAGGCTTACACTCATTAAGATGAACAAAGGCTGCATTTCCCCAGACTGCTCTTCTCCACTGGTGGAAAGCAGCGGAACATAAAGATTCTTTCAGCTTGAACAGGAGAACCATGCACCCTCTATCACCCTAAAAAAAGGGTAGAAGTTGCTTGGTTTATCCCTCTCGGATCTTCCTCCTCCTCCTCCAAACCCAGCATGCCAGCACGGTGAACAGCCAATTTTTCAGAGGGCCTAAAGGCTCTGTAAAAACAATTTTTTTTTCGGAGGGCTGCCTCCAGGCTCTGTTATATAATTAAGCAAGTACGAGCTGTATCTTTAAAAAATGTTTCTGGGTTTCACTTGCACATGGGTAAACCAATTTTTCATGGGCACACCTGTACTCTTGGAACATATACTTTTTCGGGCTTCGCCTATACTAGGAGCAAACCAAGTTTTACGGGCTTAGTCCAAAGTCATAGCGAACAAATGTTTCTTGGCTTCGCCTATACTCACTGCAAACCAATTTTTCGGGCCTTCGCCTACACTCTTGCTACAGAAATGTTTGAGGGGTCCGACTATACTCTTGCTACAGAAATGTTTCATGGGTTCGCCTATACTCTTGCTACAGAAAGGTTTCAGGGGTTCGTCTATACACTTTGCTACAGAAATGTTTTTGGGTTCCGCCTATACTACTTGCTACTGAATTGTTTCTGGGGTCCGCCTAAACACTTGCTGCAGAAATGTTTCTGGAGTCCGCCTATACACTTGCTACAGAAATGTTACAGGGGTCCGAATATACTCTTGCTACAGAAAGGTTTCATGGGTCCGCCTATACACTTGCTACAGGAATGTTTTTGGGTTCCGCCTATACTCTTGCTACTAAATTGTTTCTGGAGTCCGCCTATTCTCTATCTACAGAAATGTTTCTCGCTATATTCTCGCTACAGAAAGGTTTGAGGGGTCCGCCTATACTCTTGCTAAATAAATGTTACTGGGTCCGCCTATACTCTTGCTACATAAATGTTTCTGGGTTCCGCCTATACTCTTGCTACTAAATTGTTTCGGGGGTCCGCCTATATACTTGCTACAGAAACGTTTCAGGGGTTTATCTATACTATTGCTACTGAAATGTTTCAGGGGTCCGCCTATACTCTTGCGACAGATAGTTTTGAGGGGTTCGCCTATACTCTTGCTGCAGAAATGTTTCAGGGGTCCGCCTATACTCTTGCGACAGATAGTTTTGAGGGGTTCGCCTACACTCTTGCTCCAGAAATGTTTCAGGAGTCAGCCTATACTCTTGCTGCAGAAATGTTTCAGGGGTTCGCCTATACACTTGCTACAGAAATGTTACTGGGTTCCACCTATTCTCTTTCTACGGAAATGTTTCAGGGGTTCGCCTATACTCTTGCTACAGAAATGTTACTGGGTTCCACCTATACTCTTGCTACAGAAATGTTTCAGGGGTTCGCCTATACACTTGCTACAGAAATGTTTCAGGGGTTTACCTATACTCTTGCTACAGAAATGTTTTCAGGGGTCCGCCTATACTATTGTTTCTGAAATGTTTCATGGGTCCGCCTATTCTCTATCAACAGAAATGTTTCAGGGGTCCGCCTATTCTCCTGCTACAGAAAGGTTTGAGGGGTTCGCCTATACTCTTGATACAGAAATGTTCTAGGGGTCCGCCTATACACTTGCTACAGAAATGTTACAGGGGTCCGCCTATTCTTTATCTATGGAAATGTTTCAGGGGTCCGCCTATACACTTGCTGCAGAAATGTTTCAGGGGTCCACCTATACACTTGCTACAGAAAGGTTTGAGGGGTTCGCCTATACTCTTGATACAGAAATGTTCTAGGGGTCCGCCTATACACTTGCTACAGAAATGTTACAGGGGTCCGCCTATTCTTTATCTATGGAAATGTTTCAGGGGTCCGCCTATACTCTTGCTAAAGAAATGTTTCAGGGGTTCGCTGATACTCTTGCTACAGAAATGTTTCAGGGGTTCGCCTATAATCTTGCTACAGAAATGTTTCAGGGGTTTGCCTATACTCTTGCTACAGAAGTGTTTCAGGGGTTCGCCTATACTCTCACTACAGAAATGTTTCAGGGGTCCACCTATAATCTAAAGAAATGTTTCAGGGGTTCGCCTATACTCTTGCTACAGAAATGTTTCAGGGGTCCACCTATAATCTAAAGAAATGTTTCAGGGGTTCGCCTATACTCTTGCTACAGAAATGTTTCAGGGGTCCGCCTATACTCTTGCTAAAGAAATGTTTCAGGGGTTCGCCTATACTCTTGCTACAGAAATGTTTCTGGGGTCTGCCTCTGCTGTGGGTGCACAAAGGCTTTGCCATTGCGTTGTACAGCTATCTGACACATACACAAAATGAATTGGGCAGAAGTGTGGGCAGAGGCCGAGGTCCTGGGTGGGGTGAAACTCTGCCATGTTTGGGCATTTTATTTCCTTCCTGTTTAATACTGTCTTGGGGTTTCATGGGCTCGCCTATGCTGTGGGTGCACAAAGGTTTCCCAGCGCGGTGTCATGCTGTCTGGCGGAAATACACTGAATGACTTGGGTAGGGCGCAGAAGGCTTTCCCATTGCGGTGTTCAGCTATCTGACACCTACACAGAATGAACTGTGTGGGTACACATGTTTTTCCCATAGCTATGTAACTCACAGCACTTTGGGTCACACAAGGTGGAGGCTAGGACCGAGCCTGACCCTGGGCCCGCTCACGTGCTTTCCACACAGAGGATTGCGGGTCCTACCTCGGTCACGGCTTCTCAGGCTTATTATGCCACCTCCTCCTGCTCCTTGGGCTCTGGAGATCAGCGCTGCTCGACATGTATTTGCTCACCTGTTACCACAGTTATCTGAGACACTGGTTTGGACCAATCAATAGAAGCGTAACTGAATTAATGAGACGTTCACAGCTGTACTACCATCCGAGTCCGCTTTATGCCTACGATTGCTGAAGGTGTGGGCAGTGGGGGGGAATGCAACTGTGCCAGGTTTGGCTTGTGGAATTTCTTTGAGGTTCATCCAGTCTTTGGAGCAATGAAAGGAACCGTAACTGATTTAATGAGACATTTACAGCAGCACTAGCATGCGAGTCCACTTTATGCCTACGATTGCTGAGGGTGTTGGCAGAGGGATCCCACTTATCACCTACCCTGCACATATCATACTGCTATGCATGTCCCATGACACCTTGTATTCCTTTATAAGGGTGAGGGGGGGGGGGGGGCGGGGGGGGGGCTCCCCTCTGCACATTCTGCTTTTGTTTCCTTACTCTGTAGTTGTTTTATGGTCATGACGTGTACTATGCACACAATTTTCTATTTCGATGGAGTCGCTCACAGCGTATTTTTTTTTACAATCACGTGAAACAATATGCAGCATGTGATATCTAGGTGCTTTAAAAGGTGTGTGTAAATACGCATGAAATATACTACAAGCCCGTATATTCACTTTGTAGTTCCGCACAATAGCAATGTGATTTGTGCATTCCTTTTTCGGATGTAGATACGCAGTGTATTTGCGCACACAAAGACTTGCCAGAGCAGCTGGTATACTCAGTGTATTCACACGACCAAATTACGCTTGCACTCGTGTGAATCAGCCCTCACTTGGGAGGCTCCTGGGAACAAGAACCATCCTGCAGCCCAATAACCCTGGTCCCCTGTCCCGCTGCCCGCATTGCCATCCCACTTGGCTGGACAAATAACATCTACAAATTTGAGTTGCACACTGGATAAGTTATCAGCTGGCATATTATTGGCACACTTCCCTCCAGACATACTGCTATTTAATGCTCTGCCACCTGGGTCTTGCCTCCATTCTTCTTACATAATAACAGCATCCCTGCCAGGGGTCGCCCTGTCCTCTCTAATGCATGCACATGAGCAGACAGGTCACTTTCCCCTACAAGATCAGCTCACTCCTCTGCTGCTGCTGTCACCCTTCTCTTGTGATCTGGCTGCTCACAGGGTATTCTCAATGATAACCCCGTCCACTGTAGTCTTAACCTCACCAATGCAGTCACATTGGTTGTTTGAAGGGCCCGCTCACCTGTTGGGATGTTGGACTATGTTCCACAGCTTGTTGGTGCATGAACTTAGAAGATCTTTGTGATTGAACTGAATATCATATATTAATTCTCCGGTATCACCCTCTCTGCATCGCTGTCCATATCAGTGGTCTTGGAACAGATTCTTTTCATTTTTCTGTAACTGTTAGTTCAAATCTTTCTTGCCTCAAGTTGCTGCATATGTGACATGATGATGTCAACTTTGGAAGTGGGGCCTTCCTCTCACTAGGAAAGCAACAATTGAAATCCCAGTGGAGTACCAGGTAGAGTTGTAGTGATACAGTAGTTAGTCATCCAGGCAGAACAGAACGATCATTGGTCTGGCGAGCTGCCGAAGGTTATACAGACCGGCACTGCTGACCCAGGTGGTGTTACAGAAGACCAAAAGACTTTAAGGGGTTGTCCCTCGGCGAAATAAAAAAAAAAAAAATTCTACATACCCCCACATTGTGCCCCGTTAAAAACAATCCCTTTGTTATTAAAAAAAAAAAAAAAAAAAAAATCGCTTACCTGCATCCCGGTTCAGGCAGTTTCTTCTTTTCTTCTTTTAAAGATGGCCGCCGGTCCTTTCCCAAGGATGCACCGCGGTTTTCTCCCATGGTGCACCACGGGTCTTCTCCCATGGTGCACCATGGATTATCTTCTCCTGTCTTGCGTTCCACTGCCGATTACAGCCACCTAATTGGCTGATCGGCACCACGTGACGGAGGTGGAGCTACGCAGACCAGCTCTCCAGCGCGAGCACGCCGGAGCGGCCCCATTCAACAGAGCAGAAGACCGGACAGCGCAAGCACGTCTAAAGAAGCCAGAAGATGCAGAAATTAGTCAGAGACATGGAGACGTGGACGCCAGCAACGGAGGGGGTAAGTGAATAACTTCTGTATGGCTCATATTTAATGCACGATGTATATTATAAAGTGCATTAATATGGCCATACAGAAGTGTATACCCCCACTTGCTGCCGCGGACAACCCCTTTAACAAAGACTGTGTTGCCCCTGAACCAACTCCTGAACCACTGCTGCACCAGCCATCATTGTATCCAGCATCCGATTGCCCTGATCGGTTATTGTGATAGTTCTGGTGTTCCTGTGCAGCGTCCGAGGAGCGGGCCCCAGCCTAGGAGACAGCGGGGTAGAGTAGTTCACTTGTCACAGTGGCTCTACCGCCTCCCACCTGGAGGGTAACCAGGGACATGTCCAAGGGGCGCAGGCAGACTATATTAAATAGGGAAACACATGAGTGGATTACCTGAGTCCTTCTTGTCACTCGTGACGCCATTGTTCCTTCCTTTGTGGTGATCTGTCTGGGGAATAAATAAGAGTCCACACATGGGGTAGAATTCTTAAGGCCAAACCCGGGAACAGTTGGTGAAGTCATTTACTGAGAAACTTGAAATAACAATTTACAACAGTCTTCTTTACATCCACCAGCAAATTAGTGAGGCTTCACAACACATAAAACGATGTCTAATAGTAACCCCTTCTGACACTAATCCATCACATAAGTCACTGCCATAAGCACAGGGATGTTTAGATCTCCTTCCACTGCTTCCCACAAAATCAGCAGAGTCCTGTCCTGAAATGCTTAGTAAGTCGTGCTCCTTCTACAGTTACCTCCCACTCATCTATAGATATAAAGGCGAAAGTCCTCGCTGACTGACTCACTGACTGACTCGCCACTAATTCTCAAACTTCTCTCTGTCGTACAAAAATGAAATTTGGCACAAGCATTCTTTAGGTCCTAAATAGGAAAAGTAAAAGGGTCAAAACTTGAAAATTCAACGCTAAGTGCAAAAGTATTGGCACCCCTATGTAATGTAACTTTCCGGTGTCATATAAGCATGAAATTTGGCGCAAGCATTCTTTAGGTCCTAAATGAGGAGAGCGGGAGCGGTGGCACATTCTGCAGAGGGACATCGGTACATGCAGCCTGAGGAGAATCTAAAAAGGCCTCCTGAAAGGCCCCAGGGGTGTCTCGGTAGATTGCCTATTAAGTTATCCTCTTGGGGTGGCTTGATCAAAGCATCGCTAGTTGTGGTCTAGTTGGGGACTAAAAGAAAATGTGAATATGAGATCAATAAAGTATTATTAATTGTAAAAAAAAAGTAATAAAAGTTTAAATCCCCCCCTTTTGTCATATCTATAATAAATCTAAATCACAAAACAAAAATACACATTTGATATCGCTGCGTCCGTAAAAGTCCAATCTATCAAAGTAGCACATTATTTATTCCTCCAAACGTGTCACAGCAGCAACACACCAAATCCCTCTTGGGAGAGCAGAGAAAGTTAAGCACGCTGCACCTCTAGGGATGGATCGGGCCTGGGCATCCATATATCAACAGTCAAAAATATGCTAGAAAGAGCAGATCCTCACATTGGGGTCTTCAAGTAAAATCCTTCATTCTGCACACAGAATCCACTGCATGGCTCCCCTTCATCCACCTGCAGCGGTCTGTGTCAAGCATATACAGGTACACCTAGATAGCTCCGTAAATATAACACCCACCACCAATCACATAATCAAGATTAAAAAAACACGGTACCAACAGAAACTAAAGGACATCTCACAAAAAATGAGCCCCGCACAACTATGACGACGGGAAATAACAAAGTTATTACGCAGAAGATGGCAGCAGGAAATAAAAAAAATACAAATACTACAGCAAAAGAACAAAACTATACAAGTTTGGTATCGTAGTAATCGTACCGACCCACAGAATATAGTTATCAGGTCAGTTTTGTTGCAGTTTGTGCGCCGTAGAAACAAAACGCACTAAAAGACGGCAGAATGTTGTTGTTTTTTTTTATTATTTTACTCCACTTAGAATTTTGTAAAAGTCTTTCAGTACATTATAAGTCACATTAAAGAGCACCACTGAAAAATACAAGTCAGCCTGCAAAACAACAAGGAGCCCTCATACAGCGACATAGATGGATAAACAAAGGAGATAGGATTTTTTTTAAAAGGGGGGAGGAAAAAACAAGAATGGGGAAAAAAAGGGCCGGGTCATTAAGGGGTTAAAGAGGTGTCTGCTTTGGTCAATCCTTTGTTAGAAAGGCTCCCTGATGGTGAGGGAGCTGGGACCCCCAACTATTTGATGTAATCTTGTAACTACAGGCTGGGGTCTCATTGAAGCTTATAACAGCTGAGCCTGCAATTACAAGCACCGGCCAGCATGCAGTGGTTGGAGCAGCAGCTTCCACTCTGCCCCCTGTGCATTGTGGCGTTACCAGTGGGTACCCAATCATCCAATCAGCTGATCAACTATTGATGGCCTATCCCAAGGACAGGTCACCCATAGTATTTTGCATAAAAAACACTTTTAATTTTCAATGATTTTCCATATACTCGTATCCAAGCAGTGGTCTACAAATGTACAGTACGTCACTGCATACGTATCCGCTGTGGAAGGAGTTAACTACCATGCCTCGTTGACTGTACAGAAGCTTTTGGCTGCTTTATTAGTCAGCCAAATCCAAAGTTAATTTACTGGAAAATGCATCAGACTCGGGGCCCGATGGGATATACCGTATACGGGGCTCTTGCTGGGATGGGACTGGATTTTTTATGAATATCCTAAATAAAAAATGTACAAGTAACCTCAAATCAACCAAAACATCTGCAAAGGGATGAGAAATCACTGCAGATCAAATTATGGATGAAATGCCGCAACTCTGAGCTGCGAGTCTGTTCCGCTGCTTCTAGAGGACACTGATTTGCACTTTCCATGAATACAATATTTGAGGATAGGAAGCCGGGAGGAAAAGACTGCAGTCTGCAGAAAACCTCCGACGACCATTTCCTGAATAGAAGAGATCCGCATCCGGCTGGGTTTATAGAGTCTTATTAAAGGGGTTTGTCTGACTTTAAGAGCTTTCTTCCAGAAACAGCGCCCCTCTAGTCCATGGGCTGTACATTACTTATGGGGTCTGCCTCCACGGGGCTCTCCTTCCTCACTGTTACCTCAGCTTGTCGTTTGATAGATCTATGGACTGAAACACTTTGTGGCGAAGACTTTTGTATGTAACTATTTCTGAAACTAAGCAAAGAATCTGATACAGTGTCTGCGGTTTACTGCATTCAGAATGTGATGACAGGATTCACATTGTCTGACTCTGCGCCACACACAAACCCTACCCTCTCCCCGAAACAATTGGCCCCATGACTTAAAGCCTTATCAGACAGGAACATGAAAAGGGCTCAGGGGCCCAGGTGCAAAAGTTCAGCTCGGTCCTTCCTCACCCCTTGTACCCGTACCCATACCTAAACTGTGCTGCAAACAGTTGCAAAATGAATTGACATATATGACTGAGCCCCTTGGTGCAAGCTTTCCAAAAAGGACTCATTTCCTGGACTACATGAAAATGTGTTTGACGCCCCTTAGGCGGTTCATATGTTTTATTGCATTTTTAAACCACAATTAAAATCACATGAAAAAACGCATGCACTTTAAACAATACATGCAGGTTTTTGATGCGCTTTTTAATTGAGTGTAAAGTGTGCAAGCATATACGAGAAATACCCAGGTTATATCAGCATACTCCATCAAAGTGCCACGTGTCCTTGAGTGACTGCTTCACAAGCTCCACCACTGATCACATGACAGTGACATCATAAAACATGCAGAGCCTGACAGCAGCCGTGTGCTCACAGGATCTGTGATGATGTCACCATCATGTGATCGGACACTGGGGCTCTGAGCTCCACCCCTGATCACATGACAGTGACATCATCACAGGTCCTTCACTCTACTAAAAACTTCCAACTGTGTGTGCGCAGGACGCTGCTGTGCTGAGCTGTGTGTGTAACACGTGCATGTAGCAGAGCTGGGTGTGTGATGTACACATAGCAGAGCTGCCTGTGTGACGTGCATGTAGCACAGTTGTGTTTGTGTGTGATGTGCATGTTGCACAGCTGTGTGTGTTACGTGCATGTAGCAGAGCTGTGTATGTTATGTGCATGTAGCAGAGCTATCTATTATCAACCAAACACCCTAGAAGCGCAATGACAGTGACGTCATCACAGATCCGAATACAGCAGCCGTGTGTTTACAACTCCAATCCCTTTCACTATATTATATTAGTTAGTGGCGCATTGCGCAACCGGAAACACAGGTACTAGAATTCCCTAATAATTACTAGTATCACTGCATACAGGAGATGTACATCTCCAGTATTTTGAGCCACATCTGTGATGGGACCTCCCACCGCACGTTCTGATGCAGATGTGAAACCGGCTTTACACCAGCATGGTCAATATCACTATATACAGGAGATGTATAACTTATGCCATATATATATATATATATATATATATATATATATATATATATATATATATATATATATATATACAGCTCATACCGTCAACATGGTCTCTGACTCCGCTCTCAGACATCATCAATGGACTGCCGACCAGACCAATCACATGACCGGTAGTGCACTGTAAGACTGCAGTTGTGAACAATCACAATTGTTGTCTCTCAGTGGAAGGGAGGATCGTGCATCGGGGGAGTCTGCAGCCTGTAACTGCCTGTCGGCTCCATGAATAACGACCCTCCCCTCCTTGAATGCCAACCTCACCCGACCCATGGGCCGCGACTGTAATTGCGACCCTTAGTGGTACGCCAGTTTTAATGGACCACTCACTCCACATGTTGCCAGTAGAGATGAGCGAGCACCAAAATGCTCGGGTGCTCGTTACTCAAGACAAATTTTTCGCGATGCTCGAGGGTTCGTTTCGAGTAACGAGCCCCATTGAAGTCAATGGGCGACTCGAGCATTTTTGTATATCGCCGATGCTCGCTAAGGTTTTCATTTGTGAAAATCGGGGCAATTCAAGAAAGTGATGGGAACGACACAGCAATGGATAGGGCAGGCGAGGGGCTACATGTTGGGCTGCATCTCAAGTTCCCAGGTCCCACTATTAAGCCACAATAGCGGCAAGAGTGCCCCCCCCTCCCAACAATTTTTACTTCTGAAAAGCCCTCATTAGCAATGCATACCTTAGCTAAGCACCACACTACCTCCAACAAAGCACAATCACTGCCTGCATGACACTCCGCTGCCACTTCTCCTGGGTTACATGCTGCCAATTCCCCCCCCCCCCCCGCACGACCCAGTGTCCACAGCGCACACCAAACTGTCCCTGCCCAGCCTTTAGCTGCCCTCATGCCACACCACCCTCATGTCTATTTATAAGTGCGTCTGCCACAGGAATAGCAGGCACACACTGCAGAGGGTTGGCACGGCTAGGCAGCGACCCTCTTTAAAAGGGGCGGGGCGATAGCCCACAATGCTGTACAGAAGCAATGAGAAATCCAATCCTGTGCCACCTCCATCTGGAGCTGCACACGTGGGCATAGCAATGGGCAACCTGTGTGCCACACACTATTCATTCTGTCAAGGTGTCTGCATGCCCCAGTCAGACCGCGGTTTTTTATAAATAGTCACAGGCAGGTACAACTCCGCAATGGGAATTCCGTGTGCACCCACAGCATGGGTGGCTCCCTGGAACCCACCGGCGGTACACAAAAATATCCCATTGCATTGCCCAACACAGCTGAGGTAGTAATGTCGTGCTTAATGCAGGTGGGCTTCGGCCCACACTGCATGCCCCAGTCAGACTGGGGTTCTTTAGAAGTGGAAACAGATGCATTTATAATTCCCTGTGGACGCACAGCATGGGTGGGTGCCAGGAAGCCACCGGCGGCACATAGAAATATCCCATTGCATTGCCCAACACAGCTGAGGTAACGTCAGCTGTAATGCAGGTGGGCTAAAAATTAATTTGATTACACTGTAGGCGAGGGCCCACAAAAATTGCTGTATCAACAGTACTAATGTACATCAGAAAAATTGGCCATGCCCAACCAAGAGGGCAGGTGAAACCCATTAATCGCTTTGGTTAATGTGGCTTAATTGGTAACTAGGCCTGGAGGCAGCCCAGTTAAAATAAAAATTGGTGGAGGTGAAAGTTTCAACGCTTTAATGAGCATTGAAACGTATAAAAATTGTTTACAAAAATTATATGACTGAGCCTTGTGGCCCTAAGAAAAATTGCCCGTTCTGCGTGATTACGTGAGGTTTCAGGAGGAGGAGCAGGAGGAGGATGATGAATATTATACACAGATTGATGAAGCTAAAAGGTCCCCGTTTTGGATGGTGATAGAGAACGATGCTTCCATCCGCGGGTGCAGCCTACGTATTGCTTAGGTATCGCTGCTGTCCACTGGTGAAGAAGAGAAGTCTGGGGAAATCCAGGCTTTGTTCATCTTTATGAGTGTAAGCCTGTCGGCACTGTCGGTTGACAGGCGGGTACGCTTATCCGTGATGATTCCCCCAGCCGCACTAAACACCCTCTCTGGCAAGACGCTAGCCGCAGGACAAGCAAGCACCTCCAGGGCATACAGCGCGAGTTCAGGCTACGTGTCCAGCTTCGACACCCAGTAGTTGTAGGTGGCAGAGGCGTCACGGAGGACGGTCGTGCGATCGGCTACGTACTCCCTCACCATCCTTTTACAGTGCTCCCGCCGACTCAGCCTTGACTGGGGAGCGGTGACACAGTCTTGCTGGGGAGCCATAAAACTGTCAAGGGCCTTAAAGAGTGTTGCCCTGCCTGCGCTGTACATGCTGCCTGATCTCCGCGCCTCCCCTGCTACCTGGCACTCGGAACTGCACCTTCTGCCACTAGCGCTGTCGTATGGGAATTTTACCATCAGCTTGTCCGCCAGGGTCCTGTGGTATAGCATCACTCTCGAACCCCTTTCCTCTTCGGGTATGAGAGTGGAAAGGTTCTCCTTATACCGTGGGTCGAGCAGTGTGTACACCCAGTAATCCGTAGTGGCCAGAATGCGTGTAACGCGAGGGTCACAAGAAAGGCATCCTAACATGAAGTCAGCCATGTGTGCCAGGGTACCTGTACGCAACACATGGCTGTCCTCACTAGGAAGATCACTTTCAGGATCCTCCTCCTCCTCCTCCTCCTCCTCCTCCTCCTCCTCAGGCCATACATGCTGAAAGGATGACAGGCCAGCAGCATGTGTACCCTCACCAGTGGGCCAAGCTGTGTCTTCCCCCTCCTCCTCATCTTCCTCCTCCTCCTCCTCACCGTGCTGAGATATAGACATGAGGTTGCTCTGACTATCCAGCGACATACTGTCTTCCCCCGCCTCTGTTTCCGAGTGCAAAGCGTCTGCCTTTATGCTTTGCAGGGAACTTCTCAAGAGGCATAAAAGAGGAATGGTGACGCTAATGATTGTAGCATCGCCGCTCACCACCTGGGGAGACTGCTCAAAGTTTTGAAGGACCTGGCAGATGTCTGCCAACCAGGCCCACTCTTCTGTAAATAATTAAGGAGGCTGACTCCCACTGCGCAGCTCATGTTGGAGTTGGTATTCCACTATAGCTCTATGCTGCTCATAGAGCCTGGCCAACATGTGGAGCGTAGAGTTCCACCGTGTGGGCACGTCGCACAGCAGTCGGTGCACTGGCAGATTAAACCGATGTTGCAGGGTGCACAGCGTGGCAGCGTACGTGTGGGACTTGCGGAAATGTGCGCAGAGTCAGCGCACCTTTCCGAGCAGGTCTGACAAGCGTGGGTAGCTTTTCAGAAAGCGCTGAACCACCAAATTAAAGACGTGGGCCAGGCATGGCACGTGCGTGAGGCTGCCGAGCTGCAGAGCCGCCACCAGGTTACGGCCGTTGTCACACACGACCATGCCCGGTTGGAGGCTCAGCGGCGCAAGCCAGCGGTCGGTCTGCTCTGTCAGACCCTGCAGCAGTTCGTGGGCCGTGTGCCTCCTATCTCCTAAGCAGAGTAGTTTCAGCACGGCCTGCTGACGCTTGCCCACCGCTGTGCTGCCATGACGCGTGACACCGACTGCTGCCGACGTGCTGCTGCTGACACATCTTGATTGCGAGACAGAGGTTGCGTTCGAGGAGGAGGAGGAGGAGGGTGGTTTAGTGGAGGAAGCATACACCGCCGCAGATACCACCACCGAGCTGGGGCCCGCAATTCTGGGGGTGGGTAGGACGTGAGCGGTCCCAGGCTCTGACTCTGTCCCAGCCTGCACTAAATTCACCCAATGTGCCGTCAGGGAGATATAGTGGCCCTGCCCGCCTGTGCTTGTCCACGTGTCCGTTGTTAAGTGGACCTTGGCAGTAACCGCGTTGGTGAGAGCGCATACAATGTTGCGGGAGACGTGGTCGTGCAGGGCTGGGACGGCACATCGGGAAAAGTAGTGGCGACTGGGAACTGAGTAGCGCAGGGCCGCCGCCGCCATCATACTTTTGAAGGACTCCATTTCCACAAGCCTATACGGCAGCATCTCCAGGCTGATAAATTTGGCTACGTGCACGTTTAACGCTTGAGCGTGCGGGTGCGTGGCGGCGTACTTGCGCTTGCGCTCAAACACTTGCGCTAGCGACGGCTGGACGCTGCGCTGACAGACATTGCTGGATGGGGCCGAGGACAGCGGAGGTGAGGGTGTGGGTGCAGGCCAGGAGACGGTAGTGCCTGTGTCCTTAGAGCGGGGTTGGATCTCAGTGGCAGGTTGGGGCACAGGGGGAGAGGCAGCGGTGCAAACCGGAGGCGGTGAACGGCCTTCGTCCCACCTTGTGGGGTGCTTGGCCATCATATGTCTGCGCATGCTGGTGGTGGTGAGGCTGCTGGTGGTGGCTCCCCGGCTGATCTTGGCGCGACAAAGGTTGCACACCACTGTTCGTCGGTCGTCTGCACTCTCAGAGAAAAACTGCCAGACCTTTGAGCACCTCGGCGTCTGCAGGGTGGCATGGCGCGAGGGTGCGCTTTGGGAAACAGTTGGTGGATTATTCGGTCTGGCCCTGCCTCTACCCCTGGACACCGCACTGCCTCTGGCAACCTGCCCTGCTGCTGCCCTTGCCTCCCCCTCTGAAGACCTGTCCTCAGTAGGCGTAGCAAACCAGGTGGGGTCAGTCACCTCATTGTCCTGCTGCTCTTCCTCAGAATCCTCGGTGCGCTCCTCCCTCGGACTTAATGCCCTTACTACTACCTCACTGATAGACAACTGTGTCTCATCGTCATTGGCCTCCTCACCCACTGAAAGGTCTTGAGACAGTTGCCGGAAGTCCCCAGCCTCATCCCCCGGACCCCGGGAACTTTGCAATGGTTGGGCATCAGTCACGATAAACTCCTCCGGTGGGAGAGGAACCACTGCTGCCCAATCTGAGCAGGGGCCCGAGAACAGTTCCTGGGAGTCTGCCCGCTCCTCAGAATGTCTCATTTTCATGGAGTGAGGAGGCTGGGAGGAAGGAGGAGCAGCAGCCAGAGGATTCTGAGTTGCAGCAGTGGACGGCGCAGAACTCTGGGTGGACGATAGGTTGCTGGAAGCACTTTCTGCCATCCACGACAGGACCTGCTCACACTGCTCATTTTCTAATAAAGGTCTACCGCGTGGACCCATTAAATGTGCTATGAATGTGGGGACGCCAGAAACGTGCCTCTCTCCTAATCCCGCAGCAGTCGGCTGCGATACACCTGGATCAGGAGCTCGGCCTGTGCCCACACCCGGACTAGGGCCTCCGCGTCCTCGGCCACGTCCACGTCCACGTCCTCTAGGCCTACCCCTACCCCTCAGCATGCTGTATTACCAGGAATGCAGAAACACAACACTGTAATTAAATGTGCCGCTTATTGGCCTGTGGTTGGAGGCTGAGTTCGCTTACGGAACGCCAGGAAATAATTTGGCGCAAGCCTGCTGTAACACTTAGCTGGCTGCGTATTTATTTGGAGAACTACTACCCCCAGCAGACACGGACCCAGAACACTGAGCACAGTGACAGGCAGGCCAAATAGATTTTTTCCAAATATTTTTTTCTAAAGGACCACTGCGTATATTCAATCTATAATATATGTCTTCTGGCCCTGCCTACACAATTCTGTCCCTGGAGTATTACTGCAGGGCGCAATGCTCTGCACGGCCGATATACCAAAAAAAAAAAAAGTGCAACACTGCTAAAAGCAGCCTCCACACTACTGCACACTGTTAGATGTGGCCCTAAGAAGGGGTTCTTGAAGCCTACACTAACTCCTAACTCCTAACACTCTCCCTACAGCAGCTCCAACACGATACCACTGTCCCTCAGCTATCTCACAACGCAACTGTGGCGAGCCGCGGGAGGGGCCAATTTTTATACTCGGGTGACACCTGATCTCCCCAGCCACTCACTGCAGGGGGGTGGTATAGGGCTTGAACGTCGCAGGGGGAAGTTGTAATGCCTTCCCTGTCTTTCAATTGGCCAGAAAAGCGCGCTAACGTCTCAGAGAGGAAAGTGAAAGTAACCCGAACATCGCGTGGTGCTCGCCTCTAGTAACGAGCATCCCGAACACGCTAATACTCGAACGAGCATCAAGCTCGGACGAGTACGTTCGCTCATCTCTAGTTGCCAGTCCTCTATGGTCCAGTTAACCAGGTGAGGTGCTGTGTCCGATGTAGGGGTGATAACAAAGTAGGGCTCCTGCGCCACAGAGCTATATGAGGCCATATTCAACTTCCAGAAGCAGATGAAAATGAGCGAACACAGCAAAGGGGGCACAGCGATAGGAGAAGCCCTGCAGCCCCCTTATTCTAGTGATCAGCGGGGGTGTCAGCTTCTGAAGCCCCACTGATCAATCATTTTAACATGTCTCTATCACATCTCAAAAGTTATCTGAAAGTGTAGTTTCTCTTTACGCAACCCATGGAGAGCCACTGTCTGATCATCAGATGTGACAAGAATATGCCCTTGTAAAGGGGCATTCCAAAAATGTCCATACTGAGGGTAGACCACCATTGGGCGAGGGTCCAATACCCAATGAGCCCAATGATCAGCTAAACAATGGGGTCTGTACAAGAAGCTGGTCCTGCATCTTAACTGCTGCATCTCCTTGGGGTTGGACCCTCTTGGTGCCTCATTTCTGCGTAGCGCTGCATCCCTCTGAATGAAGCCGTCACTTATGTGATTATATCCCGCTGTCAATCTCATTAATCTGTGTCGTGAAATCTTAACAATTCCGGTTTACAATTACCATTAACCATTTACAATCATTCGGAACAACTTCCTGCAGTGATGTTTTCACAGCTTTTATTGCTAACATGCTGCTACATCCAACATATTGATTTACTGTTAATAAGGGGAGGGAGGCAGAGACAGCGAGCCAACGGGATTATGGAGGTAATCTCCAACATTACGGACAAGAATGATTCCTAATCCAATATCCTGCATGGTAATTACAGGACAAACGGTTCAGCACCTTCAATCAGCCGCAAATCCTAAATTAGTGCAGCAAATCAATGAGAAGTCACAAATATACATCTTCTCGATTATATTCACAATGTAATGGCTTTATATACTCCCGCCTCACTTCTAATGGAGCGAATCATAAATCCAACCTGCATTCACTTCCAGGGCAAGACAACACGATCATTCCTGAAATATCACCGCTATTCTATCTACTATAGTAAAAAGGAAGATAACATCAATGTTACCATCAACACGATCATCCATAAAAGGACAACGTACTATGTGCTGTGAGGCAATTCAATGCAAGACTCTGTTTTTAGTTAAACTATTGTAAATAATAGTTATATTCTTGTACATAGGGGGGCAGTATTATAGTAGTTATATTCTTGTACATAGGGGGCAGTATTATAGTAGTTATATTCTTGTACGTAGGGGGCAGTATTATAGTAGTTATATTCTTGTACATAGGGGTCAGTATTATAGTAGTTATGTTCTTGTACATAGGGGGCAGTATTATAGTAGTTATATTCTTGTACATAGGGGGCAGTATTATAGTAGTTATATTCTTGTACATAGGGGGCAGTATTATAGTAGTTATATTCTTGTACATAGGGGGCAGTATTATAGTAGTTATATTCTTGTACATAGGAGCAGTATTATAGTAGTTATATTCTTGTACGTAGGGGGCAGTATTATAGTAGTTATATTCTTGTACATAGGGGGCAGTATTATAGTAGTTATATTCTTGTACGTAGGGGGCAGTATTATAGTAGTTATATTCTTGTACATAGGGGTCAGTATTATAGTAGTTATGTTCTTGTACATAGGGGGCAGTATTATAGTAGTTATATTCTTGTACATAGGGGGCAGTATTATAGTAGTTATATTCTTGTACATAGGGGGCAGTATTATAGTAGTTATATTCTTGTACATAGGGGGCAGTATTATAGTAGTTATATTCTTGTACATAGGAGCAGTATTATAGTAGTTATATTCTTGTACGTAGGGGGCAGTATTATAGTAGTTATATTCTTGTACATAGGGGGCAGTATTATAGTAGTTATATTCTTGTACGTAGGGGGCAGTATTATAGTAGTTATATTCTTGTACATAGGGGGCAGTATTATAGTAGTTATATTCTTGTACATAGGGAGCATTATTATAGTAGTTATATTCTTGTACATAGGAGCAGTATTATAGTAGTTATATTCTTGTACATAGGAGACAGTATTATAGTAGTTATATTCTTGTACATAGGAGCAGTATTATAGTAGTTATATTCTTGTACATAGGAGCAGTATTATAGTAGTTATATTCTTGTACATAGGGGGCAGTATTATAGTAGTTATATTCTTGTACATAGGAGCAGTATTATACTAGTTATATTCTTGTACATAGGAGCAGTATTATACTAGTTATATTCTTGTACATAGCGGAGCACTATTACAGTAGTTATATGCTTGTACATAGGGGGGAGTATTCTACTAGTTATATTCATGTACATAGGAGGCAGTATTATAGTAGATATATTCTTGTACATAGGGGCAGTATTATAGTAGTTATATTCTTGTACACAGGGCAGTATTATCGTAGTTATATTCTTGTACATAGGGCAGTATTATAGTAGTTATATTCTTGTACATAGGGGCAGTATTATAGTAGTTATATTCTTGTACATAGGGCAGTATTATAGTAGTTATATTCTTGTACATAGGGGGGCAGTATTATAGTAGTTATATTCTTGTACATAGGGGAGCAGTATTATAGTAGTTATATTCTTGTACATAGGAGGCAGTATTAAAGTAGTTATAGACTTGTATATAGAAGCAGTATTATAGTAGTTATATTCTTGTACATAGGAGCAGTATTATAGTAATTATATTCTTGTACATAGGAGCAGTATTATACTAGTTATATTCTTGTACATAGCGGAGCAGTATTACGGTAGTTATATTCTTGTACATAGGGGGGAGTATTCTACTAGTTATATTCATGTACATAGGAGGCAGTATTATAGTAGATATATTCTTGTACATAGGGGACAGTATTATAGTAGTTATATTCTTATACATAGGGGGCAGTATTATCGTAGTTATATTCTTGTACATAGGGCAGTATTATAGTAGTTATATTCTTGTACATAGGGGCAGTATTATAGTAGTTATATTCTTGTACATAGGGCAGTATTATAGTAGTTATATTCTTGTACATAGGGGGGCAGTATTATAGTAGTTATATTCTTGTACATAGGGGAGCAGTATTATAGTAGTTATATTCTTGTACATAGGGGGGCAGTATTATAGTAGTTATATTCTTGTACATAGGAGGCAGTATTATAGTAGTTATAGACTTGTATATAGGAGCAGTATTATAGTAGTTATATTCTTGAACATAGGGGGCAGTATTATAGTAGTTATATTCTTGTACATAGGGGGCAGTATTATAGTAGTTATATTATTGTACATTGGAGGCAGTATTATAGTAGTTATATTCTTGTACATAGGAGGCAGTATTATAGTAGTTATATTCTTGTACATAGGGCAGTATTATAGTAGTTATATTCTTGTACATAGGGGGCAGTATTATAGTAGTTATATTCTTGTACATAGGGGGCAGTATTATAGTAGTTATATTCTTGAACATAGGGGGCAGTATTATAGTAGTTATATTCTTGTACATAGGGGGCAGTATTATAGTAGTTATATTATTGTACATTGGAGGCAGTATTATAGTAGTTATATTCTTGTACATAGGAGGCAGTATTATAGTAGTTATATTCTTGTACATAGGGCAGTATTATAGTAGTTATATTCTTGTACATAGGGCAGTATTATAGTAGTTATATTCTTGTACATAGGGGGCAGTATTATAGTAGTTATATTCTTGTACATAGGAGCAGTATTATAGTAGTTATATTCTTGAACATAGGGGGCAGTATTATAGTAGTTATATTCTTGTACATAGGGGGCAGTATTATAGTAGTTATATTATTGTACATTGGAGGCAGTATTATAGTAGTTATATTCTTGTACATAGGAGGCAGTATTATAGTAGTTATATTCTTGTACATAGGGCAGTATTATAGTAGTTATATTCTTGTACATAGGGGGCAGTATTATAGTAGTTATATTCTTGTACATAGGGGGCAGTATTATAGTAGTTATATTCTTGTACATAGGGGGCAGTATTATAGTAGTTATATTATTGTACATAGGAGGCAGTATTATAGTAGTTATATTCTTGTACATAGGAGGCAATATTATAGTAGTTATATCCTTGTACTTAGGGGGCAGTATTATAGTAGTTATATTCTTGTACATAGGGGACAGTATTATAGTAGTTATATTCTTGTACATAGGGGGCAGTATTATAATAGTTATATTCTTGTACATAGGTGGCAGTATTATAGTAGTTATATTCTTGTACATAGGGGGTAGTATTATAGTAGTTATATTCTTGTACATAGGAGGCAGTATTGTAGTAGTTATATTCATGTACAGAGTGGGCAGTATTATAGTAGTTATATTCTTGTACATAGGGGGCAGTATTATAATAGTTATATTCTTGTACATAGGTGGCAGTATTATAGTAGTTATATTCTTGTACATAGGGGGCAGTATTATAGTAGTTATATTCATGTACAGAGTGGGCAGTATTATAGTAGTTATATTCTTGTACATAGGGGGCAGTATTATAGTAGTTATATTCATGTACAGAGTGGGCAGCATTATAGTAGTTATATTCTTGTACATAGGGGGCAGTATTATAGTAGTTATATTCTTGTACATAGGGGGCAGTATTATAGTAGTTATATTCTTGTACATAGGGATCAGTATTATAGTAGTTATATTCTTGTACATAGAAGGCAGTACTATAGTAGTTATATTCTTGTACATAGGGGGCAGTATTATCATAGTTATATTCTTGTACATAGGTGGCAGTATTATAGTAGTTATATTCTTGTACATAGGGGGTAGTATTATAGTAGTTATATTCTTGTACATAGGAGGCAGTATTGTAGTAGTCATATTCTTATACATAGGAGCAGTATTATAGTAGTTATATTCTTGTACATAGGGGGCAGTATTATAGTAGTTATATTCATGTACAGAGTGGGCAGTATTATAGTAGTTATATTCTTGTACATAGGGGGCAGTATTATAGTAGTTATATTCATGTACAGAGTGGGCAGCATTATAGTAGTTATATTCTTGTACATAGGGGGCAGTATTATAGTAGTTATATTCTTGTACATAGGGGGCAGTATTATAGTAGTTATATTCCTGTACATAGGGATCAGTATTATAGTAGTTATATTCTTGTACATAGTGGGCAGCATTATAGTAGTTATATTCTTGTACATAGGGGGCAGTATTATAGTAGTTATATTCTTGTTCATAGGGGACAGTATTATAGTAGTTATATTCTTGAACATAGGAGCAGTATTATAGTAGCTATATTCTTGTACATAGGAGCAGTATTATAGTAGTTATATTCTTGTACATAAGGGATCAGTATTATAGTAGTTATATTCTTGTACAGAGTGGGCAGTATTATAGTAGTTATATTCTTGTACATAGGGATCAGTATTATAGTAGTTATATTCTTGTACATAGGAGGCAATTTTTATTAGTAAAAAACATACAAGAAATAAACAATACATTTCTTCCAGAAATATCAACACAAAGAATTATTTAACAATATACATGCCTATAAAAAAAGGAAACGAAACGGAACAAAAAAAACACTTTAAACAACTTTAACTTAGTTAGAGTCCATTGCTGTTAAGGGGATAGAGAAAGAATAAATTAAATGTAGTTTCCAAACATAACACAAGGTTGCCTACATACAACTGTCCCCACATTAATTAATATGTATATTTCGCCACAATTCAGAGTTTTTAGCGTTTTTGTAAACTTCTAAGTTTTTCACCCAAGTCAATTCGGACAGAATAAGGTTCACTGCTGACATGTGATCAAATGACTCATTATGGATGGACACTCTTGTTCTGGTGTGCCACTGGTAATATTTGATGATGGTAATAATGAGGTACATGGTCTCTTGGTTGATGCCATTTACATTTGATGGTACTCCGTAGATAATATCATAGGAGGCAGTACTACAGTAGTTATATTCTTGTACAAAGGGATCAGTATTATAGTAGTTATATTCTTGTACATAGGGAGCAGTACTATAGTAGTTATATTCATGTGCATAGGGGGTAGTATTATAGTAGTTATATTCTTGTACATAGGAGGCAGTATTATAGGAGTTATATTCTTGTACATAGGAGGCAGTATTATAGTAGTTATATCCTTGTACTTAGGGGGCAGTATTATAGTAGTTATATTCTTGTACATAGGGGACAGTATTATAGTAGTTATATTCTTGTACATAGGGGGGAGTATTATAATAGTTATATTCTTGTACATAGGGGGCAGTATTATAGTAGCTATATTCTTGTACATAGGGGGTAGTATTATAGTAGTTATATTCTTGTACATAGGAGGCAGTATTATAGTAGTCATATTCTTGTACATAGGAGCAGTATTATAGTAGTTATATTCTTGTACATAGGGGGCAGTATTATAGTAGTTATATTCATGTACAGAGTGGGCAGTATTATAGTAGTTATATTCTTGTACATAGGGGGCATTATTATAGTAGTTATATTCTTGTACATAGGAGCAGTATTATAGTAGTTATATTCTTGTACATAGGGGGCAGTATTATAGAAGTTATATTCATGTACAGAGTGGGCAGTATTATAGTAGTTATATTCTTGTACATAGGGGGCAGTATTATAGTAGTTATATTCATGTACAGAGTGGGCAGCATTATAGTAGTTATATTCTTGTACATAGGGGGCAGTATTATAGTAGTTATATTCTTGTACATAGGGGGCAGTATTATAGTAGTTATATTCCTGTACCTAGGGATCAGTACTATAGTAGTTATATTCTTGTACAAAGGGATCAGTATTATAGTAGTTATATTCTTGTACAGAGTGGGCAGTATTATAGTAGTTATTTTCTTGTACATAGGGAGCAGTACTATAGTAGTTATATTCATGTGCATAGGGGGTAGTATTATAGTAGTTATATTCTTGTACATAGGAGCAGTATTATAGTAGTTATATTCTTGAACATAGGGATCAGTATTATAGTAATTATATTCTTGTACATAGAAGGCAGTATTATAGTAGTTATATTCTTGTACATAGGGGGCAGTATTATAGTAGTTATGTTCTTGTACATAGGAGGCAGTATTATAGTAGTTATATTCTTGTACATAGGGGGCAGTATTATAGTAGTTATGTTCTTGTACATAGGAGGTAGTATTATAGTAGTTATATTCTTGTACATAGGTGGCAGTATTATAGTAGTTATATTCTTGTACATAGGAGGCAGTATTATAGTAGTTATATTCTTGTACATAGGGGGCAGTATTATAGTAGTTATATTCATGTACAAAGTGGGCAGTATTATAGTAGTTATATTCTTGTACATAGGGGGCAGTATTATAGTAGTTATATTCTTGTACATAGATGGCAGTATTATAGTAGTTATATTCTTTTACATAGGAGGCAGTATTATAGTAGTTATATTCCTGTATATAGAAGACAGTGTTATAGTAGTTATATTCTTCTACATGGGGCAGTATTATAGTAGTTATATTCTTGTACATAGGGGGCAGTATTATAGTAGGTATATTCTTGTATATAGGAGGCAGTATTATAGCAGTTATATTCTTGTACATAGGGGGCAGTATTATAGTATTTATATTCTTGTACATAGGGGGCAGTATTATAGTAGTTATATTCCTGTACATAGGAGACAGTACTATAGTAGTTATATTCTTGTACATAGGGATCAGTATTATAGTAGTTATATTCTTGTACATAGGGGGCAGTATTATAGTAGTTATATTCTTGTACATAGGAGGCAGTATTATAGTAGTTATATTCTTGAACATAGGGATCAGTATTATAGTAGTTATATTCTTGTACATAGGGGGCAGTATTATAGTAGTTATGTTCTTGTACATAGGAGGCAGTATTATAGTAGTTATATTCTTGTACATAGGAGGCAGTATAATAGTAGTTATATTCTTGTATACAGGGGCAGTATTATAGTAGTTATATTCTTGTACATAGGGGGCAGTACTATAGTAGTTATATTCTTGTACATAGGGGGCAGTATTATAGTACTTATATTCTTGTACATAGGTAGCAGTATTATAGTAGTTATATTCTTGTACACAGGAGGCAGTTTTATAGTAGTTATATTCTTGTACATAGGAGACAGTATTATAGTAGTTATATTCTTGTACATGGGGCAGTATTATAGTAGTTATATTCTTGTACATAGGAGGCAGTATTATAGTAGTTATATTCTTGTACATAGGGGGCAGTACTATAGTAGTTATACTATTGTACATAGGAGGTAGGATTATAGTAGTTATATTCATGTACAAAGTGGGCAGTATTATAGTAGTTATATTCTTGTACATAGGGGGCAGTATTATAGTAGTTATATTCTTGTACATAGGAGGCAGTATTATAGTAGTTATATTCTTGTACATAGGGGGCAGTATTATAGTAGTTATATTCTTGTACATAGGAGGCAGTATTATAGTAGTTATATTCTTATACATAGGAGGCAGTATTATAGTAGTTATATTCTTGTACATAGGAGCAGTATTATAGTAGTTATATTCTTGAACATAGGGATCAGTATTATAGTAGTTATATTCTTGTACATAGGGGGCAGTATTATAGTAGTTATGTTCTTGTACATAGGAGGCAGTATTATAGTAGTTATATTCTTGTACATAGTAGCAGTATAATAGTAGTTATATTCTTGTATACAGGGGCAGTATTATAGTAGTTATATTCTTGTACATAGGGGGCAGTACTATAGTAGTTATATTCTTGTACATAGGGGGCAGTATTATAGTACTTATATTCTTGTACATAGGTAGCAGTATTATAGTAGTTATATTCTTGTACACAGGAGGCAGTTTTATAGTAGTTATATTCTTGTACATAGGAGACAGTATTATAGTAGTTATATTCTTGTACATGGGGCAGTATTATAGTAGTTATATTCTTGTACATAGGAGGCAGTATTATAGTAGTTATATTCTTGTACATAGGGGGCAGTACTATAGTAGTTATACTATTGTACATAGGAGGCAGGATTATAGTAGTTATATTCATGTACAAAGTGGGCAGTATTATAGTAGTTATATTCTTGTACATAGGGGGCAGTATTATAGTAGTTATATTCTTGTACATAGAGGGCAGTATTATAGTAGTTATATTCTTGTACATAGAGGGCAGTATTATAGTAGTTTTATTCTTGTACATAGGAGGCAGTATTATAGGAGTTATATTCCTGTATATATGAGACAGTGTTATAGTAGTTTTATTCTTCTACATGGGGCAGTATTATAGTAGTTATAGTCTTGTACATAGAAAGCAGTATTATAGTAATTATTTTCTTGCACATAGAGGGCAGTCTTATTGTAGTTTTATTCTTGTACATGGGGGACAGTATTATAGTTTATATATTCTTCTACATAGGGGGCAGAATTATAGTAGTTATATTCTTGTACATAGCAGCAGTATTGTAGTAGTTATATTCTTGTACATAGCGGCAGTATTATAGTAGTTATATTCTTGTACATAGGGGGCAGTATTATAGTAGTTATATTCTTGTACTTATGAAGCAGCAGTATAGTATTTATATTCATGTACACAGCAGCAGTACTATAGTAGTTATATTCTTGTACATATGGAGCAGCAGTATACTATTTATATTCTTGTACACAGCAGCAGTAATATAGTAGGTATATTCTTGTAAAAAGCAGTATTACAGTAGTTATATTCTTGTACATAGCGGCAGTATTATCGTAGTTATATTCTTGTACATAGGGTGCAGTATTGTAGTAGTTATATTCTCGAACATATCAGCAGTATTAAAGTAGTTATATTCTTGTACATAGGGGGCAGTACTATAGTAGTTATATTCTTGTACATAGGGGGCAGAATTATAGTAGTTATTTTCTTGTACATAGGTGGCAGTATTATAGTAGTTATATTCTTGTATACAGGGGCAGCATTATAGTAGTTATATTCTTGTACATAGGGGGAAGTACTATAGTAGTTATATTCTTGTACATAGGGGGCAGTATTATAGTAGTTATATTCTTGTACATAGGTAGCAGTATTATAGTAGTTATATTCTTGTACATAGGGGGCAGTATTATAGTAGTTATATTCTTGTACATATGTGGCAGTATTATAGTAGTTCTTTTCTTGTACATAGGAAGCAGTATTATAGTAGTTATATTCTTCTACATAGGGATCAGTATTATAGCAGTTACATTCTTGTACATAGGGGGTAGTATAATAATAGTTATATTCTTGTACATAGGAGCAGTATTATAATAGTTATATTCTTGTACAAAGGGAGCAGTATTATAGTAGTTATATTCTTGTACATAGGGAGCAGTATTGTAGTAGTTATATTTGTGTACATAGGAAGCAGTATTATAGTAGCTATCTTCTTGTACATAAGGGGCAGTATTATAGTAGTTTTATTCTTGTACAGAGTGGGCAGTATTATAGTAGTTATATTCTTGTACATAGGGAGCAGTATTATAGTAGGTATATTCTTGTAAAAAGCAGTATTACACTAGTAATATTCTTGTACATAGGAGCAGTATTACAGTAGTTATATTCCTGTACATAGCGGCAGTATTATAGTAGTTATATTCTTGTACATAGAGGGCAGTATTATCGTAGTTATATTCTTGTACATAGGGGGCAGTATTATAGTAGTTATATTCTTATACATAGGAGCAGTATTATAATAGTTATGTTCTTGTACATAGGGGGCAGTATTATAGTAGTTATATTGTTGTACATATGAGCAGTATTATAGTATTTATGTTCTTGAACATAGGTGGCAGTATTATAGTAGTTATATTCTTGTACATATGAGCAGTATTATAGTATTTATGGTCTTGAACATAGGTGGCAGTATTATAGTAGTTATATTATTGTACATAGGGGCAGTATTATAGTAGTTATTTTCTTGTACATAGGAAGCAGTATTATAATAGTTATATTCTTGAACATAGGGATCAGTATTATAATAGTTATATTCTTGTACATAGGGGGCAGTATTATAGTATTTATATTCTCGTACATAGGGGCAGTATTATAGTAGTTATATTCTCGTACATAGGGGGCAGTATTATAGTAGTTATATTCTCGTACATAGGGGGCAGTATTATAGTAGTTATATTCTTGTACATAGGGGGCAGTATTATAATAGTTATATTCTTGTACATAGGGGACAGTATTATAGTAGTTATATTCTTGTACATAGGGGGCAGTATTATAGTAGTTATATTCTTGTACATAGGAGCAGTATTAGAGTAGTTATATTCTTGCACATAGGGAGTAGTATTACAGTAGTTATATTATTGAACATAGGAGCAGTATTATAGTAGCTATATTCTTTTACATAGCGGCAGTATTATTGTAGTTACTGTATATTCTTGTACATAGGGGGCAATATTATAGTTGTTATATTCTTGTACATAGGAGCAGTATTACAGTAGTTATATTCTTGTACATAGGAGCAGTATTATAGTAGTTATATTCTTGTACATAGGAGGCAGTATTATAGTAGATATATTCTTGTACATAGGGGGCAGTATTGTAGTATTTATATTCTTGTACATAGGAAGCAGTATTATAGTAATTATTTTCTTGCACATAGAGGGCAATACTGTAGTAGTTTTATTCTTGTACATAGGGGGCAGTATTATAGTAGTTATATTCTTGTACATAGGGAGCAGTATTATAGTAGTTATATTCTTGTACATATGGAGCAGCAGTATAGTATTTATATTCTTGTACACAGCAGCAGTACTATAGTAGTTATATTCTTGTACATAGGGATCAGTATTATACTAGGTATATTCTTGTAAAAAGCAGTATTACAGTAGTAATATTCTTGTACATAGCGGCAGTATTATAGTAGTTATATTCTTGTACATAGGGAGCAGTATTATAGTAGTTATATTCTCGAACATAGCAGCAGTATTAAATTAGTTATATTCTTATACATAGGGGGTAGTATTACAGTAGTTATATTCTTGTACATAGGGGGCAGTATTATAGTAGTTATATTCTTGTACATAGGAGGCAGTATTATAGTAGTTATATTCTTGTACATAGGGGGCAGTATTATAGTAGTTATATTCTTGTACATAGGAGGCAGTATTATAGTAGTTATATTCTTGTACATAGGGGGCAGTATTTTAGTAGTTATATTCTTGTACATAGGGGGCAGTATTATAGTAGTTATATTCTTGTACATAGGGGGCAGTATTATAATAGTTATATTCTTGTACATAGAGGGCAGTATTATAGTAGTTATATTCTTGTACATAGGGGGTAGTATTATAGTAGTTATATTCTTGTACATAGGAGGCAGTATTATATTAGTCATGTTCTTGTATATAGAGGGCAGTATTATAGTAGTTATATTCTTGTACGTAGAAGCAGTATTATAGTAGTTATATTCTTCTATATAGGGGCAGTATTATAGTAGTTATATTCTTGTACATAGGGGGCAGTATTATAGTAGTTATATTCTTGTACATAGGGGGCAGTATTATAGTAGTTATATTCTTGTACATAGGAGCAGTATTATAGTAGTTATATTCTTGTACATAGGGGGCAGTATTATAGTAGTTATATTCCTGTACATAGGAGCAGTATTATAGTAGTTATATTCTTGTACATAGGGATCAGTATTATAGTAGTTATATTCTTGTACATAGGGGGCAGTATTATAGTAGTTATATTCTTGTACATAGGGGGCAGTATTATAGTAGTTATATTCTTGTACATAGGGATCAGTATTATAGTAGTTATATTCTTGTACATAGGGGGCAGTATTATAGTAGTTATATTCTTGTACATAGGAGGCAGTATTATAGTAGTTATATTCTTGTACATAGGGGGCAGTATTATAGTAGTTATATTCTTGTACATAGGAGCAGTATTATAGTAGTTATATTCTTGTACATAGGGGGCAGTATTATAGTAGTTATATTCCTGTACATAGGAGCAGTATTATAGTAGTTATATTCTTGTACATAGGGGGCAGTATTACAGTAGTTATATTCTTGTACATAGTGGACAGTATTACAGTAGTTATATTCTTGTACATAGGAGGCAGTATTATAGTAGTTATATTCTTGTACATAGGAGGCAGTATTATAGTAGTTATATTCTTGTACATAGGGGGCAGTGCTATAGTAGCTTTACTCTTGTACATAGGAGGCAGTATTATAGTAGTTATATTCTTGTACATAGGGGGCAGTATTGTAGTAGTTATATTGTTGTACATAGGAAGCAGTATTATAGTAATTATTTTCTTGCACATAGAGGGCAGTACTATAGTAGGTATATTCTTGTACATAGGGGGCAGTCTTATAGTAGTTATATTCTTGTACATAGCAGCAGTATTGCAGTAGTTATATTCTTGTACATAGCGGCAGTATTATAGTAGTTATATTCTTGTACATAGGGGGCAGTATTATAGTAGTTATATTCTTGTACATAGGGTGAAGTATTATAGTAGTTATATTCTTGTACATAGGAGGCAGTATTATAGTAGTCATATTCTTGTACATAGGAGCAGTATTATAGTAGTTATATTTAGGTACATAGGGGGCAGTATTATAGTAGTTATATTCTTGTACATAGTGGGGAGTATTATAGTAGGTATATTCATGTACAGAGTGGGCAGTATTATAGTAGTTATATTCTTGTACATAGGGGGCAGGATTATAGTAGTTATATTCTTGTACATAGGGGGCAGTATTATAGTAGTTATATTCTTGTTTATAGGAGGCAGTATTGTAGTAGTTATAATCTTATACATAGGAGGCAGTATTATACTAGTTATATGCTTCTACATAGGAGCAGTATTATAGTAGTTATATTCTTGAACATAGGTATCAGTATTATAGTAGTTATATTCTTGTACATAGGAGGCAGTATAATACTAGTTATATTCTTGTACATAGGGGGCAGTATTATAGTAGTTATGTTCTTGTACATAGGAGGCAGTATTATAGTAGTTATATTCTTGTACATAGGAGGCAGTATTATAGTAGTTATATTCTTATACATAGGAGGCAGTATTATATTAGTTATATTCTTGTACATAGGAGCAGTATTATACTAGTTATATTCTTGAACATAGGGATCAGTATTATAGTAGTTATATTCTTGTACATAGGAGGCAGTATTATAGTAGTTATATTCTTGTACATAGGGGGCAGTATTATAGTAGTTATATTCTTGTACATAGGGGACAGTATTATAGTAGTTATATTCTTGTATATAGAGGGCAGTATTATAGTAGTTATATTCTTGTACGTAGAAGCAGTATTATAGTAGTTATATTCTTGTACATAAGGGGCAGTATTATAGCAGTTATATTCTGGTACATAGGGGACAGTATTATAGTAGTTATTTTCCTGTACATAGGAGACAGTATTATAGAAGTTATATTCTTGAACATGGAGCAGTATTATAGTAGTTATATTCTTGTACATAGGAGGCAGTATTATAGTAGTTATATTCTTTTACATAGGGGGCAGTATTATAGTAGTTATATTCTTGTACATAGCAGGCAGTATTATAGTACTTATATTCTTGTACATAGGAGCAATATTATAGTCGTTATATTCTTGTATACAGGGGCAGTATTATAGTAGTTATATTCTTATACATAAGGGGCAGTATTAAAGTAGTTATATTCTTCTACATAGGTAGCAGTATTATAGTAGTTTTAATCTTGTACATAGGAGCAGTATTATAGTAGTTATATTCTTGTACATGGGGCAGTATTATAGTAGTTATATTCTTAAACATAGGAGGCAGTATTATAGTAGTTATTATCTTGTACATAGGGGGCCGTGCTACAGTAGTTATACTCTTGTACATAGGAGGCAGTATTATAGTAGTTATATTCTAGTACATAGGGGGCAGTATTGTAGTAGTTATATTGTTGTACATAGGAAGCAGTATTATAGTAATTATTTTCTTGCACATAGAGGGCAGTACTATATTAGTTATATTCTTGTACATAGGGGATAGTATTATAGTAGATATATTCTTGTACATAGGGGGCAGTCTTACAGTAGTTATATTCTTGTACATAGCAGCAGTATTGCAGTAGTTATATTCTTGTACATAGCGGCAGTATTATAGTAGTTATATTCTTGTACATAGGGGGCAGTATTATAGTAGTTATATTCTTGTACATAGGGGGCAGTATTATAATAGTTATATTCTTGTACATAGGGGGCAGTATTATAGTAGTTATATTCTTGTACATAGGGGGTAGTATTATAGTTGTTTTATTCTTGTACATAGGAAGCAGTATTATAGTAGATATATTCTTGTACATAGGGGGCAGTATTATAGTAGTTATATTTTTGTACATCGGGGGCAGTATTACAATAGTTATATTCTGGTACATAGGGAGCAGTATTGTAGTAGTTATATTCTTGTACATTGCGGCAGTATTATAGTAGTTATGTTCTTGTACATAGGGGGTAGTATTATAGTTGTTATATTCTTGTACATAGGAAGCAGTATTATAGTAGTTATATTCTTGAACATAGGGATCAGTATTATAGTAGTTATATTCTTGTACATAGGGGGCAGTATTATAGTAGTTATATTTTTGTACATCGGGGGCAGTTTTATAATAGTTATATTCTTGTACATAGGGAGCAGTATTGTAGTAGCTATATTCTTGTACATAGGGAGAAGTATTGTAGTAGTTATATTCGTGTACATAGGAAGCAGTATTATAGTAGTTATATTCTTGTACATAGGGGGCAGTATTATAGTAGTTATATTCTTGTACATAGAGGGCAGTATTATAGAAGTTATATTCATGTACAGAGTGGGCAGTATTATAGTAGTTATATTCTTGTACATAGGGGGCAGTATTATAGTAGTTATATTCTTGTACATAGGGGGCAGTATTATAGTAGTTATATTCTTGTACATAGGGGGCAGTATTATAGTAGTTATATTCTTGTACATAGGTAGCAGTATTATAGTAGTTATATTCCTGTACATAGGAGACAGTATTATAGTAGTTATATTCTTGTACATGTGGCAGGATTATAGTAGTTATATTCTTGTACATAGGGGGCAGTACTATGGTGGTTATACTCTTGTACATAGGAGGCAGTATTATAGTAGTTATATTCTTGTACATAGGGGGCAGTATTGTAGTAGTTATATTCTTGTACATAGGAAGCAGTAATATAGTAAATATTTTCTTGCACATAGAGGACAGTATTATAGTAGTTATATTCTTGTACATGTGGCAGGATTATAGTAGTTATATTCTCGTACATAGGGGGCAGTATTATAGTAGTTATATTCTTGTACATAGGGGGCAGTATTGCAGTAGTTATATTCTTGTACATAGCGGCAGTATTATAGTAGTTATATTCTGGTACATAAGGGGCAACATTATAGTAGTTATATTCTTTTACATAGGGGGCAGTATTATAGTAGTTATATTCTTGAACATAGGGAGCAGTATTATAGTAATTATATTCTTGTACATATGGAGCAGCATTATAGTATTTATATTCTTGTACATAGCAGCAGTATTATAGTAGTTATATTCTTGTACATAGGGAGCAGTATTATAGTAGTTATATTCTTGTATATAGCGGCAGTATTATCGTAGTTATATTCTTGTACATAGTGGGCAGTATTATAGTAGTTATATTCTCGAACATCGCAGCAGTATTAGAGTAGTTATATTCTTGTACATAGGGAGCAGCATTATAGTATTTATATTCTTGTACATAGGGGGCAGTATTATAGTAGTTATATTCTTGTACATATGGAGCAGCATTATAGTATTTATATTCTTGTACATAGCAGCAGTATTATAGTAGTTATATTCTTGTACATAGGGAGCAGTATTATAGTAGTTATATTCTTGTACATATGGAGCAGCATTATAGTATTTATATTCTTGTACATAGCAGCAGTATTATAGTAGTTATATTCTTGTACATAGGGGGCAGTATTATAGTAGTTATATTCTTGTACATAGGGGGCAGTATTATAGTAGTTATATTCTTATACATAGGAGCAGTATTATAATAGTTATGTTCTTGTACATAGGGGGCAGTATTATAGTAGTTATATTGTTGTACATATGAGCAGTATTATAGTATTTATGTTCTTGAACATAGGTGGCAGTATTATAGTAGTTATATTCTTGTACATATGAGCAGTATTATAGTATTTATGGTCTTGAACATAGGTGGCAGTATTATAGTAGTTATATTATTGTACATAGGGGCAGTATTATAGTAGTTATTTTCTTGTACATAGGAAGCAGTATTATAATAGTTATATTCTTGAACATAGGGATCAGTATTATAATAGTTATATTCTTGTACATAGGGGGCAGTATTATAGTATTTATATTCTCGTACATAGGGGCAGTATTATAGTAGTTATATTCTCGTACATAGGGGGCAGTATTATAGTAGTTATATTCTCGTACATAGGGGGCAGTATTATAGTAGTTATATTCTTGTACATAGGGGGCAGTATTATAATAGTTATATTCTTGTACATAGGGGACAGTATTATAGTAGTTATATTCTTGTACATAGGGGGCAGTATTATAGTAGTTATATTCTTGTACATAGGAGCAGTATTAGAGTAGTTATATTCTTGCACATAGGGAGTAGTATTACAGTAGTTATATTATTGAACATAGGAGCAGTATTATAGTAGCTATATTCTTTTACATAGCGGCAGTATTATTGTAGTTACTGTATATTCTTGTACATAGGGGGCAATATTATAGTTGTTATATTCTTGTACATAGGAGCAGTATTACAGTAGTTATATTCTTGTACATAGGAGCAGTATTATAGTAGTTATATTCTTGTACATAGGAGGCAGTATTATAGTAGATATATTCTTGTACATAGGGGGCAGTATTGTAGTAGTTATATTCTTGTACATAGGAAGCAGTATTATAGTAATTATTTTCTTGCACATAGAGGGCAATACTGTAGTAGTTTTATTCTTGTACATAGGGGGCAGTATTATAGTAGTTATATTCTTGTACATAGGGAGCAGTATTATAGTAGTTATATTCTTGTACATATGGAGCAGCAGTATAGTATTTATATTCTTGTACACAGCAGCAGTACTATAGTAGTTATATTCTTGTACATAGGGATCAGTATTATACTAGGTATATTCTTGTAAAAAGCAGTATTACAGTAGTAATATTCTTGTACATAGCGGCAGTATTATAGTAGTTATATTCTTGTACATAGGGAGCAGTATTATAGTAGTTATATTCTCGAACATAGCAGCAGTATTAAATTAGTTATATTCTTATACATAGGGGGTAGTATTACAGTAGTTATATTCTTGTACATAGGGGGCAGTATTATAGTAGTTATATTCTTGTACATAGGAGGCAGTATTATAGTAGTTATATTCTTGTACATAGGGGGCAGTATTATAGTAGTTATATTCTTGTACATAGGAGGCAGTATTATAGTAGTTATATTCTTGTACATAGGGGGCAGTATTTTAGTAGTTATATTCTTGTACATAGGGGGCAGTATTATAGTAGTTATATTCTTGTACATAGGGGGCAGTATTATAATAGTTATATTCTTGTACATAGAGGGCAGTATTATAGTAGTTATATTCTTGTACATAGGGGGTAGTATTATAGTAGTTATATTCTTGTACATAGGAGGCAGTATTATATTAGTCATGTTCTTGTATATAGAGGGCAGTATTATAGTAGTTATATTCTTGTACGTAGAAGCAGTATTATAGTAGTTATATTCTTCTATATAGGGGCAGTATTATAGTAGTTATATTCTTGTACATAGGGGGCAGTATTATAGTAGTTATATTCTTGTACATAGGGGGCAGTATTATAGTAGTTATATTCTTGTACATAGGAGCAGTATTATAGTAGTTATATTCTTGTACATAGGGGGCAGTATTATAGTAGTTATATTCTTGTACATAGGGGGCAGTATTATAGTAGTTATATTCTTGTACATAGGAGCAGTATTATAGTAGTTATATTCTTGTACATAGGGATCAGTATTATAGTAGTTATATTCTTGTACATAGGGGGCAGTATTATAGTAGTTATATTCTTGTACATAGGGGGCAGTATTATAGTAGTTATATTCTTGTACATAGGGATCAGTATTATAGTAGTTATATTCTTGTACATAGGGGGCAGTATTATAGTAGTTATATTCTTGTACATAGGAGGCAGTATTATAGTAGTTATATTCTTGTACATAGGGGGCAGTATTATAGTAGTTATATTCTTGTACATAGGAGCAGTATTATAGTAGTTATATTCTTGTACATAGGGGGCAGTATTATAGTAGTTATATTCCTGTACATAGGAGCAGTATTATAGTAGTTATATTCTTGTACATAGGGGGCAGTATTACAGTAGTTATATTCTTGTACATAGTGGACAGTATTACAGTAGTTATATTCTTGTACATAGGAGGCAGTATTATAGTAGTTATATTCTTGTACATAGGAGGCAGTATTATAGTAGTTATATTCTTGTACATAGGGGGCAGTGCTATAGTAGCTTTACTCTTGTACATAGGAGGCAGTATTATAGTAGTTATATTCTTGTACATAGGGGGCAGTATTGTAGTAGTTATATTGTTGTACATAGGAAGCAGTATTATAGTAATTATTTTCTTGCACATAGAGGGCAGTACTATAGTAGGTATATTCTTGTACATAGGGGGCAGTCTTATAGTAGTTATATTCTTGTACATAGCAGCAGTATTGCAGTAGTTATATTCTTGTACATAGCGGCAGTATTATAGTAGTTATATTCTTGTACATAGGGGGCAGTATTATAGTAGTTATATTCTTGTACATAGGGTGAAGTATTATAGTAGTTATATTCTTGTACATAGGAGGCAGTATTATAGTAGTCATATTCTTGTACATAGGAGCAGTATTATAGTAGTTATATTTAGGTACATAGGGGGCAGTATTATAGTAGTTATATTCTTGTACATAGTGGGGAGTATTATAGTAGGTATATTCATGTACAGAGTGGGCAGTATTATAGTAGTTATATTCTTGTACATAGGGGGCAGGATTATAGTAGTTATATTCTTGTACATAGGGGGCAGTATTATAGTAGTTATATTCTTGTTTATAGGAGGCAGTATTGTAGTAGTTATAATCTTATACATAGGAGGCAGTATTATACTAGTTATATGCTTCTACATAGGAGCAGTATTATAGTAGTTATATTCTTGAACATAGGTATCAGTATTATAGTAGTTATATTCTTGTACATAGGAGGCAGTATAATACTAGTTATATTCTTGTACATAGGGGGCAGTATTATAGTAGTTATGTTCTTGTACATAGGAGGCAGTATTATAGTAGTTATATTCTTGTACATAGGAGGCAGTATTATAGTAGTTATATTCTTATACATAGGAGGCAGTATTATATTAGTTATATTCTTGTACATAGGAGCAGTATTATACTAGTTATATTCTTGAACATAGGGATCAGTATTATAGTAGTTATATTCTTGTACATAGGAGGCAGTATTATAGTAGTTATATTCTTGTACATAGGGGGCAGTATTATAGTAGTTATATTCTTGTACATAGGGGACAGTATTATAGTAGTTATATTCTTGTATATAGAGGGCAGTATTATAGTAGTTATATTCTTGTACGTAGAAGCAGTATTATAGTAGTTATATTCTTGTACATAAGGGGCAGTATTATAGCAGTTATATTCTGGTACATAGGGGACAGTATTATAGTAGTTATTTTCCTGTACATAGGAGACAGTATTATAGAAGTTATATTCTTGAACATGGAGCAGTATTATAGTAGTTATATTCTTGTACATAGGAGGCAGTATTATAGTAGTTATATTCTTTTACATAGGGGGCAGTATTATAGTAGTTATATTCTTGTACATAGCAGGCAGTATTATAGTACTTATATTCTTGTACATAGGAGCAATATTATAGTCGTTATATTCTTGTATACAGGGGCAGTATTATAGTAGTTATATTCTTATACATAAGGGGCAGTATTAAAGTAGTTATATTCTTCTACATAGGTAGCAGTATTATAGTAGTTTTAATCTTGTACATAGGAGCAGTATTATAGTAGTTATATTCTTGTACATGGGGCAGTATTATAGTAGTTATATTCTTAAACATAGGAGGCAGTATTATAGTAGTTATAATCTTGTACATAGGGGGCCGTGCTACAGTAGTTATACTCTTGTACATAGGAGGCAGTATTATAGTAGTTATATTCTAGTACATAGGGGGCAGTATTGTAGTAGTTATATTGTTGTACATAGGAAGCAGTATTATAGTAATTATTTTCTTGCACATAGAGGGCAGTACTATATTAGTTATATTCTTGTACATAGGGGATAGTATTATAGTAGATATATTCTTGTACATAGGGGGCAGTCTTACAGTAGTTATATTCTTGTACATAGCAGCAGTATTGCAGTAGTTATATTCTTGTACATAGCGGCAGTATTATAGTAGTTATATTCTTGTACATAGGGGGCAGTATTATAGTAGTTATATTCTTGTACATAGGGGGCAGTATTATAATAGTTATATTCTTGTACATAGGGGGCAGTATTATAGTAGTTATATTCTTGTACATAGGGGGTAGTATTATAGTTGTTTTATTCTTGTACATAGGAAGCAGTATTATAGTAGATATATTCTTGTACATAGGGGGCAGTATTATAGTAGTTATATTTTTGTACATCGGGGGCAGTATTACAATAGTTATATTCTGGTACATAGGGAGCAGTATTGTAGTAGTTATATTCTTGTACATTGCGGCAGTATTATAGTAGTTATGTTCTTGTACATAGGGGGTAGTATTATAGTTGTTATATTCTTGTACATAGGAAGCAGTATTATAGTAGTTATATTCTTGAACATAGGGATCAGTATTATAGTAGTTATATTCTTGTACATAGGGGGCAGTATTATAGTAGTTATATTTTTGTACATCGGGGGCAGTTTTATAATAGTTATATTCTTGTACATAGGGAGCAGTATTGTAGTAGCTATATTCTTGTACATAGGGAGAAGTATTGTAGTAGTTATATTCGTGTACATAGGAAGCAGTATTATAGTAGTTATATTCTTGTACATAGGGGGCAGTATTATAGTAGTTATATTCTTGTACATAGAGGGCAGTATTATAGAAGTTATATTCATGTACAGAGTGGGCAGTATTATAGTAGTTATATTCTTGTACATAGGGGGCAGTATTATAGTAGTTATATTCTTGTACATAGGGGGCAGTATTATAGTAGTTATATTCTTGTACATAGGGGGCAGTATTATAGTAGTTATATTCTTGTACATAGGTAGCAGTATTATAGTAGTTATATTCCTGTACATAGGAGACAGTATTATAGTAGTTATATTCTTGTACATGTGGCAGGATTATAGTAGTTATATTCTTGTACATAGGGGGCAGTACTATGGTGGTTATACTCTTGTACATAGGAGGCAGTATTATAGTAGTTATATTCTTGTACATAGGGGGCAGTATTGTAGTAGTTATATTCTTGTACATAGGAAGCAGTAATATAGTAAATATTTTCTTGCACATAGAGGACAGTATTATAGTAGTTATATTCTTGTACATGTGGCAGGATTATAGTAGTTATATTCTCGTACATAGGGGGCAGTATTATAGTAGTTATATTCTTGTACATAGGGGGCAGTATTGCAGTAGTTATATTCTTGTACATAGCGGCAGTATTATAGTAGTTATATTCTGGTACATAAGGGGCAACATTATAGTAGTTATATTCTTTTACATAGGGGGCAGTATTATAGTAGTTATATTCTTGAACATAGGGAGCAGTATTATAGTAATTATATTCTTGTACATATGGAGCAGCATTATAGTATTTATATTCTTGTACATAGCAGCAGTATTATAGTAGTTATATTCTTGTACATAGGGAGCAGTATTATAGTAGTTATATTCTTGTATATAGCGGCAGTATTATCGTAGTTATATTCTTGTACATAGTGGGCAGTATTATAGTAGTTATATTCTCGAACATCGCAGCAGTATTAGAGTAGTTATATTCTTGTACATAGGGAGCAGCATTATAGTATTTATATTCTTGTACATAGGGGGCAGTATTATAGTAGTTATATTCTTGTACATATGGAGCAGCATTATAGTATTTATATTCTTGTACATAGCAGCAGTATTATAGTAGTTATATTCTTGTACATAGGGAGCAGTATTATAGTAGTTATATTCTTGTACATATGGAGCAGCATTATAGTATTTATATTCTTGTACATAGCAGCAGTATTATAGTAGTTATATTCTTGTACATAGGGGGCAGTATTATAGTAGTTATATTCTTGTACATAGGGGGCAGTATTATAGTAGTTATATTCTTATACATAGGAGCAGTATTATAATAGTTATGTTCTTGTACATAGGGGGCAGTATTATAGTAGTTATATTGTTGTACATATGAGCAGTATTATAGTATTTATGTTCTTGAACATAGGTGGCAGTATTATAGTAGTTATATTCTTGTTCATATGAGCAGTATTATAGTATTTATGGTCTTGAACATAGGTGGCAGTATTATAGTAGTTATATTATTGTACATAGGGGCAGTATTATAGTAGTTATTTTCTTGTACATAGGAAGCAGTATTATAATAGTTATATTCTTGAACATAGGGATCAGTATTATAATAGTTATATTCTTGTACATAGGGGGCAGTATTATAGTATTTATATTCTCGTACATAGGGGCAGTATTATAGTAGTTATATTCTCGTACATAGGGGGCAGTATTATAGTAGTTATATTCTCGTACATAGGGGGCAGTATTATAGTAGTTATATTCTTGTACATAGGGGGCAGTATTATAATAGTTATATTCTTGTACATAGGGGACAGTATTATAGTAGTTATATTCTTGTACATAGGGGGCAGTATTATAGTAGTTATATTCTTGTACATAGGAGCAGTATTAGAGTAGTTATATTCTTGCACATAGGGAGTAGTATTACAGTAGTTATATTATTGAACATAGGAGCAGTATTATAGTAGCTATATTCTTTTACATAGCGGCAGTATTATTGTAGTTACTGTATATTCTTGTACATAGGGGGCAATATTATAGTTGTTATATTCTTGTACATAGGAGCAGTATTACAGTAGTTATATTCTTGTACATAGGAGCAGTATTATAGTAGTTATATTCTTGTACATAGGAGGCAGTATTATAGTAGATATATTCTTGTACATAGGGGGCAGTATTATAGTAGTTATATTCTTGTACATAGGGGACAGTATTATAGTAGTTATATTCTTGTACATAGGGAGCAGTATTATAGTAGTTATATTCTAGTACATAGGGGGCAGTATTATAGTAGTTATATTCTTGTACATAGGAGGCAGTATTATAGTAGTTATATTCTTGTACATAGGGGCAGTATTGTAGTAGTTATATTCTTGTACATAGGAAGCAGTATTATAGTAATTATTTTCTTGCACATAGAGGGCAATACTGTAGTAGTTTTATTCTTGTACATAGGGGGCAGTATTATAGTAGTTATATTCTTGTACATAGGGAGCAGTATTATAGTAGTTATATTCTTGTACATATGGAGCAGCAGTATAGTATTTATATTCTTGTACACAGCAGCAGTACTATAGTAGTTATATTCTTGTACATAGGGATCAGTATTATACTAGGTATATTCTTGTAAAAAGCAGTATTACAGTAGTAATATTCTTGTACATAGCGGCAGTATTATAGTAGTTATATTCTTGTACATAGGGAGCAGTATTATAGTAGTTATATTCTCGAACATAGCAGCAGTATTAAATTAGTTATATTCTTATACATAGGTGGAAGTATTATAGTAGTTATATTCTTGTACATAGGAGGCAGTATTATAGTAGTTATATTCTTGTACATAGGGGGCAGTATTACAGTAGTTATATTCTTGTACATAGGGGGCAGTATTATAGTAGTTATATTCTTGTACATAGGAGGCAGTATTATAGTAGTTATATTCTTGTACATAGGGGGCAGTATTATAGTAGTTATATTCTTGTACATAGGAGGCAGTATTATAGTAGTTATATTCTTGTACATAGGGGGCAGTATTTTAGTAGTTATATTCTTGTACATAGGGGGCAGTATTATAGTAGTTATATTCTTGTACATAGGGGGCAGTATTATAATAGTTATATTCTTGTACATAGAGGGCAGTATTATAGTAGTTATATTCTTGTACATAGGGGGTAGTATTATAGTAGTTATATTCTTGTACATAGGAGGCAGTATTATATTAGTCATGTTCTTGTATATAGAGGGCAGTATTATAGTAGTTATATTCTTGTACGTAGAAGCAGTATTATAGTAGTTATATTCTTCTATATAGGGGCAGTATTATAGTAGTTATATTCTTGTACATAGGGGGCAGTATTATAGTAGTTATATTCTTGTACATAGGGGGCAGTATTATAGTAGTTATATTCTTGTACATAGGAGCAGTATTATAGTAGTTATATTCTTGTACATAGGGGGCAGTATTATAGTAGTTATATTCCTGTACATAGGAGCAGTATTATAGTAGTTATATTCTTGTACATAGGGATCAGTATTATAGTAGTTATATTCTTGTACATAGGGGGCAGTATTATAGTAGTTATATTCTTGTACATAGGGGGCAGTATTATAGTAGTTATATTCTTGTACATAGGGATCAGTATTATAGTAGTTATATTCTTGTACATAGGGGGCAGTATTATAGTAGTTATATTCTTGTACATAGGAGGCAGTATTATAGTAGTTATATTCTTGTACATAGGGGGCAGTATTATAGTAGTTATATTCTTGTACATAGGAGCAGTATTATAGTAGTTATATTCTTGTACATAGGGGGCAGTATTATAGTAGTTATATTCCTGTACATAGGAGCAGTATTATAGTAGTTATATTCTTGTACATAGGGGGCAGTATTACAGTAGTTATATTCTTGTACATAGTGGACAGTATTACAGTAGTTATATTCTTGTACATAGGAGGCAGTATTATAGTAGTTATATTCTTGTACATAGGAGGCAGTATTATAGTAGTTATATTCTTGTACATAGGGGGCAGTGCTATAGTAGCTTTACTCTTGTACATAGAAGGCAGTATTATAGTAGTTATATTCTTGTACATAGGGGGCAGTATTGTAGTAGTTATATTGTTGTACATAGGAAGCAGTATTATAGTAATTATTTTCTTGCACATAGAGGGCAGTACTATAGTAGGTATATTCTTGTACATAGGGGGCAGTCTTATAGTAGTTATATTCTTGTACATAGCAGCAGTATTGCAGTAGTTATATTCTTGTACATAGCGGCAGTATTATAGTAGTTATATTCTTGTACATAGGGGGCAGTATTATAGTAGTTATATTCTTGTACATAGGGTGAAGTATTATAGTAGTTATATTCTTGTACATAGGAGGCAGTATTATAGTAGTCATATTCTTGTACATAGGAGCAGTATTATAGTAGTTATATTTAGGTACATAGGGGGCAGTATTATAGTAGTTATATTCTTGTACATAGTGGGGAGTATTATAGTAGGTATATTCATGTACAGAGTGGGCAGTATTATAGTAGTTATATTCTTGTACATAGGGGGCAGGATTATAGTAGTTATATTCTTGTACATAGGGGGCAGTATTATAGTAGTTATATTCTTGTTTATAGGAGGCAGTATTGTAGTAGTTATAATCTTATACATAGGAGGCAGTATTATACTAGTTATATGCTTCTACATAGGAGCAGTATTATAGTAGTTATATTCTTGAACATAGGTATCAGTATTATAGTAGTTATATTCTTGTACATAGGAGGCAGTATAATACTAGTTATATTCTTGTACATAGGGGGCAGTATTATAGTAGTTATGTTCTTGTACATAGGAGGCAGTATTATAGTAGTTATATTCTTGTACATAGGAGGCAGTATTATAGTAGTTATATTCTTATACATAGGAGGCAGTATTATATTAGTTATATTCTTGTACATAGGAGCAGTATTATACTAGTTATATTCTTGAACATAGGGATCAGTATTATAGTAGTTATATTCTTGTACATAGGAGGCAGTATTATAGTAGTTATATTCTTGTACATAGGGGGCAGTATTATAGTAGTTATATTCTTGTACATAGGGGACAGTATTATAGTAGTTATATTCTTGTATATAGAGGGCAGTATTATAGTAGTTATATTCTTGTACGTAGAAGCAGTATTATAGTAGTTATATTCTTGTACATAAGGGGCAGTATTATAGCAGTTATATTCTGGTACATAGGGGACAGTATTATAGTAGTTATTTTCCTGTACATAGGAGACAGTATTATAGAAGTTATATTCTTGAACATGGAGCAGTATTATAGTAGTTATATTCTTGTACATAGGAGGCAGTATTATAGTAGTTATATTCTTTTACATAGGGGGCAGTATTATAGTAGTTATATTCTTGTACATAGCAGGCAGTATTATAGTACTTATATTCTTGTACATAGGAGCAATATTATAGTCGTTATATTCTTGTATACAGGGGCAGTATTATAGTAGTTATATTCTTATACATAAGGGGCAGTATTAAAGTAGTTATATTCTTCTACATAGGTAGCAGTATTATAGTAGTTTTAATCTTGTACATAGGAGCAGTATTATAGTAGTTATATTCTTGTACATGGGGCAGTATTATAGTAGTTATATTCTTAAACATAGGAGGCAGTATTATAGTAGTTATAATCTTGTACATAGGGGGCCGTGCTACAGTAGTTATACTCTTGTACATAGGAGGCAGTATTATAGTAGTTATATTCTAGTACATAGGGGGCAGTATTGTAGTAGTTATATTGTTGTACATAGGAAGCAGTATTATAGTAATTATTTTCTTGCACATAGAGGGCAGTACTATATTAGTTATATTCTTGTACATAGGGGATAGTATTATAGTAGATATATTCTTGTACATAGGGGGCAGTCTTACAGTAGTTATATTCTTGTACATAGCAGCAGTATTGCAGTAGTTATATTCTTGTACATAGCGGCAGTATTATAGTAGTTATATTCTTGTACATAGGGGGCAGTATTATAGTAGTTATATTCTTGTACATAGGGGGCAGTATTATAATAGTTATATTCTTGTACATAGGGGGCAGTATTATAGTAGTTATATTCTTGTACATAGGGGGTAGTATTATAGTTGTTTTATTCTTGTACATAGGAAGCAGTATTATAGTAGATATATTCTTGTACATAGGGGGCAGTATTATAGTAGTTATATTTTTGTACATCGGGGGCAGTATTACAATAGTTATATTCTGGTACATAGGGAGCAGTATTGTAGTAGTTATATTCTTGTACATAGCGGCAGTATTATAGTAGTTATGTTCTTGTACATAGGGGGTAGTATTATAGTTGTTATATTCTTGTACATAGGAAGCAGTATTATAGTAGTTATATTCTTGAACATAGGGATCAGTATTATAGTAGTTATATTCTTGTACATAGGGGGCAGTATTATAGTAGTTATATTTTTGTACATCGGGGGCAGTTTTATAATAGTTATATTCTTGTACATAGGGAGCAGTATTGTAGTAGCTATATTCTTGTACATAGGGAGAAGTATTGTAGTAGTTATATTCGTGTACATAGGAAGCAGTATTATAGTAGTTATATTCTTGTACATAGGGGGCAGTATTATAGTAGTTATATTCTTGTACATAGAGGGCAGTATTATAGAAGTTATATTCATGTACAGAGTGGGCAGTATTATAGTAGTTATATTCTTGTACATAGGGGGCAGTATTATAGTAGTTATATTCTTGTACATAGGGGGCAGTATTATAGTAGTTATATTCTTGTACATAGGGGGCAGTATTGTAGTAGTTATATTCTTGTACATAGGAAGCAGTAATATAGTAAATATTTTCTTGCACATAGAGGACAGTATTATAGTAGTTATATTCTTGTACATGTGGCAGGATTATAGTAGTTATATTCTCGTACATAGGGGGCAGTATTATAGTAGTTATATTCTTGTACATAGGGGGCAGTATTGCAGTAGTTATATTCTTGTACATAGCGGCAGTATTATAGTAGTTATATTCTGGTACATAAGGGGCAACATTATAGTAGTTATATTCTTTTACATAGGGGGCAGTATTATAGTAGTTATATTCTTGAACATAGGGAGCAGTATTATAGTAATTATATTCTTGTACATATGGAGCAGCATTATAGTATTTATATTCTTGTACATAGCAGCAGTATTATAGTAGTTATATTCTTGTACATAGGGAGCAGTATTATAGTAGTTATATTCTTGTATATAGCGGCAGTATTATCGTAGTTATATTCTTGTACATAGTGGGCAGTATTATAGTAGTTATATTCTCGAACATCGCAGCAGTATTAGAGTAGTTATATTCTTGTACATAGGGAGCAGCATTATAGTATTTATATTCTTGTACATAGGGGGCAGTATTATAGTAGTTATATTCTTGTACATATGGAGCAGCATTATAGTATTTATATTCTTGTACATAGCAGCAGTATTATAGTAGTTATATTCTTGTACATAGGGAGCAGTATTATAGTAGTTATATTCTTGTACATATGGAGCAGCATTATAGTATTTATATTCTTGTACATAGCAGCAGTATTATAGTAGTTATATTCTTGTACATAGGGGGCAGTATTATAGTAGTTATATTCTTGTACATAGGGGGGCAGTATTATAGTAGTTATATTCTTGTACATAGGAGCACTATTATTGTAGTTATATTCTTGTACATAACGGCAGTATTATAGTAGTTATATTCTTGTACATAGGGGAGCAGTATTCTAGTAGTTATATTCTTGTACATAGGGAGCAGTATTATAGTAGTTATATTCTTGTACATATGGAGCAGCATTATAGTATTTATATTCTTGTACATAGCAGCAGTATTATAGTAGTTATATTCTTGTACATAGGGGGCAGTATTATAGTAGTTATATTCTTGTACATAGGGGGGCAGTATTATAGTAGTTATATTCTTGTACATAGGAGCAGTATTATTGTAGTTATATTCTTGTACATAACGGCAGTATTATAGTAGTTATATTCTTGTACATAGGGGAGCAGTATTCTAGTAGTTATATTCTTGTAAAAAGCAGTATTACTGTAGTAATTTTCTTGTACATAGCGGCAGTATTATAGTCGTTATATTCTTGTTCATAGGAGGTAGTATTATAGTAGTTATATTCTTGTTCATAGGAGGCAGTATTATAGTAGTTATATTCTTGTACATAGGGAGCAGTATTATAGTAGTTATATCCTTGAACATAGGAGGCAGTATTATAGTAGTTATATTCTCGAACATAGCAGCAGTATTCGAGTAGTTATATTCTTGTACATAGGAGGCAGTATTATAGTAGTTATATTCTTGTAAAAAGCAGTATTACAGTATTAATATTCTTGTACATAGGAGCAGTATTACAGTAGTTATATTCTTGTACATAGCGGCAGTATTATAGTAGTGATATTCTTGTACATAGGAGGCAGTATTATAGTAGTTATATTCTTGTACATAGCGGCAGTATTATAGTAGTTATGTTCTTGTACATAGGGGGCAGTATTATAGTTGTTATATTCTTGTACATGGGTGGCAATATTATAGTAGTTATATTCTTGTACATAGGAGCAGTATTATAGTAGTTATATTCTTGTACATAGGGACAGTATTATAGTATTTATGTACTTGTACATAGGAGGCAGTATTATAGTAGTTATATTCTTGTACATAGGAGCAGTATTATAGTAGTTATATTCTTGTACATAGGAGGCAGTATTATAGTAGTTATATTCTTGTACATAGGAGCAGTATAAGGCCTTAGTCAGACGGGCGTTTTTAGCCGCGATTTGCGTATGCGCATGCGTCCGGCGATTTTATAAAACCATTGCTTTGCAATGGTATCGGACACATGAGTGCTTTTTATGCGCTCGTCCGATAAATTATAGAACAAAAAATCGCAGATCGCACCTATCTGCGATCTGCGATTCCTGTTCTCTTCTCTATATGCGCTCAATGGGGCCGGCGGCAGCAGCGCCGACCCCATTGAGAACATATAGAAGACAAACCATTCTTCTCTGCCACAGCTGTAACAGCTGTGGCAGAGAAGAACGATGTTTGCCCATTGAATTCAATGGAGCCGGCAATACAGCCGCTCCATTGAAAGCAATGGGCTGCCGGCGTGCGCGGGGTGAATTGTTGGGAAGGGCTTAAATATATAAGCCCTTCCCTGCAATTCATCCTAAAATGTGTTAAAATAAAAAAAAATTGTATACTCACCTTTCCGCTGCAGCCGGAGTCCAGCCGCGGCCGCTGTCAGTTCTCCTGAACTGCTTCTCGGCACTATTCAGCCGGCGGGGCTTTAAAATCCCCGCCTGCTGAATGATCTGCCTCTGATTGGTCACAGCCCTGACCAATCAGAGGCAAGTTTCACTCACACACCCATTCATGAATTCATGAATGGGTGAGTGACTGCTGCCTCTCAGCGCTGAGCCAATCAGGGGCAGGTCTGACTCACATCCATTCATGAATTCATGAATGGGTGTGAGTGAGACATGCCTCTGATTGGCTCAGCGCTGAGCCAATCAGGGGGCAGGTCTGACTCACACCCCCTTCACACCCACTGCAGGACGGCCGCGCGGAGCTCCGGCTGCCGGGAGAAGGTGAGTACATATATATTTTTTATTTTTACACATTTTAGGATGAATTGCAGGGAAGGGCTTATATATTTAAGCCCTTCCCGACAATTCATCCCGGGCTCGCCCGCAGCGCATTGCTTTCAATGGAGACGGCTGTATTGCCGTCTCCATTGAATGCAATGCGCTGGACAGCTCCGGCCCGTTTCTAATGAAACGCGGCTAGGAGCAGATTTTCGGGCGATTTGCGGGCGACTTGCGCGCAACGGTCACGCGATTTGCGGATGCGCATCCGTCATGTGATCCGCAAATCGCGCGAAAAAACGCCCGTCTGACTAAGGCCTTACAGTAGTTATATTCTTGTACATAGAAAGCAGTATTATAGTAGTTATATTCTTGCATATAGGGGTCAGTATTATAGTAGTTATATTCTTGTACATAGGGGGCAGTATTATAGTAGTTATATTCTTGTACATAGGGGGCAGTCTTATAGTAGTTATATTCTTGTACATAGGGGTCAGTATTATAGTAGTTATATTCTTGTACATAGGAGGCAGTATTATAGTAGTTATATTCTTGTACATAGGAGGCAGTATTATAATAGTTATATTCTTGTACATAGGGAGCAGTATTATAGTAGTTATGTTCTTGTTCATAGGAGGCAGTATTATAGTAGTTATATTCTTGTACATATGAGCAGTATTATAGTATTTATGTTCTTGTACATAGGAGCAGTATTATAGTAGTTATATTCTTGTACATAGGGGGCAGTATTATAGTAGTTATATTCTTGTACATACAGGGCAGTATTATAGTAGTTATATTCTTGTACATAGGGGGCAGTATTATAGTAGTTATATTCATGTACATAGGGAGCAGTATTATAGTAGTTATATTCTTGTACATAGGGGGCAGTATTATAGTAGTTCTATTCTTGTACATAGGTAGCAGTATTATAGTACGTATTTTCTTGTACATAGAGGGCAGTATTATAGTAGTTATATTCTTGTACATCGGGGACAGTATTATAGTAGTTCTATTCTTGTACATAGGTAGCAGTATTATAGTACGTATTTTCTTGTACATAGAGGGCAGTATTATAGTAGTTATATTCTTGTACATAGGGGGCACTATTATAGTCTTTATACTCTTGTACATAGGGGGCAGTATTATAGTAGTTATATTCTTGTATATAGGGGGCAGTATTATAGTAGTTATATTCGTGTACATAGGAAGCAGTATTATAGTAGTTATTTTCTTGTACATAGAGGGCAGTATTATAGTAGTTATATTCTTGTACATAGGAGGCAGTATTATAGTCGTTATATTCTTGTACATAGGAGGCAGTATTATAGTAGTTATATTCTTGTACATAGGAGGCAGTATTATAGTCGTTATATTCTTGTATATAGGGAGCAGTATTATAGTAGTTATTTTCTTGTACATAGAGGGCAGTATTATAGTCGTTATATTCTTGTACATAGGGAGCAGTATTATAGTAGTTATTTTCTTGTACATAGCGGGCAGTATTATAGTAGTTATATTTTTGTACATAGGGGGCAGTATTATAGTAGTTATATTCTTGTACATAGGGGGCAGTATTATAGTAGTTATATTCTTGTACATAGGGATCAGTATTATAGTTGTTATATTCTTGTACATAGGGGCAGTATTATAGTAGTTATATTGTTGTACATAGGGGGCAGTATTATAGTAGTTTTATTCTTGTACATAGGGGGCAGTTTATAATAGTTATATTCTTGTACATAGGGGGCAGTATTATAGTAGTTATATTCTTGTACATAGGAGCAGTATTATAGTAGTTTTATTCTTGTACATAGGGGGCAGTATTATAGTAGTTTTATTCTTGTACATAGGGGGCAATATTATAGTAGTTTTATTCTTGTACATAGGGGGCAGTATTATGGTAGTTATATTCTTGTACATAGGGGGCAGTATTATAGTAGTTTTATTCTTGTACATAGGGGGCAATATTATAGTAGTTTTATTCTTGTACATAGGGGGCAGTATTATGGTAGTTATATTCTTGTACATAGGAGCAGTATTATAGTAGTTATATTCTTGTACATAGGGGGCAGTATTATAGTAGTTATATTCTTATACATAGGGGGCAGTATTATCGTAGTTATATTCTTGTACATAGGGCAGTATTATCGTAGTTATATTCTTGTACATAGGGCAGTATTATAGTAGTTATATTCTTGTACATAGGGGCAGTATTATAGTAGTTATATTGTTGTACATAGGGGGCAGTATTATAGTAGTTTTATTCTTGTACATAGGGGGCAGTTTATAATAGTTATATTCTTGTACATAGGGGGCAGTATTATAGTAGTTATATTCTTGTACATAGGAGCAGTATTATAGTAGTTTTATTCTTGTACATAGGGGGCAGTATTATAGTAGTTTTATTCTTGTACATAGGGGGCAATATTATAGTAGTTTTATTCTTGTACATAGGGGGCAATATTATAGTAGTTATATTCTTGTACATAGCGGGCAGTATTATAGTAGTTTTATTCTTGTACATAGGGGGCAGTATTATGGTAGTATTATGCAAGTCAAAATGGAATGCCTGAACAGCTTGCTCAGATATCTATCAACTCTAAGACTGCCTTTTCACTTTTGAGATAACTGTGCATTTTTTGAGTACTGCGAGAGTGCGAGAAAATGCAAAATTATGATGCCCAGCTTTTTAATTTACTACATTCCCATCTGTATCGTTTTCTTTCATGCAATGTTGCACATTTGTAAATCGCTGCCTGCCCCATCTTTCTGCGTTTTGCTTTTTTTTTCACCCATGTTTCCTTTTGGAGTCTCTCATTTATCATATCGGAACACCCAAATTTGCGATGTTCCTGCGATGCAGTTTTAACATTATCAACACCTATTGTCGCAACGTTTTTTTTTAGAAAAAAAGCATTGCTGGTGCTTAAATATCACATGAACAAAAACGTGATACTGCCACGATTTTCTCATAGTGATATTGCGCTCACCATTGTGAACGAGCCTATAGTGCCATGATTGGAAAGTTGAGAATCTTGTGGTGAAGTGGTCCATTGGTGAGGTGGGGGGGGGGGCGCTCCAACAAGCTTCTCTGCTTTGCTGATGACTTTTAGACACATGGGTAGAGAAGCAAGTGGAATCTTTTTCCTGGTGGCACAAGGCTGATGATCTGGATGGCGGACTGTTGGGTTATTTCTTACTATGATCAGATTATTAGGAGCTCTGTAGCATTGGGTTTGGGGTTGTTGCATTTTCCGTGTCATATCCCTTCTTTCACAGCAGCAGTTTAGCGCGTCGCCTCCTGTTGAGACTTGCATTGATGTTGGTCTGGAACTTATTATGACCGCTCACTCAGGAAGGTCTCGTTAATGTATGTAAGGAGTTATGAATACGTTTGTGGCTATTAACCGCAGCTGTATCTCAGAGTCTTAGCTTCGGATTGAGCCCGTGGGAGGTATGTGTATAGTTAAGCCACGGGACCAAATATTCTGCAGGCCCTATGGTAATATAATTATTGCTGATTGAAGGATATGCTGGAGCTCCTTGCGGCTGTTTTGGCAAAGTTTTCATATCGCTTTACGTCTTAAGCCTTTAAACTGCGCTAATAATATATACACGAAGCAGGTAGCTGAAGTGACTTGATTGTACACACATGAATCCGCTGTCCGCCTTTGTTTTTGATGTCCTCTTTTCTATACTTGTGTATGGGGCTTCATATATTAAAGGATTTTGAGTCATTTTACTTTAACCATTTCCGTAATCACGTTTCCTGTACGACACGCAGATATTTACCATTATTGGACATTATTACCTCTATGATCTCACGTTTCTTCCAGGCTGAAATAAGATTTCCCTGCTAAAATATTCCGGATTTAGTTTAGTGATTGTAGTCCAAAAGTTAGCTCACATTTACTTAAAGGGGTTGTGCCAATGCCACTAAGTGCCAAGTTGGGGATTTAGGGGTAGCTTTCCCTCCCACAAGGGTCAAGCTGGCGATGCAGGAACAGGAAGAGAAATGCCTAATTGCAGTGAAGCCACAATCATAATAGGCATCATGGTGGCTTTATCCATGCAAACGATAAACAGGATAATCAGATTTCCATTGAAGGAGAACTCCCCACCTCCCGTGGCAACCTGCTCCACTCATTGACCACCCTCACTGTCTAATGTCTAATCTGTGTCTCCTCCCTTTCAGTTTCATCCCATTGCTTCTAGTCTTTCCTTGTGCAGATGAGAATAGGGCTGATCCCTCTGCACTGTGACAGCCCTTCAGATATTTGTAGACCGCTATTAAGTCTTCTCTGAGCCTTCTCTTCTGCTAAACATTCCCAGATCCTTTACCCGTTCCTCATAGGACATGATTTGCAGACCGCTCACCATCTTGGTAACTCTTCTCTGGACTTGCTCCAGTTTGTCTATGTCTTTTATAAAGTGGGGTGCCCAGAACTGGACCCAGTATTCCTGATGAGGTCTGACTAAGGAAGAGAAGAGGGGGATAATGACCTCACGTGATCGAGACTCTATGCTTCTCTTACACCCCAGAACTGGATGCCATATTCCAGATGAGGGCTGACCAAAGAAGAGTCATAAGAGTAATAAGATACAAAAAGTGGAAAATTAAACAATAATGGGGGTAGTAGTCCTTGCTCTCCTATAGTGCCGTGTGGTACCTCAGTGCTGATGTTGTGGATGGTGGGAAGCACTCCAGGAAGCAGACTTCAATGGTGAAAACAATTTAACTCTTTATTTGCTGGGAGAGGGGGATAATTTGTGGAAACTTGCAGTGATGACACGGATTGCATTAAATTCACTTGACGGAAATACAAACTTTGAATTGCACTTCCCAACATTGGTTGTTTCAGAACATTTCCCAGGTTTTTGACACAAGACTTTACACTAGTACACATTGCTTTAATTTCCAGCTTTCCTCCCTGGTTTTGACTATTACATTGCTGACCTGATTTCCTTTCTTTCCTTCTCTTCTGTTGTTTTTCTTTTTCTCCTCTCTCTGATAAACATTTCTTATATTTTGGGTACTCACACTTTGGATGTTCTAACTTCTCCTTCTCCCCAGTTTCCTTCAGACTCTTTTGAGCTGGCTAAACTTCTAGATGAAACTGACTAACCCCGTCCACTAGGGGAAGCTGACTACCCAATTCCTGAGCTAGCTAGGGGTGATTGACAGGTGAGAGAGCTGGTTAGGGTGAATTCTTGCAACTCAGGCACACCCAATTAACATATTTAAAGTGATACATTCACATAATTTACTGAAAGTGGCTATAACCGTGCTGTGGGTAAGGTTGCGGCATCGACACAAATATCGATAGTTGATAGTTTGTTCAGTGATAGTCGATACTATCGATTATTGTAAAATCGGTGGAAAACTATCCATATTTTGATATATCGACTTTTTAAAATGCTGTATAAATATAAAGCAGGTCGGGGGTTAATAAAGCAACAATCAGCAAAAAATTATAGTTTTCTTTTAAAACTTTAAACTGTTGAATTTATTATTAACTTCTAACTATTAATAAGAGGAAAATAAACTAACGTTACAGATGAAACCTAGAATTAATACGAGGTCTATGAAGAGAAGTGTTTTATCATCGGCCCCAATAATCGTTATCTCATGCCCGCTCTCCCATCACATGACCGGGGTGCAGAACGATGATTGGAGGTAAACCCACTGATACGAGGTCCTGCCAGCGACAAGGAGGCCAGAAGCCGCTGGACCTGACGGGATGTGAGCGGGATCTGTGTGGTTGTGCGGCCGCCTGCCCTGCGTTTTTTCAAGTTGCCGCTGAGGGACCAACGGTCTCCATGGCAACTTGTAAACAATGCAGGGCCTGGTAACGGGAACGCAGCGCCCCGAACGCACTTGTAATTGCGTTAGATGGGTCTCCTATCTTTTCTATGGGCGCTGCGTTCCTGTTAGACGCTGAACGCACGACATGTCGCATCTCCTCTTCTGGACGCGACCTTCCTGCGTTCAGCGCAGCCCTTCATCTGCATGTGGAAATGCTTTTATTAAGAAAGCATTGCCCACCGCCATGGCGTTAGACCCCAGCGCTCAGAGCCTCGTCTAACGCCATGAACAAACCATGTGGAGGAGGGGCCAAAGACCCCACTATTCTGAGAGTCATTCTGCCTGCAGCAAACCTGATTGGGGACAAAGAGTCACCTGACACTTTCCAGAAGTTCCTAGAACTTGTTTATAAGTTCATTAGTGCCGCGAGCAAAACTACATCCTGTACAACACAAAGGGAAGAAGATCCGGTCACCGGACCGCAAGACAAATCCATATTATACCGCCTTAAACTGTCGATGTTACCGATATATCGGACATCACAATATCCATGAGAAATATCGCCAAAGCATCAGCCATATAGCGGTATTTCGATATATCGGTTTTCGATGCCCCACCCTTAGCTGTGCGACCTCAACTCTGGGGTACTACATACAGGAGAAATGTAGTATTGCAGGATGGTCATTGTGAAACACCAGGTCGGAAGCTCTTCCAGAACGGGAGCCCATTTTACAGAACGGCTTTCCATTTTGGGGCATAAAGAGGGGGTCCTGAGCGGGGGGGACTCTGCTCTGAAAGGAGATAGGATGAAGAGACGGCATCTTGGCACAGACCCTTCAAATGAATCGGATTTCTTCTGAATGCATCACAGAAGGGGAAATAAAAAATTAAAAACAATTACAGAAAACGGCCGTTACTTACTGAGTGAGGAGAGCATATAGATGCATCCTCCTCTCACCATGCAGGTAGCGGACTACCAAATGGAGGAGCCAATAACACCTGTGAGGACACCGATGAGACAGCCACTCACACTGCCTCCTGATAATGAGGGGGTGGATGCTTGGCGTGTACTCCCACACATAGTGGATACAGGGTGCCAGACCATTCTGATATATGTAGTTCATCATGCAGACCAGCAACCTATTAATGACACCATGATAATTCGGCAGGTTGCCCGCAATTACTTCAGTGAACCACATTGGTACTGCCACCCTGGCTCCCCCTGGAGTCTTAATGCCACACTGCATGTGAATGATAGATAATAAATGCAAGGCATAGGTTGGATGTTGGCCAAGATACATGAGCCCACTAACCACTTCACGGTTCCTTGCGTTGTAGTGGGTCCCTACACTAATATAAATGCATCACAGAAGGGGAAATAAAAAATTTAAGACAATCACAGAGAAATGGCCGTTACTTACTGACTGAGGAGTGCATATAGAGGCATCCTCTCACCATGCAGGTAGCTGCATGGTGAACTACATATATCAGAATGGTCTGGCACCCTGTATCCACTATGTGTGGGAGTATACACCAAGCATCCACCCCCCTCATTATCAGGAGGCAGTGTGAGTGGTTGTTATATCGGTGTCCTGCACAGGTGTTATTGGCTCCTCCGTTTGGTAGTCAGCTACCTACCTGCATGGTGAGAGGATGCATCTATATGCTCTCCTCACTCAGTAAGTAACGGCCATTTTCTGTGATTGTTTTTATTTCTTCTGAAGAAAAGATTTCCAGCAATGAGACAAATATTTTGCAATGAGTCACATGACATTTTTCCTCTGTTTTGAGACCTTTCTTACACCCCTGGAGGAAGAATGCAAGAAACATCACAGGCAAAACAATTCAGACGAGTCAATGAAGAGCGGAGAAGACAAGTGGCGCAGCGTTAGCTGATGCACAGCTGCGGTCAGGAAACCATTGTCAGCTGCTGACACGTGAATCGCGGCGTCTTGTATAAATGTTACTAAACGTACTGAACTAATAAAAGCCGACATGAGCGCTGCCGGACAGAAGCCAAGACGGTCCCAGGAAGCTGTGGAGCCGGCAGTTTACGGTACGCGCGCCGTGGAGGGCGCCTCAAACATCTCACCCACACAGTGCCGACCAGCAAATCTGCAACATGTCAATTTGGAGGCCATTGATACGAGCTGCACATGTGTGCGACCTGCGGCTCCCGGGGCTGACACATACGGCACACACGCCAATATTCAGTCTGTGTGTTGAGAAGGGGCTCATTCACACGCAACACGCAGAGACTAGAACACATTGACGTCAGCGGGTTTATTCACATTGCCCTTGTTTTGCACACACATTTCATGCGCACAGAAAATAACGCAACATCTGCAAACCAAAGGTCCCCGTAGAAGTCTACGGGGGGGGGGGGGGATGTGCAGCGGGATGCGCAATATGCTGCACAACTCTGTGGGAAAAAGAACACGTCTGCAACTTAAGAAGCTAAACAGCCATTTTAAATCAACATGGAGGGTCCCGTCTGCAGCCCTGCGAGCGCAAAACGTACAGTAAAAGAAGCGAAAGAGACACGTTCAGGGCTTAAACAGACAGCATGATAATGGCGGCCGCGGGACCAAACAAGAGCACTGATGGCAGCGGCTTCGTTTTCACTATTGGTCTTCTTGTCTGTTCGGCCTCATCACACGGGCTACAGAACGCACGTACGTCACGCTGGTGGTCTCCAACGGGTTCTTCAGGCTACAAAACATAGCAATGATCTTGTAGCCCGTGTGACTGAGGCAGGAAAAGACACGACCGGCCCCGTATACAGTATTACTACGTGCGGGAGAGGTACGGCAGGACCCATCTTCACGCTGTTTCTTCTCAAGCACTTGCGCTATGGTGCAGAGTTTAAAAAGCCAGAGAAGGAAGAAAAAAACCTGTTTATGCGCAACCATGCTTCGTAGCGACGAACATAGTTGCACATATGGCCGCCTAAAACCGCCCTTATGGCACAAATATGTTGCGCTGACTCGCATGCAAGAAGACGTATGTCTGTGTGAAGGAGCTCTTAGTCAGCCAAGCATACAACATGCCTACCTACCTACCGTATGTTCACATGGCCAATTTTTGCTGTGAATTTGATGGGAATTCCACGCCAATTCCGTGGAAAAGCCACTTCGCATTACAGTTAATGGAATTCCATGTCGAGTCTTCCACAAAATTGGAGAACATCCTGCAAGACAAAAAAAAAATCAGATATAAATGGACTCATTGAAAGCAGTGCGGTTGCGTCTGTGCGGGCTTTATGTACTTGTGTGCGGGGTCCTGCGGTCGGGGCGCGTCCCCCCGGCTTCTTGTTTGGCTGCCGGGGGCGCAGATGTCTGGCTGGCGTGGGCGGCATGGTGCTGGTGGCACGCGGTGCCATGCGCGTGTGCACCTGTGAGTGCAGCTGCCGTGCACGAGCTCCCTTTTATTATTTTTTGTTGGCAGTTGGCTGTCTCCCTCTCTCCCCCCCTGGCCGGAGGCTTTTGTTTAAAGGTTGGGCAAAGACTTGCAATCACTGCCAGTTATTGGTTTCCCTCAGTGTGCTAGCTAGTCTGCCTCTGTTGGTCTCCTGCTTCTGTCATCTTGTCTGCTTTACTTTGCGATTGTCCGCCAGGTTTTTCCATCCCTCAGTTCTGCTTAGTATTGTTTGTGTTGGTTATTTACATCTGCCTTTTCTGACAGTATTCTACCCTTTCCATCCAGGTATGCCAGCGTGCCTTTTTCGTCCCTAGTGAGAGTAGGGACCGCCGCCCAGTTGCCCACCTGGGGTTAGCCAGGAGTGGAGGCAAGCAGGCAGGGACAGGAGTTGTGGGTGACATCTAGGGCACCCGGGCTGGCGTATCACAGGTAGTATACCGTAACATAACAACTGGCCCTTAAAATTGCTCTCCAATGGAGGCCATGAGTACCCTCACAAGTCAGTTGCAGGATTTAGTGGTCGTGATCCAAGACCTGTCCGGTCGTATGGTGGCCCAGGAGCAGCGCATTAGTGCATGTTTCTACCGCCCCTTCTATTCCTGAGCCCAAGTGTCCGCTTCCTGAGGTATTTTCAGGGGAGAGGAGCAAGTTTTTTGTTTTTCAGCAGGCATGTAGATTGTATTTTTGGATGCGGCCCCGCTCCTCTGGCTCAGAATCCCAGAGAGTTGGATTGATTATGTCCTTACTTTGGGGCCCCCCCAGACATGGGCCTACTCCTTACCCGAGAGTTCGGCTTGCCTGGAGTCAGTTGATTTGTTTTTTCAGGAACTTGGAGGCATTTTTGATGAGCCGGACCGTGCGGGGTTGGCGGTATCCCATCTCATGTCTCTACGTCAGGGGCAGCAGTGGGTAGAGGACTATTGCTCTAAATTTAGAGAGCATGCAGGTGAAACCTCTTGGAACGATAGCGCCCTTAAAGGAGATGTCCCGCGCCGAAACGGTTTTTTTTTTTTTTTAACCCCCCCCCCCCGTTCGGCGCGAGACAACCCCGATGCAGGGGTTAAAAAAACCACCCGCACAGCGCTTACCTGAATCCCGGCGGTCCGGCGTCTTCATACTCACCTGCTGAAGATGGCCGCCGGGATCCTCTGTCTTCGTGGACCGCAGCTCTTCTGTGCGGTCCACTGCCGATTCCAGCCTCCTGATTGGCTGGAATCGGCACGTGACGGGGCGGAGCTACACGGAGCCGCTCTCTGGCACGAGCGGCTCCATAGAAGACTGCTGAAGACCCGGACTGCGCAAGCGCGGCTAATTTGGCCATCGGAGGCCAAAAATTAGTCGGCTCCATGGGAACGAGGACGCTAGCAACGGAGCAGGTAAGTAAAAAACTTTTTATAACTTCTGTATGGCTCATAATTAATGCACAATGTATATTACAAAGTGCATTATTATGGCCATACAGAAGTGTATAGACCCACTTGCTGCCTCGGGACAACCCCTTTAAAGATGTGTTTTTGTTGGGTTTTTCTGACACTGTCAAGGATCTACTCATTTCTCATCCCGCCCCCGTGACACTCAATGATGCGATGGAATTGGCGGTTAAAGCTGACAGGAGGCTGAGATCTAAAAAAGAGGAACGTCAGGCCCGTAAGGCTAGGGAATCCAGCAGACCCGCTCCCACTTCTCCCTTGCCAACTTCTGGTGCCGAGCCTATGGAAGTGGACCAGCTACGTCCCGAGGAACAGCAATGGTTCAAGATGGCTCATCGTCTCTGCTTCTATTGTGGGAAAGCCGGACATCGTGTAGTGACTTGTCCTCAGAAGAGTCTACAACATCAGTCTGAACTGGCGGAAAACTTCAGATCCTAGGTGATTTTAGGAAGGATTGCCTAGGATCACAGGTACTCCCTGTTGTTGGTGCCTTGTCAGATTGGCTTCCGGAATTTCACTCGGTCCGGTCAAGCTTTTATTGATTCAGGCGCTGCCGCCAATTTGATTAGTTTAAGTTTTGTCAGACATCTGATGACTAAATTCTCGGTGTTAAAGATCCCTATATGCTTCACTGGTATTGATTCTACCCCTCTGTCTGCAGGTGTTGTACAATGGAGGACTCCCATGTTACAGTTCACTGTGGGGGATCTCCATTCTGAGAATCTGTCGTTCCTCGTAATGGAAAGGATGTCCGATGATGTTGTGCTAGGTATGCCCTGGTTAGCACTGCACAATCCCCAATTTGATTAGTCCACTCAGGAATTGACACATTGGTGGTTGTCCTGCCATAGTCACTTAGCTACTATATCCGTGTGTTCAGCAGATACCATACTTATTCCTGAGTATTTGTCTGATTTTCATGACGTATTTTCTAAGAAACTGCCTGAGACTTTGCCTCCCCATAGGGAGTGGGACTGTGGTATTGATTTGATCCCCGACAGTCCCATCCCTAAGGGAGCCATTTTCAATTTGTCGGGGCGTAAGCACAAAGCCCTTAAGTCCTATATCTCAGGGTCTCTGGCCAAACGACATATCAGGCCATCCAGGTCCCCTACCGGAGCAGGTCTCTTCTTTGTAGAGAAGAAGGATGGGGCATTGAGGCCTTGTGTGGATTATCTGCCTTTGAATAAAATCACAGTGAAGAACCAGTGCTCCTTGCCCCTGATTACTGATTTATTGAATCAGGTGGTAGGCGCCCACTGGTTTTCCAAATTGGACTAATGGGGGGCTTACAACTTAATTTGCATTCGAAAAGGAGATGAGTGGAAGACTGCGTTCAACACCTCGTTCGGACATTATGAATGTCTGGTCATGCCCTTCGGACTTTGTAACGCCCCCGCGGTGTTCCAGAGATTTATGAACGCGGTCTTTCACGACATATTTTTGGTCATATATCTCGATGACATTCTGGTGTATTCCCCAGACTGGGACTCACGTGCAGCACCTGAGACTGGTTCTGACCCATTTGCATGCGTACCAACTTTTTGTCAAGTTGGAGAAATGCATTTTTGGTACTAAACAAGTGTCTTTCCTTGGTTATGTGATTTCACCCACAGAGATTCAAATGGAGTCTGATAAAGTGGCAGCAATCTCCCAATGGGTCAGACCGGATAACCTGAAAGCTCTCCAGCGGTTTTTTGGTTTCGCTAATTTTTACCGTAAATTCATTAAGAATTATTCCGTTATTGCTCAACCCCTGACCGATCTTACCAAGAAGGGGGCCAACTTGGTAAGATGGTCGCCAGAGGCCCTAGAGGCTTTTAGTCATCTCAAAAGGGCATTTACTGCTGCCCCGGTGCTAGTAAAGCCTGACGCGCGGTGACCGTTCTTCATTGAGGTCGATGCATCTGAGGTGGGGGCTGTATTGTCTCAGGAAGTCCACGGGAGACCTGGGTATAGTCCATGTGCATTCTTCTCGCGGAGGTTCAGTTTGGCGGAACATAACTACGACGTGGGTAATCGTGAGTTATTGGTGATTAAGTGGGCTCTAGAAGAGTGGCGTCACCATCTTGAGGGGGTAAGGTATCCCGTTACTGTGTATATGGATCATAAAAACTTGATAGATATCGCTAATGCTTAGAGACTCACAGCTCGTCAGGCCAGGTGGGCGTTGTTTTTTGCCAGGTTTAACCTCATCATTACATATATTCAAGGGGAGAAGAACGTGAAGGCAGACGCTCTCTCATAGAGTTTCGGTTCGCTGGAAAGTGGCTCCTGGGAATATCCTGCCACCTGGGGTGGTGGTGGCAGCTGTAGAATCTGATCTCGTTCCTCATCTACAAAATTGTCAGCAGGGCGCTCCCTCGGGGGTGCCGGAGGGCAGATGGTTCGTGCCAGAGACCTTGCATCTCAGAGTCATTGAAGAGTCTCACTCATCTGTTCTCGCAGGCCATCCGGGGTTTCAGGGGACTCTGGATCTTTGTACTAGACACTACTGGTGGCCAGGCATGTCTCGGGAGATCCGCGACTTTATTAAGGGATGCTCTGTCTGTGCACGCAGTAAAAGTCGTCGGCGTCGTCCAGAGGCGCCTCTGAGACCGTTACGGGTGCCTTTTCGTCCGTGGTCACATTTATCTGTAGATTTTATCACCGATCTACCTGAGTCTCAGAAGTTCACCACGATCCTAGTTGTTGTAGACCGTTACTCAAAGATGTCACATTTCGTGGCGTTACAGAAGCTACCTTATGCGATAGAATTTTCCAAGATTTTTGCAAAAAGAAATCACTCGTCTACATGGGGTTCCCGAGAACATCGTATCTGATCGCGGGGTTCAGTTTGTTATACAATTCTGGCGAGCCTTCTGCAGAAACCTGGGAACATCGCTTTCCTTCTCGTCAGCATTCCGCCTGCAAACTAATGGTCAGACTGAGCGGAAGAACCAGGATTTAGTGCAATATTTACTGTTGTTTGCTAGCGAAAAAGGCTCATCAGTGGGCAGAATTCCGGCCGCTGGCAGAGTTTGCGCTAAGCAACCGTACTTGTTCTTTCACTGGGGTGTCTCCATTCCTTTGCGTATATGGTCAGCATTAGAGATGAGCGAGCACCAAAATGCTCGGGTGCTTGTTACTCGAGACGAATTTTTCGCGATGCTCGAGGGTTCGTTTCGAGTAAAGAACCCCATTGAAGTCAATGGGCGACCCGAGCATTTTTGTATTTCGACGATGCTCGCTAAGGTTTTCATTTGTGAAAATCTGGGCAATTCAAGAAAGTGATGGGAACGACACAGAAACGGATAGGGCAGGCGAGGGGCTACATGTTAGGCTGCATCTCAAGTTCCCAGGTCCCACTATTAAGCCACAATAGCGGCAAGAGTGGGCCCCCCCCTCCCAACAAATTTTACTTTTGAAAAGCCCTCATTAGCAATGCATACCTTAGCTAAGCACCACACTACCTCCAACAAAGCACAATCACTGCCTGCATGACACTCCGCTGCCACTTCTCCTGGGTTACATGCTGCCAATTCCCCCCCCCCCCCCCCCCCACGACCCAGTGTCCACAGCGCACACCAAACTGTCCCTGCCCAGCCTTCAGCTGCACTCATGCCACGCCACCCTCATGTCTATTTATAAGTGCGTCTGCCATGAGGAGGAACCGCAGGCACACACTGCAGAGGGTTGGCACGGCTAGGCAGCGACCCTCTTTAAAAGGGGCGGGGCGATAGCCCACAATGCTGTACAGAAGCAATGAGAAATCCAATCCTGTGCCACCTCCATCTGGAGCTGCATACGTGGGCATAGCAATGGGGAACCTATGTGCCACACACTATTCATTCTGTCAAGGTGTCTGCATGCCCCAGTCAGACCGTGGTTTTTTATAAATAGTCACAGGCAGGTACAACTCCGCAATGGGAATTCCGTGTGCACCCACAGCATGGGTGGCTCCCTGGAACCCACCGGCGGTACATAAAAATATCCCATTGCATTGCCCATCACAGCTGAGGTAGTAATGTCATGTTTAATGCAGGTGGGCTTCGGCCCACACTGCATGCCCCAGTCAGACTGGGGTTCTTTAGAAGTGGAAACAGATGCATTTACAACTCCCTGTGGACCCACAGCATGGGTGGGTGCCAGGAAGCCACCGGCGGTACATAAATATATCCCATTGCATTGCCCAACACAGCGGATGTAACGTCAGCTGTAATGCAGGTGGGCTAAAAATTCATTTGATTACACTGTAGGCGAGGGCCCACAAAAATTGGTGTATCAACAGTACTAATGTACATCAGAAAAATTGGCCATGGCCAACCAAGAGGGCAGGTGAAACCCATTAATCGCTTTGGTTAATGTGGCTTAAGTGGTAACTAGGCCAGGAGGCAGCCCAGTTAAAATAAAAATTGGTGGAGATGAAAGTTTCAACACTTTAATGAGCATTGAAACGTATAAAAATTGTTTAGAAAAATTATATGAGTGAGCCTTGTGGGCCTAAGAAAAATTGCCCGTTCGGTGTGATTACGTGAGGTTTCAGGAGGAGGAGCAGGAGGAGGAGGATGAATATTATACACAGATTGATGAAGCTAAAAGGTCCCCGTTTTTGATGGGGATACAGAACGATGCTTCCATCCGCGGGTGCAGCCTACGTATTTTTTAGGTATCGCTGCTGTCCGCTGGTGGAGAAGAGAAGTCTGGGGAAATCCAGGCTTTGTTCATCTTGATGAGTGTTAGCCTGTCGGCACTGTCGGTTGACAGGCGGGTACGCTTATCTGTGATGATTCCCCCAGCCGCACTAAACACACTCTCTGACAAGACGCTAGCCGCAGGACAAGCAAGCACCTCCAGGGCATACAGCGCGAGTTCAGGCCACGTGTCCAGCTTCTACACCCAGTAGTTGTAGGTGGCAGAGGCGTCACGGAGGACGGTCGTGCGATCGGCTACATACTCCCTCACCATCCTTTTACAGTGCTCCCGCCGAGTCAGCCATGACTGGGGAGCGGTGACACAGTCTTGCTGGGGAGCCATAAAGCTGTTAAGGGCCTTAAAGAGTGTTGGCCTGCCTCTGCTGTACATGCTGCCTGATCTCTGCGCCTCCCCTGCTACCTGGGCCGCGGAACTGCGCCTTCGGCCACTAGCGCTGTCGTATGGGAATTTTACCATCAGTTTGTCCGCCAGGGTCCTGTGGTATAGCAACACTCTCGAACCCCTTTCCTCTTCGGGTATGAGAGTGGAAAGGTTCTCCTTATACCGTAAGTCGAGCAGTGTGTACACCCAGTAATCCGTAGTGGCCAGAATGCGTGTAACGCGAGGGTCACGAGAAAGGCATCCTAACATGAAGTCAGCCATGTGTGCCAGGGTACCTGTACGCAACACATGGCTGTCCTCACTAGGAAGATCACTTTCAGGATCCTCCTCCTCCTCCTCCTCCTCCTCAGGCCATACACGCTGAAAGGATGACAGGCCAGCAGCATGTGTACCCTCACCAGTGGGCCAAGCTGTGTCTTCCCCCTCCTCCTCATCTTCCTCCTCCTCCTCCTCCTCCTCCTCACCGCGCTGAGATATAGACAGGAGGGTGCTCTGACTATCCAGCGACATACTGTCTTCCCCCGGCTCTGTTTCCGAGCGCAAAGTGTCTGCCTTTATGCTTTGCAGGGAACTTCTCAAGAGGCATAAAAGTGGAATGGTGACGCTAATGATTGCAGCATCGCCGCTCACAACCTGGGTAGACTCCTCAAAGTTTTGAAGGACCTGGCAGATGTCTGCCAACCAGGCCCACTCTTCTGAAAATAATTGAGGAGGCTGACTCCCACTGCGCCGCCCATGTTGGAGTTGGTATTCCACTATAGCTCTACGCTGCTCATAGAGCCTGACCAACATGTGGAGCGTAGAGTTCCACCGTGTGGGCACGTCGCACAGCAGTCGGTGCACTGGCAGATTAAACCGATGTTGCAGGGTGCGCAGGGTGGCAGCGTCCGTGTGGGACTTGCGGAAATGTGCGCAGAGCCGGCGCACCTTTCCGAGCAGGTCTGACAAGCGTGGGTAGCTTTTCAGAAAGCGCTGAACCACCAAATTAAAGATGTGGGCCAGGCACGGCACGTGCGTGAGGCTGCCGAGCTGCAGAGCCGCCACCAGGTTACGGCCGTTGTCACACACGACCATGCCCGGTTGGAGGCTCAGCGGCGCAAGCCAGCGGTCGGTCTGCTCTGTCAGACCCTGCAGCAGTTCGTGGGCCGTGTGCCTCCTATCTCCTAAGCTGAGTAGTTTCAGCATGGCCTGCTGACGCTTGCCCACCGCTGTGCTGCCACGACGCGCGACACCGACTGCTGCCGACGTGCTGCTGCTGCTGACACATCTTGATTGCGAGACAGAGGTTGCGTTGGAGGAGGAGGAGGAGGAGGGTGGTTTAGTGGAGGAAGCATACACCGCCGCAGATACCACCACCGGGCTGGGGCCCGCAATTCTGGGGGTGGGTAGGACATGAGCGGTCCCAGGCTCTGACTCTGTCCCAGCCTACACTAAATTCACCCAATGTGCCGTCAGGGAGATATAGTGGCCCTGCCCGCCTGTGCTTGTCCACGTGTCCGTTGTTAAGTGGACCTTGGCAGTAACCGCGTTGGTGAAGGCGCGTACAATGTTGCGGGAGACGTGGTCGTGCAGGGCTGGGACGGCACATCGGGAAAAGTAGTGGCGACTGGGAACTGAGTAGCGCAGGGCCGCCGCCGCCATGATACTTTTGAAGGACTCCGTTTCCACAACCCTATACGGTAGCATCTCCGGGCTGATAAATTTGGCTACGTGCACGTTTAACGCTTGAGCGTGCGGGTGCGTGGCGGCGTACTTGCGCTTGCGCTCAAACACTTGCGCTAGCGACGTCTGGACGCTGCGCTGAGAGACATTGCTGGATGGGGCCGAGGACAGCGGAGGTGAGCGTGTGGGTGCAGGCCAGGAGACGGTAGTGTCTGTGTCCTCAGAGGGGGGTTGGATCTCAGTGGCAGGTTGGGGCACAGGGGGAGAGGCAGCGGTGCAAACCGGAGGCGGTGAACGGCCTTCGTCCCACCTTGTGGGGTGCTTGGCCATCATATGTCTGCGCATGCTGGTGGTGGTGAGGCTGCTGGTGGTGGCTCCCCGGCTGATATTGGCGCAACAAAGGTTGCACACCACTGTTCGTCGGTCGTCTGCACTCTCAGTGAAAAACTGCCAGACCTTTGAGCACCTCGGCCTCTGCAGGGTGGCATGGCGCGAGGGGGCGCTTTGGGAAACAGTTGGTGGATTATTCGGTCTGGCCCTGCCTCTACCCCTGGACACCGCACTGCCTCTTGCAACCTGCCCTGCTGCTGCCCTTGCCTCCCCCTCTGAAGACCTGTCCTCAGTAGGCGTAGCAAACCAGGTGGGGTCAGTCACCTCATTGTCCTGCTGCTCTTCCTCAGAATCCTCGGTGCGCTCCTCCCTCGGACTTAATGCCCTTACTACTACCTCACTGATAGACAACTGTGTCTCATCGTCATCGGCCTCCTCACCCACTGAAAGGTCTTGAGACAGTTGCCGGAAGTCCCCAGCCTCATCCTCCGGACCCCGGGAACTTTCGAATGGTTGGGCATCAGTCACGATAAACTCCTCTGGTGGGAGAGGAACCACAGCTGCCCAATCTGAGCAAGGGCCCGAGAACAGTTCCTGGGAGTCTGCCCGCTCCTCAGAATGTCTCATTTTCATGGAGTGAGGAGGCTGGGAGGAAGGAGGAGCAGCAGCCAGAGGATTCAGAGTTGCAGCAGTGGACGGCGCAGAACTCTGGGTGGACAATAGGTTGCTGGAAGCACTTTCTGCCATCCAGGACAGGACCTGCTCACACTGCTCATTTTCTAATAAAGGTCTACCGCGTGGACCCATTAAATGTGCTATGAATGTGGGGACGCCAGAAACGTGCCTCTCTCCTAATCCCGCAGCAGTCGGCTGCGATACACCTGGATCAGGAGCTCGGCCTGTGCCCACACCCGGACTAGGGCCTCCGCGTCCTCGGCCGCGCCCACGTCCTCTAGGCCTACCCCTACCCCTCAGCATGCTGTATTACTAGGAATGCAGAAACACAACACTGTAATTAAATGTGCCGCTTATTGGCCTGTGGTTGGAGGCTGAGTTCGCTTACGGAACGCCAGGAAATAATTTGGCGCAAGCCTGCTGTAATACTACCCCCAGCAGACACGGACCCAGAACACTGAGCAGAGTGACAGGCAGGCCAAATAGATTTTTTCCAAATATTTTTTTCTAAAGGACCACTGCGTATATTCAATCTATAATATATGTCTTCTGGCCCTGCCTACACACTTCTATCCCTGGAGTATTACTGCAGGGCGCAATGCTCTGCACGGCCGGTATACCAAAAAAAAAAAAAATGTGCAACACTGCTAAAAGCAGCCTCCACACTACTGCACACGGTTAGATGTGGCCCTAAGAAGGACCGTTGGGGTTCTTGAAGCCTACACTAACTCCTAACACTCTCCCTACAGCAGCTCCAACACGATACCACTGTCCCTCAGCTATCTCACAACGCATCTGAGGCGAGCCGTGGGAGGGGCCGATTTATATACTCGGGTGACACCTGATCTCCCCAGCCACTCACTGCAGTGGGGTGGTATAGGGCTTGAACGTCGCAGGGGGAAGTTGTAATGCCTTCCCTGTCTTTCAATTGGCCAGAAAAGCGCGCTAACGTCTCAGAGAGGAAAGTGAAAGTAACCCGAACATCGCGTGGTACTCGTTACGAGTAACGAGCATCTCAGACACGCTAATACTCGAACGAGTATCAAGCTCGGACGAGTACGTTCGCTCATCTCTAGTCAGCATCCTTACAGCTATCTCTACTCCGTCTGCCTGTCCTGCAGCTGATGTCGCCACAGATGCGCTGCTGGGGGTATGGAAAGAAGTACTGAAGAACCTGGAAACTATGGGGGCTTGTATGCAGTTGCGTAGTAGGAGGAGTCTGTCAGTATTTGAACCTTACAGGGTCGGACAGAAGGTATATTTGTCTTCTAGAAATCTCAAATTGAAGGTTCCTGATCTAGATTGTATCCAGGAAAACCATCTAGTACTGATCGACATTGTATATAGGAAGACCCTCCAGTACTGATCTATATTGTATCCAGAAAGACCCTCTAGTACGGATCTACATTGTATCCAGGAAGACCCTCTAGTACTGATCTACATTGTATCCAGGAAAACCATCTAGTACTGATCTACATTGTATATAAGAAGACCCTCCAGTACTGATCTATATTGTATCCAGAAAGACCCTCTAGTACGGATCTACATTGTATCCAGGAAGACCCTCTAGTACTGATATACATTGTATCCAGGAAAACCCTCTAGTACTGATCTACATTGTATCCAGGAAGACCCTCCAGTACTGATCTACACTGTATCCAGGGAGACCCTCTAGTACTGATCTACATTGTATCCAGGAAGACCCTCCAGTACTGATCTACACTGTATCCAGGAAGACCCTCTAGTACTGATCTACATTGTATCCAGGAAAACCATCTAGTACTGATCTACATTGTATATAAGAAGACCCTCCAGTACTGATCTATATTGTATCCAGAAAGACCCTCTAGTACGGATCTACATTGTATCCAGGAAGACCCTCTAGTACTGATATACATTGTATCCAGGAAAACCCTCTAGTACTGATCTACATTGTATCCAGGAAGACCCTCCAGTACTGATCTACACTGTATCCAGGGAGACCCTCTAGTACTGATCTACATTGTATCCAGGAAGACCCTCTAGTGCTGATCTACATTGTATCCTGAAAGACCCTCTAGTACTGATCTAGATTGTATCCAGGAAGACCCTCTAGTACTGTTCTACATTTTATCCAGGAAGACCATCTAGTACTGATCTAAATTGTATCCAGGAAGACCCTCTAGTACTGATCTACATTGTATCCAGGACGACCCTCCAGTATTGATCTACATTGTATCCAGGAAGACCCTCTAGTACTGATCTACATTGTATCCAGGAAGACCCTCTAGTACTGATCTACATTGTATCCAGGAAGACCCTCTAGTGCTGATATACATTGTATCCAGGACGACACTCTAGTACTGATCTACATTGTATATAGGAAGACCCTCTAGTACTGATCTACATTGTATCCAGGAAGACCCTCTAGTACTGATCTACATTGTATCCAGGAAGACCCTCTAGTACTGATCTAAATTGTATCCAGGAAGACCCTCCAGTACTGATCTACATTGTATCCAGGAAGACCCTCTAGTACTAATCTACATTGTATCCAGGAAGACCCTCCAGTACTGATCTACATTGTATTCAGGAAGACCCTCTAGTACTGATCTACATTGTATCCAGGAAGACCCTCTAGTACTAATCTACATTGTATCCAGGAAGACCCTCCAGTACTGATCTACATTGTATTCAGGAAGACCCTCTAGTACTGATCTACATTGTATCCAGGAAGACCCTCTAGTACTGATCTACATTGTATCCAGGAAGACCCTCTAGTGCTGATCTACATTGTATCCAGGAAGACCCTCTAGTACTGATCTAGATTGTATCCAGGAAAAACCCCTAGTACTGATCTACATTGTATCCAGGAAGACCCTGTAGTACTGATCTACATTGTATCCAGGACGACCTTTCAGTATTGATCTACATTGTATCCAGGAAGACCCTCTAGTACTGATCTACATTGTATCCAGGAAGACCCTCTAGTACTAATCTACATTGTATCCAGGAAGACCCTCTAGTACTGATCTACATTGTATCCAGGAAGACCCTCTAGTGCTGATATACATTGTATCCAGGAAGACCCTCTAGTTCTGATATACATTGTATCCAGGAAGACCCTCTAGTACTGATCTAGATTGTATCCAGGAAGACGCTCTAGTACTGATCTACATTGTATCCAGGACAACCCTCTAGTACTGATCTACATTGTATCCAGGAAGACCCTCTAGTACTGATCTACATTGTATCCAGGAAGACCCTCTAGTACTGATCTACATTGTATCCAGGAAGACCCTCTAGTACTGATATACATTGTATCCAGGAAGACCCTCTAGTACTGATCTACATTGTATCCAGAAAGACCCTCTAGTACTGATCTATATTGTATCCAGGAAGACCCTCTAGTACTGATCTAGATTGTATGCAGGAAAACCCTCTAGTACTGATCTACATTGTATCCAGGACGACACTCTAGTACTGATCTACATTGTATCCAGGAAGACCCTCCAGTACTGATCTACATTGTATTCAGAAAGACCCTCTAGTACTGATCTAGATTGTATCCAGGAAGACCCTCTAGTACTGATCTACATTGTATTCAGGAATACCCTCTAGTACTGATCTAGATTGTATCCAGGAAGACCCTCCAGTACTGATCTAGATTGTATCCAGGAAGACCCTCTAGTACTGATCTACATTGTATCCAGGAAGACCCTCTAGTACTGATCTAAATTGTATCCAGGAAGACCCTCTAGTACTGATCTACATTGTATCCAGGAAGACCCTCTGGTGCTGATCTAGATTGTATCTAGGAAGACCCTCTAGTACTGATCTAAATTGCATCCAGAAAGACCCTCTAGTACTGATCTACATTGTATTCAGGAAGACCCTCTAGTACTGATCTACATTGTATCCAGGAAGACCCTCTAGTACTGATCTAGATTGTATGCAGGAAAACCATCTAGTACTGATCTACATTGTATATAGGAAGACCCTCTAGTACTGATCTACATTGTATCCAGGAAGACCCTCTAGTACTGATCTACATTGTATCCAGGAAGACCCTCTAGTACTGATCTAAATTGTATCCAGGAAGACCCTCCAGTACTGATCTACATTGTATCAAGGACGGCACTCTAGTGCTGATCTACATTGTATCCAGGAAGACCCTCTAGTACTGATATACATTGTATCCAGAAAGACCCTCTAGTACGGATCTACATTGTATCCAGGAAGACCCTCTAGTACTGATCTACATTGTATCCAGGACGACACTCTAGTGCTGATCTACATTGTATCCAGGAAGACCCTGTAGTACTGATCTACATTGTATCCAGGACGACACTCTAGTACTGATCTACATTGTATCCAGGAAGACCCTCTAGTACTGATCTACATTGTATCCAGGACGACCCTCTAGTACTGATCTAAATTGTATCCAGGAAGACCCTCTAGTACTGATCCACATTGTATCCAGGAAGACCCTGTATTAATGATCTACATTGTATCCAGGATGACCCTTTAGTACTGATCTACATTGAATCCAGGAAGACCCTCTAGTACTGAACTACATTGTATATGTCAGGGTGTGCTGCTGGGATCTGTAGTACTAAGGTTCCTAGCAGCACATCTCACAGGTAATGGTTAATTGAGCTGGCTGGGTGTGGTATTCTGCAGCAGTCAATCCACTTTAGTCTGCAGCACATAAGAAGCAGCATCTCTCAGTAGTTGATGCTGGTCTCATACTGTTTGGATGTATCTGTTTTGTTTCCACTCAGATCTGTGTTTGCAAGTAGGTCTGTTGTGTCTCTCCGCTTCCCTAAAGATGGTTTGGACACATGTAGTCCTTGTATGCAGCACATGCAGCTCCCCTTTTTCCTTCCCCTGGCAGGTGCGGCCTCCAAATGTCTTATGTCTCGCTCTGTGTGTCAGTTGGTGGATCCCTGACACAGCTCCCTATGTCAGTTCGGTGGCTGACTGTCTATCCCCCCTGTATGAGGACACATAAACTTGCTGTGGAGTTTCATCTGTGATCTGTGCTCTTTTCTGTCCTGTTGCAGCTTGCTGTGTGAACTGTATCTGGGGCTGCTGGACTCCTGGTTAGTGTAGGAACTAGCGGTATAGCCAGTAGCCATGACGTGGCATGCTAGCTTCCACGTTTTGATCAAAATGTCCACTAATACCTGGTATTTATATATAGCTTATCACCTGTTACTAGTGGTTGGATTTTGGCTGCTGTATGCTGTGTTTTCTGGCTCTGTGTGTCCTGTTGTTCTGTCCCTGTCATGTCATGTTTATGTATCCTGTTCTGGTGGCGTGGTTCCTAGGATCAGCTAGGACCCAGTTCCAAGACCGCTGGGCTGCCCTTTATCGGGGCGACGTTCCCGCTCAGGTAGGGCCATGTCATCCTTCCTGTAGCACAGGGTCAGTTGCTTGAAACCTGTGTGTCTATCTCTCTCTTGGTCATGATCGTGTGGGCCCTGTGCTTAGTTTGCCCACATGATCGTAACAGTATATAGGAAGACCCTCTAGTACTGATCTACATTGTATCCAGGAAGACCCTCTAGTACTGATCTACATTGTATCCAGGAAGACCCTCTAGTACTGATATACATTGTATCTAGGAAGACCCTTCAGTACTGATCTACATTGTATCCAGGAAGACCCTCTAGTACTGATATACATTGTATCTAGGAAGACCCTTCAGTACTGATCTACATTGTATCCAGGAAGACCCTCTAGTACTGATCTACATTGTATCCAGGAAGACCCTCTAGTACTGATCTAAATTGTATCCAGGAAGACCCTCTAGTACTGATCTAAATTGTATCCAGGAAGACCCTCTAGTACTGATCTACATTGTATCCAGGAAGACCCTCTAGTATTGATCTACATTGTATCCAGGAAGACCCTCTAGTACGGATCTACATTGTATCCAGGAAGACCCTCTAGTACTGATCTACATTGTATCCAGGAAGACCCTCCAGTACTGATCTACATTGTATCCAAGAAGACCCTCTAGTACTGATCTGCATTGTATCCAGGAAGACCCTCTAGTACTGATATACATTGTGTCCAGTACAATGTCTCTGGCATTAGCGCCTCGATCCCCCTGCTGTCTATCTGAGAGCAGCGGAGAGGTGGACATTTGGCAGACGGGAACAGAAGTGCGGAGAGGCTCAGTCTGGGGTCATCCAATCACATTGCAGGATGGAGTGGTTTAGCAGCTTAGGATCTGGGTGGAGCAGAGACCACGAAAGCCTAAAGAGAACACAGATGGAAGGAACTGTTTGCTAGTGAAACAAACTACAGATGACTCGGCCCGTTACGAGCCAAACGCTCACAAGAAACATCGCATCTGGAGCGAGGTCAAAAATAAAGAAAAGTTGGCTTTTGCCAGAATTGCATCAGGTCTCCATTGTAGACGGCGGAAACGATTTGACTTAAGACAGCTGTGACATCAAAGGAATTTGCTTCCAAGTAAATGGAATGGGAAAGACTTCCCCTCCCCCCTCCAGCAGAGCCGGGAAAGTTCAGCCAAGTCAGTAAAATGAGATCTGCCCAAAACCAATGACTGAGTGAGCTGGAAGTCTTAGTCATGACACAGAACTGCAGTAAGGTTACTGATCACACGGTGGCGCTATGGTGAATGGACATCGGTTGGGTTCTTACCGGACAATGCTGTGGATGTGCTAATAGAGAGAAACTTCAAACTCAGTCAATACGTCCCATCCTGCCATCAGCCATAGATGCCCTACTGTAAACCCCAGATGCCCACAGGTGTTGGCCTGTCAGCTGCTGATGCCCCCTATTAGTCAACAGATGCCCCACTAACAGCCACCGAAGCCCTATTAGTCACACATGTTCATCTGTCACCCACTGATGCCCCACTATTGGCCACTGATGCCCCCTTTCAGCGTTAAAGCCCGCTCCAAACTCCCAGCGCAGACCCGTGATGGACTTGTACGCCATTGGCTGTTAATTAGCTCTGTGTCCATGCAGAGGGTTTAGAGCGGACTGTTACAGAATCTACAGGAGGAAGAAATGAATCCGAGCAGAATATTGGGGCCCCCTTTCTACTGACACCACGATAATATTGGGGTCCCCTTTCTACTAACGCCTAAGTAATATTAGGGTTGCCCTTTCTACTAATGTTTCGGTAATATTGGGGTCCCCTTTCTATTGACTCCCCAGTAATATCAGGGTCTACTTTCTACTGACGCCCCCCGGTAATATTGGGGTCCCATTTCTACTGACTCCCAGTAATATCGGGGTCCCCTTTCTACTGACACCACGATAATATTGGGGCCCCATTTCTAGTGACTCCCCAGTAATATTGGGGTCCCCTTTCTACTAACGCCTCAGTAATATTAGGGTGCCCTTTCTACTAATGTTTCGGTAATATTGGGGTCCCCTTTCTACTGACGCCCCGGTAATATCAGGGTCCCATTTCTAGTGACTCCCCAGTAATATCGGGGTCCCCTTTCTACTGACGCCCCGGTAATATTGGGGTCCCCTTTCTTCTGACACCCCTGCAGCGCTTATTCCAGTGCGCTGAATGCTTGGCGGGTCTATGAATACGAAGCGCGGTTTCTGTTTTGCCGACATTCGCGGTTTTGTTTCTTATTTGCGGACATTTGGGATCGCACTAAACTAATACTTGATTTTCTATATTCATGAATCTAAGATGGCGGCATTTTATGATGTACATGATGACACCGCAACGTTTTCGCAGTCGCCCGCTGAACACACATCGCATAGTGACCCGCAGCCGCACGAAACCGCAGAAGCAGCTCCAAAGCTTCGCCATCACAAATAAATCTGCAGGTTTTCTCTTCAAGCTTTAAAAACTCTGAGTAGAAGGTTGTAACAGGGAAAGCTGGGTGACCCCAACATGGCCGCCACTGCAGCGCCCACGAGGGACGGACAGCCACTGCAGCGCCCACAAGGGACGGCCAGCCACTGCAGCGCCCACAAGGGACGGCCAGCCACTGCAGCGCCCACAAGGGACGGCCAGCCACTGCAGCGCCCACAAGGGACGGCCAGCCACTGCAGCGCCCACGAGGGACGGCCAGCCACTGCAGCGCCCACGAGCGACGGCCAGCCACTGCAGCGCCCACGAGGGACGGCCAGCCACTGCAGCGCCCACAAGGGACGGCCAGCCACTGCAGCGCCCACGAGGGACGGCCAGCCGCTGCAGCGCCCACAAGGGACGGCCAGCCACTGCAGCGCCCACAAGGGACGGCCAGCCACTGCAGCGCCCACAAGAGACGGCCAGCCACTGCAGCGCCCACAAGGGACGGCCAGCCACATCATACCCTGAATGGCAAGACAGACCAGTCATAGGATGCATTACTGCAGAAAGAACAACTAGTTGCTTTTCTAGAGTCAAAGAAAGTGTGAGTGGTCATGTGATCGAGCTTTCCAACAGTCCCGGATTAGGGACACTGTCCTTCAATACTGAGACCACTATGGGGGACACTATCACTACCGGGGCTGTTGTGGGGGTCATGATTAAAACTGTGGACACTCAGAGGGGGCACTATTACTGGGGCTGCTATCAGTTTCACTATTACTACCGGGACCACTATGGGGGGTCACAATAGCTAGTGGGGCTGCTATGGGTGACACTAATACTATTGGGGTCACAATTACTACTTGGGCCACTATAGGAATCACTGTTACTAGTGGGGCCACTATGGGGGACAGTGTTTCTCCTGGATCTACTCTGGGGGGGGTCACCATTACTATTGGGGCCACTATATCTACTTGGGCGACTATACTGGGACAACTATAGGGGTCACTCTTACTAATGGGGTGGTCTGTCATAAACCTTACGTGTGCCGCTACAGTTGTGCCTTTTTTCATTGTTCAGAGGTTGGGAGGTATGTGGGGGACACTGATGTGTGACTTGTGGGTTATAGTAATGCAGATATTTATGTACATGGGACACCTTACGGCATATCTAGGAAGCTTTGCTTGTTTTGGAGTCTGGGAAAGCTGGGTGACATCTAGAATAGCCACTGTAATAACTACAATGGCTGGTACCTAACTTTCCAGGTTCCTGAATGGCAAGCTTGCCTAGTCACACAGAGAATTGTGTGCATGGGATGTATTGCTGTGCATTTCATTTTCTGGAGTCTAGGAAAGCTGTGTGACAAGCAATTCACCCACCCAACTTTCCCAGAATGAGTTCTCCTTCAATGGAAGTCTTCAGAGGCCGGACAGACTTCTGATGATTTAGTGATCCTGCACTGAGCAGAGGGTTTGACCCGATGACCCCGGAGGATCTGATGACCCTGGAGGACCCGATGACCCCGGAGGACCTGATGACCCCGGAGGACCCGATGACCCTGAAGGACCCGATGACCCCGGAGATCCCTTCCAACTCTACCGTTCTTTTCTATGATTCCTGAAAGTCGAGGCTCCCAGTTCATGCACATGGGATAAATTACTGCTTCTCTGCACCCGGGAAAGTTGGGTGAAGCCCCTGAATTGTATCATATGTTATTTTTTGGAAGTGAACAATTTTTCGGCTTGGACTTTCAGCATCTTGAGGCTTGCCAGAAGTGCTCTGCGATGCGTTGTGTTACTTGGCATGGGATAGGCATGGAGGTGATTTCAGGGAATCCTGCGGTATGGCCGCCGTCGGGGGCTCGTGGAGCCGGAGTCCTCCCTCCGTGGCTGCAGCTCATATGGTTTCCTGTTACAGTGATTTGGGGTTTGCTGACATTTACACCCATCTCAATGCCCCCTTTGTTGCCCCCTCCGGCCGTACAATGCTCCCTGTAAGTCATCAAGGCTCGTCCGGCCAACATATACACAAGTGAAGACATAATGCAATGACAAGCTCCTGCTGAGGAGCCGCCGCTCGCCCTGAGAGTCGCCAGGGAGATTTATGAAACCGTCTAGAAGAAGGACGGTCTCTGTTGCCCATCGCAGCCAATCACAGCGCCGCTCTCAGTCCTTACAGTGCTGCGTATTTCTGCTATCGAATGGGATTAAAGACCAGGACTAAGCGCCGTAAATTTACAGCGCTTGGTCCTTAAGGGGTTAATACGCAGACTAGCCAGTAATGGCTGCAAGACAGAATTCTGGCATCCAGAAGTTGCAGTTTTAGCGCATTCACCAAAACTGACAGCAAGGTGTTGGAGCATTGGCCGGGCGGGCCCCTCCATAGCCCCTTTTTATAGTCCAGCCAGCAGCCAATCGGCTCAGCTTCTCCGGGCATGCTCAGTTAAAGTTGTCAACGTGGATAGATTTGTCACCCGCATTCTCCCCTCTCACAGTGTTACCACGGCCACCAGTAGCCCCCTTTTCGGGCAGCCCCTTACAGTAGTGGCCTTCTCAGGGTCTGTTCACATCAGCGTTGTGGTTTCAGTTTTTCTGTATTGTTATGAGATCAGGAAAACAGAGTTTCCTAACAGAACAAAACAGCGCCACCCTTGAGCACAGGTTGTGTCTGGTATTGCAGCTTAGCACCATTCATGAGCTGACACCTGCAGACTCGACCCTTGTTTTTTAATCCTGTAAATCCCTTTTAAAGTGATTGTCCCATCTCTAAATTAAACATGCCCCGCAGTATTCTGATTGGCTGTCACCCAGCTTTTTGATGACCCTGGATATATTTAACTCTACTTTGTAATGCAGAGTTAAGCCCTCATGCATCCTGCTCCCTCTCTCCTTCCTCTTTTGCCGGTGTGTCAGTCTTCACTGCAGTTTGGGCATTCTATTCAAACCTTCACAGTTTTGCCATTCAGTGGTTTTGGAAAGCTGGACAATAAGCACTGTTAGCGCTGCCCTGCAGCCTCATTGCCGGTCACCCAGCTTTCCCAGATGTAGAATTAACGAACAAACACTGGAATAGAAATAATATGAATGCGAGTCATCAGAATATTCTGGAAGGTTGCCGTCATTGCGCGGCATTAGATGGAGGTCACGGCGACGCTTGTGTCTAGTGCTGTCACCCTGAGTCACCGACAGATCTGAGCCGCAGCTGACGTCGCGCCTCGTGACGCCACTCATCTGTTTTCCCAACAATCTACGGACGTTCCTTTCATTTCTGCAATGAATTCTAATCCGTTTTCCCGTCCGTGAATCCGCCTGCACATCGCGCTAAAGATGGGACTAATCGTATGACGGCGTCCGTGAGGCAGGAATCTAGTGATGTGAAGGTCCTCCTATAGCGCCATTTATTGTAAGATCAATTAACCCTTCACATCTCCCTGACCATTAGGGGTCTGCCGTATGTGGCTCTCCAGCTGTGGGGAGACTGTGGCCGTCTACAGGACCTCAGAGGGGCAGCAGGTGCCCACCCAGAGGGTACAAAATAACTACCAGCTACTAGCACAGCAATCCGTCACACACTCACTCACCCAGAATGCAGCTGAGGCAAATATGGGGGTCACCATTGCTACTGGGGCCACTATTCCTACTGGGGCTATTGTGGGGGACACTGCTACTACTATGGCGACTAGCGGAGTCACTATTACTACCTATGGTATAATGATATTGGTAAAGTGTCACCCCACTTTTCCTGTCAACTTTCCACCGTTCTGGACCAGGGGAAAGTTGGGTTGAACTCCTCCATATTATCCGCCCTCCCTGACATCTGCAGAGGTCTCTGATTTATCTCAAGAAGTCCTTGATCATGATGGCAATATAGTTAGCCAGTGACAGGAGGATGTTGACCTCCCCCTGCCAGCGAGGGTTGATACCTTGTATTTCTCGTAGATGTTCTGGCACCGCGAGTCCTAATGACCTTATACAGAGAGAATTCTATATTGGGGATTATGAGTCACCCAAAGGCGCCAGATCGTCATCAGCTACATTGTCAGAGCCATGGGGACACTGAGGACCTGGCGCAGTTACTCCCATCTCTGTGCGACCCCCGGAATCCCCAGAATGACCTATAGGCGTAGTAGCTCATCTCTTCCCTATCATGTTTAGTACCAACGGGTAGATAAGTTCCTGATGGTAAACATAGCGGCCATATCTTCTCCACTAGAGCGCCTCCAGGGAAAATATGACCGAAATAGCAAATCAGGGTTTCCTACAGATGCCCACGCACATACTAAACCGCCCTTCATGATGTCTGCCCTGAACGCTTTAAGAGATCCATAACTCTGAAGATTGCATTAATAATTGATAGTCCGGGTTCCGGCTTACCTGCTGGTGGCAGCGAGTGGGTGCAGGTATTGTAGAGCGCTGGAGTCATTAGACCGGATCAGGGGGTGCTGTGAGCAGAGAAAAAACCCTCACTCCTCCCCCCATCATCTGCGCTCCTGCATATATTGTATGCAGCATATATGTTGTGGGGAGGAGCAAGAATTCTTTCTTAGCGCTACATCAGCGTCCCATCCGGCATTTGAGAGTGAGTTATAGCGCTTGTTGATATGGTTATTATACAACAGGTAATGTATAATATGGCCAGTAAAAAGTGCCTACCAGCTCCGGCCTTTAAAGTAAATTACTGGCCAAGCCGGTGGTTTACTGCAAATATGGGAGATGGAACAATACCTCTGCAGCGCCACCTATTGGAAGGCAGCATTCTTGCAAGTCAATGTTAGACTCTTTGTACAAGCCTTGTAACAATGACTGGGAATTGAAAGTCAAGCTGGTCGTTTACTGAGAATGAGGTAAAAAATAAAATGGCCATTACTCACCCTTCCATTGTGCCCTCGCTGTCCCAGCCCCCTCTATTTCAGTCGTCACTTAAGCAGGAAGTGATGATGTCACGTTTTGACTACTGCAGCCAATCACATGAAAAACATTTCTCACCTACTTCATCCAGCGCATAGGTGATAGCTGTATGATCGCTGGGAGCCCCACTGCTGGGACCTTCACTGACCACTAGAATGAGTCCCAAGCCACCTGGTCCTCCACACTCCATGACCGCAGTGAGGAGGAGTTCCAATGAAGTAGTGATTGAGCCTGTGCAGTTTCATTCTATGTCCATGGGCTTGTGCAATATAGCTAAGCGCTGTTCAGGGGCTGGCTGGCAAATTTACAACTGGCCCATGAGGGGACGCTCATGCGCCAGCTGCTCACACTTTTAGGGAGAATGCAGGAACAGCAGAAGCAGGGCTGGGGCTGGCTCAGTGGGCTCCTGGGTGCAAGGCAGCAAGCAGCAGTGCCAAGTCAGTGGAAAAGTGGCAGCATGCTGTAGATTATGGAACTCCGAGGTGCTTTCTACACCCATTCCACAGTGGTGCAGTAATGACAGGGAAAGCAGCTGCACAACTCACAAGCTTATCACTGTTCAGTATGGGCACAATTTGCTGTGGTACTGGCCCAAACATTTTGCTGGGGGACCAACTATCAGGAATCTGCTGATTGGCTGATTATTTAGACTCTGTTTTGCTTCTCTCAGCCATGCATGAACGTTGAGTTATCTTCTGTCGTGAAGAGAGAGCTAAAGCCCATGCCAATAGTATGTCTGGAAAGTATGTCTGCGTTCCAAGTAATGTCCGGTGGATGGACGGAGATCTATTTTAGTGGAGCGCACGCAGCTTTCCAGAAGTTGGCCGTGATGACGTAGAATGGACCACATCCGGTGTGACGCATACGTCCAGCGACCAGTGGAGCGGCGGTGTGAGCACAGTGAGGTCGCGGTGGGGCGATTAGATCTGTTGCACCAAAGGTATTTATACTTGACCAGGGCGCTATGGGCGCAGAAACGCGTCGCAGAGATGATATCGGCGGCTATTATATGAGCCTGCCAAACTGGGACGGTCTGTTGTATGTCTTGTGTATTTGAACCCCTGATGGTGGTGATATTAAATAGTGTAATTTTGCGGAGGTTTTTGTGAATACTGCTAAGGCCGTTTCATTTTGTCTTCGGATGTCTGGTATTTATATTGTTGTATAACGGAGTGCAGATGTCTAAGAGTCAGTTCGCCAACGATAGTCATGTTATTGTGTGTCTGGGAGGAGGATCAGAATGTGTTAGATAAAGATTGCACACAAAGTATTGTGCATCCAGAAGGAGGATTAGCATTCATGGTTCTATGCTAAGGTGCGGCTGTATGGTTTAGATTAAATTTGCCTACAATATGTCACATACTGCAGTACTGTCTCTAGCCAGCAGATGGCGCCATTGTATAATGGTAGAAAGAGAAAGCCCCCTAGGAAACCCTGAATCCAAAATTGGATTGCAAAGGGTTAATAGAAATGCACGGACATAACATCAGGGCACATTTTAGTTTGCTCGCATGTAACCTCAGGCGTCATTTGATGACACGCTGCTCACCCCGCCCCTGCCCCCTCCATCGAACACCCAAGATGTCACCGCATTCCACCTGAAACCACATGATGCTGGACATCCATGATGACAGAAGTACACGCAGGACCGGATGTAAGTAGACTTTAAATGGTCCACCCAATCAAATGCTATAATGTATTGCTTACACAATTACCGGCATGCCCATAAAGGGCAGTTAACTCATAGTGCTATAAAAGATGCTATACACCTACTAATAAATCAGAGTCCAGGAAGACTTTCTACACTGACAGTCTGTCTCCGTGTCTATTTTCTTCCATTGTGCGCACAATCTCTGAACATGAATCAGGAAGGGTGCAAACATTCCTATTGATTATGCCGTGGACCCCAAAATAAATCCATGACACAGTCAGCCAATCGCTCCAGGTCAGTACACATAAGAGCTGTCTTCCCATGTGTTGGTGAGGTCTGCTGTCTTCCCAGGTGTGGGTGCGGTCAGCTGTCTTCCCATGTGTTGGTGAGGTCTGCTGTCTTCCCAGGTGTGGGTGTGGTCAGCTGTCTTCCCAGGTGTGGGTGTGGTCAGCTGTCTTCCCAGGTGTGGGTGTGGTCAGCTGTCTTCCCAGGTGTGGGTGTGGTCAGCTGTCTTCCCAGGTGTGGGTGTGGTCAGCTGTCTTCCCAGGTGTGGGTGTGGTCAGCTCTGTTCTCATTCTCTCTCTCTCTGTGGTGTGAGCAGGTTCTATGTGTGGTGGCTGCAAGAAAGGTTTGTGTTTTGGGGTTTGTTTGGTTATGTTGCTGGACTCCTGGTTAGTGTAGAGACCAGCGGTATTGCCGGGAGTCATGACATGGTGCGCTAGCTTCCATATTTTGGCCAAAATGTCAACAAATACCTGGCATTTAAAGTATTAACATCTGCTACTAGTGTTTGCCTATTGGCTGCTGTATGGTGTTATTATAGCTCTGTGTGTCATCTAATCCTGTCCAGTTGTCCCTGTTGGTGGTGGCATGTGTATGTGTCCTATCCAGGGGTGCGGGGGTTCCTAGGGGCAGCAAGGGCCCAGATCCGAAGACCACTGGGCCACCCCCTATTGGGGCGATGTCCCCGCTAAGGTAGGTCCTTGGTCATCTTCCTTTGAAGAAGATAGGGAAAGGTGTTAATCGGTGATTGTTTCACCTGGTGTTCCCAACCCTGTTAATGTTTGTGTAGGCCCAGTGCTCACTAGCCCACACGAATGTAACATCTCCTTTGGGGAGGAGATACAAAGGCTACAAAAAAGTTTACATCCCAGCTATAAAAGAGATTGTGTCAAGATGTAAAATTCTTTTGAGCTGTTAGTGGTCCAAGTAGTAATAGTGACCCTGTTAGTAGTCTCAGTAGTAATAACTCTTGCCCAGCATCCACCACTGTTGTAATCGTATGATCCCTGGCATGTGCATTCCTGAGGTCTGACCTCTCCCCCTGGAAAGGATCTCCTGAGGCGACCCCTGACCTTTCCCCCTGGCATGTGTGTTACTGAGGTCTCAGTAATAATTGTGCTCCCGTTAGTGATCCTAGTATTAATAGTGACCCTATTGGTGGCCTCAGTTGTAATAGTTACCCCCATGGTGGCTCAAGTAGTAATAGTGTCCTCCATAGTGACCAGAATAGTAAGTGTCCTCCATAGTCCTCTCAATAGTAATAATGACCCCATTAGTGGACCCAGTAGTAATATTAAGCCCCATAATGGACTTAGTAGAAATATTATCCCCCATAGTGGCCCCAGTAGTAATAGTGACCATGATAGTGGTCTCAGTATTAATGGCGACACCATTAGTAGACACAGTAGTTATAGTGTTCCTATTAGTTATCCTAGTATTAATAGTTACCCAATTAGTCGCCCCAGTGGTAACAGTAACCCCCATGGTGGCTCAAGTAGTAATAGTGGCCCCCATAGTGTCCCCAGGAGTAATAATGCCTATGTGAGTGCTCCCAGTATTAATAGTCACCCTGTTAGTGGCCCCAATAGTAATAGGGACCCCATTAGTGAACCTAATTTTAATAGGGAACCCCATAGTGGTCCCATTAGTAATAATGAACCCCCGTTAGTGGTCCCAATACTAATAGTGATGGTGTTAGTGGCCCCTGTAATGTACCTCCAACTGGGCAGCATCCTTACAATCACTGAACTCACTTTAGCAGCAGCTCCTGTCTGGCAGCCGCTGCTGTAATCAGTCCATGACCGGTGACCTCTCCTCCTGGCATCCATGCTGTGTGCAGCAACGCACATGCCAGGGGGAGAGGTCAGGGCTCATAGAAGGACTACAACAGTGGCGATTGCCTGGTAACAGCTGCAGACAGAGTGAGTGAAATACCTGGTTGCTGCCCAGTCATCTCGCAGCTAGGAGGTAGTTGTTTTTGCTGGGCCATTCGTATGGCTGGTAAAAAATAAATACTGGCTGGGTAGTGACTTGCTGTCTGGGTGGCAACCCTAGTGCCACCGCTCTGAGGTGGCAGCTTCATGGTAGAGGCACCTCTGTACATTGGGGGAAGCATCACTACTGCCGGCCAAGACGTCTACTTTCTTACATTAAGACGAGCCATACTGAATGCTTTTCGTTAATTGCCGTCTCTTGTTCTGCAGACTTCATATCTCTGTGGCTGCAGATAACGAGATTACTGCCATGTTGTAATTAACCCCACAGTGAACAACTTGACTTTCAGGGATTATTTGAATTTGGATTTAAGCAAAGCTCACAATGAGCAACTAATGATGTGTGGAGTATAGATAAGACGCGTGCAAGCCTCATGGCCATCATAGCGCTGGGAGTAGAAAGTCCTCATAAGTTCTTATAGTAATGATTAGCGCTGTATCTAAATGTGCCAGCCTCTTAAAGGGGATGTGCCAAGATGGGATCCCCTGTACACATGTCCTACCAGGGCACATGATCATTAGAGAGGGGGGTCACCCACTCAGGACCACCTCTATGGCCCAGAACAGGGAGCCACTGGGTGAAAGGCCTACTTTACATGAGTGCCGCATATCTGCAGAACGTACTTTGCTTTTTTGCACGCGCATTGTCGCACATTTTGCTGGTGTTTGAGCATATTTGCAACACGCCAAAAACAAATGCACTCATGCTGCCAGCCATTGAAACTCTGAGGAGTTCCCATCTCCTAGTGTATTGCACATGCCCATTGACTTTTATGGGGACTTTTGGTGCATAAATGCGCAGGAAATGGAGCATGCTGTGTATATTTATGCAATCAAAATGCACAGGAAGAATATGCGCATGCGAATGATCCCATTGAAGTTAATGTGTTTTATTCACTGTATACGCCTGTGTGAAGCCGGCCCAAGTGTCTCTGTCCCTGCGGACCTGTCTTGGTATTATAGGACAGCCATACATGTGAATCGCCATCCTGTGGTACTACATTTCCGTTAAAGTGGTGAATATAGGGAAATGTTCGCCTGGCCACAATTCCCCACCTAACTGGGTGGTGCTGAGAGCCAATCAGTTGATCACCCCAAGCCCCATATTCTTAAAGGGATTGTGGATCTTGGCATGGAACTATTAATGAGCCATTAAAGACATCTCACAAATGTTCTTCAGGGTGGCAAGAGACTTTATCACTACTGGTGGGGGCTAGCTCCAACACACCCCTCATCACCTGCCACAGGAGAGTTTGTTGCTCGTTTGCACCCCTTCTGCTTTCCACCATCCTTGAATTTATTCTCTGCGCTCTTGCTTATGCCATAGTGGTGGAGATTGCTCTTCAGAATATGTTCGAAAAGTATTAAAGGGGCTATCTTAGCCCAAAAACTTGCCTATTTCACTGCTGATCCTGCGATGCCCAACCCTGCTACTCTCTGCTTCCTGCTGCAGGAGCAATGACATCACCAACACCAAGGTCATGTGAGTGCGGCAGCCAACCAATGGCTCACTTTGGCCAGTTATTAATTGTAGCAGTCACATGTTCCTGTGTCAGGACATCGTTGCTCCTGCAGCACGAAGTGGAGTGCAGTGGAGGATCAGCATTGGTGAAAGCGGGTACTGAAGAGATCAGGTCAGATGAGCATACCTTTCATGTACCCCTACCACCCTGAGCACCCAGGGGAGGTTGAAAAATCACTTTAAGGGTGCATGATGTAAAAATCAGAAAGATTGAAATGGGAAGTTATTACTTTAGAACTGCTGAACATCTATAGACATTCTGCATTCCTGAAGTGTGTATGGTGCGGACTCAGGAGCCGAGTCTGCTCATACCTGGTGGCTGTCAGCTATTCCTGCCAGCTGACAGCACTGGTAACTGCAGCAATGACTAGTAGCTCAAACCAAAGCAGTTAAAGGGGTTGTCTCGCGGCAGCAAGTGGGGTTATACACTTCTGTATGGCCTGGTCCTTAAAGGGGTTGTCTCGCGGCAGCAAGTGGGTCTATACACTTCTGTATGGCCATATTAATGCACTTTGTAATGTACATCGTGCATTAATTATGAGCCATACAGAAGTTATTCACTTACCTGTTCCATTGCTGGCGTCCCCGTCTCCATGGCTCCGTCTAATTTCGCTGGCTTCTTGCTTTTTTAGCCGCGCTTGCGCAGTCCGTGCTTCTGCCTGGTAAATGGGGCCGCTCGTGCCGGAGAGCTGCTCACCGCGTCGTCATCGTAGCTCCGCCCCGTCACGTGTGCCGATTCCAGCCAATCAGGAGGCTGGAATCGGCAATGGAACGCAAGGAAGGAGAAGAAAATCCACGGTACACCATGGGAGAAGACCAGCGGCGACATCTTTAAAAGAAGAATAGAAGAAGCTGCAGAACGCTGATGCAGGTAAGCGCAATGTGCTTTTTAAAAACTAACCTATGCTTTCTTTTTAACAGGGCAGAATGCGGGGGTAAGTGAAAAAAATTTTTTTTCGCTTTCGCCGCGAGACAACCCCTTTAACTGCGTAGCTTACCGCCGCCCTCTTTTTTGGCACCCCCCATAGCCCACTTGAAGGGTGTCAACTAGAGATGAGCGAACGTATTCGTCCGAGCTTGATACTCGTTCGAGTATTAGCGTGTTCGAGATGCTCGTTACTCGTGACGAGTACCACGCGATGTTCGGGTTACTTTCACTTTCATCTCTGAGACGTTTGCGCGCTTTTCTGGCCAATAGAAAGACAGGGAAGGCATTACAACTTCCCCCTGCGACGTTCAAGCCCTATACCACCCCCCTGCAGTGAGTGGCTGGCGAGATCAGGTGTCACCCGAGTATATAAATCGGCCCCTCCCGCGGCTCGCCACAGATGCATTCTGACAGAGATCAGGGACAGTGCTGCTGATGCCGGAGCTGCTATAGGGAGAGCGTTAGGAGTGATTTTAGGCTTCAAGAACCCCAACGGTCCTTCTTAGGGCCACATCTAACCGTGTGCAGTACTGTGGAGGCTGCTTTTTGCAGTGTTGCACATTTTTTTTTTTGGTATATCGGCCGTGCAGAGCATTGCGCCCTGCAGTAATACTCCAGGGCCAGAAGCGCTTAGGCAGGGACAGAAGACATATTGATTGAATATAGGCAGTGGGCCTTTCCAAAAACATTTGGGGAAAAAAATCTATTTGGGCTGCCTGTGACCGTCCTCAGTGTTCTGGGTCTGTGCTGGGTGTAGTTGTCCTCCTAATTCATACGCAGCCAGCTAAGTGTTACAGCAGGCTTGCGCAAAATTATTTCCTGGCGTTCCGTAAGCGAAGTCAGCCTCCAACCACAGGCCAATAAGCGGCACATTTAATTACAGCGTTCTGTTTCTGCACTACTGGTAATACAGCATGCTGAGGGGTAGGGGGAGGCCTAGAGGACGTGGACGCGGGCGAGGACGCGGACGCCCAAGTCAGGGTGTGGGCACAGGCCGAGCCAGTGCGGTGGCCAGGGGTAGAGGCAGGGCCAGACCGAATAATCCACCAAGTGTTTCCCAAAGCGCCCCCTCGCGCCATGCCACCCTGCAGAGGTCAAGGTGCTCTACGGTGTGGCAGTTTTTCACAGAGACGCCTGACGACCCACGAACAGTGGTGTGCAACCTTTGTCGCGCCAAGATCAGTTGGGTAGGCACCACCACCAGCATGCGCAGGCATATGATGGCCAAGCACCCCACAAGGTGGGACGATTCCCGTTCACCGCCTCCGGTTTGCACCACTGCCTCTCCCCCTGTGCCCCAACCTGCCACTGAGATCCAACCCCCCTCTGAGGACACAGGCACTACCATCTCCTGGCCTGCACCCACACCCTCACCTCCGCTGTCCTCGGCCCCATCCAGCAATGTCTCTCAGCGTAGCGTCCAGACGTTGCTAGCGCCACTGTTTGAGCGCGAGCGCAAGTACGACGCCACGCACCCGCACGCTAAAGCGTTAAACGTGCACATTGCCAAATTGATCAGCCTTGAGATGCTGCCGTATAGGCTTATGGAAACGGAGGCTTTCAAAAGCATGATGGCGGCGGCGGCCCCGCGCTACTCGGTTCCCAGTTGCCACTACTTTTCCCGATGTGCCGTCCCAGCCCTGCACGACCACGTCTCCCGCAACATTGTACGCGCCCTCACCAACGCGGTTACTGCCAAGGTCCACTTAACAACGGACACGTGGACAAGCACAGGCGGGCAGGGCCACTATATCTCCCTGACGGCACATTGGGTGAATTTAGTGGAGGCTGGGACCGTGTCAGAGCCTGGAACCGCTCACGTCCTACCCACCCCCCGAATTGCGTGCCCCAGCTCGGTGGTGGTATCTGTGGCGGTGTATGCTTCCTCCACTAAACCACCCTCCTCCTCCTCCTACGCAACCTCTGTCTCGCAATCAAGATGCGTCAGCAGCAGCATGTCGCCAGCAGTCGGTGTCACGCGGCATGGCAGCATAGTGGTGGGCAAGCGTCAGCAGGCGGTGCTGAAACTACTCAGCTTAGGAGAGAAGAGTCAGACGGCCCACGAACTGCTGCAGGGTCTGACAGAGCAGACCGACCGCTGGCTTGCGCCGCTGAGCCTCCAACCGGGCATGGTCGTGTGTGACAACGGCCGTAACCTGGTGGCGGCTCTGCAGCTCGGCAGCCTCACGCACGTGCCATGCCTGGCCCATGTCTTTAATTTGGTGGTTCAGCGCTTTCTGAAAAGCTACCCCCACTTGTCAGACCTGCTCGGCAAGGTGCGCCGGGTCAGCGCACATTTCCGCAACTCCAAGACGGACGCTGCCACCCTGCGGACCCTGCAACATCGGTTTCATCTGCCAGTGCACCGACTGCTGTGCGACGTGCCCACACGGTGGAACTCTACGCTCCACATGTTGGCCAGACTCTATGAGCAGCGTAGAGCTATTGTGGAATACCAACTCCAACATGGGCGGCGTAGTGGGAGTCAGCCACCTCAATTATTTACAGAAGACTGGGCCTGGTTGGCAGCCATCTGCCAGGTCCTTGGAAACTCTGAGGTGTCTAGCCAGATGCTGAGCGGGGATGCTGCAATCATTAGCGTCACCATTCCCCTGCTGTGCCTCTTCAGAAGTTCCCTGCAAAGCATAAAGGCAGACGCTTTGCACTCGGAAACGGAGGCGGGGGAAGACAGTATGTCGCTGGATAGTAAGAGCACCCTCATGTCTATATCTCAGCGCGTTGAGGAGGAGGAGGAGGGGGAGGAGCATGAGGAGGAGGGCGAAGAGACAGCTTGGCCCACTGCTGAGGGTACACATGCTGCTTGCCTGTCATCCTTTCAGCATGTATGGCCAGAGGAGGAGGAGGAGGAGGAGGATCCTGAAAGTGATCTTCCTAGTGAGGACAGCCATGTGTTGCGTACAGGTACCCTGGCACACATGGCTGACTTCATGTTAGGATGCCTTTCTCGTGACCCTCGCGTTACACGAATTCTGGCCACTACGGATTACTGGGTGTACACACTGCTCGACCCACGGTATAAGGAGAACCTTTCCACTCTTATTCCCGAAGTGGAAAGGGGTTCGAGAATGATGCTATACCACAGGGCGCTGGTGGACAAACTGATGGTAAACTTCCCATCCGACAGCGCTAGTGGCCGAAGGCGCATTTCCGTGGGCCAGGTAGCAGGGGAGGCGCAGAGATCAGGCAGCATGTACAGCGCAGGCAGGGGACCATTCTCCAAGGCCTTTGCCAGCTTTCTGGCTCCCCAGCAAGACTGTGTCACCGCTCCCCAGTCAAGGCTGAGTCGGCGGGAGCACTGTAAAAGGATGGTGAGGGAGTACGTAGCCGATCGCACGACCGTCCTCCGTGACGCCTCTGCCCCCTACAACTACTGGGTGTCGAAGCTGGACACGTGGCCTGAACTCGCGCTGTATGCCCTGGAGGTGCTTGCTTGTCCTGCGGCTAGCATCTTGTCAGAGAGGGTGTTTAGTGCGGCTGGGGGAATCATCACAGATAAGCGTACCCGCCTGTCAACCAACAGTGCCGACAGGCTAACACTCATCAAGATGAACAAAGCCTGGATTTCACCAGACTTCTCTTCTCCACCAGCGGACAGCAGCGATACCTAAGCAATACGTAGGCTGCACCCACGGATGGAAGCATCGTTCTCTATCACCATCAAAAATGGGGACATTTCTGCTTCATCAATCTGTGTATAATATTCCTCCTCCTCCTCCTGCTCCTCCTCCTGAAACCTCACGTAATCACGCCGAACGGGCAATCTTTCTTAGGCCCACAAGGCTCAGTCATATAATTTTTGTAAACAATTTTTATACGTTTCAATGCTCATTAAAGCGTTGAAACTTTCACCTGAACCAATTTTTATTTTAACTGGGCTGCCTCCAGGCCTAGTTACCAATTAAGCCACATTAACCAAAGCGATTAATGGGTTTCACCTGCCCTCTCGGTTGGGCATGGACAATTTTTCTCAGGTACATTAGTACTGTTGGTACACCAATTTTTGGGGCCCTCGCCTACAGTGTAATCAAATGAATTTTTAGCCCACCTGCATTACAGCTGACGTTACATCAGCTGTGTTGGGCACTGCAATGGGATACATTTATGTACCGCCGGTGGGTTCCTGGCACCCACCCATGCTGTGGGTCCACAGGGAGTTGTAACTGCATGTGTCCACTTCTAAAGAACCCCAGTCTGACTGGGGCATGCAGTGTGGGCCGAAGCCCACCTGCATTAAACATGACATTACCTCAGCTGTGATGGGCAATGCAATGGGATATATTTATGTACCGCCGGTGGCTTCCTGGCACCCACCCATGCTGTCAGTCCACAGGGACTTCACAATAGGGAATTGTACTTGCCTGTGTCTATGAATTAAAAACCCCGGTCAGGTTGGGGCATGCAGTGTGGGCCGAAGCCCACCTGCATTTAATTGGACGTTAGCTCTGCTGTGATGGGCACTGCAATGGGATACATTTATGTACAGCCGGTGTGTTCCAGGGAGCCACCCATGCTGTGGGTGCACACGGAATTCCCATTGCGGAGTTGCACCTGCCTGTGACTATTTATAAAAAACCGCGGTCTGACTGGGGCATGCAGACACCTTGACAGAATGAATAGTGTGTGGCACATAGGTTCCCCATTGCTATGCCCACGTGTGCAGCTCCAGATGGAGGTGGCACAGGATTGGATTTCTCATTGCTTCTGTACAGCATTGTGGACTATCGCCCCGCCCCCTTTAAAGAGGGTCGCTGCCTAGCTGTGCCAACCCTCTGCAGTGTGTGCCTGCGGTTCCTCCTCATGGCAAACACACTTATAAATAGACATGAGGGTGGCGTGGCATGAGGGCAGCTGAAGGCTGGGCAGGGACAGTTTGGTGTGCGCTGTGGACACTGGGTCGTGGGGGGGGGGGGGGGGTTGGCAGCATGTAACCCAGGAGAAGTGGCAGCGGAGTGTCATGCAGGCAGTGATTGTGCTTTGTTGGAGGTAGTGTGGTGCTTAGCTAAGGTATGCATTGCTAATGAGGGCTTTTCAGAAGTAAAAGTTGTTGGGGGGAGGGGGGGCACTCTTGCCGCTATTGTGGCTTAATAGTGGGACCTGGGAACTTGAGATGCAGCCCAACATGTAGCCCCTCGCCTGCCCTATCTGTTTCTGTGTCGTTCCCATCACTTTCTTGAATTGCCCAGATTGTCACAAATGAAAACCTTAGCGAGCATCGGCGATATACAAAAATGCTCGGGTCGCCCATTGACTTTAATGGGGTTCGTTACTCGAAACGAACCCTCGAGCATCGCGATAATTTCGTCCCGAGTAACGAGCACCCGAGCATTTTGGTGCTCGCTCATCTGTAGTTATCAGTCATCAACTGAGTATAGAAAATTGTTTATAGATTAGGACTATAATCCATTAGAGGCAATGAGTAAGTATAGGTAAGGTACTGTATTGAATTAGCACCCCACTATGAGGAGTGATCGCCGCAGTAATTCCTCCTAAGCTGATATCCGGTACTTGATAGTCTAATAATATTTCCTAGAGGAACTGTGCCCAGTTATCACTTAGAGGGATGTCTTGGTCAATACCCAGACAGTCTGCGCACTAAAAAAAGTTCCCCAGGTAATGCATCGCTGTCTATTAGATCCTTTTAGTAGGTGAGTTTTGATATACTCAAAAGCTATCAATAGAATAGCTCCCACTAAATAGGGTTTTTCTGCAGTCAGGCAAGTGCTCAGCCTAGTGAAGGGTTGTAAGATCCCCCCCCCCCCCCCCCTATTAGGATCAGATAAAGCAGAATGAAATCATAAAATAAATAGAACAAGCGGCGGCATGACAGTCCTAGTGGTGGACTGCCTATACTCTTGCTACAGAAATGTTACTGGGGTCCGCCTATACTCTTGCTACAGTAATGTTACTGGGGTCTGCCTATACTCTTGCTACAGAAATGTTACTGGGGTCCGCCTATACCTTTGCTACAGAAATGTTTCTGGGGTCTGCCTATACCTTTGCTACAAAAAAAGTTACTGGGGTCTGCCTATACCTTTGCTAGAGAAATGTTACAGGGGTCTGCCTATACTATGGGTGCACAAAGACTTCCCATCGCCGTGTTTTACCTGTCTGGCACAAATACACTGACTGACTAGGGCAGAAATGTGGGCCGAGGCCAAGGTCCTTGGCGGGGTGAAACTCTCCCATGTTTTGGCACACTGATTTCTTCCTGTGTAATACCATCTTTGTGCACCGACAGCATAGGCGAGCCCAAGAAACTCAAAGACTTCCCCTTGCGGTGTTGAACTATCTGACACCTACACAGAATGAATTGTGTGGGGATACATGGATTTCCCATTGCTATGTAACTCAGGGCACCTTGGGTCACACAAGGTGGAGGCTGGGACCGAGCCTGACCCTGGGCCCGCTCACATACTTCCCACACAGACTATTGCAGGTCCTACCTCAGTCATGGTTTCTTGGCCTTGTTATGCCACCTCCTTCTCCTGCTTGGGGTCAGGGGATCAGCACCGGGCAACATGTATTTTCTCTCGTGTTACCAGTTATCTGAGACACTGGTTTGGGCCAAACAAAAGGAGTGTTACTGCATTAACGAGACATTCACAGCTGCACTAGCATCCGAGTCCGCTTTATGCCCACGATTGCTGAGGGTGTGGGCAGAGGCCGAAGTCCTAGGGGAAATGCAACTGCGCCAGGTTTGGACCGTGGAACTTCTTCCTGGTTCATCCAGTCTTTGGAGCGATGAAAGCAAGCGCAACTAATTTAATGAGACGTTCACAGCTGTACTAGCATCGGAGTCCGCTTTATGCCCACGATTCCTGAGGGTGTGTGCAGAGGCTGAGGTCCTTGGCGGAGTGAATGTCTGCCATGTTTGGGCACTGTAATTCCTTCATGTTTAATACTTTCCTTGGGTTCCTTGGGCCCACCTATGCTGTGGGTGCACGAAGACTTCCCATGGCGGGGTTTTACCTGTCTGGCACAAATACACTGAATGACTTGGATAGGGCACAGACGGCTTTCCCATTGCGGTGTTCAGCTATCTGACACCTACACAGAATGAATTGTGTGGGGACACATGGATTTCCCATTGCTATGTAACTTGCGGCAGCTTGGGTCATACAAGGTGGAGGCTGGGACCGAGCCTGACCCAGGGCCCGCTCACATACTTCCCACAGAGACTATTGCAAGTCCTACCTCGGTCATTGTTTCTTGGCCTTGTTATGCCACCTCCTCCTCCTGCTTGGGGTCAGGGGATCAGCACTGGACAACACGTATTTTCTCTTGTGTTACCACAGTTACCTGAGACACTGGTTTGAGCCAAACAAAAGGAGCGTTACTGCATGAATGAGATGTTCACAGCTGCACTAGCATCCGAGCCTGCTTTATGCCCACGAATACTGAGGGTGTGAGCCGAAGTTAAGGCCCTTGGTAGGGTGAAACTGCCTTGTTAGGGCGCTCTGATTTCTTTATGTGTAATACTTTCCTTGGGTTCCAGGGGCTTGCCTATGCTGTGGTTGCACAAAGACTTCCCATTGTGTTGTTTTACCTGTCTGGCACAAATACACTGACTGACTAGGGCACAAATGTGGGCAGAGGCCGAGGCCCTTAGCAGGGTAAAACTCTGCCATATTTTGGCACTCTGATTTCCTCATGTGTAATACTTTGCTTGAGTTCCTTGGGCTCACCTATGCTTTGAATGCACAACGATTTCCCATTGCGGGGTTTTACCTGTCTGGCACAAATACACTGACTGACTAGCACCTACATAGAATGAATTGTGTGGGGACACATGGATTTCCCATTGCTATGTAACTCATGGCACCTTGGGTCACACAAGGTGGAGGCTGGGACCGAGCCTGACCCAGGGCCCGCTCACGTGCTTCCCACACAGAGTATTGCTACATTGTGGAGATGTGTAGAAGTGCTGGGCTGGCACCTTTATGCCCACGTTTGCGGCTCCTGACAATTTTGTGACAGAGGTGGCACGGGATTGGAATGATGATCATACATCAATTTATCATCAATTCTCAACAGCATTGTGGGCTATCACCCACACTTTCAAAGAGGGTCGCTGCCTGGCCCTGCCAACCCTCTGCAGTGTGTGCGTCCGGTTCCTTATAAATAGACATGAGGGTGGTGTGGCATGGGGGCAGCTGAAGGCTGCGCAGGGACACTTTTGTGTGCGCTGTGGACGCAGTATCGTGCGGGGGGGTTGGACAGCAATGCCAGCATGTAACCCAGGAGAAGAGGCAGCGGTGTCACCCGCAGGCAGTGATTGTCCTTGGCTGCAGGTAGTGTAGTGCTTAGCTAAGATGTGCCAGCGTGTGTGCCTTGCTAATGAGGGTTTGTCCGAAGTAAATTGTAAGGGGGTGACGGCAGACTCTTGCCCCCATTTTGGCTTAATAGTGGGACCCGGGAGCCTCAGATGCACCCATGCATGCTGCCCCTGCCTCTCCCTATCTGTTTCTGTGGTGTTTCCATGACTTTCTGATGTTTTCTGGTGTTTCACAAGTCATCAGCTATGCGGAGCATCGGTCCCATACAAAAATGCTCGAGTCGCCCATTGACTTCAATGGGGTTCATTACTTGAGACAAGCTCTCGAGCATTACGAAAAGTTCGACTCGAGCACCCGAGCATTTTGGTGCTCGGTCATCTCTAATTTGACTCATTGAAATACAATCTGATTTTGCATTTGAACATATCGTACTACTGCCCCCTACAGACAATGTCAAACTAATATTAAACAGTGCTTAAAATAAAATTAGCAGTGACCCATGATGAGTGCCATTGGTATTGATATGTTAAAGGTCTTGTAGTGTTATGACAAACAATGAGTCAACAGCTGGGACTCTTCATTAGCCATTTGGTCATTTTATCCTTAAATTCTCCACTATGGAATATGTATTTTTTAGTGCTGCGGACTGGAGGACTGCATTAAGACCAGTTCATTACGTGTGATCATAACATTAGCATGGCTGCTCATACGTGCCTTCACTTATCTCTGTTATTTGAGCCATGGAGATCCGCCCCTGGGACTCTTTAATGTATGTTCTTTTGCAAACAGATTAATGGATCTTGCATTTTTCCAATTCACTATTGATTTTCTCTGCTCGCAGGGAATGGTTCAGCCTGACATCATTTTTCAATTACGTGTCGTTATGAAGGTACTTCAATTATGTAATGTAGTCCACAATTTTACAGTAGCAATGTATTATACTGGAGGGGTCACAGTGTGGCTGAGGGGCTACGTAATGTTATTGAATCTCCTTTGGCATGGCTCTTGCATTCCACTGCCTATTATAAGTGTTCAAGATCCATCAAGACAGTCCTGGGTTCCTGGTCCTGTTCTGGAATGCCACATAACAGGAGAGATCTACCACAAAACTTCAGTTCTACAGCCCGGTGAGCAGTCACAGTAGAATTCTTCATGGGAACTCTTGACTGCCTCCTAACTCCTTACTATGTGAGGGAAACTATAAGATTCCCTGTCCTCCATTCTATGCCTTGTAAGCTCTTCTTACAGCTAAGGAGTCTTTCTTTGGCTCATATTACTGTTCTATTATAAGAATGCAGGCCCATCTTCAAGGCCATTTTACAGAACTATCTGTTCTGGCCAAAATACGGTCGCTGCTATAGACTCCTATCAGAGCTACTGACAGCTGCCGGAGAAGGGAGGTGGGAGGGAGTTTAGCAGTGTCCTTTCTCCTTCTCTCCTCCTCTCTGCCCAAGCTCCTGCCCCCTCCCATTGCTGGCTTCCTACAAGGGGCGGAGAGGGGGCAGGAGCTTAGCACACTAGCTGCTGCCTTGTCCTGCCTCCTTCCCTTGCAGCTAAACTGTCCCCTGTTAGTTTCCCTGTTCAGACACATTCTTCTGCTTCTGTATCTGGCAAATATGGGTGTTGGCCCATTCTATCTGTTCCCTGAGCTTATATTCACTCTCTTCAAGCACTCCTAGGGTTAACAGCTTCTGGCCTCCTGTTCAGCTGATGGTCCTTTTCTAATCACTGCCCTATATACCTGCCCTGGGCCTTTCAGCCCTTGCTGCAGTGTTGATGAGAGTTTGTTCCCTTCACTTCATGTCCAGCCGCTGCTCCTGCAGTTACTTTGCTGTCTGCTTATGTTCTGTGTTCTTCGTGTCCTCTGTGGTCTGTTATTCCCATTGTCTGCTTCTCTGTTTATCCTTGTCCACTTCTTCCTTCTTTGTTTCTTTACTCCCCGATGTTGTTCTATCTTTGTCCTATAGGTGTTCTGGCCCACCAGAGTAAGTCAGCGCCTAGAGGAAGACCGTGGGGTCGTCCTTATCGGGACAAGTGCTCCCCTTGTAGGCAGGGGTCTCCCTCTCCTATTTATGAGTTCAGGGCAGGATACCTTCCTTAGTTTCCATCTATATATGGGGATGTTCATCTGGTATCTTACCTCCCACGCTGGGGTTGGCTGCCAGCCGTGCTGGATTGGATCTTCACTTACCCGGTAGGTTGACACAGTGGTTACACATCCACAGTCCTTACATCTCCCTCCGCCCAATGGCATTGCGGTCTTGGCGTATACGCATCAGACCCGTGCCATCTGAACGGGTGCAAAAACGTTAGATTTGTCCGCCCGTTCACGTGTTTTTACAGCGCCGGCTGGACGCATGCAGAAGCGCCTACGGCCGTGTGAAAGGGCCCGAACGTCTGTCGTCCTTTGCATGCAAGCATGAAAATCATTGTTGGCTCATTCACTAATCTCTGGCGCAGTGAATGTGAATGACTGAAAGATCTGAAAGCAAATTGGTGAAGGACTTATTTGCCTGTATAAAGAGGCTGGACGAGTGAATTAGCGAAACCTAACATTGTTCCCTCATGCGAATGATGCATCGCTCCGTACAAAAGTACTTTAATACAAGACAGAAAATGGCCGTATACCTACTGACATACTGATACAAGAGGGCAGGCATCACCCCCAACTAACCCTCAACATGCAGACAGCCAGACTGCTATTTTTTTGCGTAGGAATAAGCATTAAGCAGCCCCCCCCCCCCCTCGATATAAGGAGGGTTTATGAGTGGACGTTCATCAGTGTCCTTCACATGTGTTATTGGTACTTCCATTTAGCAGTTTGGCTGTCTGCATGTTGGGGGATAGTTGGTGTATATGCAGCAGCCCAGGCCCGGGAGAGGTTAAGCGGTGAGGGGAAATTGAGATGGTATTCGTGGTGACTCTGCTGCTCCTGTTGGAAAGGTGGTAGAGCGGATCTAAGACTGAGACTACTGCAATTGAAAATGATATTGGCAGTTCTTATTGTGTGCTGCTCGCAGAGTTGGGTAGGATAAGATGTTAGTTTGTCATAATGTCAGCTCGTGTTCAAATTGGAGAACTAAACAGGAATGGGGGTAGTAGTCCTAGCTGTCCAGAAGGTCTAGTGCGGTACCTTAGTGCAGTCGTTATGGATGGTGGAAACAGTTTAACAGTTTTATTGAGAGGCAGTTCTTTTCTTGGTAGCAGTTACATTGATTGCAGTTGCATTAAATTGGAGTAGATCAAGACAAGCATTATTGGACACAAAGGCCATGTGCATCATTCACTATAGATTTAGTTAGCTATTTCGGGCAGGCAAGGGTTAACTTGCTACTGGCTTGTTTCTGTACACTGATGCTGACTTCTGTCTCTTCTCTCTCTGAGCTTTCTCTCACTTTCTCTTCTCTGCTAACAGCCCAGAATGACTTTGCCTTGAGTACTCACACTTTAGATGTCCTAGCTTCCCACCGCACTGGCTTTTCTTCTTGTTCCTCCTGCCTCTCTCAAACTGAAACTTAGTTCTGTATTTGGAAGACACCCAATCCTGAGCTAGGGGAAAGCTGATGATCCAATCCCAAAACTAGCTAGGGGTGATTGACAGGAACCAAAGCAGGTGAGAGTGAATACTGCTGAATCATGCAGAGGTAGGGTGGATTCACACGAACATATATTGGCTCGGTTTTCACGCTGAGCCGATAGACGTCATCCTCATCTGCAGGGGGGGGGGGATTAAAGAGCCAGGAGCAGGAACTGAGCTCCCGCCCCCTCTCTGCCTCCTCTCCCCCCCCTCTGCACTATTTGCAGTGAAAGGAGGTGGAACGGGGGGCGGGGCTAAGTTCCAAGAATTAGCCCTGCCCCGCCTCTCCCCATTGCAAATAGTGCAGAGAGGCGGAGAGGAGGCAGAGCTCAGTTCCTGCTCCTGGCTCTTCCATCCCCCCCCCCCCCCCTGCAGATGAGGACGACGTATATCAGCTCGGCGTGAAAACCGAGCCAATGTGTAAATCCAGCTGTAGGTTGTAGGAACACTTTTTATTAACCGATAATTGACCATTTAAAGTCACATACGCACAATAAAATGGAGGAATATGAATAACCACATTACTTTTCGCCCTTTTAAAACATGAACATAAGAGCTAATTGCAGATATAGTGGGCACAGAACATGCTGCAGTACCCAACTTCAGGGTACGATGTATATACCTGCCTCTTGTATCAGTATTTTTTATTTTTTTTGTCTGTTTATATTTCCCTTTCTGTGATTTTGATTAATGTTAGTGTAGGGATGCACAAGAAACCACAACTTGTGACATGGGTTGTGAGCTCACGTATTTTGGACAAAATATTAACCAATACCTCGTAATTAACAGTATTTATAAGTAAGAAGCAGTGCAGCTTTGAATACCAGGGAAGCCCAGGGTGCCAGTGCAGGTCACCTATCGTGTGCAGGGCAACCCGCTGGATTGAAATATGGTGTCATTAATAGGTTGTAAGCCTGCATGGTGCACTACAAGTATCATGTGGCCTGACTCCCTGTATTTACTCTTTTGTGCAGGAACTAGCACTAAGCAGCCGCCAGTGGCTGTCTCATCAGTGTCACCGCATGTGTTATTTGCTCCTCCATTTACTAGTTTGGCTGTATGTTGGAAGATAGTTTTTGTATATATAACTGCCCTCTTGTATCAGTAAGTATATGGCCCTTTTATGTGATTATTATTATTATTTTTTTTGTCTGTTTATATTTCCCTTTCTGTGATTTTTACCTTAATACAAGAGATCAACTATAAAAAAAAATAGTACAGGCTTGGTGAGCTGTAAACCAAACTTGAACATCAACAATATCCTATATCAAAGTAGCCCCAGCAGACCTCTTTTGAGTGGCTCTAAAAATCTAAAATCCATCAAAACAGTCTTGGAATTTCCTACTATGTCCTTGAATGCCAACCTTCTGCACTGAAACAGGGGATCAGCTTTGAAAGTTATAATGTTGGTTAAATGTAGAACAAACTTGGACCTCAGCAATATACAATATCAGAGCAGTCACAATAGACCTCCTTTGGGTGGCTCTTGACTGCCTCCTGACTCATTATTAATGTGTCTACGATCCATCAAGATAGTCCTGGAATTTCCTTCCATGTCCTTGAATGCCACCCTCCTTCCCTGAAGCAAGAGAGAAACGTAAAAAGTTGTATTGTTGGTGAGGTGTAGACCAAACGTGGATGTGGTCATCAACAATATACAGTACTACATTAAGGTTGTTCCAATACTATCCTGCATGGTGCTCATGCGTGTTTTATGGATGACTCCTGACCCGATTAAAACCACCGTGCAGCAAGACAGTTCTGAATTCCTGGTCCCATTTCCCAGAAACTGAACTGACACAGCCTGTGCTTCAGGCTGGGTTAGCGAAGAGCTTCACATGGCTTGGCTCTGTAAGCAATGGTTCAATAACTTCCTAGTAGCAATTTCCCAATATTTCCATTGTCCATAGGATTTAGTGCAGTGTACTATCAGCCCCATTGGGATATATTCGGAGCACTCAAGCATTTCAAGTCTTCATGCTGTAGGCATTTTTCTCATCAACCTCTCTCTGACAGGAGGTTCAGTGAATATAAAAAGTCTGCACACCCCTGTTATAATGCCATGTTCTTGTCATGTTAAAAAATCCCACCAAGATGAATCCTATTACCTTTCTTTCCCCTCCATGTGAGCCGTTATCGGTGCAATTCCATTGGAAAGCAAAGTAAACTAATTTAGGGTGGAAAAATAACAAAACTAAAATAATGTGATTGGATAAGTGTTCACAGCCTCTTATACTTGGGGGTGTGGTTGTGTTCAGAATCAGCCAATCACATGTAACCTCCTGATAGATAGTAGTCTGCACTCCGCTGCCACTATTTACAGGGATTCTGGGTTCCAACATATAAAGTTCAGCTCTTCTAGGAGGATTTCCTGACATTTTCTTAGTTGGTCGGTAAAGATCTTGCAGAACATCAAAGGGGTCTGATTGTTGGAAGGTGCCAGTCAGGAAAAGGAGACCAAGACATGTCCAAGGCATTACATGTACCATAGGGCACAGGGGACACCGTCAGCAAGAAGGGGATTAAGTTTGACACAACAGTGATTTGTGTCCCCCAGAAATTAATGAAAAGACCAGAAGAAAATTGGGCCTGAGTAGAGATGAGCGAGCATACTCGTCCGAGCTTGATGCTCGTTCGAGTATTAGGGTGCTCGAGATGCTCGTTACTCGAGACGAGCACCACGCGGTACTCGTCTCGATTAAACGAGCACTGACCATTGAATTCAATGGAGCCGGCGATACAGCCGGCTCCATTGAAAGCAATGGGCTGCCGGCGATCGCACAATGAATTTTCGGGAAGGGCTTAAAAATATAAGCCCTTCCCTGCAATTCATCCAGAAATGTGTAAAAATAAAAAATATATATATACTCACCTTGTCCCAGCAGACGGAGTTCAGCTGCGGCCAGCTGGCAGTTCTCCTGAACTGCTCTCTGTAGTATTCAGCAGCCGGGGATTTAAAATCCCCGCCTGCTGAATGAGCTGCCTCTGATTGGTCACAGCTGTATTGCCGGCTCCATTGAATTCAATGGGCTAACATCGTTCTTCTCTGCCACAGCTGTTACAGCTGTGGCAGAGGATAACGATCGTTATGCTGACAGTGGGGGGGGGGGGGGTCTCACTCTTGCCACTATTGTGGCTTAATAGTGAGACCTCGGAGCCCGAAATGCAGCCCTGCATGTTACTCCTCGCCTGCCCTTTCCATTTCTGTGTTTTTTACATGACTTTGGTGATTTGCTAAGATTTTCACAAATGAAAACCCTAGCGGAGCACCAGTCATATACAAAAATGCTGGAGTCACCCATTGACTTCAATGGGGTTTGTTACTCAAAACGAACTCTCGAGCACCACTGAAAGTTCGACTCGAGTAACGAGCACTCGAGCATTTTGGTGCTCGCTCATCTCTAGTCCTGAGCCAAAAGGCTGACAGCAACATTAAAGGAGCTGTAGGAGTTTCTGGCAAGCACCTCCTGTATTCTTCATATGTCTGGGATGTGAGGTAAAAACATCCAAGCCAGGCCATGTTTTACCAAAAACCTCCATCCCGTTTGACGGACATCTGTGAAGAACGTGTTCTGTCTGATGACACCAAGAAGGAACTTTTTGGCCTTAATTTCAAAAGGTATGTTTGGTGCAAAAATACCCACTGCATTATCAAAAGACCCCCAGACCCGCAGTGACTATGGTGGGGGCAGCATTATGTGGGGGCTGTTTTGCTGATGGAACTTGCGCTTAAATCAAGAGGGAGAGAATTATGAGCAGTCACAAATTTCAGTCCATTATGGTACAAAACTGTCGAGACGCCACAAAGCACTATGGTGAGCACTAATCTTATTATTATCATCATTATTATTTTTTTGTGGCTGGCAATTAATTGTGATTTGTTTTGTTCAGACGCCGGTGCCCTTTGGCACAATTTGTAGTTGTGAGTGGTGAGGTGTGGAATAATAGACAGAGCCAGATATTTGGCTTAAATTGTTGTACCCACGATATTATTACATAAGGTGGTGAGATGAGGGGGTTACTTCATCACATTCAGTGCATAATAACTGATACATAAATTGCAACAATGTAGCCACCTGTGTCTAACTCATCCATATACCGGCAGCTTACTCTGCATTTCTTCTCTCTGTCCTTCTTTGTATTTATATCTCTATTTCTTTTTCTCCCTCTCTTCATATTTACTTCTCTTTTATTTTATTTTCCCTCTGTTCACTGTCACAGCTGTCTCTCCTTCTCAGTTACTCACGGTTTCTCAGATTTCTCTTTGTTTCTCTCTTTGTCCCGGCTGATCTCTGTCTCTTTTCACTTCTATCTCCTGCCTGGCGCTTTCTTTTCTCTGATCAGGCACTCCTTTTTTCTGGCGCTCTCTCTCTCTGCCTGGCACCACTCTTTTCTCACTACTCTTTACTCTCTTTACTTATTGCTTAAACATATTCTGCCTCTACTCTCTGCAACTTGCTTTGCCTGGTGCGTCTCACTCACTCACTCACTCCTGCGACCGTTGTCCAGCTATTTATAACCTCTGTCACCTGACCAGTTTGTCTGCAGCCAATCACAATCTATCTAGTTGCTAGACTACCTGCCTCACTTGAGTCTCTATGCATTTTTTCTATCTTGTGCAGCTAGATAAAAACTTCCTAACTGGTTGCTAGGTTACCTGCGTCCCTTGTGTAAACTGACTCAGATTAAACCCCTAGGGCCATTTATTATAATACTAGTCCCCATAACTAAGCAGTGCTATGTAGTGCCTATTTCCAGGCCACTACATCCCCCCCTTGTTTGAGAACAGCCGTCCTCTGTGTTTTTGTTGTTTTTTTTCTTTGAGGACGGAGCAGGTGCATGGCTAGAGAATATGACAAAATGTCTGGGAAATTAAAGTCGACTAATTATTTAGCAAGGGATTTGAAGAGGGGTGGAACTAACTACTTCAAAAAAGCTATGGGGCCCTTACAGGTATTGTCTCCAGAGTCATCAAATAATGCATTTCTGAAGTTTCATATACACCAAAATTATGCATAATAACATTTGGCATATTTAGACATTCTTGATATGATCCACCTGGTGGGAACAAAAATTTGGGTTATGCAGGCATGCAAATCAAACATTACCATTTTTATTCTTGATTTATCTTTGTTAGAATCTTTGCCCGTCTCATTGTAGTTGGGACAACAAACCTAAGTATGGTTCAGACAGTCCTTCTAAGAACTCTGGTAGACAGTCTCACTGCCACTAACTAAGGGATATCGTCTCCAGGCACAACTTGGGGTGCACAGTCAATAACAAGTTTCTTGTGACAGCTGTAACACATCATAAGAAACCGCATGTGGGAGGTAGTCTTTGGTAAAACAGGAGCTACAACTGGGGTTAATGAATCTCTGAATAGCTCTTCCGGGTACTAAAACTTGAATGTTACTATTAACTTTATTGAGTCTTCTGTTGAGTTTTAAACACCTAAACAAACTAACTAACTAATTACAAAGGTAGAAGTCAGTTATATGGCTTCTAGTTTTTTAGTCGTTCTCACCTCCAAATGAAATGAAGGCTTTCCAAAGTCTTGAAGATTGACTGGAAGATTGAGCAGAGTAGGAGTGGCTATACCTACTTGCTTACCATGATAGACCACTACACCAAGGCTTTCCTTTTTGAGCATCTTGGAATGTTGATGGCTTTGTTTTCTGAATCTTCACTCGAACTTTGTACATCTGGAAACCTATACATTGTTGGTACTAGAGTTTTGTTCCCATTGAGTGATTCAGCTGATACTGCCGGGACATGCTCCAATGGGCTTGCTCCAACCAAAGTCATTGCAGGATTTAAATACCAGGATAGAGGGTTGTTGATGTCAAATTTGGTTAGGTGTCTTGTAGTTTCTGTTCTCTTGCTTGAGTTTGGTGTGTTTTGTCTTCTTCTGACATTTATCTTCTGAATTAGGGTCCAGTAAACAAAGTTTTAGCCTGTTTCCGTGAACCATTTTTGGGACTCTTCCATCTTGAGCAATTTGATACAGGTCTTTTTCTGGAAAGCGTATTCCTATTATGGTGTAAGGCATTGCTTCCCATCTGTCGTCTAGCTTTCCAGTTAGTTTGCTCTTTCTTTAGCCACACTTTTGTTCCTTTTGTTAGTGGTTCATCCTTAGCTTGTAAGTTAAAATCTTGCTCTTGTTTTTTATGAACTTGGGCTGTTTTCAGACGTCTTTGTAGATCATGAATCCATTCAGTGGTGGGTATAGGATTTGGATCTTCAGACACTTGTACTCCCATTGACAGATCAGCAGGCAATTTCCCTTGTTGACCAAACATTAGATAATAAAGCATATATCCCATTGAACAATGGATGGTGTTATTGTATAGATACATCAATTCAGGTAGTAAATCTGGCCAATCACTTCTCTTGGAGGCTGGTATGGTACTTAATAAATTTATAATCGTCTGATTCATTTTCTCACAGACTCCATTTCCCTAAGGATGGTATGCTGTCATTCTGATCTTGGTGCATTGATATAGTTTACACAGTTCTCGAAATAGTTGAAACTCAATGCTGTTCCTTGATCAGTGAGTATCTTTTCTGGTCTTCTATAAGGCAATATGAAGTGTTTCCGAAGCGTTTTGGCAGATAAGTCTCTTATGGGAATTGCTACTGTGAACTTGGTGTAGTGGTCTATCATGGTAAGCAAGTAGGTATAGCCACTCCTACTCTGCTCAATCTTCAAGTCGTCAAGTGTAAGCAGTTCTAATGGTTTCTTTGTCATTATTGAGTGTAAAGGAAATTTTTGGTCAGCTTTGTTATTTCTCCTTTTAGCACATGTTTGACACTCTAAACACCATGTCTCTATCTCTTCTCATTACGACCCAGTAGAATCTTCTCTGGATGGTATTCTCTGTTTTTTGCACTTCAACATGCCCAGATTGGTTATGGTACACTGTTAGTACAAGAAGTACATCTCTTCGTGAAATGAGGATTTAATGTATCTTTAAATAGCTGATAGGGTCTATGGTTCCTCTGTACAATAGACCTCTCTTTTTCAAAGAGTCTTTTTCTTTGCCGCCACAACCAGTGAAACTCTGGATCTGTTTTCCCGTTTCTCACTCTGATGGGTACAGTACCATTGGTCAAGAACTGACTGAGTTCTCCTAAGGTGCGACTTTCATTTTGAAGATCAATCCACTGTGTTTCTTCCACATGTTTTTCTCCATTAGTACTGGCAGTTTGGATGACGTTCTGTTGCACTTTGTAACAACCAAAGTCAGGCATCTCTATCTCCTCCCATTGATGTTTTTCTTTTGTGGAGTAATCTACTAATGTTGGTTGTCTGGATAGTGCATCAGCATTGGCATTAGTCTTCCCGGCTCTATATTTGATGCCTAGCTGGCTAGCCATGAAGCTCATCTCTGTTCAAGAGCTTACAATTTTGCTGACTTTAAATGAGCAAGAGGCTTGTTATCTGTGTCAGCTATGAATGTGGATGCGATCAAGTAATCTTTGAGCTTCTCCATCACAGCCCACATGAGAGCTAAGAGTTCCAATGTAAATGAGCTGTAGCTCTGGTTGTTTCTTTCTGCTCCTTCAGAAAACATCTTGCAACATATATTACTCTTTCCCAGGGAGTCTCCACGACAGCACCACCTGAGATCGCCTCCTCCTGATAGGACAGGAACACACCGAGAGGTTAAAGTTCCCCCCCCCCCCCCCCCCGTCCTCCCCTCCTCAGTGTTTTCCTGTCCTGCCAGGAGGCAGGGTCACCGAGAGGGGCTGGTGGAGACGCCAGCCCGGAAGAAAGAAGCATACCGGCAGATCGGAGGGCAGTGCTCCAGCCTGTCCTCCCTTCTTGCAGAGCGACTCCCGGGACGCCACATGGGGTGGTCCCCCCGGGCCAGGTTCCTCCCGCGGCGGCCCATGGGGGGTGCAATGCGGGGCTCCAGCTCTCCTACGCGCCGGCTTAGGAACGTGCGCGGCGCCTCCGGCTTCCCCTTAACGAGCAGGGGAGGGGGCGGGGCGCCGCGGCAAGCGGCGAGCGTGATGACGTCATCGCGCAGCACGGCCGGCGCTCGGAGGGGGCGGGGCTAAAATTTAAAGGCGCCAAAATTCAAAAAAAAAAAAAAAAAAAGAAAGGATTCAAAAGGAACCTGAGAGAAGATGGCGCCGAGCAAGGAAGCCACTCAGTGAGTATTGGCTTAAATGCCCCAAGAGTGTCTGCAGCACCAGTTAATAAAGCAATGAGTGCTCCAGCACCAGAGGTCGCGGAATGCTCCACCGCGGCGGCAACCGTAAGTAGCCAGTGGGGCAAACAAGGCATGCATATTCGTATACGTTGTTAATGAATTTTGCATCCTTACACGTAAATTTTGTTGTCTGCCAGGGGAATAGAAGAGTTGCCCCTCCCAGAGCCAAAGCTAAAAAGTGCGCAGAATGCGGCGCAAGACTATCGGCTTCGCATGCCAGGCCATTATGCAAAGCATGCATAGCCAAGTTGGTCAAGGAGGAATCGGGGGGATTCCTCGAGGACGTCAGAAAACTCGTCCAAGAGGAAGTGCGGTCAGCGCTGTCGACCCCAAAAACTCCACCCAGAGGGGCATCGGGGACAAAGCGCCGAAGAAAGGCGCATACCCCGCAGGAGCTCTCAGACTCAGAGAGTTCAGGATCTGAACCGGAAGAGCTGATGCTTGAGGAGTCCTCAGAGGAAGAGGAATACCAAAAGTACCTCTTCCATAGAGAAGATTTAACGGAGCTGATTAAATCCGTTAGAGCTACACTGAAAATGGAGGAGCCCAAGGAACCCCGTTCAATGCAGGACGAGGTCTTTGGGGGTTTGGGGGAGAGGAAGAAACATACCTTCCCGGTCCATAGCAACGTAACAAAATTAATACTTAAGGAGTGGGAGAAGCCCGACACGGGATCCTTCTCGTCTAAGGGGGTGAAGAGGCGCTACCCGTTTGAGGAGGGGGTATGTGCGAATTGGGAGGAAGTACCCAAGGTAGACGTCCCAGTGGCTAAGGTGGCTAGGAGGACAACATTGCCCTTCGAAGACGCCACACAGCTTAGAGACCCAATGGATCGCAAGGCGGAGGGCCTACTAAGAAGATCCTGGGAGGCAGCGGCCAGTACGCTCAGGCCAGGGGTGGCAGCCACGTGCGTCGCCAGAACCCTGGGTGTGTGGCTCGAACAACTGGAGCTGCACATCTCGAGCAAAACACCAAGGGAGCAGATCATAGATTCCCTCCCTATGTTAAAGATGGCCACTAACTTCCTGGCAGACGCAGCAGCGGAGTCAGTGAAGCTTTCGGCAAAAGCAACGGCCCTAACCAACTCGGCCAGGAGGGTCCTCTGGCTGAAGTCATGGTCGGGCGACCTAACATCCAAGAATAAATTGTGCTCGCTACCCTTTCACGGCCAATTCCTCTTTGGTCCGGATCTAGATAAAATACTAGAGAAAGCGTCGGATAAGTAGAAGGGATTCCCGGAGGAAAGACAACGTAAGGGGAGGACCTTCTTCCGAACCCCGGCACAACAATCGGAACCCTATAAAGGCAAGGGCAAGATGGGCCGATGGAGTTACCCCAAGGGAGGCAGAGGGAGAAGCTTCCTCTTCAACCCGCACCAGGGGGACCCAGCCAAGCAGAAGCCCTGACGCCATCCCAGTGGGGGCGAGGCTGCAGGGCTTTGCGGATCGGTGGGCCTCGATTTGCAGGAGCCCGTGGATCCCGGAGATCCTGCAGCAGGGATACAGAATCGAGTTAGTATCCCCCCCCAGGAGAAAATATATTATCACGCGAGGTCCAGTACAACAACTGTACCCGCTTCAGCAGGCGGTACAGGACCTAAGACATCTAAAGGCAGTGTCCCTCGTGCCACAGGAAGAGGAGACCTGGGGGCATTACTCCAGACTCTTTCTAGTAAAGAAACCCGGGGGAGGTTCACGCCTGATAATAAATCTAAAACCCCTGAACGTTTTCATAAAATATCGAAAATTCAGGATGGAGTCCATCACATCAGCGGTAAAGTTGATCCCCAGGGGGGCCTACATGGCCTCGATCGACCTGAAAGACGCCTATCTGCATGTACCGATCCACAGGGACTCAAGGAAGTACCTAAGGTTCGCGTTGGAAATGGGCAGCAAGACAAGGCATCTTCAATTCAGATGCCTTCCCTTTGGAATCTCCTCAGCACCCCGCATCTTCACGAAGATCATGGCGGAGGTTGCAGCCTACCTAAGGCAGAGGTCGATCCTAATAATCCCATACCTGGACGACATACTAATCATAGCCGAGTCCAGGGAACGCCTAGTAGAGAACTTGGCAACAGTGCTCAGCCTGTTACAGTTCCTAGGTTGGATCATAAATTGGGAGAAGTCCAGCCTAAACCCCAGCACGGAGAAGGTGTTTTTAGGCATAACACTCGACTCAGAGGCCCAATGCTCCTTCCTCCCCGAGGCAAAGGGGCAGAAAATTCGGCACATGGTAAAATCCTTTATGCAGAGACGGTCATGCACAATCCGGGAGGCTATGTCTCTCCTAGGAAGTCTAACATCATGCATCCCGGGGGTAGCATGGGCACAGGCACATACCAGACCCCTGCAAGCAGCAGTCCTCGCAGCATGGGACGGCAGGCAAGCTTCGTTAGAAAACAGAATACAGATCAGGAACTTGGTAAGGGTATCCTTACGCTGGTGGACGTCCCCAAGAAATCTAAAAAAAGGAGTCCACTGGATATTGCACCCGGCAGTACAGATCACGACAGATGCAAGCTCCTGGGGGTGGGGGGCGCACGTCGGAGACCAGCTCCTACAGGGCCCATGGCCACCGCAGACGAAGCATCAATCCTCAAACTACAGGGAGCTACAAGCAATCTGGAAGGCCCTGCAGCACCTGGGGGAGACGGTAAGAAACCAACATATACGGGTACTGTCGGACAACACCACGGCAGTGGCCCATATCCGACACCAGGGGGGCACGAGGTCACCAGCTCTGCAAAGTATCGCGCAAAGGATATTTCGCTGGGCGGAGGGCCGCATCATCTCACTGTCAGCGGTACACTTAAAGGGATCTCTGAATCAAAGAGCAGACTTCCTCAGCCGGGGGCGCTTAGACCCAGGGGAATGGTCCTTATCCCAGGAGGCATTCCGGATAGTGACGGACAAATGGGGTCTCCCGCAAATAGACCTATTCGCGTCAAAACAAAACGCCAAGGTGACGAACTTCTTCTCCCTCAGACGGGAAGACCAACCGACAGCGGTGGACGCCCTGAGCCAGGACTGGGGAGGAGAACTGGCGTACGCATTTCCCCCGATCCCACTAATCCCAAGGGTACTACAGCACTTCAGGTCACAACCGTGCACCCTGATCCTTGTGGCTCCCTTTTGGCCAAGAAGGAGCTGGTTCAGCCTCCTGAGAGACTTGAGCATCCAGGAGCCAGTTACCCTTCCGGCTCAAGAGAATCTCCTAACGCAGGGACCCCTGAACTACCCCGACGTAAGCAGACTTCATCTAACAGCTTGGTTACTGAAGAATCCATACTGAGGGGCAGGGGATTCTCAAGCAAGGTAGTCAGAACGCTAATGGCAAGCAGGAAAGAGACTACCAACCGCATATACCAGAGAATCTGGAGGAGGTTTACCTCTTGGAGACAAGAGAGAGGCTCCTCAGGCAGCAGTGCGGACGTCCCTCTGATCCTGGACTTTCTACAGGACGGCCTGGATATGGGCCTCGCCCCAAGCACCCTAAGAGTCCAAACGGCAGCCCTTAGCGCCCTGTTTGACACTAAGTTATCCGGGGACAGGTGGATCAATAGATTCCTGGCAGCGGCAGATAGGCTTCGACCCAGGTCCACCAATATTTGCCCAGACTGGAACCTTAATTTAGTCTTGAGGGCCATGACAGGGGACCCCTTCGAACCAATGGAGGGGCTCTCATTAAAAATGCTCACAGTAAAAACTATCTTCCTAGTGGCAATTTCCTCAGCCAGGCGGGTCAGCGAGCTACAGGCCCTATCCATACGCCACCCGCTCCTCAAGATTACAGATACCAAGTTAGTCTTTAAAACAGACCCGACCTTTTTGCCTAAGGTGGTATCCCCATTCCATAGGGCCCATGACATAATAATACCCTCGTTCTATAATCACCCAAAAGACGAGAGCGAGCGAACCCTAAGCTTTTTGGACGTCAGAAGAGCAGTCTTGACGTACATCGAGGCCACAGGCCCATGGAGGCAGGACGACAACCTGTTCGTCCAATATTCAGGCCCTAATAAGGGAAAGAAAGCAGCCAAAAGCTCTATAGCCAGGTGGATTCGCCTGGCCATTAGCGAGTCATATAAGGCTTTGGGGATGGAGGCCCCCTCGGCTCTTAAAGCCCATTCCACAAGGGCAGTAGCGACCTCATGGGCCGAGCATGGCTCGGCATCAGTAGAGCAAATATGTAAGGCAGCAGTATGGAAAAAGCCCCATACTTTCGTCAAACACTACAGGGTAAAGGTGCAGCTAGACGAGGACATGTCCTTCGGTCGTAAGGTCCTCTCAGCGGCAATCCCACCCTAGAATTACTTTAGTTGATACGTCTCAGGTGGTGCTGTCGTGGAGACTCCCTGGGAAAGGTAGGATTATACCTACCCGATAATCAGGTTTCCAGGAGTCTCCACGACAGCACCCGTACATTCCCTCCCCAAGAAAGAATAATGTATATAAAAATAATTAAATAAATAAAGGATAATAAAATAAAAAGTATACCAGATAGGAAAAAATTTAAGTTAGCTCCTACCCCGGCAGTTTCGTTATAATACACTGAGGAGGGGAGGACGGGGGGGGGGGGGGGGAACTTTAACCTCTCGGTGTGTTCCTGTCCTATCAGGAGGAGGCGATCTCAGGTGGTGCTGTCGTGGAGACTCCTGGAAACCTGATTATCGGGTAGGTATAATCCTACCTTTCTTTATCGGCTTGAACTTGACTTAATACCGCACCCAGTCCTCGCTTACTCGCATCGGTGTATACTCGAAAGAATTTGTTGTAATCTGGATATCCCAGAACAGGGGGGATGTTAGCTCATTTTTCAGGATTTCGGAAGCTTCTTGTTCTTTCTCCCATCTGATGTAGATGTTTTTTCTGCATTTTTGTTTTGACGTTCCCTGGATCAGTTTGTGTAATGGTTCAGCAATTCTGGTGAAATTGGGGATAAATCTTCAGTAGTATCCTGTGAATCATAAGAAACTCCTCACTTGTTTAACAGTTTGGGGTATTGGCCATTTTTGTACTGCTGCAATCTTCTCTGGATCGGGTCTAACTCTTTCCACAGTCACGACGTGTCCCAAGTATTGTATTTACATTTGTAAGAGATGATATCTGGATGGTTTCATGTTCAGGTGATGGCAAACAAGTATATCGAACACTTCAGCCAGGTGTTCAGATGGTCATCGTAAGTCATGGAGTATATGATAATATCATCCAGATATAGCAGCACCGTTTCAAAATTCTTATGCCCAAAGCATCTTTCCATGAGTCTTTGAAAAGTGCTAGGAGCATTGCATAGGCTGAAGGGCATAGAATAGAACTCGTATAGCCCCATTGGGGTAGTAAAAGCTGTTTTCTCCTTGTCTTCTGGAGCCATGGATACTTGCCAGTATCCACTAGTCAAATCTAGGGTGGAGAAGTAAGCTCCACCCAAAAGTAGTGAGGGATTCTTCGATTCGGGGCAAAGGACAGGCATCTTTATGCATGATATTGTTCAATTTTCTATAATCCACACAATCGAATACCTCTATCTTTTTTCTTCACCAGTACCAGTGGGGCTGCCCATGGGCTATGGCTCTCCTGTATCACTTTGGTGTCTTTCATATGAGAGTTTTGATATTGAAGGGTGGTTTCAAGTCACAAAACCATAGAAGAATTTGGGAATATAAATTGATAACAACCTTTGACACGCTGAATACGGGGTTAAATTATTCCCCAGGATTTATGCGTCAATGGGAAGTTTGAGACTTGAATGCACAGATAAGACTGATGGCCTGGTGAAAACCCCCATCCACAGTAATTCAGGGACCATAAACATATAATCCCTTTAACAGTGTCTAGTTAAAAATGTTTGTGTACCTCTTGTAGCATTCCTGGCCTGATGGACACCCCCCCCCCCCAACAGTAATTCAGGGACCATAAAACTTTCACTCTGATATCAGTGCCTAGACAAAAAAAGTTTGTTTTCCATTGCAGAATTCCTTTTAAGTGCGAACCAATCGCATCCATGTCTGTGCCTTGTCATAAGTATATAATATAAGTATGTAATATTCATGCCTCTTCAGATCTATTCCATTTTTAGCCTGAAGAAGAACCCGAGAGGTTCGCAAGCTCGCTGTAACATCATGTATTTTTGTTAGCCATTAAAAGGTCTCATATCTACGAGATTACGTGGTTTCTCTTGCTGGGAACAATCACATTTTTCATTAGTTTCTTTACAGGTTGGTACATGGCTGGTGGTATGGGTCGGTATCTTTCTCTAATTGGTGGATGGGATCCTGTTGGAATGTAATGACAGACACCTTCAGTTCGGCCAAAGTCTAATGGGCTTTTACTGAAGGCTTGGTGAAATTTCTGAGCCACTCTGACTACTACTCTTTTCTGGGTAGCAGGGGTGTCAGCATTTCCAATTTGTAATTCAGCCCACCATGGGGTCTCGGATTGGCCATTTCTGTGGTTAAAACTTTGTGTATTTTGTTGAACCTCTGCTCCGGAGAGGATGAGAATATCGTCTCTGCGTAAGAGTAAGATTTGTGCCACTGGGTAATATTTCTTCAATTGTACCGCAGACTCTCCTATATTACGTAGGCGGACAGGCACTCTTCCTCTTGAGATGTTCACTACACTCCAGGCTGCCATGACATTTGGATGTTTTTCCAATTGAAGGGGCTCTACCAGGGCTTGGTAATCTCTTCCTTGGAGACCTGGTCGAGTTGGACACCAGATGATAGTTTCAGTCCCAGATTTGAAAGTTATCGGTCTCATATCTTTTATTCTTGCATGTCCTACTTGTTCTTCATCGTTGGTGAACTTCTGGTGGGCGGACAAAACTTTTATAACCTGATGTAAGACTCGTTGTTGGGCTTGTGAAGCAGAAGGAATGGAATTTTGTAAGGCTTCCAGCATTTCTCTATAACAATTAAACAAGAATAATCATGGCCAAAATGATGGCTGAAGCTTTTCTTTCTGCTACATCTATAACAAAGATTCCTTGACAGGGCAGTTCAACATTTCCGGTCATCACCGTAGCCTCCCAGTTACCTACTAAGGGAACATTTTGTCCATTGGCAGCGACAACGTTCATAACCTGTTCCGGAGGTTGTGCTAGTTCTTCTAGGGACCAATACTTCTGAAATATGGCTCTGTGTATGGTGGTCACCTGAGATCCTGTATACAGTAGTGCTGGAAAAGGTATGCCATCTAGGTGAATAATAACCTCCTCCGGGCAGGATCGCACATACTTTGAGAACCATCTGGGGATTTCTGGACCTACTCTTGGTTTCCCTGAGGGACTATCCTTGGCCTCAGGGGATATTCGTTTACCTGCCAACAGTCTTTTTGGATATGCCCTCTCTTCAGGCAATACCTGCAGATAACTGGGCCTGGTCCACTCGGTCATATTCTGGTAGACATGGTAGCTGGATGGGAATTACCCTTGTGTGGTAAGACTATTGAGTCCCCTTGCCTGTCTAATCTCACCTGAGTTCTTCTATTTTCTACTACGGTCTACTGCTGCAATGTTCTTCTGTACAATATCAAGGATCTCCTTCTCGTCAGACTGGCTCTGACCCACTTGTAACACCAGGTCCTTCTTCGGGGATTCTGTATATAAATGTTTTTTCCTCTTATAGGGAGAGGCCTCTGATGTTGCATCGGTCCCTGTCTGGACTTCTCTGCCTAGCACCTGTATGGACAGTTCCTTAAAGTTCAGGAAAGAGAGACCCATGTTCTGGACGGACAGCATGCACAGCTGTCTTTTGACTTCTTCTGCGGCTGCTCCTTCCACAAATTGATTCCGCAGCATCTGATCTGCTCCTATCGCTCCTACTGGATCTGTGTGGATCGTGGCCTTCATGTCTTCTTGTAGCCACAGTCCGTATTCTCAGAGTATTGCACGTGATTTCTGTCTCCTGTTAAAGAAGCGTTGTTTTACTCCGGATGCAGTGTTGGTCTCAAAGATGTTCTGCAGTCGCAAAAATCTGATCCACCGTCTTCCTATGTTTTCTGGGCCATGATTTGACCTCTGTAGCTGCAGCACCTTCTAATTGGCCCACTAACATCTCCATCTTTTGTTCATTAGTGAGAAGGCTCAGACGGTAGAGCGCTTTTATCTTCTGCTTGAACTCGCTGAGCTGATATTGTTCTCTCTTATATCTAGGCAGCCAATGGGCTCCCAGGTAACACGGCATGGTAAATGGCATTATGGGGGATGGAGGAGGGATCTTTGCTCCCTTGATGCTTTGCTGCTCATTGTCACTTGAATCTGACATTTTCTTCTATTGACTGTAAGCAGAGGTACTATCCACAATGGCTGACGTTTAAATTTGAAATGACAGTTGTAGGTAATTTAGATGATGCGATCAGTGATCAGTTGTAAAGTCACAGAGGATTTAATCCTGTTCGTAGACGCCACTAATGGCTAGCGTGCCGCCACAAAGCGCTATTTTATTTTGTTTATTCACTGTCACAGCTGCCCCCCCCCCCCTTCTCAGTTACTCACCGTTTCTCAGATTTCTTTCTCTCTTTGTCACGGCTGATCTCTGTCTCTTTTCACTTCTCTCTCCTGCCTGGCACTTTCTTTTCTTCTGTTGGCTCTTCTTTTCCCGGCGCTCTCTCTCTCTCTGGTATTTGCTTTGCCTGGTGAATCTCACTCACTTACTCTTACTCTCACTCACTTACTCTTACTCTCACTCACTTACTCTTACTCTCACTTACTCTTACTCTCACTCTCTCTCACTCATGCTCACTCAGGCTCCTTTCACCGTTGTCTGGCTATTGATCGCCTCTGTCACCTGACCCATTTGTCTGCAGCCAATCACAGCCTATCTAGTTGCTAGGCTACCTGCCTCATCTGCATCTCTATGCATTTTGTCAATCTTATGCAGCTGGATAATAAATGTCCTAACTGGTTGCTAGGTTACCTGCATCCCCTGTGTAAACTGACTCAGATTAAACCCCTAGGGCCGGTTATTATATTACCGATCCCTATAACTAAACAGTGCTATGTAGTGCCTATTTCCAGAACACTACAAAACCTTCAAGCCTCGGCTGAAGATAAAGAGGAAATCCCCTTGAAGGACATGATGACTGGTCAGCTTCAAAGCTTCATGCCCGGACAGTGAATTGTGCGAAGACATCTTTGCCACTCGAGAACACTAGTGAGGAACCACAGACATTATCCCACAAGAATCTCTACTGGTATCTCTGGCTAAGGGTCTACAGTCACCCAAGGAGTCCTCCATCAAGTGCCAAGAATTAGAGATATCAAGTCGGGGTCTACAAAATGACTTTGTTTTGACAGAAGATGAGAAATCATTAAGACTTTACTCATGAAATTTCATATTTAGGTTTTAATTGCTCGGCTTCTCTCAGGAATTGGAAGTGGTGGAGCGGTCATTAATTTCACAATGACTTCTATTGAGGAGGAAACAAAAGCTCTCCTCTGGTCACATAGAAGAATGAAGCGCTGAAGTTCACGAGGAGCTCAACAGCTGTAAGCGACATCCTGTCAGCTGTTCCCAAAATGTCTAAATCATCTTTCAGGCTGAGCCTCAGCTGGAGCCGGGGAAAGGGTCTACAGAAGACCACAATGTAAGAGGCCCCACATGTACTGACACTGCCTGCTGAGGTTTGTGAACAACTGGCCCCAGGGTATGGGGGGGGGGGGGGGCTTTAATATTTGTCATTGTTAGGGTAAAATGTATAGCAGAAGCAGCAGACGTTTGGCTCCAAGGCCCGGCATCTTATTTGTAAAAAGAAATAGAAAACAGTTTATTGGGGGCGTTGGGTCATCGTCATCAGTTGTATTCCGTACTTCAGCAATGAATGGGCGTGCAGGCTGGTGCTGAGCAAGACCGTCCCTCTGAAGAGACACAAGTCTATTGGTTACTGTTCTTGGCGGTTACAAGTCCAGAAGGCACATATGCTTGGCAGTTCGACTGTAGGGCACAGACTCGTGGTGGTTGCCATATTCCAAACTTAAGTGACAACAGTGGGACAATGTGACGGTGCTTGTCAGTGGCTTTAGAGGAACTAGCAAACAAGGAGGAGTATGGGACTGATCCAAGGGTCACACAAGGCTCACGGCCTCTGCAGTCCGCACAGTACTGGTGGTAACCCTCTGACTTTATGGTAGCGAGCGATCACATGATAACTAAGGCCAGTTTCCCGATCGTAGTGACCACCAGTGCTGCAAGGGCTGCAGAGGCCAGGAGCGCTGGAGCAACTCAGGTGACTATTACTTTTTTACTTTACTAATTTCAGCAAATGCAAAGAAAAGCTGCCCGGCACTGACTCCAGGACTCGAATGGCTGACCTGATGGGATGTGCTGAAAAAACAAGTCCAATCCATGTAGGCTGCACTGAGCAACTTACAGGATTTGCTGCCAGATACCACAAGGCACATTAGAGGACTTGTGGAGTCCGGATCTCCAGAGGTCAGAACACTAGGGGACCCATACAATATCATGTAGTGTTAAAGGGGTTGACCCAGTTTTAGCTGTTTTCTGCAGGAAGCAGGCAGCTCTGTACATTGTTGACTGGTCCATTCTCTTCAATAGAACTCAGCCTGCAGTACCAACCTGGGCCACTACGCATGTACAGTGCTGTTTGCTTCCTGCAGCAAAGCAGTTAGAAGTGAGACAGCCCCTTAAATGTTATGAGTATTAAAATTAATCAGCACAGAATTTTGGACCTGTAAATGAAACTATTTTACATGCGACACGAACACATCATGGGGGAATTTACAAAGAATTTTAGGTTAGTTTCTTACATTAAAAAGTTGCAAAACCTGAAATAGGCCCTGCTTGTGTAAAAACATTGCAACCCCTTCGCTACTGTGCTGACTCATTCTGCTTTCCCAAAAAGGAGGCATGGCTTGTCAGGCGGGGGCGTAAATGTTACCAGAAAGATACGCCATATCGGACCTGGTGCACATGCACAGAGCAGCCGGGGAGCACCGAATATATGATGAAGCATCACCTTGTACACTAGGTGCATTGTGTGCTGGGGAAGGAATATTGCAACCAGTGTTGTGACCCAGAGGGTCCACTCAGGACACGAGGCCCACGCAGAGGAGCTGGGAGGGTGAAGCGGTCACGGCAGCACTTACCAGTCTCCTTCCCAAGGGCTACACGCGACCTCGACCCAAGTACCACGGGCTTCTTCTGGACACCCCTAGGATAGGGATGGCCAATAAACATTTAACAGGATCTGCAGGTTGTCACGGGTGACGCCACCATTCCTTTCCCACCGGAATAAGACGTCGGCGGTAATAAGTAGAGTCCACACACTGTTAACTATTTAGTACCTTAGTCCCTGGGAACGGTCAGGACTTGGGAGAACTTTACTGTAATAACTGGAACACTTCATAAGGTACACTGATACACAAATGCAGGCAACACAGAGGAAGAAGTTCTTGGAGGAACTCAGGATGATGCTGGTCCTACAGTCCTTAGGACTTGTACGGAACCACTCCTGAAAGGGGTTTACTCAGGATGATGCTGGTCCTACAGTCCTTAGGACTTGTATGGAACCACTCCTGAAAGGGGTGTACTCAGGATGACACTGGCCCGACAGTCCTAGTTATCTGTCCAAGACCGCTCCTGAAAGGGGTATACTCAGGATGACACTGGCCTGACAGTCCTAGTTATCTGTCCGGGACCGCTCCTGGAAAAAGGGAAGGGGTTGACTCTCCACACCTCCTGATGGACTCACTACCGCACCCAAATCAGTCATACTTATAACCTCTAGCAAACCACATGACAGGGAATGGATACATTCACAGGCATATCCCAGCTTCAGGCAGACGTTAACTCTTTACTTACTGCAGCTGTGCAACACACATGACAAATGACTAGACGAATTTGGCACAGTGCATCTACATAACAATCTTTATTTGTATAGCGCCAACATATTCCGCAGCGCTTACACAGGGGGGATACAGAAAGACAAAAGGACAAACATTACAGAACCACGGTTACAAAGTAATCAGCTGATGGAGACAGTAGTGGTGAGGGTCCTGCTCCAACGAGCTTACATACAAATAATGGGGGGATACAGAAGGTAAAGGGGCTGGAGATGTGCACGGTATGGCAAGGTGGAGATGTGCCCGGTATGGCAGGGCTGGAGATGTGCCCGGTATGGCAGGGCTGGAGATGTGCCCGGTATGGCGGGGCTGGAGATGTGCCCGGTATGGCGGGGCTGGAGATGTGCCCGGTATGGCGGGCTGGAGATGTGCCAGGTATGGCGGGGCTGGAGATGTGCCCGGTATGGCGGGGCTGGAGATGTGCCCGGTATGGCAGGGCTGGAGATGTGCCCGGTATGGCGGGGCTGGAGATGTGCCCGGTATGGCGGGGCTGGAGATGTGCCCGGTATGGCGGGGCTGGAGATGTGCCCGGTATGGCGGGGCTGGAGATGTGCCCGGTATGGCGGGGCTGGAGATGTGCCCGGTATGGCGGGGCTGGAGATGTGCACGGTATGGCGGGGCTGGAGATGTGCACGGTATGGCGGGGCTGGAGATGTGCACGGTATGGCGGGCTGGAGATGGGCATGGTATGGCGGGCTGGAGATGTGCCCGTTATGGGGGGTGGGAAGTGAGGGATGCTATACACATATATACACAATACATTACATGTATGACACTTATGGAGGGGCAGGAATATATGTTCTGGGCCACTACACCCACATTTGAAATACCAATCTTAATATACAGCGCTCCAAAGCAGATCTCTTTAGCCCAGTAAATACAAGGCCCTTTAAACTTCAAAACATATGGATGCTTTTATTGAGAATATGTCCGACGCGTTTCGTCGCATAACAGCGACTTTTTCAAGTGACATATAAAACACATACTGACCTTATATACTATACATAAACCAATCTTACCTATGAGACACCTGCTGCTTATTCACTGATCGATTAGTCCGGACCGCCGTCCCATGACTTCCGGTTCACGTGATCATTACAGCAATACGCTACACCACTAGTTAATTAACGTGGGGTATGTATCCGGAAGGATTAACATGAACCGGAAGACATCCACGGACGTCTCCGTTTACCGGAAGTCATGGGACGGCGGTCCGGACTATCGATCAGTGAATAAGCAGCAGGTGTCTCATAGGTAAGATTGGTTTATGTAAGGTATATAAGGTCAGTATGTGTTTTATATGTCACTTGAAAAAGTCGCTGTTATGCGACGAAACGCGTCGGACATATTCTCAATAAAAGCATCCATATGTTTTGAAGTTTAAAGGGCCTTGTATTTACTGGGCTAAAGAGATCTGCTTTGGAGCGCTGGATCCTTTTCTGGCTTTTTTCTTTATATTCGTTTATACGGAGTCACATCCCTATCCCAGGGGTGCGACAGATCCTTGCTGGCTCTTTGCACCGTTTTCCTTGTTTTTCCGGACTGGAGGGAGGAGTCTTAGAAAATTTGGATTGAAGTCTTCCAGGAATTGGAATTTGCTATATACAACGTTTACCGGGACGTGGAGGTGTTAGGTGGGGGGTCCCTTACGAGACCCACCCACCTACGCCAGGTAAGTCCCATTTATTTATTGCAGTGGCATTTCATTACAGTGGGTTGAGCGCCGTCTCATATTATTTTCCAATCTTAATATACGGTATTTCCCCTGAATGTTTCCCCAGAAGTGTAATGTATGGAAGTGTTGGCATTGGCAGTAGGACCTTTAATCTGGGTGTCATCCATGTTTGTGTGTTTGGTCAGCTGATGGATGTTACTTCCAGTCACAGCTTGTACACCAGAGCTCTGTGCGCGAGCGGATTATCAGCCACAGTACACAACCTGACGGAGCGGTCGCTGGCAGGAATGTGCGTAACCTCCTGCACGAACGGCTGCGTTGGTCTGCAGCTTAACATTACACTGTGATCAGACAGCGATACGTGTGAGACCAGAAGGACTGCAGTATATTGCACATCAATCACAAGTTCAAGTCTTTATGTAGAGTGGAAAAAAGTTACATTAAGTTTGCTAAAATTTTTAAAAACATAAAAAAAAAATGTAAAAATAGAAGTAGAAAAAACCATAGTTGGTATCTCTGCATCCGCAAGTCAGACGTGTTAAAATATTGTATTATCTGTCCTGGGAGTCAATGTCCCCAAAAAATCTCATAATGCCAGAATTGTCGGATTTTTCGGAGGGATAAAAAGTTGTGTGTACCCAAAAATAATAGCAAGAAGAATGACGTCTCGCTGCACAATAAACGAGCGCTCCCACAGACCATGTAAAAACAATGGGGTAAGGGGGGGTAAGAAAAAGCTGTTTAAAAAAGGGGTTTTCAATTTCCATTCATCGTGCTCCTGGGACTTGTAGTTCTGTCGGGTTACTGCTGCAGGTCTGGGGGATCCGGCTGACGTGTGGAGTTCTCCAATCGCCAGCGGTCCGTGCAGAGAAGACATTGCAGGGATCCACCCAAAACTGAAACCTGTCCCATTAACCCCCCCCCCCCCCCCCCCAAACTGTTATGTTCATAGAGAGATGTCACGGAGAGATGACAGTAATGAGGACGACTCAGTTTGAGGGATGAGGGGTTTTTAGCCAACTTAGACGCTTTCACACAGCTGAGAAAATTGTGCGATATTTGTGCTTTGTGAGACGCACATATACGAACCCCATTCTTTTGAATCAGCTATTTCTCTTTTTTTTCTGCTTCGCATCGTGATACAGGAAAAAACTGCAGCATGTCCAATCTTTGGGTATTTACTAGAAATGCTCCGCCCATTGTGTTTAATAGGGCCGAAAAAGAGATCACATGGCGCGAGTGCCATACGAGGTTTCCCACTGAAAACAATGGGAAACACTTGCTGGTCCTCCGGCGCGGCTTTCAACTCTACAGAAGCCCCAGAATAGAAGCCTGCAAGGCTGTAAGTGCGGGCGACGCATGACAGGGTTAACAGGAAGGGAAAGGGTTAATGGCAGGAGAGGATGCTGGGGAAAAGGGGGAGAGAAAGTGCATGAAAGCAGGAGTAGGAGCTAACACCCAGGACGGCAACAGATGAGGAAGAAACAGGAAAGAAGAAGAAAACTGTCGGGACAGCGAGGAAGTCCCGCCCACTCGCCCGCCCTTGAGGAACTTCTGGGTTCTGGGGCAGGCGGTGTTATTTCGTCATGGCAGTGGTTAAAGAGGGGTCCTTTAGAGTCAGCAGTAAAGTGGGGGGAAGGCAGGCGCTAGATAGCTACTTTCCCCTTTTTTCATGGAGTTTTGGTGAGTCTTTCGCCTCTTGGCTCTGACAGGGCGGAGCCTCGGGAGAGATGTTGGGTGTGTCTAGCCTCGGAATGGCTAGGGGGTCTCTGATTTGGGAGGTCGGCAACAAGAAGCAACTGGGTGAGTTTGGGTCTCCTGAGTCAGTGGGTGTGCGGCGGGAGGCGTTATAAAACATTCCCTAGTTGGTGAGGCGACGGAGCTGGTTGGGGCTCCAAGGAACTTCCTTTTCCTTTTGTGCATTTTAACAATGTTGTGCTTATAGAATTGTTAATGTTATAATAAATGGCCAATTTATCCAAAGTTAGAAGTGTTGCGTGATTAATGGCGCCTTAGAAGGTTGTTGGATTACAGCAGACTGGATTGGGTATACCCGGGTCAGGAAGTGATGGGGACGTTTGTGACACAAAATGCATTGCATCTGCTGGGATAACGCACGTGCGCGATATGAGGCTAGGTTCATGGCTGAATATTGCGCTTGGCCGTGTGCAGGAAGCATTAAAGTGACCCTCCTGTTTCGGACAAGATCTGACCCGGGGTGTAAATTACCTCCAGGTTTTCTTCTCTGATGTCCCTCCGATCTGCTGGTACCGGGTCTAAGATGGCCAATACAATCTTCAGACGACCTAATCCCTGCAGTGCATTGGCAATGTTAGACTACCAGTACATTGTACTTGCTCTCTGATTAGTCAGAGCTGCTCACATGATCATGAATGGCCAATCAGAGAGCAGCACACAATGTGCAGTAGGTAATTAGGAAATTGTTGCAGGCATTTTGGACGGCTAAAAATCAAAACCGGCGGGTCGGAGGGGCGGCAGGAAAGAAGAACTCAGGATTCTCCCTCCTCTGGTCCTGGAATGAAAATTTGCCCCCAAATCAAGGGGTCACTTTAAGACAGTCGATCACTGCTAGCAGCAATGGGCTTGACGTGGCATGTTTCCGGGCAAGTAAACAAAGGTACCCGGTGGTGAATATGCAGCTTAGAAAGTGGTTTGACACAATTGAACTGTCCGGTAACCCCTTTGTATCGCAGATATCTTTAGTTTTTTTTCTCTTCCGTTGTTTTTTTGCGCTCCATAGCTCCGCCCCCGAGGCTTTTTCAGAAGCGTCCATCATTCTTTCACTGTATAGGTACCAAATATACAAACGGCGTAATGATCCGTTAATGGAGTCCGACCTCGACTGGAATATTACCACTACGTATCTTCCTTCGCGGGTTCAGGAGTCGAGGGATGTGACCTGGGGGTCAGGACTGCGTGGCCCTCTCATCTGGTCAGATGACTCTCTCACATTTTGGGTGGCAGTGCCTTCTTATGCTGACATTTGTCTGGAGTTCTTCCTCCCTCCGGTTATCTCATCTCACATTTCTGCGCTCTTCTGTAAAGCGAGACGACGAGGCGAACCTGAGCGATAAAACAGCTGCACTTTGTCTTGTGATGTCAGTAAGAGCCGCTCACTTTCCCACCGAGTTTCTTCCCTTTCCCTCCCTTTGGACCTTAACTACCGCTCTCGCCTCTCGCCGTTCCTTCCGTTCCGCCTTGTGAAGGTTCAGAGTAATTATTATAAGTATCTGGATGGCATGCATGGAAAATACTTGGGAGGACGTCGCCGTCTGCCCCAGCGTTCGCCTCTTGTTACATTGTGTCAAGCAGAATAGTCTTGGAGGGTTTGCAGACACCTCTGTATGCAGTCGGCTTCACCCCTGCCTGATTATATACAGAACCTGCCGGCGGGTCAGGAACGCTAACAACCAATTTATTCATACATTTCCAGGAGGGACGGTACAACGCAGTGTTCTAAGAGACGCTGCGAATTGTTGCATTATGGGTAATGTGAGTAGTGAAACAGCGCCGCGGGGAGTGCTGAGGGGTCTCCTCACTGTTGACTCTACTCTTCAGCCATATAGAACCCATCTGCTGGAAGCCTGTTCCTCCTACAATACTCCTGGCATTCCTCAAATTCAATAAAAGTGATCAAAATGGTACCAAGAAAAACCTACAGCTCGTCACATAAAAAGCATAGAGCCTCCAAGAGCTCCATCCATGGAATAATAAAAAGGTTATGGGATGCAGAATGCAACGATGCAAATAAAATATATATTTTAAAAAAATAGGTTTTTTATTGTGAAAAAGTAGAACCGAAGAAATCAGAAATATATATAGAATTTTGGTTTTGTCGTAACTGTACCGATCCGCAGAAAAAAGCTTATCCTGTCATTTATGCTGCATGATTAACACTAAAAAAACAAAAACAATGGCAGAATTTATGATTTTCCTCCTGACTAGAGATGAGCGAACGCGTTCGTCCGAGCTTGATATTCGTGCGAATATTAGGGTGTTCGGGATGTTCGTTATTCGTAACGAACACCATGCGGTGTTCTGGTTATTTTCACTTCCTTCCCTGAGACGTTAGCGTGCTTTTCTGGCCAATTGAAAGACAGGGAAGGCATTACAACTTCCCCCTGTGACGTTCAAGCCCTATACCACCCCCCTGCTGTGAGTGGCTGGCGAGATCAGGTGTCACCCGAACATAAAAGTCGGCCCCTCCCGCGGCTCGCCTCAGATGCGGTGTGAGTTAGATGAGGGACAGTGCTGTTTGTACCGGAGCTGCTGTAGGGAAAGAATTGGTAGTTAGTGTAGGCTTCAAGACCCCCCAAAGGTCCTTATTAGGGCCACTGATAGCTGTGTGTTGGCTGCTGTTAGCAGTGGCAATTTTTTTTCTTCTCAAAATCGGCTCTGCAGAGCGTTGCACCCGGCATTAGGGACAGAAGTGCTGCATAGGCAGGGAGAGTGTTAGGAGTGAGTGTAGCCTTCAAGAACCTCAACGGTCCTTTCTAGGGCCATATTTATCCGTGTGCAGTACTGTCCAGGCTGCTGTTAGCTGTGCTGCATTTTTTTTTTCTTCTCAAAATCGCCTCTGCAGAGCATTCCACCCTCCATTGATACTGCAGGGAAAGAATTGTATAGGCAGGGCCACAACACAGTTATTATTCATTGAATATACGCAGTGCTGCCTTTTGCTTGTAAAACAAGTGAAAAAAATTCTATTTGTCCAGCCTCTGTCCGTCCTAAGGGCGGTGGACACGTGTCGGCTGCGTGTGCAACCTTTAAAAATCAGACGCACCCAGCTACGGTTTACTGCTGGCTTCGCCATTTGCTTTCCTTAATTGGGAAAAAAAATACCTGCTCTGCCAGAGTTAATAACTCTGCTACCCTCAAGTTCTGTGCCACATTAGCAGGGCCACAGCACAGTTATTAAACTTCTCATGTTCATTGAATATACGCAGTGCTGCCTTTTGGTGGAAAAAAACTGAAAAAAATTCTATTTGTCCTGCCTCTGTCCGTCCTAAGGGCGGTGGACACGTGTCGGCTGCGTCTGCAACCTGTAAAAATCAGACGCACCCAGCTACGGTTTACTGCTGGCTTCGCCATTTGCTTTCCTTAATTTGGAAAAAAAATACCTGCTCTGCCAGAGTTATAATAACTCTGCTACCCTCACGTTCTGTGACACATTAGCAGGAAAACAGCACAGTTATTAAACTTAGATTATTCATTCACTAGAGGCAGTGGGGCCTTTCGTTTTCAAAAAAGGGAAAAAATTATATTTGGCCTGCAGTCTTGCGCCAATTTATTAGCTGCCTGTGAAATCAAATCACTGGTAATACAGCATGCTGAGGGGTAGGGGTAGGCCTAGAGGACGTGGACGCGGCCGAGGACGCGGAGGCCCAAGTCAGGGTGTGGGCACAGGCCGAGCTCCTGATCCAGGTGTGTCGCAGCCGACTGCTGCGCGATTAGGAGAGAGGCACGTTTCTGGCGTCCCCACATTCATCGCCCAATTAATGGGTCCACGCGGGAGACGGTTATTAGAAAATGAGCAGTGTGAGCAGGTCCTGTCCTGGATGGCAGAAAGTGCTTCGAGCAACCTATCGTCCACCCGCAGTTCTGCGCCGTCCACTGCTGCAAATCCGAATCCTCTGTCTGCTGCTCCTCCTTCCTCCCAGCCTCCTCACTCCATTACAATGACACATGCTCAGGAGCGGGAACACTCCCAGGAACTGTTCTCGGGCCCCTGCTTAGATTGGGCAGCAGCGGTTCCTCTCCCACCAGAGGAGTTTATCGTCACTGATGCCCAACCATTCGAAAGTTCCCGGGGTCCGGGGGAAGAGGCTGGGGACTTCCGCCAACTGTCTCAACAACTTTCTGTGGGTGAGGAGGACGATGACGATGAGACACAGTTGTCTTGCAGTGAGGTAGTAGTAAGGGCAGTAAGTCCGAGGGAGCAGCGCACAGAGGATTCGGAGGAAGAGCAGCAGGACGATGAGGTGACTGACCCCACCTGGTGTGCAACGCCTACACAGGACAGGTCTTCAGAGGGGGAGTCAAGGGCATCAGCAGGGCAGGTTGCAAGAGGCAGTGCGGTGGCCAGGGGTAGAGGCAGGGCCAGACCGAATAATCCACCAACTGTTTCCCAAAGCGCCCCCTCGCGCCATGCCACCCTGCAGAGGCCGAGGTGCTCTAAGGTCTGGCAGTTTTTCACAGAGACGCCTGACGACCGACGAACAGTGGTGTGCAACCTTTGTCGCGCCAAGATCAGCTGGGGAGCCACCACCACCAGCCTCACCACCACCATGCGCAGACATATGATGGCCAAGCACCCCACAAGGTGGGACGAAGGCCGTTCAGCGCCTCCGGTTTGCACCTCTGCCTCTCCCCCTGTGCCCCAACCTGCCACTGAGATGCAACCCCCCTCTCAGGACACAGGCACTACCGCCTCATGGCCTGCACCCACACCCTCATCTCCGCTGTCCTCGGCCCCATCCAGCAGTGTAGTTCAGCGCACCGTCCAGCCGTCGCTTGCGCAACTGTTGGAGCGCAAGCGCAAGTACGCCGCCACGCACCCGCACGCTCAAACGTTAACCGTCCGCATAGCAAAATTCATCAGCCTTGAGATGCTGCCGTATAGGGTTGTGGAAACGGAGTCCTTCAAAAGTATCATGGAGGCGGCGGCCCCGCGCTACTCAGTTCCCAGTCGCCACTACTTTTCCCGATGTGCCGTCCCAGCCCTGCACGACCACGTCTCCCGCAACATTGTACGCGCCCTCACCAACGCGGTTACTGCCACGGTCCACTTAACAACGGACACGTGGACAAGCACAGGCGGGCAGGGCCACTATATCTCCCTGACGGCACATTGGGTGAATTTAGTGGAGGCTGGGACAGAGTCAGAGCCTGGGACCGCTCACGTCCTACCCACCCCCAGAATTGCGGGCCCCAGCTCGGTGGTGGTATCTGCGGAGGTGTATGCTTCCTCCACTAAAGCACGCTCCTCCTCCTCCTCCTCTGTCTCGCAATCAAGATGTGTTAGCAGCAGCATGTCGCCAGCAGTCGGTGTCACGCGGCGTGGCAGCACAGCGGTGGGCAAGCGTCAGCAGGCCGTGCTGAAACTACTCAGCTTAGGAGAGAAGAGGCACACGGCCCACGAACTGCTGCAGGGTCTGACACAGCAGACCGACCGCTGGCTTGCGCCGCTGAGCCTCCAACCGGGCATGGTCGTGTGTGACAACGGCCGTAACCTGGTGGCGGCTCTGCAGCTCGGCAGCCTCACGCACGTGCCATGCCTGGCCCATGTCTTTAATTTGGTGGTTCAGCGCTTTCTGAAAAGCTACCCACACTTGTCAGACCTGCTCGGAAAGGTGCGCCGGCTCTGCGCACATTTCCGCAAGTCCCACACGGACGCTGCCACCCTGCGCACCCTGCAACATCACTTTAAGCTGCCAGTGCACCGACTGCTGTGCGACGTGCCCACACGGTGGAACTCTACGCTCCACATGTTGGCCAGGCTCTATGAGCAGCGTAGAGCTATAGTGGAATACCAACTCCAACATGGGCGGCGCAGTGGGAGTCAGCCTCCTCAATTATTTTCAGAAGAGTGGGCCTGGTTGGCAGACATCTGCCATGTCCTTGGTAATTTTGAGGAGTCTACCCAGGTGGTGAGCGGCGATGCTACAATCATTAGCGTCACCATTCCTCTGCTATGCATCTTGAGAAATTCCCTGCAAACCATAAAGGCAGACGCTTTGCGCTCGGAAACGGGGGCGGGGGAAGACAGTATGCCGCTGGATAGTCAGAGCACCCTCCTGTCTATTTCTCAGCGCGTTCAGGAGGAGGAGGAGGAGCATGAGGAGGATGAGGAGGAGGGGGAAGAGACAGCTTGGCCCGCTGCTGACGGTACACCGGCTGATTGCCTGTCATCCTTTCAGCGTGTATGGCCTGAGGAGGAGGAGGAGGAGGAGGAGGATCCTGAAAGTGATCTTCCTAGTGAAGACAGCCATGTGTTGCGTACAGGTACCCTGGCACACATGGCTGACTTCATGTTAGGATGCCTTTCTCGTGACCCTCGCGTTGCACGCATTCTGGCCACTACGGATTACTGGGTGTACACACTGCTCGACCCACGGTATAAGGAGAACCTGCCCACTCTCATTCCCGAAGAGGAAAGGGGTTCGAGAGTGTTGCTATACCACAGGACCCTTGCGGACAAGCTGATGGTAAAATTCCCATCCGACAGCGGTAGTGGCAGAAGGCGCAGTACCGAGGGCAAGGTAGCAGGGGATGTGCGTAGATCGAGCAGCATGTACATCCCAGGCAGTGCAACAGTCTTTAAGGGCCTGGCCAGCTTTATGGCTCCCCACCAAGACTGTGTCACCGCTCCCCAGTCAAGGCTGAGTCGGCGGGAGCACTGTAAAAGGATGGTGAGGGAGTACGTAGCCGATCGCACGACCGTCCTCGGTGACACCTCTGCCACCTACAACTACTGGGTGTCGAAGCTGGACACGTGGCCTGAACTAGCGCTGTATGCCCTGGAGGTGCTTGCTTGTCCTGCGGCTAGCGTCTTGTCAGAGAGGGTGTTTAGTGCGGCTGGGGGAATCATCACAGATAAGCGTATCCGCCTGTCAACCGACAGTGCCGACAGGCTAACACTCATCAAGATGAACAAAGCCTGGATTTCCCCAGACTTCTCTTCTCCACCAGCGGACAGCATTTCTGCTTCATCAATCTGTGTCTAATATTCCTCCTCCTCCTCCTGCTCCTCCTCCTGAAACCTCACGTAATCATGCTGAACGGGCAATTTTTCTTAGGGCCACAAGGCTCACTCATAATTTTTCTAAACAATTTTTATACGTTTCAATGCTCTTAAAAGCGTTGAAACTTTAACTTGAACCAATTTTTCGTTACACTGGGCTGCCTCCAGGCCTAGTTACCACTTAAGCCACATTAACCAAAGCGATTAATGGGCCTGTCTTGAGTGCTACTATTGCTGACATGGAACGAAGACTGCGCTCCCGCTATACTGCTGCTTCGGAATTGTTACTGGGGCCTGTCTTGAGTGCTACTATTGCTGACATGGAACGAAGACTGCGCTCCTCCTATAATGCTGCTAGTGATATGTTAGTGGGGCCTGTCCTAATGCTACGGCTGAAATGTTACGAATTCTGGGCTCTGCCTATACCGCTGCTAATGGTATGTCTCTGGGGTGTGGAAACAGAGGCTTCCCAAAGACATGATGGCGGCGAGGCCATTTCCCACCAACGCGGTTACTGTTAAGGTGCATATAACCACAGACACGTGGAGAGGACACGTAGTGCCTCAAAAACATCCCCCTCCTCCTCCAACAGGGAAAGCATTCTTGGCAAATGCCTTTGCATTGGTTTGTCTGGTGGCAGTCCAAGAATTTCACCTTTACCGACACTACAAGAGAGCCCCCCCACCATCCCCCCGCCACGGCCCACTTAATCCTGGCCACATTCCGAAAACCAACAAAATACAACCGTGCTACTAGGTCCGCAGTCACCACCACATTACTACCAACGCGGTTACTGTTAAGGTACATATTACCAGTCTGACTGGGGCATGCAGAGACACCTTGACAGAATGAATAGTGTGTGGCACATGGATTCCCCATTGCTATGCCCACGTGTGCAGCTCCTGATGGCGGTGGCACAGGATTCTATTTCTCATTGCTTCTGTACAGCATTGTGGGCTATCGCCCCACCCCTTTTAAAGAGGGCCGCTGCCTAGCCGTGCCAACCCTCTGCAGTGTGTGCCTGCGGTTCCTCCTCATGGCAGACGCACTTCTAAATAGACATGAGCGTGGTGTGGCATGAGGGCAGCTGAAGGCTGCGCAGGGACACTTTGGTGTGCGCTGTGGGGGGGAGGGGGGGGCGGTTGGTCAGCATGTAACCCAGGAGAAGTGGCAGCGGAGTGTCATCCAGGCAGTGATTCTGCTTTGTTGGAGGTAGTGTGGTGCTTAGCAAAGGTATGCCATGCTAATGAGGGCTTTTCAGAAGTAAAAGTTGTTGGGGGGGGGGCCACTCTTGCCGGTATTGTGGCTTAATAGTGGGACCTGGGAACTTGAGATGCAGCCCACCATGTAGCCCCTCGCCTGCCCTATCCATTTCTGTGTCGTTCCCATGACTTTGTTGAATTGCCCAGATTTTCACAAATGAAAACCTTAGAGAGCATCGGCGAAATACAAAAATGTTCTGGTCGCCCATTGACTTCAATGGGGTTCGTTATTCGAAACGAACCCTCGAGCATCGCGGGAAGTTCGTTTCGAATAACGAACACCCGAACATTTTGGTGTTCGCTCATCTCTACTCCTGACCCTCCAAAAAAAATTATAAAAGTTAAAAAGTACATGATATGTACCAATAAATACTGCAGCTCGCCACACAAAGACAAGGCCTCACGCGGTTGTGGGGACAGAAAAATCAAAAAGTTACAGCTTTTGAAAAGAGGAGATGAAAATCCCCCCAAAATTGGTGCGTCATTAAGGGGTTAAAGGGGTTGTATTGTGGTGCCCAACCCTTCACAGAAGACGGGAACAGGGTGAGCAGCTCATCATCCCAGGTGCTGCTGATGTTACAGGGGAAGGCCTGACCAGCTGCAGGGGAAGTGTAGTATGTCATTCCCAGGAAGATGCTGGGAGGTGTACCAAGATGGAAGGCAGGTCTGCTGAGCCGCTCTCCATGTGGATTGATAGAAGAGGGTCTTGAGCAGGGAGTTCTAGTAGGGTCTAATGGTCTGCATGCAGTTTTCCACATTATCTAGTTGGCATTACTGATCTTTTGGATGCTGAAGGAGCGTCATGGATGGTTGTAAAAATGAAAGAATTCCTTTAGACATTTGGACTGCAGATTTAGCTATTTAGTGGGAATTCGGGTATTTGGGGAAGCAAGCAAAAATGTGCACTATACTAAAATGGTGTATAGGTGTCACATCTGTCTCCTGAGACCTGTGGTGCTACAGGTGCTCTGGAGTTCATCTGCTCAGGTGTGGGGATTGAGCTGGGTGTGTGCGTGTCTCCAGTCAGCCACTCACTCCAGATCAGCACACATAAGAGCTGTCTTCCCAGGTGTGGGTGTGGTCAGCTGTCTTCCCAGGTGTGGGTGTGGTCAGCTGTCTTCCCAGGTGTGGGTGCGGTCAGCTGTCTTCCCAGGTGTGGGTGCGGTCAGCTGTCTTCCCGGGTGTGAGTGTGGTCAGCTTTCTCTGTTCTCATTCGCTCTCTCTCTGTGGTGTGAGCAGGTTCTATGTGTGGTGGCTGCAAGAAAGGTTTGTGTTTTATGGTTTTGTTTGGTTATGCCACTCGACTCCTTGTTAGTGTAGGGACTAGCAGTATAGCCAGGAGCTGTGATGTGGCCTGCTAGCTTCCATATTTTGGCCAAAATGTCGGCTAATACCTGGCATTTATAGCGTTAACATCTGCTACTAGTGATTGCCTATTGGCTGCTGCACAGTGTGATTATGGCTCTGTGTATCAGCTTATCCTGTCCAGTTGTCCATCGGTGGTGGCATGTGTGTATGCGTCCTATCCAGGGGTGCGGGGGTTCCTAGGGGCAGCAAGGGCCTAGATCCGAAGACTGCTGGGCCTACCGTTATTGGGGCGATGTCCCCGCTCAGGTAGGTTCTTGGTCATCTCCCTTTGTAGATGATAGAGGTGTTATCGGTGGTAGTTTCACCTGATGTTCCCTATCTTTGGTAATGTTTGCGTGGGCCCGGTGCTCACTTGCGCACACAAATATAACAATAGGCACTTTAAAGTGAGTGAACTATTTTGTAATGGCGCACACAGAGTGTGCTTGAGGCTTAGAACACACGTGTAGCAGGAGCCTTCTTATAGGAGTGCTGTGAGTCTGGGATGACCCGTGCTTCCGCAAGAGATGCAGCCGGCATTGTGGTATAGACTCTCTAGAAGAGCAAGCAGATGTAGAGAGAGCAGGTTGTGCTGGTTGTCACACACTGTTGGCACCAAGATACCCTCCTGTACTGCTACCATACAAGAGGTGAATTGCTGCCATTACGGCCATTGAAGATGTGTCAGCTGAAGTAGTTGTGCCGCCTTATTCGTTTCACGGACTATACCCGTAGAGCACCCTGAGACTCTCCTGCTGTCGTATTTTAAACCCGTTGTAGGGCAATAAGTGACTGTTTAAGTTCAATAAGTCCCATGTTTCTATGTTCTGGCAGTTGTGGGCTGTCGCTCATCCTTACGGTCGACAGCCCATGGCAGCATTATCACAGGCCTGTGACTGGCCGTATGTCAGGATCTACAGGTATGGCATCTGAGCCAGGTAAGAAGGCTCCCTGGTGGGGAAGCAGGTGGTTAATCTTGAGTGTCTACCACCAGCCACTGAGGTAAGACCCCCATCTCCAACAGGGGACCCCATACAGCAGCACCAATGACCAGTATGTCTTCAGTAGGCCTGACCCCTCATGTGGCCCATCAGGTGAGCCTGGTGTCTGCTTTTGACCAGTCTTGGCACAACTCCTTTGAAATGCTGCACCAATTTTAGAAATGTGCCAACAATTCTTCTCAGAAGTCGTCTTCGCTGTTTTCATTTCAAATTTTGAAAATTAAATAATATTAATTGTATTTTTTCAGTTTATATCAGCAGAAATAACCCATTTATGGTGCAGAATGAACTGCCTGACATTTGATGAAAACTACCATAGAGTTAAAGCCACAACTTCTCCACGTAACACTTGCAATTAGAAAAAATTTGGCGTGGAGGGAATATTCAAGAAAAGGGAAACAGATGTTGAGCGTGAAAAACCTTATAAAATGTGAGTTTATCCAGATTTTACCATCTTCTCTAAGACAAAACTGGATTATCTTACAGATGTGTGAAGTGCGGCAGTGGAGCGACTTTCCTCATCCGCAAGAAGATATGCCACATTGCAGAAAACGGACAGCGCTGCGTTCCAAGTACCACCTGCAAAGCTCTGGACCTTCTTGCTAAGTCATGACTCCTTTTGATGATGTGATTGGCATTACCTGTTAATGGGGTAGTAGAATCATCAGTGAGGGAGGCACGGTCAACTGTAAAAGTCAGCGGCCATTTTAGAATGTGTATGTATGACCCAGCCCTAGTAGTGAAGAGGGGTAAGCCATCTTGTAGAGGTAGAGCAGCTGCATCCCCCTGCTGGAGGTATAGATTGGGCCCCCTGTAGTGCTGAACAGGGGTCCATGTAGGGCTGCCACTTTTATCCCAGAAAAATACTGGCCAAGGTAATAGGGGGTGGGTCTAAGGGTGTGGCTTATCATGAGGTATGTTTTAACTGCTATTCTGGTGGTCCCAACTAGTAATTGCACCCCCTTATTGATCCCAGTATTAATAGCAACCCCATTAGTGGCCCAACTATGACTCATGCCCACTTAGTGGACCTCTGGCTGAGCAGCAACCCAACACTATTGAGCATTTAACTCACCCCTCTGTAGCTCCGCCTGGTGGCTGCTGCTGTGCTCGAGTTGTAACCCCTGACTTCTCCCCAGTGTCTGGGTTCCTCTCTCCTTTATGTCTGGGTTCCTCTCTCCTTTGTGTCTGGGTTCCTCTCTCCTTTGTGTCTAGGTTCCTCTCTCTCCCCGGGGTCTGGGTTCCTCTCTCTCCCCGGGGTCTGGGTTCCTCTCTCTCCCCGGGGTCTGGGTTCCTCTCTCTCCCCGGGGTCTGCGTTGCTGCAGGCAGACACCGTCCTTTATGCAGTGCAGATGCTGGGAGAGAGATTAGAGCTCACAGTCCAATTACAGAAGCTGCGCTCATCAGGCGGAATCTACAGATGGAATTAGTAAATTCTTGATGGTGTTGGATTGCCGCTGGCCGGCTGGCAGCTGCCAGTTGTTTTTTCTCCCGCCATTAATACGGGCAGTACAAAGTATATACCAGCACTGAACTTTAGACTTAATTACTAGTCGGGCTTTATTACCTGCTGGGTGGTAACCCAAGGTCCATGTGATAAGGCCCAGTACCCGAGGGCCTAGCAGTAAAGAAACCCAAGTGTGAAGGCCACTGATGACCAGATGGCCCAGCAGATGAGAGACTGCAGATAACCTGTGGCTCCACGAGCCGAGCATTGGCACATGGGAAAGGAGAGACCAGGTCCATACAGATCATTGCAGTGAGATGGGTAAGATGTGGTGGCTGGAGAGAGAATGGTGCAGTGGACCATAGTTGTGATGAGACATGGGGCAGATTACTGCAGAGCCATTGTTGTATACACCTTGCAAAGTGCTGTCAAGAGCTGGAGGCAGACAGCAAGGTCAAAAGTCCACCCCATTGAGTGCATGTGTGAGGTACAAAAAGTCGTATCTGCCACGAAAGGGTGCAGCCCAAGCTACAGTAAAGGCCTGTAAGTGGGGGTCACCACCATCAGTACTATATCAGGAATGTCCTCTGTGGGACAGGTGGACCGTAAGACACTGTATTCTTCTGGGCATTAGGCCCTGTTGAGTGCTGTACTGTTGCAGGACTGTAGTGAGCGGACACTAGGCTTGATTGCAGTTGTTTTTTGAGACTATTTGCAACAATTCAAGTATAGAGCGCCCTCCTCTATGTGGAGTAAAAGGCTTTGTACTGCATAAAGTGTCTTGTCTTCATCTGTCCGCTGTCACACCACCATAACGTCGCCCCTGCAGAAGAAACCTCACCACAGACTACTTCTAGGAGATGCTTCCTCTGTCAGTTCCACAAGCTACCATCTAACGTCTGGGGGGTGTAGAGGCATTCTTTGGGACCCTTTGGGCATCTATTCAGCATGTAATCAGGTGGTTGGGTTTTGGATCCAAAGGAGTGATGCAAGAGGTGTGTGACAGCCAGATAATAGCCCAGATACTAAAGAGATCATCTGGTGTAGCAAAACCCTTTTCAAATCCTATATTAAAGAATTTTTAGTTAATTGGAGGGGATTCACAGGTGGGACCCTCATCTAAAACTGCTGCAACGAGTCTCTTGCTCTGGAGAACCCAGCATGCCCATCGATTACGGTGTAATACATAATTTCATCAGTGGTGGCGCTGCAGTGGAGTGGTAGACTTATTACTAGCCCCCCCCCCCCCCCCCCCCCACACACACACACACACACACTTCCTTACATCAGTTTGTTGTGGGAGACCTTGCTAACCAACATGGTGCATTTACACGGGTGAGGGCAATATCGTAACTCACCCCGTTACTGCACTTGCAAACCCACATTTTTTTATGCGGCTGCGATGTGTTTTGGGAGTAAAGCCTGGATTAGATACAGTGATTATCGCTCAAAACATGTCTTTTGAGTGACTTTTGAACGATAATCATCGTGTGCCTTTACAGTGCAAGCTGATCGCTCAAACGTTGAGTGATCACTTTGTGCGCCAAGCGGGCCGCTTGTCTTCTGCATTCAGCTGTTCTCTCCTCGGAGTGCCGGGTTGTTATACAGCCGAGCGCTCCATGCGGGGTATGCAGTATACAGCTGGACCGCTCTGTTCTTTATACCCCGCCTGTCATCAGGGAGCGGGATAAAACAACAGTATCAGCTGTATCCGCTGGGAATCCCTGATAAGGCTGATCGTCAGCACGCTGACAGACAGCGATGGGATAATGAAAACTGCAGGATGTCAGTGCGGGTACACACAACGATTATCGCTCAAAAGACGGCTTCTGAGCGCATTTTGAGCAAAAATCATTGTGTCTAAATGGGCCTTCAATCACATTGCACTCGTATTACTGCACTTGAGACTTTCACGTGTGTAAAAGTTGCCTATTATTCCCTATAGTAACAAGAATGCCTGGCATTCGCATGTAGATGCCAACATGATGGGATGTTCTTTCTACTCCTACGGGGAAGAATGGGTGATTGTTAAACAGAAAATAGGACCTGCGTCACTTCTCACATCGCTGCAAGAGAAAAGTCACTCATGTGAACGCACCCCTGAGAATAATGGGTTCTTTTCCTGTGTAATTTCTGGGCATCTCCCACCACAGACACTGTCCGATGCCCGTTGTCCCAAAATTGGATGTTCATCCTCTAAATTTCACTACTAAACCAAATAATGCAAGAGTTCTGCAGCTGCAGCAAAGGCCGTCCTGGCATCGGCACCGTTCAGAGCCGGCAACGCAGATCAGGCACAAGATGCTGAACAGAATGTCAGAGCCATTTCATCTGGGACAGTTTCATCTGGCAAACCGAAACCAGGCGGGCCCCGTTATAGTCGGTGGAGTCTGTCTTGCACTTCCAGGTCTAGAACCTTTGGCTCCGAGAGCAGAAAAGCTGAATTAAAAGCACAAATATAAAAAGGGCCTATTGGGCATTTGGAATGTTTTTAGGATCCTAATTTGAAGCTCCTGAGTCCCAATGTAACATCTGTATCCGGTCCCACACTTACTTTGCGCCATTTGTAATACTAGTTTTTTCTTCTGACCCAGTGGGGCCTCTGGAATTCCTGAGACACCAGGTTACATCTTCTGTGCCCTCTACAGCTCGCTCAGCAGAAATTCATCCATCAGGATGGCTGATGGCATTTTGGAGCACAACAATATATTTGGGATCTGTAGAGCACCGAGAATACACCGCCCAGATTATTCCACGGGCCCTTCCTGGAGGCCATCAGCTATATGATGCTCACTGGACTAAAACTCCATGCAAAAAAATTGGCCAAAAACAGAAATATTTTTCCACTTCAAAAATTCTTCTGAGGGAATCCTGCTGCTCCGTATCCCGAACAGTCATCGTTAGGTCATATCCTCGGGATTAGCCAAGGCTTTGTCCACATGAAAAGATTCTTCATAGGTTAAGAGGAATTTAACATTCTGGCTTACTGAAAGCCTTTGGGAAGCTTCTGTAGCTCGCCAAGGCAAATCTGGAGGCCATCCAGATAAGGGTCAGTGCCAGAGACGCAGATTACAGAAAATGCCAGCCACATCATAGAAGCGTGTCCAGGAAAGCAACCGGCAATTACCGTCATGTGTTAGAGGCAGAGTGGGGATCAGCTGAGGAGAGAACAGATCGCAACTAGGAGAGATGATGTAGCTACGTTACAACTAAACCCCAGATCGCTCGTCGGCCCGGAAGGTTTCCAGACTTTTTACCGGAACACCAGGGTCACTTTTTAAGACTTTCATGAGATTTGAGTCCTACTCCAATGCATAGTGTCGCTCCACCGAGACTTGCTACACTGCTGTCATCGTTCACCTTGGTCTCTGTCCTGAACTGGGGCTCTTAATCTAATTTTGCAATACCCAATTCTATACTTCTTCCCGTGACATCACAAAACGCCAGTGATTGTCCGCTGTCTCCAACAATATGCCGTCTATCTATGTAAAACCTCTCATAATCTGCTCTCCCTGTGTTTCTGCCATCTGCTAACTGTCATAATTCAGATATCCACCTGTCAGTCGGTGGTGCCACCATAACTCCTGGCAGCGTGCCCGCTGGCTTGGGGTCACACTAGATTCCAACCTTTCCTCACTCCCCATATTCAGTCACCTATTCGCTCTTGTCTCCTGCCCCTCACTAACATCTCCCAAGTTCAGTCTTTCCTCACTGTGGAGACGTCCAAACTCTTATCCATCTTGGCTTGATTACTGCAACTCACTACTGATCGGGCTTCTCCTCACTAAACTCTCCCCTCTGCAAGTAGGTTTCCACCCGGCAGGTAATCCACCGGCCTGGCAGGTATGTTTTCTGTCAGGCCGGTGCCGGTATTTTTTTTTATCGGCCCTATCACAGGCCGGTATTTTCAGAGCCTGCATTGCCCTCTAATGCCGATTAACCCTCCTCCGGCAGTCCTGACATCAGGGGAAACACCGACCTGAGAACCGGCCACATCCAGGACCCCCGCAGAGATCACCTCATGTGATACCCTGTGTGGGAGGAGTCAGGGATCACATGACCACGGGGAGCTCAGTAAATGTAAGACTTTGCAGGTGTGTGTGTGTCTTGGAGCTGTGGGGGGTCTGGAGGGAGGGAGGGAGTGGAGAGGAGAGGAGCTGTGTGTGGGGGTCAGGATGGATGTAGTAGAGCTGTGTGTGATGTATGATGTCTGGGGGTCAGGATGGATGTAGAAGGGCTATGTGTGTGATGTCTAGGGGTCAAGTTGGATGTAGCTGAGCTGTGTGTGTGATGCATGGGGATCAGGATGGATATAGAGGTGTTGTGTGTGTGATGTGTGGGGATCAGGATGGATGTAGTAGAGCTGTGTGTGTGATGTCTAGGGGTCAAGTTGGATGTAGCTAAGCTGTGTGTGTGTGATGCATGGGGATCAGGATGGATATAGAGGTGTTGTGTGTGTGTGATGTGTGGGGATCAGGACGGATGTAGTGGAGTTGTGTGTGTGTGTGTGTGTGTGTGTGTGTGTGTGTGTGATGTGTGGGGGTCAGAATGGATGGAGGGGAGCTGTGTGTGTGATGTCTGTGGATCAGGATGGATGTAGCGGAGTTGTGTGTGTGTGTGATGTCTGGGGATCAGGATGGATGTAGTGGAGTTGTGTGTGTGCGATGTGTGGGGGTCAGGATGGATGCCTGGCCGTCCCTGTAGTGAAAGTGTCGGGACCTGAGGAGGAGAGCAGAGGAGCAGTACATGCAGTACAACGAGGTATGCACCATGTACTGCATGTAATCTTGTATGTTCAGGTGGTATACGTTATACGAGCTGTACATATAATTACATACAGGACATATCTACCCCACATCAGCACCACTGTATACAGGGGAGGTATATCTCCTGTATATAGTGATATCGACCATGCTGGGGTAACCTGGGTATCTCCTGTATATAATTATATATGTGTGGATGGTATGTGATGTGAGTGTCTGCAGCGTGTTCTTGCGAGTAGATGGCATGTGAATCACACTAAACGTCATCTACTCGCGAGAACATGCTGGACGGGATCCCGCACATGTGCACAGCCACTGGACGGGATCCAGGAGATAAAGGAGGAAAAAAAATGCAGTGGTAATCCACACGCCTGACACGACCCTTTTTTATGACAAAGGAGCAACCCTATCTGCAAGCCATCCTGAATGTAGCAGCCAGACTCATCTGCTTGTCAAGCCACCAATACACTAATGTCTCCTTCCTTTGCCGGTCACTATACTGATGTCTCTGCCCTGGAAAACCACTGCACCGATGCATCCACCCTATGCCAGTCACAAAACCGCTACCTCAACTCTGTGCCTCTTGGAAACCTGACCCCCTTCTTCCCGCTGCACCCCCATGCACCCATCGCACCTCTTATATGCTGCTTCACAACCACGGCTGGTGATCTATGTGTGTAAATATACAGTGGATATTAAAAGTCTGCAAAAACCTGGCAAAACCCAGGACCACAATGGTGCGCCCAATGAGCCCCCCATAATGTGCCAGGTGACAAATGTACATGCAGAATAGTCACCCACTGGCCTTAATATTCAATAATTAGGATGATGAACAATGGGGTTCACAGCAGCATTGGCGTCCTTGTGACAGGTATCCACGCCACCATATATACATGACTAGTGCTGGACCACTCCCTATAGAAGAATGCTACTGGAACTCTTAGAAGCCGTTCTCCTCAATCCTCAGGTCTTGTTCAGACGCTCGCACCGCCCCCCGCTGACATCCATACTTTATCCTCATGCTGACATACTAATGCAGGGTTAAACACTACACCTCGATGCTCGGAGGAGTCCCACAACCTCATTCTCACTTTGTGATGCTCTATAAATTAAATTACATCACACGGCCGCGCGGCCGTCTCCCGGGCACATTACGGACATTTAGAAGCCTAATTTGCTCTCTTTATTGGCTCTTCTGAAGAGACGCTGATAAATGCAGGGCTCGTAGTCTCTCCCCTGATCATCATTGAGAACCTCTTAAAAACACATTTCAAGTCTAATGTGGGGAGACTTTTAGGGGACATGAATGCGTCGTCCTGCTGCGCACCCCGACTGTTACTGCATCGTAAAAGGGAGCTAAATAATTACACCTACTGGGATTTGGGGTTTTCACTTTTGTTTTTGCTGGTTTTATTGGGTTTTTGGTTTACAGTATATTGCAATAAAAATAATTAACCACCCCCCCCCCCCACTTCCCCTTTACAAATTCAGTTTATGAGCCAAATTTATAAACTTTCTGCCATTTGCAAAAAAAAATGCAATTAAACAAAAAAAAACAATTTAAACAGCATAACACTAATATAGCAAGCAGTTTTTCAAATTCACAAAAAAATGCCACTTTTACTGATTACTGCAATTTCAGAATTATTCACCCCTAATAGAATCCCTCCTAAGAGCACAAATTTGCAAATCAGGTTTTGTCTCAATCACACCTGGAGCAACTAATCAAGGGCTTCATTAGTTGCATCAGGTGTTCTTGAGATGGAACACATTAAATATCTGCTCTGGTGAAGGCTTTGTTGTTTTGGGATTCTGTTCTGGTGAGCCATGAAACATAACTGGAACTTTTCGGGTCTCTGGATCAGCGGGAGGTCTGGAAGTGAAAGAATGAAGCAGACGCTCAAAAGAACCTCCTGCCTACAGTGAACCTTGGCGGTGGCTCGTGACGCTCTGGGGCCAGAACCCTGCAGCGTGTGGAGAACAAGATGGATTCCATCAAGTATGAGGAGATCCTTGGAGAAAACATCATGTCTTCAGTGAGAAAGCTCAAGCTTATGCATCATTGGAACTTCCAACAGGACAATGACCCCAAGCAGACCTCAAAATCCACTATGGCTTGGTTTCACAATTAGTCCTGGAAGAAGATCTCTGTTGGGATATGAAGAAAGCGGATGTTTGTAAATTTGGCAAACAAACATGATTTGTAATGGGTAGGGATAATTTTGGTTGTAACGGTATAGTCCACAATTAATGTCTATGGGTAGAATGAGTAGGACTTCCCCAGTACAAAAGCATTGGGACGCACATCGAAGGTGATAATAGCCTTTATTTGTATAGCGTCCATTTATCCCGCAGCGCTTACATAGACAGGGGGAATACAGACAATACAACAATTTATGGGATATACAATCAGTTTGAAACAAGCGGGGTAGTGGTGATACAGGGGTACAAGCTGGGGGGGATACAGGAGATACAAGGGGGGGAGAATAAGGCATGGGGAAAACAGGCAGTAGGGAATTACATGTGGAAATCAGTTATTAGGCAGCAAACAGGGCGGGCGGTAAGGAGGTGCAGGGGTAGAGGTCACATGGGGTAAAGGTTGCAGGGTGGAAGGTGCGAGGAGCCATGGGGAGGGGCAGGGGACCAGGTCAGGAGATTTGGTATGCCTCCCTGAAGAGGTGCATTTTGAAGGTGCATTTAAAATTTTGTGCATCGGCAGTTTCCCAGATGTTTTGGGGTAGAGCATTCCAGAGGACCGGTGATGCTCTGGTGAAGTCCTGGAACCGAGCATGTGAGGTTCGTATTAGAGGGGTGTTTAGTCTGAGTGTGTTAGCAGATCGGAGTGAGCAGGCTGGGTGGTGTACGGGCAGAAGGAGGTTATGTACAGTGGTGCGGCGCCATGCAGAGCTTTGTGGGTGAGGAGTTAAAATTTAGCTCTGTAGTGGATGGGCAGCCAATGCAATGACTGGCATAGTGCAGAGGTGTCTTGGAAATGGCTGGATAGAGTTTTATTCCCATTTTCCCATCCAGTATTTGGCCCCTTTGGCCTCAGTGACTGCGGTCCCCCTCCGCGGCTGCTTCCACCAGATCCCCATAGATGTGTGGAGGGATTTGCCTCCATTCCTGGAGGAGCTTCAGATAGTGATGGGGGATGATGGGTGTGTTGGGGGGGATGATGGGTGTGGACGGATAGAGCGTTTTAATTCATCCTGCTCAATAGGAATGAGATCTGGACTTTTGGCTGGCCAATGATGTTTACAGATGTTCTCTTCCTCAAGCTGAGCCTCTACATTGCGTGCTGTATGACATGGTGCTTGGTCATGTTGGTAAATATGGGGAAGTGCGGGTTTATTTCCTATTCTCCCTCCTGGCGTGTCAGTTATCTGTTCTGTTTAAGAGGAGGGTCGTTGGCTGCAGGCGCCAACAGGAGGGATATGTGCTTCCTGTTCTTCAGAGCAGTTCCATGCATAGCAGAGACAAGACTTGTCTTCTTGTCCTCCGACAGGGCATTTGATTGTGGGGCCTCCAGGTGCTCTCTGCGTTACCGGAGTTGTTTGGTGCTCTTGAGGCCATTACGTGTGTTCCTGGAGTAGTTCCCTGGTGATAGTGTGGTTACCATTGGGGGGCAATGATAAAGACGCATGTGTCCTGAGCGATCGGATCATGTAGTCACGACTCCTTTCCCTCTGCAACCTATATCAGAGGTAAAGTGCATCCTGACTTTAGTACATGGAGGGAGACGCATATGTCGGGGGATATGTGCACCTGGCCCCGAGCCAACCTTTAGGCTGCAGTCACCTAAGAGAGGTGGGGAGATGAGGGAGAGGGCAACCTGATTCTAGGCCCCGGAGGGGCGTCCTGTTAGCAGGAGAGCCTGTGGAGTACCATACTTGATGGACACACGACCGCCCTCATTGTCCATGACCCTCGCAGAGACACGGAGCTGTACCAGAGTATTACCACAGGACAGGTGATGCCACATTGTTCGGGATGTCTCTGTACCCATTGGTGTTGAGGGTGGACTTCACTATAACCAATGGAGATAAAATGCTAGCACTCTAATTTCCAGAACTCACTACTTTGGGCCCTTCTACACAAGATGCAATATTACATAACAGCATTGCGGAATATGCCGTCCCTCCACAAACATCATTGAACATCATAACCCGGAAACAGCTGTATGTACATGGAGTCTGGCTTTGCTTTTGATTCCCAGTCATTGTAAGAAGACTTGTATAAAAAGTCCCACTTTGACTCGAAGGAATGCTGCCTTTCAATAGGTGGCACTGTGGAGGATTTATTCCATCTCCCTTATTTCCACAAACATCTGCATGGCTAACTATGGACCTTGATGTGGAATTGCCAGCAGAATTCTGCTGCTATTATTTACGTATCCAAATCCGCACGTTAGCAGTGCAAATGTTGGTGCTGAATATCCTGTCCCGTGTGAAAGGAATATTCTCCCGCTCTCTCCTGTAGACGCTGCTCATCACTAGACTCAGTCATAAACCAGATTTAGTCTAAGAAAGAGAAAACTTCCCTGCCGGCTTCTTGATCACTAAAGCTTCAGCTGTAAATTAAGATGACTATTTGTTGTAATTGTATCTCCAGCACTGAGCAGAAACCTCTCCCACATCCTTCGGGAAATGGTCACGGGTGACCTCAGGGCGGAGGATTTACTCATCCATTACACGTGGGAGTCCAGGATGATTATTCCGTTCACATCTTAATGTGAAGCTACAAACAGGATATTAAGCAGAATCCGGGAGAGAACAAGGAAAAACTAAATGTGTCCATTGACAAAGCCATCCATGTGGAGCAGGCGGTGAGGGTCTTATGGCGACAGGCGAAAGCAGAAGCCATATACATATTTGAAGAACAAGTACACGTTACTGAATGACTCTGGCAGCGCTCCATAGTAGAGCGCTGGTACTTTGCCGTTACGGAGTATTCAACTGGAATTCACACTGGTAAAATATACAGCCACCTCCATATCCAGGGGATGCTGCAGCGAGACCAAGCATTCCGATCTTCAGTCCTGACTAACTACTGTCCTCATACTATGCCATGCTCATCCTTGAAGGTCCACATAGAGTTGCCACCTTTATCACAAACGCCGGCCAAGGTAAATAGGAGTGTGCTTGCCACAATGTATGTTTTTACTTCAATTATTCTAGTGACCACAATTAGTCATTGTGCCCCCTTCAGTCAGAAGTAGCCACCCATACCATAGCTCCCCGTGATGCAGTCAGTCAGAGAAGTGCAGAGAGTCAGAAAAGCAATCGTGTTGTTTAAGTGAGTGAGTTAGTCGAGCGTTAGTCTGTAAGGCCGTGAAATGGGTAATGAGATGGCCAACGACTACAGGGAGGCTCTATACCTTTAAGGAGGGGAAGAGGCTGCAATCTGTTGGCCAAGTGTATTGTGAGTAAAGGGGTTACCTACAAAAGAAATAAAAGTGGGTGTAATGGGAGGGGTGCTCACCTTGTCACCTTCTGCACAGGATGGCGAGAAGTACCCACGGTCTTTTGGCTGGTGCACAAGGCATGGCTTCCCTGGAGTAGCTTATTAGGCCTGGCTGCAAGGTTGCTGGCAGCATGGAGTGTGCAGGGCGGGAAGGGGGGGGGGGGGTCAGCTCCCTTCCAGGAGCAGGGCTGGATCACCATGCTTCCAGACAGGGCAGCAGACTGAGGAGAGAGGAGCAGGGAGGATCTGCAGAGTCCTTTGGGCAGTGGTGTGACGGAAGCAATCAGACTAGGAGAGTACGTTGATATATGGTCGCTTCTCTTGGTGGATCCCATCGCAGTAGACAAGGAGCAGAGTTTCGATAAAGGGTCGGATAAAAGAAACATGTCGCAAAAATGTTGGGTAATTGGCTGAAGGCCTTTTTGTCTTTGGCGCATGTTTTATGCCAACATTGCCCAGAGAAAGGGCCTGAATTATTGGTATATACAGACACAATCTTCAGCGCTGTACGGAGGTACGGTGTGTTAGCGCTATGATGAGGCATTTAGGGGTCCCGTTTACAGCCTCACCGGTATCAGCTAGATGTCCGAGGCAATGGATTTCTTGATTCAGTTGATACTGGCGCAACATCCATAGCGGCCTTTTCCAGGAGGAGCCATGGTAACCGGGCAGCAATCGACTACCGCAACTCATAAGCCAAATGGTCCTGTTGGTTAAACCAATACGAATCTAATACAAATATATTTACGATTAATGGTTCGATACTTTGTGAACACCTTGGAAAGGAAGATCAATGTCAATTTTATGCAACTTGCAAATTTCGACATGAGTGCTCCATCTGTGGAGGTGCACATGCATCAATTCGGCTCAGTGGCAACCTGCATTGGTGCCGATGTCCCAGTGAATGCCGATGACAGGACAGCAGTTGCAGCAAAGGCTAAAAGCGTATCCCAGGAGACATGAGGCAAAGGTCCTCAGTGAGGGCCCTGCGGTCGGTTTCCACATTCTGCATCAGTAGCGTACTGCTTTAAACTTGTGATCAAATTTGAAATTCGTTAAAGACAATATTGTACTGATTAGAGAGAAGCTCTTTAACCCCTTAGTGACGCAGCCTATTTTGGGCTTAAAGGGGTTGTCTCGCGGCACCAAGTGGGTCTATACACTTCTGTATGGCCATAATAATGCACTTTGTAATGTACATCGTTCATTAATTATGAGCCATACAGAAGTTATAAAAAGTTTTTCACTTACCTGCTCCGTTGCTGGCGTCCTCGTCTCCATGGTTGCCGTCTAATTTTCGCCTCTAAAATGGTCGAATGGCCAAATTAGACGCACTTGCGCAGTCCGGGTCTTCTTATCTTCTCAATGGGGCTCTGTGTAGCTCCGCCCCGTCACGTGCCGATTCCAGCCAATCAGGAGGCTGGAATCGGCAATGGACCGCACAGAAGAGCTGCGGTCCACGGAGGGAGCAGACCCCGGCGGCCATCTTCAACCGGTAAGTATAGAAGTCAGCGGAGCGCGGGGATTCAGGTAAGCGCTGTGCTGTTCTTTTTTTCAGTCCCTGCATCGGGGTTGTCTCGCGCCGAACGGGGGGGGGGGTTTGAAAAAAAAAAAAACCCGTTTCGGCGCGGGACAACCCCTTTAATGACGCATGATTTTTGGCTGATTTTCATCTCCATTTTTCAAAAGCCATAACTTTTTTACTTTTGTGTCGACGCGGCCGTTTAAGGGCTTGTTTTTTGCACGGCGAGCTGTAGTTTTTGATGGCGCCATTTTTGGATACATTGACTATATTGTAAAACTTTTATAATTTTTTTTATGATAACAGGGGGAGAAAACGCATCAATTCTGCCATAGATTTTTGGGGGTTTTTTACAGCGTTAATCATGCAGCATAAATGACACAATATTTTTTTTTCTGCGGGCCGGTACGATTACAACGATAACAAAATTCTTATATATTTTTTTTAGGTTTTTCCACTTTTCTGCAATAAAAAATCTTTTTTTGGAATTTTTTTTCTATATCGCTGCATTCAAAGTCCTGTAACTTTTTTATTTTTCTATGTACGGAGGTCTGTGAGGGCTGATTTTTTGCGAGATGAGCTGTAGCTTTTATTGGTACCATTTTAGGGAACATATGGCTTTTTTGATCACTTAATGCATTTTTGGGGAGACAAAATGCTAAAAATTAGCAGTTTGCCTCTGTTTTTAAGCAGGTTTTTTTTTACGCTTTTTGCTGTACAAAACAAAAAGTGTGTTAAACTTTTTGTACACGTCGTTACGGACACATCGATACCAAATATGTGCCATTTACCTTTTTGTATGCTAATATGAGAAAAAGCACCAAAAAATGTTTTTTACATTCTTTTTTTTTTACATTTTTCTTTTTTGCACATTTTTCTTTTAATTTATTTATTATTATTTTTTTTACACAATCTGTATCCCTCTGAGGGACTTACAGCACAGCACTGATGATCACTGGGATAAGGCATAGCAGGACTTCTGTCCTGCCATGCCTTACTGCTTATACAGCGATCACAGGGTCTGGCAACATAGGATGCCCGTATCTGGCATTCTGGTGCCATAGCAACCACCTGGGCTCTCTGTTATTATATCGCGAGAGCCCAGCAACTTCACAGAGGGAGCGCGCTCCCTCTGTAAAACCTTTCCATGCTGCGATCTATATAGATCGCGGCAGGGAAGGGGTTAACAGCGGGGGGCGCATCTCCAATGCACCCCCACTGCTGCAGCGGGAGGCCGACTATGACTCACAGCCGGTTCCCGCTGCGGGATAGCGCAAGATGAGTCATGATCTCGTGCTATCCCCATGACGTAAGGGTACGTCATTTTGCTGGAAGTACCCCGCTCCCATGACATACCCTTATGTCATGGGGCGGGAAGGGTTAAAGAAATGCAGTTAGGGCGTATGGCTGGGGCCTTTGATTCATGCCACTCTTCAATCTTTGGGTATTACCGCTCGGCTTAGTCCCCAACAAAGAACCTGGAAAGTCCAGCCTCATTTACCATCTATCATTTCTGCCGGGTGATTGGGTGAACGACAGCATAACAAACAAAGAGGCAGCAGAGTCTTACACCTCACTCCATAAGGGCGAGCACCCACTGGCGTTTTTTTACCTGCGTTTTGCGTTTTGCGTTTTTCCTGCACAGGCATAGAGATAACGTGTTCCTGTCCACTGGCGGTTTTTTTTGCGTTGCGTTTGCGTTTTTAACATAGGAACTGTCAGTTGCATATGTGTCCTTATTTTTCTCCATTGAAATTAATGGAAAAGCCGCGAAAACGCCGCGAAAATGCCGCGAAAAACGCCGCGAAAAGCGCGCGGAAAAAACGCGGGAAACGCGGCGAAAACGCTGCGTTTTTTTCCCGCGGAAAACGCAAACGCCAGTGGGTGCTCGCCCTAAAGCCGTTTTCCTGGTTAGTCGGGTGGACCCAGTGGCCTTATTGGCAAGATCCAATATAGAGTCAGCATTTGGTTTGTTGCCAGTGCATGCGGTCAGTGCACGTGTTTTCATTTACTAAGGTGTTTGCAGGGGCAGTTTTTTGTAGACTTGTGCTTACCCATGGGATGCTCGATTTGTTGTTACTACTTTGAATTGTTTAGTGGATGGTCCGCCATGAGATGGGCATTTTATCAGTGATACACTACCTGGATGATTTCCTGTTTTTTGGTCCAGGCCAATCGCCGATCTGTGCATTTCTGTTGCAGTTGTTTCAGGTTTTGGTGGATAGGTGCCCAATTGTCTTCAAAAAACGGAAGGCACGGTGACACAATCTTTCTGGGGATTGAAATCAACACGGTCCGCATGTTTTATGATTACTGGATGAAAAACTGCATCACTTGAGGGAGTCGGTCAATTCGGTGATAAAAGGCAAAAAAAGTGACGCATCAAATGCAAGTTTCGTTAGGACTGTTAATCTTTGCATTGTAGCAAGCGGGCTGCCCTCGCCTCGGGATCGCTGACCTCTCGTACGTGAAATGGCGCACCACACGTGTACAAACGGTTCAGGAGGTGTGTATTTCTTTGTCTGGCTCCTGCCAGCCTTCATTCCACAGCGTATCACATAACGTCAATATATATAATTCAAATAAGCACCCCAACTTGGGTGTGAGTCCAGGGGCGTTATCCCTGTCAGACTCTGGCCTTTGCTAGGCCACCAGCCTGCAGCACCTAAGCTCTGCTGCACTGGTCCTCTCTCTCTCTAACTTGATTCTGGCAGGAACTGGCCCTTTTCTAGTTCCTGCTCCACCCCATTGTGTTAACCCTCGCATTAGAAGTCCTGTCTGCAGCCCTCTACAGGCCCTTCTGTGTATTGCACTACTACATACCCCCCCCCCACCCTTTGATATAGGCCATACCACACTTTCTTTTTGGCCCTTCAGGGTCAAAACTCCAGGCTCGGGGGTCTCTTGCCCTAACTGGCATTTTCGGAAGCTCACCTTCCATATTGAATACTTCAAATTGTATATCACTCATCTGTTCAACTGTTGCAGGTGCCATGTCTTCAGTCTGCCCTATAGTAGCGGCATGTGCCCTTATTTCCATCTGTGGGCCTTTCACCACAGAGATGCTCTCATTCATTTGCACAACTTCCTTACCCAGGACAGGAGTAATTTCTGAGGCCTTTTCCCCAGTCTCTGCTACCTTCGTGGCCTTCTCTGCTTCAGTGTTACGTGTGCTGCTGGAACATGTTGTACTATTGTGATTCCAGCAGCACAGCACTCTCAGGGTTAATGATTGAGCTGGCTGGGTGTGGTACTTTCCACTAGCCAATCCCCTGGATCTGTGCTCACATATAAACCCAGCTCCTGGTCAGTCACTGTATGACCCCTCAGGTGAGCAGTCATGAATGTTTGTCTGGTGAGGTTTGCAGTGTGATCTGGTTCATGTCCGTTTGTATGTTTAAATTCTGTCAGTTTTGTGTCAGCGTGCTGTGTGTCCTGCAATCTGTGTAATGTCCTGTTGCAGCGTGTGGTGAACTGTGTTCGGTTCTGCTGGACTCCTGGCTACCGGGAGGTTGGCAAGGTCCTACCTAAGCGAGGATATTGCCCCAATAATGGCAGCCCAGCGGTCTTGGGATCTGGGCCCTAGCTAATCCTAGGAGCCACGCACCAGAACAGGATGCATTTACATGCCACATGACAGACCCAGAATACACCGCATACAACATGCAACCACTAGTAACAGATAGGAAGCTGAATATAAATACCAGGTATTGGTTGACATGTTGTACAAGTTGTTGAAAGCTAGCAGGCCACTTCACGGCTCCTGGTTATACTGCTAGTCCCTACACTAACCAGGAGTCCAGCAGATCGGACACCGTTAACACCGCACGCTGCAACAGGACACAACACAGATTGCAGGTCACACAGCAAGCTGACAGAAAACTGACAGAATATAGACGTACAAACGGACATGAACCAGATCACACTGCAAACCTCACCAGACAAGGATTCATGACTGCTCACCTGAGGGGCCATGCAGTGACTGGCCAGGAGCTGGGTTTATGTGTGAGCACAGATCCAGGGGATTGGCTAGCAGAAAGTACCACACCCAGCCAGCTCAATCATTAACCCTGAGAGTGCTGTGCTGCTGGAATCACAATAGTACAACATGTTCCAGCAGCACATGTAACATTCAGCAGTTTCACCTTCTGCCTTCTCTTTGGTCACTTGAACTTCAGAGGATTGCTTACCTCCCATCTGTGGCTCAGCTCTCACTTTAATGACTTTTCTTTTGTTTACAGAAGTGATGTCTTTCCTCCAGACTGTCCAAGTCTTTACAAACTGACACCTGGAGTGCCCAGGTCACCTTCACCTAATTTGGTATGCTTCACCAGTTGTGTCTTGTTTTTACAATTCTTCATTCCTGCCACCGGTTGTTGGACCACGCCCTTGTGTTTTCCTTGTACCAGAGTTTGCTTTCCAGTATCATTATCGGGAATCTTCCACAAGCCCTTCTTCTCTTTTACTTGCTGTCTGAACTGGCTCCTAGAGCACTAGTCTCTGAACCCTCTTTTCAGCAACATGACACTGTGCTGCCCAGCATTTCATCTTCATACTTGAATTCTTGGCAAACTTTTGGAACAGCCCCTTTTCCTCTGACATCTTCAGGGTGCGTGTCAACGTTATACCTTCAGTCTTTTCCATACAGACCCTTTCTTCAGCACGCTCACATTCAGCGACATATCTTGCAGACCTGATTTTCCCCTCTCTAAGCTGCTGTTCACATATTTGCTGCGTCTTTCTTAGTTTGGACACCAGCTCCTTTTGGAGACCAAGCTTCACAGAAGCATCTTCTATCTCATGCTGAAGACTTACTTTAACCTTCTCAAGCTTATCACAGGCAGCTGTTTTCTCTTCACACTGCTGTCTTGTAGCTTATAACTCCTCTTGTACTTCTCTTTTCTGCTCTTCCACAGAATCCAAGCACACAGCACTCTTCTCCAGTCCATATTTTAGGTCAGACACCTCAGCCTGCAGTGTTGCAACCTGCTCTGACAGGTTTCTCTTAGCTTCTGCATCTTCCTCTAACTGCTTGAGGAACACATCTCTCTCCTCTTGCATTTTCTTCAGGTGTGCACTGAGACCAAGCCTTTGCTGCGTCTCTTCTTGCAGCAGCCTCTGAGACTCTTCACTCTGGGCTTCCAGCCTCACCTGCAGCCTGCTCACCTGCTCAGACAATGCTGTCTGCACACTGTCACTTTCAGTTATTTGTAGCTTTTGAAGCTTCATCTCTACTGCATTTCTCTTGCACTCATATGCACACTTGTCTTTCAACAGCCCCTTCACCTTTTGGGTCAGCTCAAGAAACTCACTTTTCCATGTTTCTTTCACTTTTTCAATTTGCTTCAACTGCTTGGACAGTTTCCCCACAGCTAGAGCGTGACTCCATTCCAGCTCCTGGATTTGGATTCCATGTACTTCAGTTTTCTCATCCAGGCTCATCTGTAGCTGGGACACCCGTCTCTCATGCAGTGCTTCCTGGTTTTCTTTATAATCTAGTAAGTCTTTCAAGATCTCTGCTTGCTTCTCTGCCTGCCTGCAAGCAGCTTTCTCTATTTCCAGCTCTTCCTTGAGCTGACTTACTTGGCACTCCAAGGCACCATTTTTCTTTGCTAACTGCATTTTCAACTCTGCAACCTGATTCTGCAAACCTGTAGTTTGATTACATGCATCTGTAGAAGCTCTTTCTAACTCGCAACACGTCATCTCCAACTCTTGGGTTTTCATTTGCAGTTTCTTACAGTCCTGTTCATACTGCACAGATTGTGCCTCCAGACATACTCTGCGATCAGCCTCATCTCTGGCTACATCTCTGAGGTCTGGTACCTCTTCATGGGCTGTTGGAAGATATCCCTCATACTTCCTTTTCTCACTTCTCATCTCTTCTGAGCTCTGTTCACACTGAACATTCTTCTGTTCCAGCAACACCCGGTGATCAGCTTCCTCCTTAGTCAATCTCTCAAGATTCTCATTCTCCTTTAAGAGCGCTGCATTCTGTGCTTTCAGCTGCTCAGCTTCTTGGAGAATACTTTACTTTTCTTTTAGGAATGTATCTGTCTGCTCCTCTAACAGCCTTTGCCTCTTTTCCAAGCAGACACAAGTTAGTCCCTTCTTTCTGTAACTGAACTTCATAATTTCTATTAGCAGTTTGCAATGCTTCCTCAAGAAACTTTACATGCGCTTGCATTGGTTCAAATCCCTCCTGAATTTTAAACAAGCGTTCTCTTGCTGTCTCACCCGAGACCTCAGGATCTGTCCTGACAACCTCACTTGTCTCACTAGCAGCAGCCTTTTTCTTCTTTTTTCTCTTTTTTGCAGATTTAGTACCATCCATCTTTTCTCTCTCTGAAGCCATAGTACTACTCACTCCAGCAATTCTAGTCTTACACCCACTATCCTCATTATTATTTCCCTCTTTCACTAGAGGTATACTTGCACTGGCTCCCACATGGGTGTTGGCTGCACTCCTCATTGCACCCTGTTCACATCCTGACTTCATTTGGGAAACATATTTACACATATTAGGCACAGAATACATCCCACCATCCCCCACACATTTCAGGGTTAATGGACTTTTCTTGCCCCACCCGGTCAGCAACACAGTTCTCAGACAACTCTTCCTTAAATGTCCGTGCACACTGTGCGGCTTTCATGGTATCATTGTGCACAGAAAACGTATCATGCCACACATTATGTACCGTACGGTTTTTGAACTTTTTTGCACCCAGTGCAGACACTGCAGTTTTCTCAGTCCTCTCCTAAAAGGAAAACATTTCTGTTATGCAGCATTTTAACCACCTTGGCATCAATTCTTCCACTCTCAAGCCCATACTGCCCAGAACCCACAGTCTCTTTAGTGGCCTCACTACTCCATGGATTCTTCTCCAGATCTCGGTTACAGTCCTTTGGCGGGGACACCTCCTGCTGTGCTCTCAAAGCTTTGCAGTTAGCCTCCAACACAGACCAGTGGGGTTTTACTGGTCACTTTGCCACTGGACATCCGAACATACATAAGTCCATCTGAAAACACCCCCAGCATGGCTCTTTCTGGTTGCCTCCTGCACCACCCGCCATCTTGACTGCACAGTCCATAATACACAAACAAGTTCACTAACTTGCCTTCGCAGACTTCCTCTGTCTGGTCCTCTGTTGCTTCCACAGCAACCACAAACTTCGGCCTCCTGGCCCTTTAAACACTGTATACAGCACAACCGCACACTCGGCCTCCTGGCCTTTTAAACCGCATACAGCAGCACTGCTCCCAGCAGACATCCACATGTTGCTCCTGCAGCTTTGTGCACCACTCCAGATCATGCCAGCGCATCCTCCACTAGATGCAGCAAGCGGGCTGCCCTCGCCTCGGGATCGCTGACCTCTCGTATATGAAATGGCGCACCACACATGTACAAACGGTTCAGGAGGTGTGTATTTCTTTGTCTGGCTCCTGCCAGCCTTTATTCGACAGCACATCACACAACGTCAATATATATAATTCAAATAAGCACCCCAACTTGGGTGTGAGTCCAGGGGCATCATCCCTGTCGGACTCTGTCCTTTGCTAGGCCACCAGCCTGCAGCACCTAAACTCTGCTGCACTGGTCCTCTCTCTCTCTAACTTGATTCTGGCAGGAACTGGCCCTTTTCTAGTTCCTGCTCCACCCCTTTGTGTTAACCCTAGCACCAGAAGTCCTGTCTGCAGCCCTCTACATGCCCTTCTGTGTACTGCACTACTACAGCATGTAAAGTGATACTGATGGGCCAAGCTTTTTCTCTATGGTTATCACTGGCGAACAGAGAGGTAAGTTGACCATCATTTCATTCGGGTGTCAAAAGGCATGAAAGCTGACCTTCAGACTTGGCAGGCCCTCCTTGCTGCTTTTAACTGGAGGATCATCTGTCAGGAGCTGGAAGTGACAAACGTCAAGCTTCATTTGTTTCCGGATTCAGCATCATCGGATGGATGATCTTTGTCAATCACTGGTGTAGGGATCCTTGGCCAGTGGGTTGGATTACAAGAGCGTTGTCGAAGAACATGACTTTGTTAGTACTGCTCCCTATTGCAGTAGCAGTGGTAGGGGCAGGAGATGACGAAAGCATTTGTTTCTGGTCAGACAATGCAGCAGTGGTCCAGGTCATTACACGCAGTCTGCGGCGTCGCGGCCCGTTCAGCTTTGGTCAGGCATTTAGTATTACCGTGTTTACAGTTCAATATTTATTTCCATTCAAAATATGTCCCAAGTTACCAAAATGTTGTTGCTGATGCGTTGTCTTATGTGACGGGACCCGACAGCCAAAGGTCCATGTGACGGCACCCCACGGCGACAAGTCTATGTGACGGCACCCCACGGCGACAAGTCTATGTGACGGCACCCGAGGGCGACAAGTCTATGTGACGGCACCCCACGGCGACAAGTCTATGTGACGGCACCCCACGGCGACAAGTCTATGTGACGGCACCCCACACCAAAAGTCTATGTGACGGCACCACCCTCCCCGCCACCCGCAGGACCAGTGACAGCCCAGCACCCCACTCAAAGGACCAGTGACAGCCCGGCACTCCACCCCCCACCCCTCAGACCAGTGTAATGCCGGCACTCCCCCCCCCCCCCCCCCCTCCCGATGCCAGGTGACATATATATATATATATATATATATATATATATACATATACATACACACACACACACACACACACACACACACACATATAGTGGCAAGTCGGGGATTACTCGCCTCTGTATCGTCCACCTTTCTACCCGGAGTGGCAACCACACGCACAGGAACTGCTCAGATGTGGATTTCTTTATCTCTGTCTCCTGCCAGCCTTTATTTACCGCACATCACACAAAGGAAACAGAGTCCAAATAAACATTCTTCAGTAAAACAAAGTCCATATAAGCATCCCACCTGGGTGTTTGAGGTTAGGGTTGTCGTCCCTGTCAACCTCGTGCCTTTCCGGGTCTGCACTGGACCCTGGGACGAGCAGCCCCTCCAGCTCCACTGAGCTGTCTCTCTGGCTCTCTCAGCCAATGTCTCTCTTGACTGTAGCAGGAATGCACACTTATATCCCATTTCCTGACCACACCTGTGGGCGTTTTCCCTTTTCTCAGGCAGCAGAATGCCTGTCTGTTGCCCCCTACAGGCCATTTTCTGTAGTGCACCTCTACAATATATACATACTTACAAGATCCAACATTCAGTAATGTCACAGCTCACCTCCTCCCCTCCCTGCACAGGCAGGATAACACTCAGAGGAGACACCTATGTACAGACAACATAGCAGCCACCATTCACAATAGTCTCAGCTCACCTCCTCCAGTCCCTGTACAGGCAGGATTACACTGGGTGGGTGGCTGGGGATGTCAGCTGCCAAGCCGCTTAGGGCTGCTGGCTGGCAAGTTATGGTGGCTCGCTGGCACGCACATTAGGGCGGCTGGCTGGCACACACGTTTGGGTGGCTGGTTGGCACGCACATTTGGCGGCTGGCACGTTATGGCAGCAGGTTGGCATGTTATGGCAGCTGGCACAAGGTTATGGGGGCTGGCAAGCAGGTTAGGGCAGCTGGCTGTGACGCACGTTATGGCGGCAGGCTGGCATATTAAATTTGACAATTCTCTGAAGATGTATTTAAAGTAGGTATTCGAAAATGCAGTAATAAAAAAGGAAGATACAGTAATGTCGCATTAATGATACTCTGACTTCTCTTATTCTCCTGAAGATTGATTTATGAGACAAATTCCCCACTAGTGAATTTAGATGAAACAATTAGACTGTAGATTAGTTAGATTTGACTGTAAGATTTTATGAAGCAGAGAGACAAGTGACTGGGTACTAATCCTGGCTTGGACTTCACCAGGCAGCTATAACTCACTGTTAGATGAAGATGGACCTCAGGAAGGATCTTCTATTCCTCTGCGGCTTGATGTCAAGGGAGCAGGTTGGTCACCTCACTCTACCTTGGGTAAACAATAACTTGCTGAACTACTCCTCTTCTTCGATCACGGAACTGCAACCTCTCCTTACTTACACTTGGCTGAGTCTGACTAACTGCTCTGCATCACTTCCTTTTATAACATCTCTCTCTTCTGCACTCTTGCATAAGAACTTGTATCTTTGCTTCCCGCCCTTGGGCTCTGCACCAGTAAGATTACACCTGAGACTCAGTCAATGGGAGAACAGCTGACATCAGGGTTGAGCTCCATGCTTAGAGCAGAAGGGGAGACACAGGGTCTGTCCCACAGACAACACCCTCTGGATCCAGGGACGGCATCCAGACAGATGAGAAAGGCCAAGTGTACCGTGAGTGTTCTGTAAGACCCCCTGGGCCACTTCAGCTCCCCCCTACTTAAAAACACAGCCGCCCTCAGGTGCACTGAGCTGTGAGAAGGGGAAAGGTGTGCCTACCCAATATGTGTGACAGTACATACATTGAGGGTTTTTGTTAGTTTAAGTGGTTTTGGTTGGATAAGAACAGAATCCTAACTCCCAGCTTGCTATGCGGCACTTACATCTCTTCTCCCCAAAGGCACAAAGAAAACGCATCACATTTGATGCAATAAAGGCATGAGAAATGTACTGTATGGTAGACAACTTGTAAGGAAGGGAATTTTTAAGTTAAGCAACAAACAGGGCACAACATTACTTTGGAGTCATGTGCAAAGTTTAGCATGTATATTCTAGAAGAAAACGTGCAACAAAGCTTGATTTTTGGCACACCTTCTGTTGATGGCGTGATAGCCGCTAGGAAGTGCAAGAGTCCATATAAAACACGAGTCCACAATGCAATGGTGTGGTGCACTAATACAAGCATCCCTGGAAAGATGGTAGAAGAGATGTGAGCATCAACAATAAACAATAAAACTGGTAGCAAACTTCAAGTAGTCTTTTGAGGCACATATCTTAAATGTTGCAATAACTTTTAAACTTGGAACTTGTAGGACACTGAGTTGTCTCTGAGGACGATAAGCTGGGTTGTGGCAAATGTTGCAATAAATAAAGATATTTTGGAATCCATAGGATTAATAAACTGAAGCTTGTAGAATTAGCCTATTCCAGAAATCTTGATGGTGGTTGGCCCTGTGTGGACCAGGCAGGTCTTAGGGTTATGGGCAATGCTGGCAATCTTCTTCTGGGGGTTGGTGATGCTATGGGAGAAGCTGGTGTGGAGTTGAATGAATTGGATGAAGTAGAAGAACTTGAAGCTGAGGGACTTGGTGAGGTTTCTGTGGAATTGGGTGTTGGTGGTGCTTGGTATACTAGACATGAGAATGCATTCAAATACCAGAGCAATTGATTTTCCAGGCTGAATGAAGATGGGCATTCTTGGACTGCTTGAGGGGCAGGTTTGATGAATTATTCTTCTCCATCTGACTCTGTAGGTAAAGCAGGTTGGGCAAGACAAATTTTAAGGCGTTATGGTGGACAACTTGGATCTTTCCATCAAGATGGAAAGATCCAATACTGGATATGACTGTGATTACTGTACAGTGGTGGTGTGTTCCGAACAGGTATCTCATTTTACGATATGGTGTTCTTTCTTCAGCCAGACCCAGTTTCCAATTTGCAGGTCTGACATGTGGGCATGTTTGTTGAAATCACAAGTTTGTTTTTTCCTCTTCCAAGCGAGTGTCGACAATTTCTTCGGCTTCTTTGAGTTGTCTTTGGTGGTCCTGGATCCAGTTGGATTTGGGCATTGGGTTGTGATCATCAGCTACTTTGATTCCTAGTTTTAGATCTGAGGGCAATCTTCCTTGGCAGCTGAACATCAAATAATAAGGAGTGCATCCGATGGAGCAATGTGGGGTATTGTTGTATGTGTAGATTAATTCCAGTAATAATGTGGCCAATATTCTCTCTGCTTGGTTGGAATTGTTCTGAGTAACTCTAGTATGGTTTGATTGGCTTTTTCACAGAGTCCATTTCCTTGAGGGTGATAAGCGATGGTACGAAGCTTCTTACAATCATAGGTGTCACATAATTCCTGGAAGAGTTGTGATTCAAATGCGGGTCCTCTATCTGAAAGTATTTGATCAGGGCATCCATAACTGAGGATGTAGTGTTTCCGGGCGATGGCAGCGGTGGTTCGGGCAGTGAGATCTTTGACAGGAATGACAACTGTAAACTTTGTGTACTGATCAATTAATGTGAGGACATAGCTATACCCGGACTTACTGGTTTCTGCTTTTAGATGGTTGATGGCAAGGATTTCCAAGGGCTTGGTGGTAATGATGGGATGCAATGGGGCTCTTTGATCATGTGGGGCTCTCCTTTTTATTTCACAGATTGTGCACTCCTGACATCATTTTTCTCTTTCATCTCTCATGCCAATCCAGTAAAAGGGCTGGCGGATTACAGCTTCATTTTTTTTGGACTCCAAAGTGTCCGGATCGATCATGGTAGGCAAGGAATACTTTAGCAGCATTTCTGCGGGGAATTACTATTTGGCGTAGCTGATGTCCAGAGGCAGGATCAATAGAACATTTTTCTTCAAGAGCAGCCTTTTCCGTTGTCTCCATAATCGCTGCAGCTCGGGGTCCATAGATTTACGCAGTATGCTTTTTGTGATGGCTCCTGTGAGCAAATGTTCCTGTAAATCTGCGAAGGTCCTACTGTCTTGCTGTAATAGGAACCATTTTTTTTTTAAGTGTCTTCTGTTTCTGTTGGGCATTTAGAAGAACTGGTTTGGCAATTCTGGTGGGCTTGCTGTAAGGTGAAGTCTGGCATCTTGAATTCTTCCCATGTCTACTCTTCAGGGTAATTGTCTAATTCTGTGGGTAGTCGAGAGAGCGTCAGCATTTGTGTTGCTCTTCCCTGCACGGTATTTGACTTTGTGAAGTTGGCTAGGCGGGATAACCATCTTTGTTCCAATGCCCCTCATTTTGCAGAGTTCAGATGGGCAACTGGATTATTACCTGTGTATGCTGTAAAGGTGGCGGCAGCAAGGTAATCCTTAAATTTTTCCATCACAGCCCGGACTAGTGCAAGAGGTTCCAGCTTGAAGGAACTGTAAATTTGATGATTTTTCAGCGCCCTTTAGTGAGCGGCTGACATAAGCGACTACCCTTTCCTTGCCCTTTTGCACCGGTTTAAGTACAGCGCCTAAGCCCTTTAAGATAGCATCTGTATAGAGGTTGAACAGGAGCACATAATCAGGATAGGCAAGAATGGGGGTAGTAGTTAGCTTCTCTTTTAAGACCTGGAAGGCCTGCTCTTGTTCTTCTTCCCAGTTTATAGCAACGGGCCTACTAAATGTTTCTTTTAGGTGCCCGCACAAAACTTCTTGAAATGTGGCTGCAATCTGCGCAAACTTGAGGATGAAGCACCTGTGTTACCCCACAAAGCCTAGAAAGCGCCTGACCTCTTAAGGTTTTAGGAATAGGCCAATTCTTTACAGCGCTCACCTTATCAGGATCTGGGTATACCCCCTCGGCACTGACAATATGTCCGAGATAGCGCACCTTAGTCTGCAGTAGATGACATTTAGATGGCTTTATTTTCAAGCCATGATCAATGAGAGTCTGAAACACTTCACTGAGGGGTTGGGTATGCTCCTCATACGTTTTGGAGTAAATGATTACGTCATCTAAAATAGGAGAGATTCAAAATTTTTGTGACCTAAGCACCTTTCAATGAGTCTTTGGAAAGTGTCGGGGGCGTTAAAGAGGCCGAAAGGCATGCAGTTAAATTAAAGTAGCCCCATAGGGGTGGTGAAGGCAGTTTTTTCCCTATCTGCCTCACTCATGGGTACCTGCAGATATCCACTGGTCAGATCCAAAGTGGAAAAATATGCATCAGAACCCAGGGCTGTCAGGAACTCCTCAATGCGAGGTAGAGGGTAGGCATCTTTGTATGCTGATAGGATGAAGGTGGGATAAGCCTATACCTCTCCTTAATAGGCACGTAGCCATTGGTGGGAATAGAGTAGCAGAGGACCTTGACCTGGCCAAAATCAAAGTTATGTCTGCTGAAAGAGTCTTTCTTTTCTAGAGCCACATTTTTTATTCCCTGCACCTAACCAGGGGTGTCTGAGTATCCCCAATCTGTAGCTCAGAGAGCCAGGATGGAGTCTGAGTAGAAAGTGCCTGTACGGACTGAGCCCCCTGCAACACACTGCCAATCTCACTTGCAAACTCATCATTGGGCTCCAGTAGGGACACTTGTGCCACAGCAGTATATTTATTCAGCTGTGCAGGGATATTCCCAATATTGATGAGGTGGACCGGCACCTTCCCATTGGTTACAGTAGTCAGGCTCCGGGCAGCCAGTAGATATGGGTGACCATCTATGGGGATGGGCTCTACTATTGCCTCATAAGCACGGCCGTGTAAGCCTAGACGTGTCTGGCACCAGAAGACAAATTCAGACTTTGGTGGGACTACAACCGGTCTGATATCTTTCACACAGGCTCTTCCCACATGGCCCTGCAGATTGGCAAACCACTGCTGAGCTGATAGGGCTTTTATAGTGGTCTTTTGCACAGCTCGCTGGGCTGGGGACGCTGCAGGGACATTACTCTGCAGCGCTTCCAACATCCCTGCATAGCAGCTCTTTAGTATATTCATGCCCAGGGTGATGATTGGTGCATTCATGTCAGGCACATCTACCACCAGTATCCCCTGCCGGCGTAGCCCCGCCTTCCCAGCTACAACAGTTGGTTCCCAGTACCCCACTATAGGTACGGGCAGGCCGTTGCTCGCCACAACTGTTTGGACGGACAGCGGAGAACATCAGGGGATAAGTATTTTTCAAAGTCACGCTTACAGATAGTGGTGACTTGGGACACCGTATCAATGAGTGCTGGCAGGGCCATATCGTCCACATATAACATCACTTCTGGACGGCAGCCTACATACCTAGAAATGCCCTTTGCCACATGTGGACCCATTGCCTGCCCTCCCATGGTGCGGTCCTTCTGCCCAGGGGATGCCCGTTTAAACGGCAGTATGTTTAAATATTATGTCCATTTTGGCGGCAATGCTTACAAATTGGCCGCAAGGGGCGTGGATAACTTCCGGCCGGCCGATGCGGTCCAGGTGGTAACCGACACTTGGGCAGTAATGTCTAGAGCATTGGACGTCGGCTTTCTAACTCGTTGACTTTCTGGCATAGCACTGCAACACTATGAGTCAGCTCGGTCATCTGCTTCTGCATCTCTAGCAGTGGAGCAGACATATCACTGCTAGATTGTTCCGCCTGTCTGTATATGTCCCTTATGGGGGCGGGGCAAGCTCACGTCACTCAACACATTCATTCTCATCTTAGGCTCCTCCCCCTCAGCGGTCTAGGGCTCCGTACCCAGAATAGTAATGGCCAGTTCTTTGAATTGTAAGAATGTAATATCGGGGTGCTGCACCAACAGCATCTTCAGCTCCTGAAAATCTCGGTTAATGAGCCCTCAATAAGCTGTTCCCTAAGAGCCTGGTCTGCACCAGCAGCCTCCTTAGTGTCGGCCATTACTACGGCCTTCATGTCCTCCTGCAGGGACAGTGCATATTCTCTCCAACTCTATGACTTTTATTAAAGAAGCGTTTCTTTATTTCCGACATGGTATGTTTATCAAAGATAGTCTGTAGCCTATCCATAATGTCTTCCACCGTCTTTTTGTACTCACGCGACCATGTCTTAATTTCTCTGGCAGCGGTACCTTCTAGATGGTCCTAAGCAATAGGGCATAGTTAGCGGTGCAAAGCTAGGGGTGCTAGTACTCGCAGGGGCTGATTCTGCAGGCGCAACAACTGATGCAGCAGCATTAACTGGCGCAGCAACACCTGCAGGGTTATCAATGGCTTGTTGGTTGCCAGCGGGGTTATCTGCAGCAACCGACATCTTGATTTTATGGTTGTAAGGCACAGAAGGAACTATCCTGTTCATAGGAAGCCAAGATTTGGGGGTTGTAATGCCCCAATGAGCTTACTGTAGGTATGGCCAGAGGCCTGCACTTTGTCACACTGATGCCACACTCTAATTGGACACTCCGGATGATGTCGCAGAAATAACGGAGACGAGTCCAGTTTAATTTAGTAATCTGAGAGTGGGCAGATTTACAGAGTTTGGTATTTTGCAGCAAGTAAACTTTACAATTCTCTGAAGACATATTTAGAGTAGGTATTCAAGACTGCAGTAATACACAAGCAAGATACAGTAATGTCGCATTAATGATGCTCTGACTTCAACCCTCTCTCTCATTCTCTTGAAGGTTGATTTACAAGACAAATTCCCCACTAGTGAATTTAGATGAAACAATTCAGTTAGATTTGACTGTAGGATATTATGAAGCAGAGGCACAAGCGACTATAAGGCTATTCCTGGCGTTAACTTCACCGGGTGGCTTTAACTCCCTGTTAGATGAAGATGGACCTTAGAATGGATCTTCTATTTCTCTGCGGATTGATGTCAAGGGAGCTAGTTGGTCACCTCACTCTACCTTGGGTAACTGATAACTCACTGAACTCCTGCTCCTCGCCGACTACGGAACCTCAACCTCTCCTTACTCACACTAACTGCTAACTGTAACTTCCTTTAATAGCCAATCTCTCTCTCTCTCTCTTGCATAGGGACTGGTGTCTTTGCTTCCCGCCCTTGGGCTCTGCACCAGTAAGATTAAACCTGACTCTCAGTCAATGGGAGACCAGCTGACTTAGAGCAGAAGGAGAGACACAGGGTCTGTCCCACAGACAACACCCTCCGGATCCAGGGACAGCCTCCAAACAGATGAGATAGGACAAGTGTAACGTGAGTGTTCTGTAGGACCCGCTGGGACACTACACTTCCTAGTAAGTATTTAATTTCCCTGCAGCACCACCGCATGTAACGTTAAGCATTGCTCAGTGTACATTCATATCAATGGGTTGTCTGTGTAATGCCAGACCAGAGGGGTCCTCCAGAGACAAAGACACTCATGCAACCACACCCAAATATGAGTATCAGGATCCTGAACAGGTGAGCCTCTTCTATTAACAGATCAGTACTTAATAAGTTATGTAGAAACAGTTTTACAAAGTGGACAACTCCTTTTTAAGGGGTGACAGACATGATGGTAAATCCACTAGATTGTGTTTGATCTTCAATTAATTTCATTATTGATAGAAGGTGATCACAAAATATAGAATGTTTCTTACAAAATATCTTGAGTCTTCACGTATTCGATCAGGTCAATTATAGCTACCTTTGAGGGATGTGAGGATATGAGTCGGTCGGGACTGATCGTTGTCTAAGGCCATAAGATTAGCCTATTAGAGAGCGACTTCTTAATCTGGGTTTGTTCGTTGGAAGGGTCTCGAAAACAGAAGAGGTCTGTTGTATAAACTGAAGGCAGTCTGACGGAGGCGCACTAATCCTATGGCTCTGAATAAAGGAAGGTCCATTAAACACTATGATATATTGACGGAGAAAATAGACTCTTCATACATTGAAATGTGGAAACTGCTCGAAGGCGTCCAACTATTTACGCCACCAAGAATGCGGTAACCAAAATGATACAGCAGCACTTGTTGTTATAGAGGTATGCAGCCGATGTAAGTAAAGTGGAGCGTAACCGCACAACCTTGGTTGAAAAAGAACAAAAACACTCTTGCTGCAGGAAGCAGAGACAGTGCTGCTGGATAGTATATATAAACATACCACAAGTATGCCGCTCTGAAGAAATGCCTCCTGCCGCCACCAGGAACAAGGCCGGGCACTTTAATTGACACCAGCTTGTAATAAAGATTTATAAAGCTGCACATGTATTCTCCCATAAGCCTCTGTCTACTGACATTGCTGTGGTTCTTGGTCAACACTTTCACAGGCTTTGCTGTACGTCACCAAAACACTTTACAAAACGGCCATTCATAATAATTGTGTTATGCATTATCAGTAGATATTGAACTGCTGTTTAAAGGTACATTACACAAAAAACATTCCTGCATTCTATAAAGAAGACGCTTTTAAATAAAATATAAATACGTCACAGAAGGGAAAATATAAAAACCAACAATCACTGAAAACGGCCTTATGCTTACTGACTGAGGAGGGGAAACGGGCACCAACTGCAGCATGCAGATAGCAAACTGCCAAACGAGGGAGCTAATTGCACCTGTGAGGGACACCGATGAGACAGCCACTCACACAGCCTCTTAATATAGAGGGGGATGGCTGCTTGGTATATACTCCTACACAGAGTGGATACAAAGTGCCAGACCTTCTGATACATGTAGTCCACCTCCAGTCCAACCTATTTATGACATCATAATAGTTGGGCGTGTTGTCCTGAACCTCAATAAAGGAACCACATTGGTACTGCCACCCTGGGCTCCCCCAGACGTTTAAAAGCCGCACTGCATATAAATAATATATAATAAATGCAAGGTATTAGTTGGAAACATGCTGCCGTTTTCAGTGATTGTTAAAATAAAATACAACTACTATAATACTGCTCCTATGTACAAGAATATAACTACTATAATACTGCTCCTATGTACAAGAATATAACTACTATAATACTGCTCCTATGTACAAGAATATAACTACCATAATACTGCTCCTATGTACAAGAATATAACTACTATAATACTGCCCCCTATGTACAAGAATATAACTACTATAATACTGCCCCCCTATGTACAAGAATATAACTACTATAATACTGCCCGCTATGTACAAGAATATAACTACCATAATACTGCTCCTATGTACAAGAATATAACTACTATAATACTGCCCCCTATGTACAAGAATATAACTACTATAATACTGCCCCCCTATGTACAAGAATATAACTACTATAATACTGTCCACTATGTGCAAGAATATAACTACTATAATACTGCCCTCTATGTACAAGAATATAACTACTATAATACTGCCTCCTATGTACAAGAATATAACTACTATAATACTGCCTCCTATGTACAAGAATATAACTACTATAATACTGCCTCCTATGTTCAAGAATATAACTACTATAATACTGCCCCCTATGTACAAGAATATAACTACTATAATACTGCCCCTATGTACAAGAATATAACTACTATAATACCGCCCCCTATGTACAAGAATATAACTACTATAATACTGCCCCTATGTACAAGAATATAACTACTATAATACTGCCCCCCTATGTACAAGAATATAACTACTATAATACTGCCCCCTATGTACAAGAATATAACTACTATAATACTGCCTCCTATGTACAAGAATATAACTACTATAATACTGCCCCCTATGTACAAGAATATAACTACTATAATACTGCCCCCTATGTACAAGAATATAACTACTATAATACTGCTCCCTATGTACAAGAATATAACTACTATAATACTGCCCCCTATGTACAAGAATATAACTACTATAATACTGCCCCCTATGTACAAGAATATAACTACTATAATACTGCCCCCTATGTACAAGAATATAACTACTATAATACTGCTCCTTTGTACAAGAATATAACTACTATAATACTGCCCCCTATGTACAGGAATATAACTACTATAATACTGCTCCTATGTACAAGAATATAACTACTATAATACTGCCCCCTATGTACAAGAATATAACTACTATAATACTGCCCCCTATGTACAAGAATAAAACTACTATAATACTGCCCCCTATGTACAAGAATATAACTACTATAATACTACCCCCTATGTACAAGAACTACTATAATACTGCCCCCTATGTACAAGAATATAACTACTATAATACTGCCCCCTATGTACAAGAATATAACTACTATAATACTGCCCCCTATGTACAAGAATATAACTACTATAATACTGCCCCCTATGTACAAGAATATAACTACTATAATACTGCCCCCTATGTACAAGAATATAACTACTATAATACTGCTCAATCTGTACAAGAATATAACTATTATAATACTGCTCCCTATGTACAAGAATATAACTACTATAATACTGCCCCCTATGTACAAGAATATAACTACTATAATACTGCTCCTATGTACAAGAATATAACTACTATAATACTGCTCCTATGTACAAGAATATAACTACTATAATACTGCCCCCTATGTACAAGAATATAACTACTATAATACTGCCCCCTATGTACAAGAATATAACTACTATAATACTGCTCAATCTGTACAAGAATATAACTATTATAATACTGCTCCCTATGTACAAGAATATAACTACTATAATACTGCCCCCTATGTACAAGAATATAACTACTATAATACTGCTCCTATGTACAAGAATATAACTACTATAATACTGCTCCTATGTACAAGAATATAACTACTATAATACTGCCCCCTATGTACAAGAATATAACTACTATAATACTGCTCCCTATGTACAAGTATATAACTACTATAATACTGCCCCCTATGTACAAGAATATAACTACTATAATACTGCCCCCTATGTACAAGAATATAACTACTATAATACTGCCCCCTATGTAGAAGAATATAACTACTATAATACTGCCTCCTATGTACAAGAATATAACTACTATAATACTGCTCCTATGTACAAGAATATAACTACTATAATACTGCCCCCTATGTACAAGAATTTAACTACTATAATACTGCTCCCTATGTACAAGTATATAACTACTATAATACTGCCCCCTATGTACAAGAATATAACTACTATAATGCTGCCCCCTATGTACAAGAATATAACTACTATAATACTGCCCCCTATGTACAAGTATATAACTACTATAATACTGCCCCCTATGTACAAGAATATAACTACTATAATACTGCTCAATCTGTACAAGAATATAACTACTATAATACTGCTCCCTATGTACAAGAATATAACTACTATAATACTGCTCCTATGTACAAGAATATAACTACTATAATACTGCTCCTATGTACAAGAATATAACTACTATAATACTGCTCCTGTGTACAAGAATATAACTACTATAATACTGCCCCCTATGTACAGGAATATAACTACTATAATACTGCCTCCTATGTACAGGAATATAACTACTATAATACTGCCCCCTATGTACAAGAATATAACTACTATAATACTGCCCCCTATGTACAAGAATATAACTACTATAATACTGCCCCCTATGTACAAGAATATAACTACTATAATACTGCCCCCTATGTACAAGAATATAACTATTATAATACTGCCTCCTATGTACAAGAATATAACTACTATAATACTGCCCCCCTATGTACAAGAATATAACTACTATAATACTGCCCCTATGTACAAGAATATAACTACCTTAATACTGCCTCCTATGTACAAAAATATAACTACTATAATACTGCTCCTATGCACAAGAATATAACTACTATGATACTGCCCCCATGTACAAGAATATAACTACTATAATACTGCCCCCTATGTACAATAATATAAACTCTAATATAGTACCGATATGTTCAAGAATATAACTACTATAATACTGCCCCCTATGTACAAGAATATAACTACTATAATACTGCCCCCTATGTACTAGAATATAACTACTATAATACTGCCCCCTATGTACAAGAATATAACTACTATAATAGTGCCCACTCAGTAGAAGAATATAACTACAATAATACTGCCTCCTATGTACAAGAATATAACTACTATATTACTGCCTCCTATGTACAAGAATATAACTACTATAATACTGCCTCCTAAGTACAAGAATATAACTACTATAATACTGCCCCCTATGTACAAGAATATAACTGCTATAATACTGCCCCCATGTACAAGAATATAACTACTATAATACTGTCCCCTATGTACAAGAATATAACTACTAAAATTGTGCCCACTCTGTAGAAGAATATAACTACAATAATACTGCCCACTCTGAACATGAATATAACTACTATAATACTGCCTCTTATGTACAAGAATATACCTACTAAAATACTGCCCCCTCTGTACAAGAATATAACTACTATAATACTGCCCCCTATGTACAAGAATATAACTACTATAATAGTGCCCACTCTGTAGAAGAATATAACTACAATAGTACTGCCCACTCTGAACATGAATATAACTACTATAATACTGCCTCCTATGTACAAGAATATACCTACTAAAATACTGCCCCCTCTGTACAAGAATATAACTACTATAATACTGCTCCCTATGTACAAGAATATAACTACTATAATACTGCTCCTATGTACAAGAATATAACTACAATAATACTGCTCCTATGTACAAGAATATAACTACTATAATACTGCCCCCTATGTACAAGAATATAACTACTATAATACTGCCCCCTATGTACAAGAATATAACTACTATAATACTGCTCAATCTGTACAAGAATATAACTACTATAATACTGCTCCCTATGTACAAGAATATAACTACTATAATACTGCTCCTATGTACAAGAATATAACTACTATAATACTGCTCCCTATGTACATGAATATAACTAATATAATACTGCCCCCTATGTACAAGAATATAACTACTATAATACTGCCCCCTATGTAAAAGAATATAACTACTTTAATACTGCCCCCTATGTACAAGAATATAACTACTTTAATACTGCCCCCTATGTACAAGAATATAACTACTATAATACTGCCCCCTATGTAAAAGAATATAACTACTTTAATACTGCCCCCTATGTACAAGAATATAACTACTTTAATACTGCCCCCTATGTACAAGAATATAACTACTATAATACTGCCCCCTATGTACAAGAATATAACTACTATAATACTGCCCCCTATGTACAAGAATATAACTACTATAATACTGCCCCCTATGTACAAGAATATAACTACTATAATACTGCTCCTATGTACAAGAATATAACTACTATAATACTGCCCCCTATGTACAAGAATATAACTACTATAATACTGCCCCCTATGTACAAGAAAATAACTACTATAATACTGCCCCACTATGTATAAGAATATAACTACCATGATAATGTACCCCTATGTACAAGAATATAACTACTCTAATACTGCCCTCTATGTACAAGAATATAACTACTATAATACTGCCCTCTATGTACAAGAATTTAACTACTAAAATACTGCCTCCTATGTACAATAATATAACTACTATAATTCTACCCCCTATGTAAAAGAATCTAACTACTATAGTACTGTACCCCTATGTACAAGAATATAACTACCATAATATTGCCCCCTATGTAAAAGAATATAACTACTATAATACTGCCTCCTATGTACAAGAATATAACTACTATAATACTGCCCCCTATGTACAATAATATAAACTCTAATATAGTACCGATATGTTCAAGAATATAACTACTATAATACTGCCCCTATGTACAAGAATATAACTACTATAATACTGCCCACTCTGTACAAGAATATAACTACAATAATACTGCCTCCTATGTACAAGAATATAACTACTATATTACTGCCTCCTATGTACAAGAATATAGCTACTATAATACTGCCTCCTAAGTACAAGAATATAACTACTATAATACTGCCCCCTATGTACAAGAATATAACTACTATAATACTGCCCCTATGTACAAGAATATAACTACTATAATACCGCCCCCTATGTACAAGAATATAACTACTATAATACTGCCCCTATGTACAAGAATATAACTACTATAATACTGCCCCCCTATGTACAAGAATATAACTACTATAATACTGCCCCCTATGTACAAGAATATAACTACTATAATACTGCCTCCTACGTACAAGAATATAACTACTATAATACTGCCCCCTATGTACAAGAATATAACTACTATAATACTGCCCCCTATGTACAAGAATATAACTACTATAATACTGCTCCCTATGTACAAGAATATAACTACTATAATACTGCCCCCTATGTACAAGAATATAACTACTATAATACTGCCCCCTATGTACAAGAATATAACTACTATAATACTGCCCCCTATGTACAAGAATATAACTACTATAATACTGCTCCTTTGTACAAGAATATAACTACTATAATACTGCCCCCTATGTACAGGAATATAACTACTATAATACTGCTCCTATGTACAAGAATATAACTACTATAATACTGCCCCCTATGTACAAGAATATAACTACTATAATACTGCCCCCTATGTACAAGAATAAAACTACTATAATACTGCCCCCTATGTACAAGAATATAACTACTATAATACTACCCCCTATGTACAAGAACTACTATAATACTGCCCCCTATGTACAAGAATATAACTACTATAATACTGCCCCCTATGTACAAGAATATAACTACTATAATACTGCCCCCTATGTACAAGAATATAACTACTATAATACTGCCCCCTATGTACAAGAATATAACTACTATAATACTGCCCCCTATGTACAAGAATATAACTACTATAATACTGCTCAATCTGTACAAGAATATAACTATTATAATACTGCTCCCTATGTACAAGAATATAACTACTATAATACTGCCCCCTATGTACAAGAATATAACTACTATAATACTGCTCCTATGTACAAGAATATAACTACTATAATACTGCTCCTATGTACAAGAATATAACTACTATAATACTGCCCCCTATGTACAAGAATATAACTACTATAATACTGCCCCCTATGTACAAGAATATAACTACTATAATACTGCTCAATCTGTACAAGAATATAACTATTATAATACTGCTCCCTATGTACAAGAATATAACTACTATAATACTGCCCCCTATGTACAAGAATATAACTACTATAATACTGCTCCTATGTACAAGAATATAACTACTATAATACTGCTCCTATGTACAAGAATATAACTACTATAATACTGCCCCCTATGTACAAGAATATAACTACTACAATACTGCTCCCTATGTACAAGTATATAACTACTATAATACTGCCCCCTATGTACAAGAATATAACTACTATAATACTGCCCCCTATGTACAAGAATATAACTACTATAATACTGCCCCCTATGTAGAAGAATATAACTACTATAATACTGCCTCCTATGTACAAGAATATAACTACTATAATACTGCTCCTATGTACAAGAATATAACTACTATAATACTGCCCCCTATGTACAAGAATATAACTACTATAATACTGCTCCCTATGTACAAGTATATAACTACTATAATACTGCCCCCTATGTACAAGAATATAACTACTATAATGCTGCCCCCTATGTACAAGAATATAACTACTATAATACTGCCCCCTATGTACAAGTATATAACTACTATAATACTGCCCCCTATGTACAAGAATATAACTACTATAATACTGCTCAATCTGTACAAGAATATAACTACTATAATACTGCTCCCTATGTACAAGAATATAACTACTATAATACTGCTCCTATGTACAAGAATATAACTACTATAATACTGCTCCTATGTACAAGAATATAACTACTATAATACTGCTCCTGTGTACAAGAATATAACTACTATAATACTGCCCCCTATGTACAGGAATATAACTACTATAATACTGCCTCCTATGTACAGGAATATAACTACTATAATACTGCCCCCTATGTACAAGAATATAACTACTATAATACTGCCCCCTATGTACAAGAATATAACTACTATAATACTGCCCCCTATGTACAAGAATATAACTACTATAATACTGCCCCCTATGTACAAGAATATAACTACTATAATACTGCCCCCTATGTACAAGAATATAACTATTATAATACTGCCTCCTATGTACAAGAATATAACTACTATAATACTGCCCCCCTATGTACAAGAATATAACTACTATAATACTGCCCCTATGTACAAGAATATAACTACCTTAATACTGCCTCCTATGTACAAAAATATAACTACTATAATACTGCTCCTATGCACAAGAATATAACTACTATAATACTGCCCCTATGTACAAGAATATAACTACTATAATACTGCCCCCTATGTACAAGAATACAACTACTTTAATACTGCCCCCTATGTACAAGAATATAACTACTTTAATACTGCCCCCTATGTACAAGAATATAACTACTATAATACTGCCCCCTATGTACAAGAATATAACTACTATAATACTGCCCCCTATGTACATGAATATAACTAATATAATACTGCCCCCTATGTACAAGAATATAACTACTATAATACTGCCCCCTATGTACAAGTATATAACTACTATAATACTGCTCCTATGTACAAGAATATAACTACTATAATACTGCCCCCTATGTACAAGAATATAACTATTATAATACTGCCTCCTATGTACAAGAATATAACTACTATAATACTGCTCCTATGTACAAGAATATAACTACTATAATACTGCCCCCTATGTACAAGAATATAACTACTATAATACTGCCCCATATGTACAAGAAAATAACTACTATAATACTGCCCCACTATGTATAAGAATATAACTACCATGATAATGTACCCCTATGTACAAGAATATAACTACTCTAATACTGCCCTCTATGTACAAGAATTTAACTACTAAAATACTGCCTCCTATGTACAATAATATAACTACTATAATTCTACCCCCTATGTAAAAGAATCTAACTACTATAATACTGTCCCCCTATGTACAAGAATATAACTACTATAATATTGCCCCCTATGTAAAAGAATATAACTACTATGATACTGCCCCCATGTACAAGAATATAACTACTATAATACTGCCCCCTATGTACAATAATATAAACTCTAATATAGTACCGATATGTTCAAGAATATAACTACTATAATACTGCCCCCTATGTACAAGAATATAACTACTATAATACTGCCCCCTATGTACTAGAATATAACTACTATAATACTGCCCCCTATGTACAAGAATATAACTACTATAATAGTGCCCACTCAGTAGAAGAATATAACTACAATAATACTGCCTCCTATGTACAAGAATATAACTACTATATTACTGCCTCCTATGTACAAGAATATAACTACTATAATACTGCCTCCTAAGTACAAGAATATAACTACTATAATACTGCCCCCTATGTACAAGAATATAACTGCTATAATACTGCCCCCATGTACAAGAATATAACTACTATAATACTGTCCCCTATGTACAAGAATATAACTACTAAAATTGTGCCCACTCTGTAGAAGAATATAACTACAATAATACTGCCCACTCTGAACATGAATATAACTACTATAATACTGCCTCTTATGTACAAGAATATACCTACTAAAATACTGCCCCCTCTGTACAAGAATATAACTACTATAATACTGCCCCCTATGTACAAGAATATAACTACTATAATAGTGCCCACTCTGTAGAAGAATATAACTACAATAGTACTGCCCACTCTGAACATGAATATAACTACTATAATACTGCCTCCTATGTACAAGAATATACCTACTAAAATACTGCCCCCTCTGTACAAGAATATAACTACTATAATACTGCTCCCTATGTACAAGAATATAACTACTATAATACTGCTCCTATGTACAAGAATATAACTACAATAATACTGCTCCTATGTACAAGAATATAACTACTATAATACTGCCCCCTATGTACAAGAATATAACTACTATAATACTGCCCCCTATGTACAAGAATATAACTACTATAATACTGCTCAATCTGTACAAGAATATAACTACTATAATACTGCTCCCTATGTACAAGAATATAACTACTATAATACTGCTCCTATGTACAAGAATATAACTACTATAATACTGCTCCTATGTACAAGAATATAACTACTATAATACTGCTCCTGTGTACAAGAATATAACTACTATAATACTGCCTCCTATGTACAGGAATATAACTACTATAATACTGCCCCCTATGTACAAGAATATAACTACTATAATACTGCCCCCTATGTACAAGAATATAACTACTATAATACTGCCCCCTATGTACAAGAATATAACTGCTATAATACTGCCCCCTATGTACAAGAATATAACTACTATAATACTGCCCCCCTATGTACAAGAATATAACTACTATAATACTGCCCCTATGTACAAGAATATAACTACCTTAATACTGCCTCCTATGTACAAAAATATAACTACTATAATACTGCTCCTATGCACAAGAATATAACTACTATAATACTGCCCCTATGTACAAGAATATAACTACTATAATACTGCCCCCTATGTACAAGAATACAACTACTTTAATACTGCCCCCTATGTACAAGAATATAACTACTTTAATACTGCCCCCTATGTACAAGAATATAACTACTATAATACTGCCCCCTATGTACAAGAATATAACTACTATAATACTGCCCCCTATGTACAAGAATATAACTACTATAATACTGCCCCCTATGTACAAGAATATAACTACTATAATACTGCTCCTATGTACAAGAATATAACAACTATAATACTGCCCCCTATGTACAAGAATATAACTACTATAATACTGCCCCCTATGTACAAGAATATAACTACTATAATACTGCTCCTATGTACAAGAATATAACAACTATAATACTGCCCCACTATGTATAAGAATATAACTACCATGATAATGTACCCCTATGTACAAGAATATAACTACTCTAATACTGCCCTCTATGTACAAGAATATAACTACTATAATACTGCCCTCTATGTACAAGAATTTAACTACTAAAATACTGCCTCCTATGTACAATAATATAACTACTATAATTCTACCCCCTATGTAAAAGAATCTAACTACTATAGTACTGTCCCCCTATGTACAAGAATATAACTACCATAATATTGCCCCCTATGTAAAAGAATATAACTACTATAATACTGCCCCCATGTACAAGAATATAACTACTATAATACTGCCCCCTATGTACAATAATATAAACTCTAATATAGTACCGATATGTTCAAGAATATAACTACTATAATACTGCCCCTATGTACAAGAATATAACTACTATAATACTGCCCACTCTGTACAAGAATATAACTACAATAATACTGCCTCCTATGTACAAGAATATAACTGTCAGGACAGTGTCCGGGATATGGGGGTCCCTGAGATATCCCGCAACCCCTGTCCCTGCCTACTTGCCCCCCTGGGCTAACCCCCAGGGCGACAACTGGGCGACGGTCCCTACCCTCACTAGGGAAGCGGGACACGGGAGACAAACAGACACTGAGACAAACAACGGTAGAATGGTCAGACAATCCGGGTAGGCAACAAGAGGGTACGCAGTACAGAGGGGTCAGGCAAAACGTAGTCAAGTCCAAAAGCAGGTGTCAGAAAAGCCGAGGTCACAAGAGCAGTCAGGATAAACGCGGGTGCAGCTGGAGAACCAAACTAACACTGGCAAGGCCTGAAAGGAAAACACACATATTTAAATGCTGTCAGTGCTCCCGCCCCAGAAGCTGATTGGGGCGGGGAGCCTGACAGCAGCAGGGCTAATCAGGGAGGTGCTGGGGGCACGCCCCCAGTCTTGCAGCACAGACCGTTACTAGGGAAGCCAGCCTGGTAGTCAAGTGACTAGAAGCACCAGCTGCCTCCCTAGCAACCCGGCGGCGACCAGTCTTACAGCGGCCCGGGGAGATCACCAGAACCGGGGCTCCCCTACGCCGCACTCCTGTAGCCCGGGTGGCAGGACCGGTGGTGCGGGCACGGCGGCCCCGAGAGTTGCAGGTTCTGACAGTACCCCCCCTTCTACGGGGGGACACCGGACCCCCATGGCCCGGTGCGGGCTTAAGCGGGAAAGCCCTGTGGAATGACTGGACTAGGCGTGGCGCATGAACGTCCCTGGCAGGGACCCACGTCCTATCCTCAGGGCCAAATCCTCTCCAGTGGACCAGGTACTGCAGCCCACCTCTAACCCGTCGGGCATCCACAAGCCTTTCTACTTCATACTCCAGTTCCCCCTGTACCAGAGAGGGAGGAGGTGGGTTCTGGGTGGGGAGAACTGGAGTCACATACTTCTTAAGCAAGTTCTTGTGAAAAACCTTGTGGACCTTCCAGGGGTCAGGAAGTGCCAACTTATATGCCACCGGGTTGATAACCTGAGAAACCGTAAATGGGCCAATGAACCGAGGAGCAAGTTTCAGGGAGGGAACCTTAAGTCTCAGATTCTTGGATGATAATAAAACCTGCTCCCCGACCACAAAAGGTGCAGAGATAGTCCGTCTTTTATTTGCGTATTTACGCAGTTTCTCTTGGGAACCCTGAAGGTTCTTACGAACCTGGGCCCAAACTGTGCACAGTTCTTCAGCGGATATGTCAGCGGCCGGATTGTTCGAGACAAAAGGAGTAGAAAGCGAGAACCGGGGATGAAACCCATAGTTACAAAAAAAAGGTGACAGTTGGGTCGACGAGTTACCATGGTTGTTAATAGCAAATTCGGCGAGAGGTAAGTAGTTGGCCCACTGATACTGGTTATCAGAGACAAACAGTCGCAGATACTGGATAAGTTCTTGATTCATCCGTTCCGTTTGTCCGTTACTCTCGGGATGGAAAGCGGAGGAAAAGGACAAATTAACGTTTAGATTTTTACAGAAGGCTCGCCAGAAGCGAGCGACGAACTGAACCCCTCTATCTGACACAATATCCTCGGGGATCCCATGTAACCGAACAATCTCCTTGATGAACATCTCAGACAAAAGTTTGGCGTTAGGCAACTTGCCAAGCGGAACAAAATGAGACATTTTAGAGAAACGGTCAACTATTACCCAAATGACCGTATTCCCCAGCGAGGATGGCAGATCAGTAATAAAATCCATGGACAAATGGGACCATGGCCTGGACGGAATGGGCAAGGGCAGAAGAGGCCCCTCAGGACGTCTCCTGAGGTTCTTCCCCCTTGCGCAAACCGGGCACGCGGACACAAATACCCGTACATCCTTGGCCATGTGCGGCCACCAATAGAGTCTGGCCGCTAACTCCAGAGTACCCCTGATGCCGGGGTGTCCAGCTAGGACTGAAGCATGTGTCTCCTCTAACACTTTCAATCTCAGTGATAACGGGACAAATAATTTACCTTCCGGAAGGGCTTCAGGAGCCGATTGTTGAGCGGCGTAAATGAGAGGTGAAAGGTCGGAGGAGACAGCAGCGAGGACCACCCCAGGGGAGAGAATGCTCTCAGGCTCCGGCTCGGAAGGTTCCGGAGAACCAAAACTCCTAGACAGGGCATCAGCCTTGACATTCTTAGAACCGGGTCTATAGGTAACAACAAAATTGAACCGAGAGAAAAACAAGGCCCAGCGGGCTTGCCGAGCATTTAACCTCTTAGCGGAATCTAGATAGGTGAGGTTTTTATGGTCTGTGAGTACCGTGATCTGGTGATGGGCTCCTTCCAAAAAATGCCTCCACTCTTCGAAAGCCCACTTAATCGCCAGCAATTCCCGGTTGCCTATGTCATAGTTCCGTTCGGTGGAAGAAAACTTCCTAGAAAAATAGGCACACGGTCTAAGGTTGGTGAGAGTGGAGGGACCTTGGGACAGTACCGCTCCCACACCAAACTCAGAGGCATCTACCTCCACCACAAAAGGGCTGGACAGATCCGGTTGTACTAGGACAGGTGCAGAAGAGAACGCCGCCTTTAGGGTATCGAAGGCCCTCAGAGCCTCAGAAGACCAGGTCCTCACATCTGCCCCCTTTCTGGTGAGGTCAGTTAGAGGTTTAGCCACCACGGAGAAGTCTTTAATGAATTTGCGATAGTAGTTGGCGAAGCCGAGGAAGCGTTGAAGGGCTTTCAACGACCCTGGCTGGGCCCACTCCGTGATGGCCTTCACCTTTTCAGGATCCATCTGGAAGTCGCATGGCGTGATGATATACCCCAAAAATGATATCTTTTGTACCCCGAAAACACATTTCTCGAGTTTAGCAAACAGCTTGTTATGTCTGAGTCGAGCTAGCACAGTCTGAACGTGAGTATGGTGACTCGGCAAGTCGGAGGAAAAAATCAAAATGTCGTCTAGATATACAACCACGAACACCCCCATGATATCCTGAAACACTGAGTTCATGTACCCCTGAAAAATGGCGGGGGCGTTACACAATCCAAAAGGCATAACTAGGTATTCAAAATGCCCGAGGGGCGTATTGAAGGCGGTTTTCCACTCATCCCCTTCCCGAATGCGGATGAGGTTGTATGCTCCCCTGAGATCAAGTTTAGAAAACCATCGGGCACCAGCGACCTGGTTGAGGAGGTCAGGAATGAGTGGAAGAGCATACTGGTTTCGGACTGTGATTTTATTTAGCTCTCTATAGTCAATACAGGGCCGGAGACCCCCATCCTTCTTCTCAACGAAGAAAAACCCGGCACCCACCGGGGATTCTGAGGGCCGGATGTGCCCCTTGGCCAGACTGTCGTGGATGTAGTCCCTCATGGATTCTCTCTCTGGGACCGTAACGTTATAAATGCGGCCCTTAGGAAGTTTGGCCCCAGGAATCAAGTCTATTTTACAGTCCCATTCCCTATGAGGGGGCAGAGCTTCAGATAGTTGTTTGGAGAACACGTCAGAAAACTCGGAGAGGTATTCTGGTAGGGGGTCCCCTCGCAGGTGGAGATTCCCACCTTCACCGCACAAAGGTGGTTGACACAGCGGGGACCCCACTTTACCAGTTCCAACGTGTCCCAATTTACTACCGGGTTGTGCTCCCGGAGCCAGGGGAGGCCTAGGACGACGTCCACAGACAAATCTCTCATCACTAGAAAGGTGCAGGTTTCCACGTGTAAGGCTCCTATCGTAAACCTTACTTCAGGGGTAACCAGATTAACCACCCCTGCTTGCAATGGAGTGGAGTCCACTCCTGAAACCAGAATCGGAGTCTCTAAACGTAACAAAACTCCGGACAGTTGAGCAACGAAATTAAAGTTAACGAAATTAGCCGCAGCCCCAGAATCAACAAAGGCTTGCCCAGTGCGGTGGAAAGCATGAAATTCTAGGGTGCACGGCACTAACATCTTGGACAACACAGGGAGTACCTTGGCTCCTAGACAGTCCCCCCGACGACTGCCTAGGAGCGGGAGTTCTTCCTGCCGTGGCTTCTTAGCGCAGGTAGCAATGCGGTGACCCGGCTCCCCACAGTAGAAGCAGAGGTTCTTCTTCAGGCGGTGTTCCCGTCGTTGCTTGGGGGTCATGGCTCCCAGCTCCATGGCCTCGGTGGTGGGAGGGTAAAAGGTCGGGTCAGTCGAAGAAGTAGATGTGGGGAGTGGGGTGGTCCGAGCGGCGTGTCTGGCCCTCAAACGTCGGTCGGCTCGAATAGCCAGCGACATGGCTTGCTCCAGAGTTCTAGGCTCTGGGTGGGCCACAAGTAGGTCCTTGAGACCCTCAGACAGGCCGGTCAAAAATAAGTCTTTTAGGGCGGCATCGTTCCACCGGGATTCCGTACAATGTTGACGAAATTGGGAACAGTAGTCCTCCGCCATCTTACAACCCTGGCGCAGGGCCAGAAGTTTGGAGACTGCGTAGCCCGCCCGGTCGGGTTCGTCATAAATTTGACCCAGGGCGGAAAAAAAGGCGTCAAGGGATAGTCGGGCTGGAGAGCCAGCTGGTAGCGAGAAAGCCCAATTTTGGGGCTCTCCCCTCAGGCGGGTAATTACGATTCCCACTTTCTGGTATTCAGTACCAGAGGAGTGGGGGCGGAGATCAAAGTAGAGCTTGCAGCTCTCCCTAAATGCAAAAAACTGATCTCTCTCTCCGGAGAAGCAATCCGGAAGCGTGGCTCGAGGTTCTGACATTGTTCCTGGAGCGGACGAGGGCTGCATGGGGCCTGCAGCTGCCACTTGTTCCCGTGGCTGCAAGCGGGCGGTTAGGTCCTGGGCAAGGGTCGTAAGGGCCTGGACCTGGTTCGCTACAGCCGCCACGGCCTCCATCGAGGGGCTCAAAGTCGCCGGGCGGATGCAAGGGTCTGACCTTCGTTCGGCCAGTGTTACTGTCAGGACAGTGTCCGGGATATGGGGGTCCCTGAGATATCCCGCAACCCCTGTCCCTGCCTACTTGCCCCCCTGGGCTAACCCCCAGGGCGACAACTGGGCGACGGTCCCTACCCTCACTAGGGAAGCGGGACACGGGAGACAAACAGACACTGAGACAAACAACGGTAGAATGGTCAGACAATCCGGGTAGGCAACAAGAGGGTACGCAGTACAGAGGGGTCAGGCAAAACGTAGTCAAGTCCAAAAGCAGGTGTCAGAAAAGCCGAGGTCACAAGAGCAGTCAGGATAAACGCGGGTGCAGCTGGAGAACCAAACTAACACTGGCAAGGCCTGAAAGGAAAACACACATATTTAAATGCTGTCAGTGCTCCCGCCCCAGAAGCTGATTGGGGCGGGGAGCCTGACAGCAGCAGGGCTAATCAGGGAGGTGCTGGGGGCACGCCCCCAGTCTTGCAGCACAGACCGTTACTAGGGAAGCCAGCCTGGTAGTCAAGTGACTAGAAGCACCAGCTGCCTCCCTAGCAACCCGGCGGCGACCAGTCTTACAGCGGCCCGGGGAGATCACCAGAACCGGGGCTCCCCTACGCCGCACTCCTGTAGCCCGGGTGGCAGGACCGGTGGTGCGGGCACGGCGGCCCCGAGAGTTGCAGGTTCTGACAATAACTACTATATTACTGCCTCCTATGTACAAGAATATAGCTACTATAATACTGCCTCCTAAGTACAAGAATATAACTACTATAATACTGCCCCCTATGTACAAGAATATAACTGCTATAATACTGCCCCCATGTACAAGAATATAACTACTATAATACTGTCCCCTATGTACAAGAATATAACTACTATAATAGTGCCCACTCTGTAGAAGAATATAACTACAATAATACTGCCCACTCTGAACATGAACATAACTACTATAATACTGCCTCCTATGTACAAGAATATACCTACTAAAATACTGCCCCCTCTGTACAAGAATATAACTACTATAATACTGCCCCCTATGTACAAGAATATAACTACTATAATACTGCCTCCTATGTACAAGAATATAACTACTATAATACTGCCCTCTATTAACAAGAATATAACTACTATAATACTGCCCCCTATGTACAAGAATATAACTACTATAATAGTGCCCACTCTGTAGAAGAATATAACTACAATAATACTGCCCACTCTGAACATGAATATAACTACTATAATACTGCCTCCTATGTACAAGAATATACCTACTAAAATACTGCCCCCTCTGTACAAGAATATAACTACTATAATACTGCCCCCTATGTACAAGAATATAACTACTATAATACTGCCTCCTATGTACAAGAATATAACTACTATAATACTGCCCTCTATTAACAAGAATATAACTACTATAATACTGCCCCCTATGTACAAGAATATAACTACTATAATACTGCCCCCTATGTACAAGAATATAACTACTATAATACTGCCCCCATGTACAAGAATATAACTACTATAATACTGCCCCCTATGTACAAGAATATAACTACTATAATACTGCTCCTATGTACAAGAATATAACTACTATAATACTGCTCCTATGTACAAGAATATAACTACTATAATACTGCTCCTATGTACAAGAATATAACTACTATAATACTGCTCCTGTGTACAAGAATATAACTACTATAATACTGCCCCCTATGTACAGGAATATAACTACTATAATACTGCCTCCTATGTACAGGAATATAACTACTATAATACTGCCCCCTATGTACAAGAATATAACTACTATAATACTGCCCCCTATGTACAAGAATATAACTACTATAATACTGCCCCCTATGTACAAGAATATAACTACTATAATACTGCCCCCTATGTACAAGAATATAACTACTATAATACTGCCCCCTATGTACAAGAATATAACTATTATAATACTGCCTCCTATGTACAAGAATATAACTACTATAATACTGCCCCCCTATGTACAAGAATATAACTACTATAATACTGCCCCTATGTACAAGAATATAACTACCTTAATACTGCCTCCTATGTACAAAAATATAACTACTATAATACTGCTCCTATGCACAAGAATATAACTACTATAATACTGCCCCTATGTACAAGAATATAACTACTATAATACTGCCCCCTATGTACAAGAATACAACTACTTTAATACTGCCCCCTATGTACAAGAATATAACTACTTTAATACTGCCCCCTATGTACAAGAATATAACTACTATAATACTGCCCCCTATGTACAAGAATATAACTACTATAATACTGCCCCCTATGTACAAGAATATAACTACTATAATACTGCCCCCTATGTACAAGAGTATAACTACTATAATACTGCTCCTATGTACAAGAATATAACTACTATAATACTGCCCCCTATGTACAAGAAGATAACTACTATAATACTGCCCCCTATGTACAAGAAAATAACTACTATAATACTGCCCCACTATGTATAAGAATATAACTACCATGATAATGTACCCCTATGTACAAGAATATAACTACTCTAATACTGCCCTCTATGTACAAGAATATAACTACTATAATACTGCCCCCTATGTGCAAGAATATAACTACTATAATACTGCCTCCTATGTACAAGAATATAACTACTATAATACTGCTCCTATGTACAAGAATATAACTACTATAATACTGCCCCCTATGTACAAGAATATAACTACTATAATACTGCCCCCTATGTACAAGAAAATAACTACTATAATACTGCCCCACTATGTATAAGAATATAACTACCATGATAATGTACCCCTATGTACAAGAATATAACTACTATAATACTGCCCTCTATGTACAAGAATATAACTACTATAATACTGCCCTCTATGTACAAGAATTTAACTACTAAAATACTGCCTCCTATGTACAATAATATAACTACTATAATTCTACCCCCTATGTAAAAGAATCTAACTACTATAGTACTGTCCCCCTATGTACAAGAATATAACTACTATAATATTGCCCCCTATGTAAAAGAATATAACTACTATAATACTGCCCCCATGTACAAGAATATAACTACTATAATACTGCCCCCTATGTACAATAATATAAACTCTAATATAGTACCGATATGTTCAAGAATATAACTACTATAATACTGCCCCTATGTACAAGAATATAACTACTATAATACTGCCCACTCTGTACAAGAATATAACTACAATAATACTGCCTCCTATGTACAAGAATATAACTACTATATTACTGCCTCCTATGTACAAGAATATAACTACTATAATACTGCCTCCTAAGTACAAGAATATAACTACTATAATACTGCCCCCTATGTACAAGAATATAACTGCTATAATACTGCCCCCATGTACAAGAATATAACTACTATAATACTGTCCCCTATGTTCAAGAATATAACTACTATAATAGTGCCCACTCTGTAGAAGAATATAACTACAATAATACTGCCCACTCTGAACATGAATATAACTACTATAATACTGCCTCCTATGTACAAGAATATACCTACTAAAATACTGCCCCCTCTGTACAAGAATATAACTACTATAATACTGCCCCCTATGTTCAAGAATATAACTACTATAATACTGCCTCCTATGTACAAGAATATAACTACTATAATACTGCCCTCTATTAACAAGAATATAGCTACTATAATACTGCCCCCTATGTACAAGAATATAACTACTATAATACTGCCCCCTATGTACAAGAATATAACTACTATAATACTGCCCCCATGTACAAGAATATAACTACTATAATACTGCCCCCTATGTACAAGAATATAACTACTATAATACTGCCCCCATGTACAAGAATATAACTACTATATTAATACCCCCTATGTACAAAAATATAACTACTATAATACTGCCCCCTATGTACAAGAATATAACTACTATAATACTGCCTCCTTTGTACAAGAATATAACTACTATAATACTGCTCCTATGTACAGGAGTATTACTACTATTATACTGCTCCTATGTAGAAGATAATAACTACTATAATACTGCCCTCTATGTACAAGAATATAACTACTATAATACTGCTCCTATGTACAGGAATATAACTACTATAATACTGCCTCATATGTACAATAATACAACTACTATAATACTGCCCCTATGTACAAGAATATAACTACCATAATACTGTCCCCTATGTATAAGAATATAACTACTCTAATACTGCCCTCTATGTACAAGAATATAACTACTATAATACTGCCCTCTATGTACAAGAATATAACTACTATAATACTGCCCCCTATGTACAAGAATATAACTACTATAATACTGCCTCCTATGTACAAGAATATAACTACTATAATACTGCCTCCTATGTACAAGAATATAACTACTATAATACTGATCCTATGTACAAGAATATAACTACTATAATACTGCCCCCTATGTACAAGAATATAACTACTATAATACTGCCCCCTATGTACAAGAAAATAACTACTATAATACTGCCCCACTATGTATAAGAATATAACTACCATGATAATGTACCCCTATGTACAAGAATATAACTACTCTAATACTGCCCTCTATGTACAATAATATAACTACTATAATTCTACCCCCTATGTAAAAGAATCTAACTACTATAGTACTGTCCCCCTATGTACAAGAATATAACTACTATAATATTGCCCCCTATGTAAAAGAATATAACTACTATAATACTGCCCCCATGTACAAGAATATAACTACTATAATACTGCCCCCTATGTACAATAATATAAACTCTAATATAGTACCGATATGTTCAAGAATATAACTACTATAATACTGCCCCTATGTACAAGAATATAACTACTATAATACTGCCCACTCTGTACAAGAATATAACTACAATAATACTGCCTCCTATGTACAAGAATATAACTACTATATTACTGCCTCCTATGTACAAGAATATAACTACTATAATACTGCCTCCTAAGTACAAGAATATAACTACTATAATACTGCCCCCTATGTACAAGAATATAACTGCTATAATACTGCCCCCATGTACAAGAATATAACTACTATAATACTGTCCCCTATGTACAAGAATATAACTACTATAATAGTGCCCACTCTGTAGAAGAATATAACTACAATAATAATGCCCACTCTGAATATGAATATAACTACTATAATACTGCCCCCTCTGTACAAGAATATAACTACTATAATACTGCCCCCTATGTTCAAGAATATAACTACTATAATACTGCCTCCTATGTACAAGAATATAACTACTATAATACTGCCCTCTATTAACAAGAATATAACTACTATAATACTGCCCCCTATGTACAAGAATATAACTACTATAATACTGCCCCCTATGTACAAGAATATAACTACTATAATACTGCCCCCTATGTACAAGAATATAACTACTATAATACTGCCCCCATGTACAAGAATATAACTACTATAATACTGCCCCCTATGTACAAGAATATAACTACTATAATACTGCCCCCATGTACAAGAATATAACTACTATATTAATACCCCCTATGTACAAAAATATAACTACTATAATACTGCCCCCTATGTACAAGAATATAACTACTATAATACTGCCTCCTTTGTACAAGAATATAACTACTATAATACTGCTCCTATGTACAGGAGTATTACTACTATTATACTGCTCCTATGTAGAAGATAATAACTACTATAATACTGCCCTCTATGTACAAGAATATAACTACTATAATACTGCTCCTATGTACAGGAATATAACTACTATAATACTGCCTCATATGTACAATAATACAACTACTATAATACTGCCCCTATGTACAAGAATATAACTACCATAATACTGTCCCCTATGTATAAGAATATAACTACTATAATACTGCCCCCTATGTACAGGAATATAACTAGTATAATACTGCCCTTTATGTACAAGAATATAACTACTGTAGTACTGCCCCCTATGTACAAGAATATAGCTACTATAATACTGTCTCCTATGTACAAGAATATAACTACTATAATACTGCCCCTATGTACAAGAATATAACTACTATAATACTGCCTCCTATGTACAAGAATATAACTGCTATATTACTGCGCCCCTATGTACAAGAATATAACTACTATAATACTGCCTCCTATGTACAAATATATAACTACTATAATACTGTACCCTATGTACAACAATATAACTACTATAAAATACTTCCACCTATGTACAATAATATAAATGCTATAATACTGTCCACTATGTACAGGAATATAACTAGTATAATACTGCCCTTTATGTACAAGAATATAACTACTATAATACTGCCCCCTATGTACAAGAATATAACTACTATAATACTGCCTCCTATGTACAAGTATATAACTACTATAATACTGTACCCTATGTACAACAATATAACTACTATAAAATACTTCCACCTATGTACAATAATATAAATGCTATAATACTGTCCCCTATGTACAGGAATATAACTAGTATAATACTGCCCTTTATGTACAAGAATATAACTACTATAATACTGCCCCCTATGTACAAGAATATAACAACAATAATAAAACCCCCTATATACAAGAATATAACTACTATAATACTGCCTCCTATGTACAAGAATATAACTACTATAATACTGCTCCTAGGTACAAGAATATAACTACTATAATACTGCTCCTATGTACAAGAATATAACTACTATAATACTGCCCCCCTATGTACAAGAATATAACTACCATAATACTGTACCCCCTATGTACAAGAATATAACTACTCTAATACTGCCCTCTATGTACAAGAATATAACTACTATAATACTGTCCCCCTATGTACAAGAATATAACTACTATAATACTGCCTCCTACGTACAAAAATATAACTACTACAATACTGCCCCCTATGTACAAGAATATAACTAGTATAATACTGCTCCTATGTACAAGAATCTAACTACTATAATACTGCCCCCTATGTACAACAATGTAATTACTATAATACTTCCACCTATGTACAATAATATAACTGCTATAATACTGTCCCCTATGTACAGGAATATAACTAGTATAATACTGCCCTCTATGTACAAGAATATAACTACTATAATACTGCCTCCTATGTATAGGAATATAACTAGTATAATACTGCTCCTATGTACAATAATATAACTACTATAATACTGCCTCCTATGTATAGGAATATAACTACTATAATACTGTTCCTATGTACAAGATTATAACTACTAAAATACTGCCCTCTACGTACAAGAATATAACTACTGTAATACTGCTCCCCATGTACAAGAATATAACTACTATAATACTACCCTCTGTGTACCAGAATATAACTACTATAATACTGCCCTCTATGTACAAGAATATAACTACTATAATATTGCCCTCTATGTACAAGAATATAACTACTACAATACTGCCTCCTATGTACAATAATCTAACTACTATAATACTGCCTCCTACGTACAAAAATATAACTAATATAATACTGCCTCCTATGTACAAGAAAATAACTACTATAATACTGCCGCTTATGTACAAGAATATAACTACTATAATTCTGCCTCCTATGGACAAGAATATAACTACTACAATACTGCCTCCTACGTACAAAAATATAACTAATATAATACTGCCCTCTATGTTCAAGAATATAACTACTATAATACTGCCTCATATGTACAATAATATAACTACTATAATACTACCCCCTATGTACAAGAATATAACTACTATAATACTGCCCCCGTGTACAAGAATATAACTACTATATTACTGCCCCCCTATGTACAAGAATATAACTACTATAATACTGCCTCCTATGTACAAGTATATAACTACTATAATACTGCTCCCCTATGTACAAGAATATAACTACTATAATACTGCCGCTTATGTACAAGAATATAACTACTATAATTCTGCCTCCTATGGACAAGAATATAACTACTACAATACTGCCTCCTACGTACAAAAATATAACTAATATAATACTGCCCTCTATGTACAAGAATATAACTACTATAATACTGCTCCTATGTACGGGAATGTAACTACAATAACACTGCCCTCTATGTTCAAGAATATAACTACTATAATACTGCCTCATATGTACAATAATATAACTACTATAATACTACCCCCTATGTACAAGAATATAACTGCTATATTACTGCCCCGCTATGTACAAGAATATAACTACTATAATACTGCCTCCTATGTACAAGATTATAACTACTATAATACTGCCCCCTATGTACAAGAATATAACTACTATAATACTGCCCCCTATGTACATGAATATAACTACTATAATACTGCCTCCTATGTACAAGAATATAACTACTATAATACTGCCCCTATGTACAAGTATATAACTACTATAATACTGCTCCCCTATGTACAAGAATATAACTACTATAATACTGCCGCTTATGTACAAGAATATAACTACTATAATTCTGCCTCCTATGGACAAGAATATAACTACTACAATACTGCCTCCTACGTACAAAAATATAACTAATATAATACTGCCCTCTATGTTCAAGAATATAACTACTATAATACTGCCTCATATGTACAATAATATAACTACTATAATACTACCCCCTATGTACAAGAATATAACTGCTATATTACTGCCCCCCTATGTACAAGAATATAACTACTATAATACTGCCTCCTATGTACAAGATTATAACTACTATAATACTGCCCCATATGTACAAGAATATAACTACTATAATACTGCCTCCTATGTACAAGAATATAACTACTATAATACTGCTCCTATGTACAACAATATAACTACTATAATACATCCACCTATGTACAATAATATAACTGCTATAATACTGCCCGCTATGTACAAGAATATAACTACTATAATACTGCCCCCTATGTACAAGAATATAACTACTATAATACTGCCTCCTATGTACAAGAATATAACTACTATAATACTGCCTCCTATGTACAAGAATATAACTACTATAATACTGCCCCCTATGTACAAGAATATAGCTACTATAATACTGCCTCCTATGTACAAGAATATAACTACTATAATACTGCTCCTAGGTACAAGAATATAACTACTATAATACTGCTCCTATGTACAAGAATATAACTACTATAATACTGCCCCCCTATGTACAAGAATATAACTACCATAATACTGTACCCCCTATGTACAAGAATATAACTACTCTAATACTGCCCTCTATGTACAAGAATATAACTACTATAATACTGTCCCCCTATGTACAAGAATATAACTACTATAATACTGCCTCCTACGTACAAAAATATAACTAATATAATACTGCCCTCTATGTACAAGAATATAACTACTATAATACTGCTCCTATGTACGGGAATGTAACTACAATAACACTGCCCTCTATGTTCAAGAATATAACTACTATAATACTGCCTCATTTGTACAATAATATAACTACTATAATACTACCCCCTATGTACAAGAATATAACTGCTATATTACTGCCCCGCTATGTACAAGAATATAACTACTATAATACTGCCTCCTATGTACAAGATTATAACTACTATAATACTGCCCCCTATGTACAAGAATATAACTACTATAATACTGCCCCCTATGTACATGAATATAACTACTATAATACTGCCTCCTATGTACAAGAATATAACTACTATAATACTGCCCCTATGTACAAGTATATAACTACTATAATACTGCCTCCTATGTACAAGAATATAATTAATGTAATACTGCCTCCTATGTACAAGAATATAACTACTATAATACTGCTCCCTATGTACAATAATATAATTACTATAATACTGCCCCCTATGTACAAGAATATAACTACTATAATACTGCCCCCTATGTACAAGAATATAACTACTATAATACTGCCGCTTATGTACAAGAATATAACTACTATAATTCTGCCTCCTATGGACAAGAATATAACTACTACAATACTGCCTCCTACGTACAAAAATATAACTAATATAATACTGCCCTCTATGTACAAGAATATAACTACTATAATACTGCTCCTATGTACGGGAATATAACTACAATAACACTGCCCTCTATGTTCAAGAATATAACTACTATAATACTGCCTCATATGTACAATAATATAACTACTATAATACTACCCCCTATGTACAAGAATATAACTGCTATATTACTGCCCCCCTATGTACAAGAATATAACTACTATAATACTGCCTCCTATGTACAAGATTATAACTACTATAATACTGCCCCCTATGTACAAGAATATAACTACTATAATACTGCCTCCTATGTACAAGAATATAACTACTATAATACTGCTCCTATGTACAACAATATAACTACTATAATACATCCACCTATGTACACTAATATAACTGCTATAATACTGCCCGCTATGTACAAGAATATAACTACTATAATACTGCCCCCTATGTACAAGAATATAACTACTATAATACTGCCTCCTATGTACAAGAATATAACTACAATACTGCCTCCTATGTACAAGAATATAACTACTATAATACTGCCCCCTATGTACAAGTATATAACTACTATATTACGGCCTCCTATGTACAAGAATATAACTACTATAATACTGCTGCCTATGTACAAGAATATAACTACTATAATCCTGCCCCCTACATACAAGAATATAACTACTATAATACTGCCCCCTATGTACAAGAATATAACTACTATAATACTGCCCTCTACATACAAGAATATAACTACTATAATACTGCTCCTATGTACAAGAATATAACTACTATAATACTGCCCCCTATGTACAAGAATATAACTACTATAATACTGCCTTCTATGTACAAGAATATAACTACTATAATACTGCCCCTATGTACAAGAATATAACTACTATAATACTGTCCCCTATGTACAAGAATATAACTACTATAATACTGCTGCCTATGTACAAGAATATAACTATTATAATACTGCTCCCTATGTACAAGAATATAACTATTATAATACTGCCCCCTATGTACAAGAATATAACTACTATAATCCTGCCCCCTACATACAAGAATATAACTACTATAATACTGCCCCCTATGTACAAGAATATAACTACTATAATACTGCCCCCTACATACAAGAATATAACTACTATAATACTGCCCCCTATGTACAAGAATATAACTGCTATAATATTGCCTACTATGTACAATAATACAACTACTATAATACTGCCCCTATGTACAAGTATATAACTACTATAATACTGCCCCCTATGTACAAGAATATAGCTACTATAATACTGCCCCTTATGTACAAGACTATAACTACTATAATACTGCCTCCTATGTACAAGAATATAACTACTATAATACTGCCCCCTATGTACAAGAATATAACTACTGTAATACTGCCCCCTATGTACAAGAATATAACTACTATAATACTGCCCCCTATGTACAAGAATATAACTACTATAATACTGCCCTCTATGTACAAGAATATAACTACTATAATACTGCCTCCTATGTACAAGAATATAGCTACTATAATACTGCCCCTTATGTACAAGACTATAACTACTATAATACTGCCTCCTATGTACAAGAATATAACTACTATAATACTGCCCGCTATGTACAAGAATATAACTACTATAATACTGCCCCCTATGTACAAGAATATAACTACTGTAATACTGCCCCCTATGTACAAGAATATAACTACTATAATACTGCCCCCCATGTACAAGAATATAACTACTATAATACTGCCCCCCATGTACAAGAATATAACTACTATAATACTGCCCTCTATGTACAAGAATATAACTACTATAATACTGCTCCTATGTACAAGAATATAACTACTATAATACTGCCCCCTATGTACAAGAATATAACTACTATAATACTGCCCCTATATACAAGAATATAATTACTATAATACTGCCCGCTATGTACAAGAATATAACTACTATAATACTGCCTCCTATGTACAAGAATATAACTACTATAATACTGCTCCTATGTACAAGAATATAACTACTATAATACAGCCCCTATGTACAAGAATATAACTACTATAATACTGCTCCTATGTACAAGAATATAACTACTATAATACTGCCCGCTATGTACAAGAATATAACTACTATAATACTGCCTCCTATGTACAAGAATATAACTACTATAATACTGCTCCATAATGCACAATTTGTACACCAGCAGAGCATCTTTTTTGGCATTGCGATACGATTGGTTGGTTTTTGTGCCCTGCCAACCCTGCTCCCCTCCGGTGTCCATCATTCCATCATCACTAGGATAGCGCTGTGCCTGTATCACATGTTGGCTGCACTCATCTATGGCTGATCGGTGAGCTGCTCTGATGCCTAGAGGTGTTTCCTTCATCAGATGTTGAGCGTTCTGCCTTTCTTTCACTTGTATGTTGAGGACCTTCCCGGTTGAGGTCCCTGTAAGTATTTAAAGCAGGAATATTTGTGGCATTTGTTGGATATTTGATCCAGCGCCCCGCCGCCGCTTATTGAGGTGCCGCTTTAATAAAGGAACAGTTGCAGTGTACAGCTCTATTCTGCACTCGTCGTGTTCTTCCACTTGGTGACGGTGCGTTATGCTGATGTAGGAAAATTACTCGTGATTGGTACATGAAAACCCTGTATGGCATATGATAAATACCTCCTAGAATAGGCAGAGGGCGCCACCCAGAGGATCTCCGTAAAACTGTACATAAAAACGCAAATTTAGTGCAGAATATTGTTGTGACATTCAGTGATGAAATGTTTGTTCTTCTTATTTCATTCATCTAATTAATGTATAATCAGAATCCGACTTCTATTAATAAAGGCCCTTTGCTGTAGTCCAGAATTTTGTAAGCAATGAGGTGATATCAGAGCCCCCATCCTCTTTGTTATAGCCCCTACCACCTTTATTAGAGCCCCTGGCCCTCTCACGATTGGCCCGTCCCTGTACGGGAATTCTCATGGTACTCAGGGGGTTTCTCATGTAACGGTGTGGGGAGTATTCAGAGAATGGCGCGATCGACGACAACAGCGAAAGGGGATCCTGCGGACAGATACAACTCCTCACTAAAAGGGGTCGGAGGAGGATGTCAGGAATCGTTCTGACCAACAGGCTGCACAGTCAGCTGAATACAGCGCTGGAGCTCCAACTAACGTGTCTGAACGCACAACTCGCCGTTCCTCCGCACGGATGGTATAACAGCAGGCGACCAGTTCCAGCGCCATTGTGTCTAAGAGAAACAGAAAGACTCCAGTGGGCAAAAGAGCGCAAAACTTGTATCACTGAGCAGCGGAGAAACATCTCCTGGTCAGATGGAGCCAGATTTATGTTGCTGATGGGAGGTCAGAATTTGGGGCAAGCAGCATGAATCGCTGACCCCTTCCTGTCAGCCGGTCAGAACATGTCAGCACTGCCATCTAATCTGCTGCGATTACAAGAAGCTTCCTGTCCACAGGGGCCGATATTCCTGCAGAATGTTTTTGTCACCAAGTGGAATCTACACCGCAAGGAACTGCTACGGATCTGAAGGTCAAAGGAGTCCAACGCCACTAGATGGGGGATAATAAAGGGGCCTCTTAGTGTACATTTTCTTCTCTCTTTGCACCTCTAATATCTGGATTTCCTCATACATTGTTGATATAAATATGTATGATTGAAGTCCTCCGGTCCATCGTTATCTACCCTCTGGTGCAGTGACTGAGACACAAGGCCCACGCTGAGGAGCTGGGGGGGTAGGCACTTGTCATGGTGGCTCTACCAGCCTCCTACCTGGAGGGACACACATAACCTTGGCCCAAGTACCGCTGGGCCTCTTCCAGGCAACCCTGAGACAGCGGTTACCTGTATAGTAGTGTAGTGGACTGAAGAAGTTGTCACTCGTGACGCTATCGTTCCTTCACACTGTTGATTCTTCGGCAGTAGAAATCATAGAGTCCACAAACAGTTATGCTTAAATACCTCAATCACTGGGAACGGGCGGTGACTGGAACTTTACTTCCTAGAATACAATACTTCACCTGCCAATGCAGGATGACAGTTAGGCAAGGTCAGGGAGGAGACACAGGATGACATCGGACCTACAGGCTAAGTAGGACGAGGGAAGGGAACACTCCACTGATACTCACTTGTACTCTGTAGCGTGAACACTGCATGGCGGGCTCCTTTTTTCCACTCACTCAAGGTAGGGTTCCTGGGATGGCGACATCAGGATACCTCTCCTCAGCTTCCATCCTTCACCACATGAGGGTCAAAGGTACCCCCATGTGGCCGGCACTCTCTCTCAAGGCACCCAAAAGAACAGAACAGAATCACCCAGACTCACTATTTGCAATGACCTATATAGTGCAACGCCACATGACTAGACAAACTTGTTACAATTTCCAGACATATCCCAGCCACTTGCAGACATTAACCTCTTACATGCTGCAGCTGTGCAATACGCATAACTAAAAACAAGACAATGTGCACAGAGCATCCACACTGAAGACATGACATGTATGACTATTATGGAGGGGTCAGATATATAAACTTCGGGCCACTACACTGGGAGCAGCAAGAAGCTCCAATGCAATGTCAAGAAAGAGGGCTAGAACGGAGGAAAGAGAAGAGCGCCCAGCCTGCTGCTGCAGCTCAACAGGACTGCATGTATAACGTGGCCGAGGTGCAGGAGGCATGATGGTGCGGCAGTGACAGATGGAGGCAGAGGTGGCACATATGTACAACAATATGCTTTAATGATCGCCAACCAATAATTCTATATACACACACATCACTGAGAGGTTACGTCTACTTTCATGTTATGTAGTAAAATTTTGGCATAAACTTTCTCTCTTAAAGCAACAGTACGCTACATATGTTTTGCAACTCAAAATACACTTCCTCATCAAATGGCATCCCTCGCTGACTTGTACATCTCTCCTCACCACGTCTTGGCAGCAGCAAAGCATATGGCTACACACGGCTAACAGCGTGTTTTGCAACTTCTCTTGTCTGCAGCATAACCGCTATATATACCATGTATGTCCCATAGGAGCAGCGTGCTCTGCGCACAACGCTGTAACATGTCGTAGACATCACTTCATACACCCAGAGGCCATTGGATCACAATCCAATTCCAATTCTATTGGCTCAGTGGAGTCCGGCTCTTGGATACTCTGTAGGCCGCTCCTCTCCGTGCTTTCCTGTTCTCTACGGCTGCTTTCCATTCCCGTATCCTTCCTGATGGCATCCACTGACCATTCCAAGTGGCATCTCTTTTCCAGCGCATTCGCCCTCATCCCGTGTCCAAAGTGCGTCAGTCTCTGTCTGGTGATCTCCGCTTCCAGGGACGCCTCCGGGGAGATATGGTCCTGGACAGCTTTGTTGGTGACCCTCACAGTGCAGGGGATTCCAGAAGCTTTCTCCCAGACTGCAGCTTGAAAGCGTCTTCTGTTGCTCTCCTCGGTGTCCGCGTCTCACAGCCATATGTTGTAATCGGGAAGACGATGGCAGTGATGAACCTTCGTTTTATGGTGACCGAGACATCCTTGCACTTCCATATTGGGTCGATGCCCCCCATGGCCGTACGCCCCAGTGCTAATCATCACTTCATCTCACCCGTCGAGCTGCCACTATGGGCGACCCAAGGAACACAAAACTAAGAACCACGTGGATTTCCCAGGTTCCACATCACCATATGGATGGCTTAAGTCCCGCATTACAGTACTGAAGTCCGAGTTACACTCTAGGCCTTGTGCTCACGGCGCCATTACTGACCCTTCGTCATAACATCATACCATGTGCATCACACGACAAGCCCTTAACATTACTACTATCTAGTCATTAACCCTTTACCCTATAGCTAATGCGCCATAACTACAATAACAACGTCATAGTCCTGTGAGTCCATCACCCCCACCCTGGCCAGGGATTGACCTCATGCAATGCTGAGGGTTGTAGTCCTCTCACACACACTGGAAGCCTCTGTTGTTGCTCACTTCGCTCCTCATCGGCAGCATCTGCAGGAATTCTTCAGCTCCGTTGCCGCGGTAAATCCAAAGCGAACTGTATTAAAGATCTGCTGCCCACAGGATGTGCTATCTGCAATGAAGACCGATCATCGCGGTCCTTAGACTTGGCTAAGACACTGACCGGCTTAAGGATATCAGTGCGCCGGATTGCCCGGAGACTAAGAGACTGCATAGCCGCTTGTTTGTTAAATAAAGCTCAGGTGCAAGTAATGGACGCCGTACGGGTGAGACTCCTAACCAACGGTAACTGGCAGACGCCTACACCAGAGGATCCCCAATCCTCCAGTCCGACCACTGGACCTCCGGCCTGGGCCTTCTTCCTCCCTTCCTTATCTGGTCTCACCAACCCACCAGCATCTACAGGGAACCGGTGGAAGAACATTGCCTGCAAGATCCGCAGTCATTTCAAAGAAATGGAAATTGTTGTTGCCTGGGGCATTAAAGGGGTTGTCCCGCGGCAGCAAGTGGGTCTATACACTTCTGTATGGCCATATTAATGCACTTTGTAATATACATCGTGCATTAATTATGAGCCATACAGAAGTTATTCACTTACCTGTTCCGTTGCTGGCGTCCCCGTCTCCATGGTTCCGTCTAATTTTCAGAGTCTAATCGCCGGATTAGACGCACTTGCGCAGTCCGGTCTTCTTCTTTTCTGAATGGGGCCGCTCGTGCCGGAGAGCCGCTCCTCGTAGCCCCGCCCCATCACGTGCCGATTCCAGCCAATCAGGAGGCTGGAATCGGCAATGGACCGCACAGAAGCCCTGCGGTCCACCGAGGGTGAAGATCCCGGCGGCCATCTTCACCAGGTAAGTAAGAAGTCACCGGAGCGCGGGAATTCAGGTAAGCACTATCTGGTTTTCTTTTTTAACCCCTGCATCGGGTTTGTCTCGCGCCGAACGGGGGGGCTATTGAAAAAAAAACAAACCTGTTTCGGCGCGGGACAACCCCTTTAAGAACCAATATCCTACAGTGCAGCTTGGCAACCTGCATTAGTGGCCCAGCAGCCCGCTTACATTACACCTCCCTTGTTTCTACATTTGTTATTCATGACAATTCGTGTGAATTTGTACGTGAAACGATAGTTTCCATTGCTATACCCAGCGGGACCGTATGATGTGCAAGTATATCTAAAAACAACAATAGGGGGCGCTGTTGAGGTATTATTCCACCTCTCTTATTTGCATATTACCCAGAGGAGCGTGCATGGCCATTTGAGTCTCCTCACTCACCGTCTAGGTGCTCTTCCTAAGGAGAAAAGATGATGTCTCTGACCCCCACCCAAGCCTCTCACTAGCAAACCAGAATCCTGATGAAGAGCAATTACCCTGAAACAGCTGTCTGTACATGGAGTCTGGCTTTGCTTTTAATTCCCAGTCATTGTTACAAGGCTTGTACAAAGAGTCTGGCTTTGGCTTGCAGGAATGTTGCCTTCCAATAGGTGGCGCTGTGCAGGTATTGTTCCATCAGCACCTTCAATCCGTCACGGGTAGCACAGTGTTCTATAGCGCCACCTTGTGAGGCAAATACTTCTTGTGGCACGTATTCTGTGAAGTATATTGTTAATGCTTCAGTCTGCAGAAACTCCATGACGTTGTGTAACACGAGCTGCACTATACGCTGGCAATCTCAGTTTACGTGATCCCTGCAGACGGCTGTTATTTTGTCATTCCGTACATTATTCGTCAGTTCCAAATTACAGGGGAGCGATTGCTGTGTGATCTTCAGAGAACAGAACACAAGATGCCTATAGAGCTCTGTAAGCGGCAGCCAAGAGCGCTGAGGAGAGTGACTATATGTATTCCTCGTCAGACTGAGAAGGAATTGGCAGCGGCTGAGGATCCCCCGGCCCCCCGGCCGTCCCCCCGCCCATCCCCCGCCTCATTCCTAATTTAAAACTTCAGACCTTATTTAGACTTCTGTTCAGTTTGGATATTTTCATGTCGATCCAAAGCCTCTTATATTGTCTCCGTCTATTTGCATCACGGCTTCTCATACACTTTCCAGCCCGACTCGCTGCACTACCTCCGGCTCCATCGTGGGCTTGGATTTCAGAATGTGGGCTTTTTTTTGGAATTGCTGATTGCTCCTTTGAAATGGGTCCAATCGCCCCTCGGAGTCAGACGTTACCTCTAGAACACGATACATGCAGCGGGCATTATTTACCAACAAGGGACTCGCTCCCTGACTGCCATGTTGGTAGATCGGAGCCACTAGGCTGGTTTCACATCTGCGTTGGGACCTCCGGTCAGAGGCTCAAAACACGGAAGGCAAGGCTCTGCATGCGGCACTTGTACTTCAGTCCAAAAGCCGGGCATCTGAGCAGAAACCAAAGGGGGCCCATAGCAGTCAACGGGGTCCGTCCGGCGCTGTTCGGTTCTGTCCTGAAATGGCTGTCTGTTCCGCTGTCGGGATTCCTCTTTCCTGCTGCCCAAACAGAACAGGAAAGTGAAACCCCCGGCCAGATGTGAAACCGCCCCATAGGTTGTATTCACTAATCATTAAAGGGCCAGTACACCAACCCCTTCAGGGTTACCAGCTGCGTGGGGGATATATATACATCCATCCAGTGGTGTTTGTGGGAGCGGCAGTGTTTATGGACATCCCTTAGAAGATCCCAACAATCAATAAAGGGGTCGTCGACTTCTGAACTATTACTGATCTATCATCAGGAGAGATCATCGATAGTAATCGGTAGGGATTAGCGGAGCCGGATTAGGGCCGGAAAATACAGATACTTGGACTCACCGATCAAAGGAAGAAAGTTACATTTAAAGGGGTTTTCCAGGGACAGACCCCCGCCGGTCTACTATCGATGGCCGATCCTGAGATCATCATCAGTAGTATTTCCCTGCTAACCTCCCTAAACAGTAAATGTATCCCGGACACATCCCGAACAAGCATTGCCTCCGCCGCTCCTGTAATCACTTCCGCTATCAGGGTCTGGATTACAACTTTGCGCACTTTTGCGACTGCAGATTCGGCAGTTGGGTTTTCGAAGTCAACTTTACGAAGCAAATGACTTGCAGAGAAGAGCCGGAGCCCCAAGACGTTGTGGACCCTTCGCTGATCCTTCAGCGTCTTTACTTCTGTTTAGTTGTGAAGAAGAGCGTCCGTGAGCCGTCCGCGAGAGGTGAATAACTCCGGAGAGCTCGCTCCGTGAAACGCAGGATAGAGCGCAGTAGCGTGCCGCACCTGAAGCCTCACACTAAGGCTGGGTTCACACAGGGCGGATTTGCTGCGGTTTTGCCGCGGTTCTTCCATTGTGGTTTTGCTGCAGAAGAACGGCTTCTGGGGAAAAACTGCTACAAAGGTTAATTTTGGCTTGCGGATTTTCCTGCGGATTTTCCTGCAGATTTTTTTTTTTCCGCAGCACTTTTTTACATTTTGCAGCGTATTTTAGCGGATTTAGCTGCGTCCATAGAGGTCTATGGACAAAAAAGCGCTGCGGAAAAGACAGAAGAATGGACATGCTGCTTCTTTTAAAACCGCGCCACAGTTGCATTTCCACACTGCGGCTGTGCGGAAAAAATCCGTCCTGTGAGAACAGATTTTTTCCAAAACTCATTTGTGCTGCATTGCATTGCAAACGCAGCGGTTTTGCCGCAGTGCGGATATGCAACGGCAATCGGCGGGAAAACCGCAGCAAATCCGCCCTGTGTGAACCCAGCCTAAGGCCGCCTGCAGACAGCTGGGTCGGATCCGGCTGTGAGAATTCTCGGACCCGATCCAAGCTCCTGCAGAGAGCAGCGTGGTACTCACCTGGTCCCGCGGCTCGGATCCTTCATGTGCCGGCAGCCGGCGCATGCGCAGATCGGAGTCGGGGAGTGACATTTAGAGCATGCCGCAATTTGTTTTCTGCACGTGATTTCGCGGCCGTCTGAATAGGATTGCGTATTGTAATGAAATCCAATGCAGGCATGTACGGGCGGAAATTCTGTGGGAAATCTCGTCGCTGAATTTCCGCCCGTGTGCAGGGGGCCTAAGAGAGAATGGCACGGACAGAGTGAAACTTGCAGATTCCACATCTTCTCATCATTTTTTTTACTTTTTGGCTGCCTTATTTGCCTAATGGTTAATCCGGCGCTGGGCACTACTGCTCGGGTCCCCGATCAGCTGTTCGCTGGGCTGCTCTCAGTGTGTATGGAACCGGAAGCAGATGGCTCCATACACTTGGCAGTGGCTCTAGTTGGCATGTCAGGTGCAGCTGCCAGGCCTGGCATGAGCACCCGGATAGATGCCGGGACCCACTTCACCTGACAAGAGATGGGTCACTGGGGCCCGGGGTGCTGGGTCTGATTTGAAGTGTTCCCGCTCACCTCCCTCTCGCTCCCCAGCAGCTGTGTTGGGCCCGCCGCGATAAGGGGTCATGTGACAAACACATCCTCGCTGTAGTCATTTCCTGGCTTCAGCGTTAGTGAGGCCAAGAAACATCTGCAGCGATCAAGTGATCGTCACATGATCTGACTACATGGAAGTCAGCGGAGGACGGCGCGCCCAACACAGCTGCTGGGGAGCGGGACTGGTTGCTGGTTTGTAAATTAAATACAAGTGGATATCAGGGGCATTATTTCTGAAAGGGGAACAAAGGAAACATTATTTATAGAAGGGGGCATTATTAGTGAATGGCGACAAAGGGGGTATCATTACTGAGTGGGGACATTAGCACTTATAGCTAAGTGGGGGCATTTTTACAGTGTGAGGGTCACTATAAGCAGCATTTACTGTGTTGGGCCTAGAAGGGGCACAAAAATGGGGACAGTAGTACTGTGTGGGACACCATAGGTGGCATTATTACTGTCTTGGGTACTATAGAAAGGGAAATTGTGTAAAGATGTAGATAACGTAAGGAGGGTCATAGAAAAGCAAGAAACAAAAGATGTCTGTTTGAGAAATTCCACAGAGACAAATTATGGCTGGGAGAAGTCATCATCACGGTCTGGGCCAGATACAACAGAAAAGGAGTACTGAATGACTGCAGCCAGAGAGGACGTCACCTGAAACCACTGGATATAACGGTACTGTACTGACTTCTGTGATATACAGAGCTCCTATGTAGAGCTGGTATCTACCGTTATACGGTCCCTGTATGCGTTGCTGCAGATTTACTGCCACATGTGTCGTGACGCACTACAGAGGGGCCCAAAGGGCCACACAAGCCTACAGCCAGCACTAGCAGCTTTCGTTGAATCCCAAGTATTAAGGATTGTCTTCTTCTGGCACTGTATACACTGACAGCAGCTCAGGGGTCCCAGCCGCAGACCACCTGACAATCTAATATCGATGACCTTTGTATTTCTCCTGACGGCAGCGCACATTTCTAATTCAAATGAATGGAACGTTTATTGGAAGGGAATTTTGGCACGTCCTTTTTAAAATCCTCCCTGAAGTCCACCATGTGAACACACCCTTATACTGAACCCTTCATGGGTCCCGTGCGGCTCATTAATATTCATGTATTCACTGCTCACCCTGCCCTCTACTGCCCCCATAGTAATAAAGAGAGAGAGGCGGATGAGCAGTAGATAGCTACGGGCAGGATGGGCGCGGTGCAAGGTGGAAAATCATCTCCTATCCTCCATCTTATATGGGTTGTAGAAGATTAGAAATTTCTCTTTTCGGAAACAGAGCAGCTCTTGCTCACAGGTTGTGTCTGGTACTGCATGTTTCACTTGAATGGTACACAAATGAAGTATGCAGAAAGGAGGACAGTGCCCCAGATGGAAACAAGACAAATGTTAGGGTATTACGGGTATTACGGGGTGCACTATGACACCTGACAGCCTGGATCTTATTTCGGCTACCCGGGGCAGCCGTTCTCTTGCTGTTCCTGTGTGAATAGCCTTTTACTTTCCTTCAACACTACAGGAGTTATATCCTAATGCTCTCACGCAGCTGCAGGGTAATTGGCCATTACCTCCCTATTTAGTTGCACTGGGGATCCTCCTCCTTGTCCGAGGATTGCTGTTTATTTGTGTCTTGCTCCTAGTAAAGTAATTTTGTGTTTGATTCCCATGCACCAACCCTTGGACTTGTTATCTGGATTTGCCTGAACTCTGCCTGCCCGACCCTCGGACTTGTGACCCGGATCTTGTTTGAACATCGCCAGCCCTGACATTCGACCGTATCCTTTGGCCTATCTTATGGTGCATTGCACTAGAGTCGCCGACCGCCATGGGTCAGCCACCAACTACACCGTGACTACTCCGAGAGGTAGCGGCCTGGTCGGTTCCCACAGCGAAACCAGATCCCTGTACAGAGGTTAAAGGGTGAATACCAGGGTACCGCCAGGATAATGCCCTCAGGTTTAGCCCAAAGCCAAACTGGTTAGTTGGTACAGTGGGTCCACACCCCCTGGTAGTAACACTGGAGGACCTTTGTGTATATGCCTCAGTGGGTAAGAGGGAATCTTTGTCCAATACGGACATCCACCATGGAGAGTGCCAGTTGCAGCCGTCCAATCTAAATCAGTGGTCCGGGGTAGCAAGTGGGGTGAAAATAAGAAAAGAGGCCGACAGCCCTCCAGGACAATCCTGCATGTGCCAAGCCAATCAATCAGTAGAAAACAACTGGAAGTTAGGTTACTAACTTCACCAGAGAGGTATGTAGGTCCAGGAGGACCTCCGCCGACTCCTTGTCTCCATTGATCCAAGTAGATGGTCCAGGGGTACAGCAACACTCAGGTCAGATGAAGGGATTACTATTTGATGTGTTTATTGGAATTTACAGCCAATGAGAACGTTTCTTTTAAAGCAGAAATAGTAAAAGGACAAATAAAATTAAAACAGTGTAAAATGCTAATGAGCCAATAAGAACAATGGGATAACAATACCCCTTTTTCAAGCAGTAGCTGTAAGTGTCCCTGTGGCAGGTATATATAGTAGACGCCCAATAATGGGGAAATGGCGGGAAGAAAAGGGCGCCAAGGCGACAGGGAATTAGGGGCGAGCTGGAAGCGTTCGCTCCCGGGAATGGAAGTTGGGTGTGTGTTCTGGCGAGCGGAAACACCGCTGGTGCGATTTTATATATATATTTTTTCTGTTATATTATTAACCCCTTCTCATCCCAGGGCAGAACTGTACGTGCTGTGTGGGAAGCTATTACCATGAACTGGCATACATTTATGCCCTTTGGATGGCGTGTGCTCAGAAGCTGAACATGTGCCACCCATAGTGGGAGTTGGCTGTGACTGACAGCTTGCCTTCCCCTGCAATAGCGAGCATTGGTGAGAACACTCCCTCTGTGATGTCATCAGCCTTCTGCTATTTAATCGTAGAGAGCCAATGGGGTTGCTATAACAATGTCTGGGTCTGCCAGGTATTAGTATATCTTGACGCCACCAGGAACTCCTGGTTGAGTTAGGATTTACAGGGGGGTGACACCCCATATTACCTGATTGGCTGCACATCTGTTAGCCCTGTAGGTCCTGCAAGGCCACTATGGAATCCCAGCTGGCAGCATTGAGCGGAGGAGAGGACTGGCAGCAGTGAGCGAGGGAGAGCGCGGTGAGCAGGGGAGCGCCACTGATGGAGCAGTGAGAGACATCAGCGGCAGGGTCGGCCAGCACGGACCTGCCAGGTGGCTGCTGGGAGACACAACTGAAGTGGCGGCTGGAGCATACAGGCAGCGCTCAGCGATGGAGCGCCGCTGAGGGAGCAGAGAGAAGCGGCGTAGGGGTCGGCTGACAAGGAGGTGACAGACGGGTGCTCGGAGACAGGACTCAAGTGGCGGGCAGGAGGCATTCCGAGTCGCCACAGCAGAAGAGCCCCGCATTGATGTTTGGCAGCGGTGCAGCCTTAGGCTGATGGTTTGTGGTCTTCTCAGGTGTTACAGCTCACAATGTACGCCTAAGAAGACCACAAACCCCCAGCCTAAGGCTGCACCACTGCCACACATCAATGCGCACACTGTGCTGCTAGGACCTTCCAGACTTGACCCTATCGGAAGCTAGGGATGTGACTGGCGTGTTCCTTTCTGTCAAACCCCTAACTGGTGGCGTCAAGATACACTAATACCGGTCTGTCATGCCTGTGATTGTAATGATTAGCAATCATGTGCTGCAGTACAGAAGTACTGCAATATATTAGCAGAGCGATAAATGGATCGCAGGTTCAGGTCACCTATAAGAACAAAAAATGTATAAAGTAAAAAAAAAAACTTTTTAAGGACTTTTCTCTCCGTTAAAATAAAACAAAAAGCAATTATTATCACCACATCTGCAAGGACCTGTACAATTAATTCAGCACACTTTGTATCCTGCTTGACAAAAACTGTACAAAACAAAAAGAAAAAAAACACCCCAAATGCTTTTTATGTTCATTTCACCTTCCAAAAAATGCAATAAAAGTGATCAAAGCCATCTGTACCCAAAATAGTACCAATAGAAACTACTGCTTGCCATGCAAACATACAGCCCCCACAGAGCTCCGTCCATGGAAGAATAAAAAAAGTCATGGGACTTTGAATGCAGCGATGTGAATAAAAAAAAAATTAAAAAAGGGTTTCATTGTCCAAAGTGGAAAAACCTTTAAAAACATACAGTTTTTGTATTATCGTTATCATAATGACACACGGAAATAATTTTTCATGTAATTTATGCTGCATGATTAATACTGGCAGAATTAATGATTTTTCCCTCGGCCTCCCAAAAAATGTAATTGGGGTTCTACAATACATTATATGTATGCAAAAAAAGTAGCGATAAAAACTACAGCTCCACACGCAAAAAACATCCCTCATACAGCCGTGGCGGCCAAAACAGTTATGGCTCCTGAAAAGCGGAGATGGAAATCAACAAAAAAATTGCTGCATCCTTGAGTCCAAAATGGACCTTGTCACTAAAAGGTTAAATAATAACTTAAAGGGGTTCTGTCATTCTGTCTACCTATTCCTCCCCCGCTAATCTTCTCGCCTTCGACCGACCTCTACTTCCTGTTACATAACGTCCATTCTTGGTATTCTGCTCCCTGCAGGTCGGTGTACCGGTCACTGGTGACGGAGTGTTCACTGCCTAGTAGGGAATGACGAATCCTATGCTGAGCTATTCCCGGGACTGTGCATGCGTGCTGTGCCACCGCGAGTGGTAATATACTATTGCCGAGAGGCATAGCGCATGCGCAGTCCCGGTAATAGCTCGGCATAGGATACGGCATTCCCTACTAGGCAGTGAATGCTTCGTCACCAGTGACTGGGTACACCGACCTGCCAGAAGGAGAATGCCAAGAATGCATGTTATATAACAGGAAGTAGAGGATCCGGCCGGTAGGAGGTGAGGTGACCCGAGGGGCTGGAGGAGCCAAGAGAAGAGAGGGGAGGAGAAGATCCGGTAAGAAGACTGATGGGGGAGGAATAGGTGAATACCAGTAATTATTAGAAAATTATAGTACCAGTGTTTCTGGAGGCGCAATGCACCACACAGCTCTGCTACATGCACGTCACACACACAGCTCTGCTACATGCACGTCACACACACAGCTCTGCTACATGACATGCGCCTGACAGACACAGCTCTGCTACATGCTGTGCACTTGACAGACGCAGCTCTGCTACATGCCATGCACCTGACAGACACAGCTCTGCTACATGGCATACACGGCACAGAAACAGCTTTGATACATGACATGCACCTGACAGACATGACAAGCGCATGTTGCAAACTCAGTGTTACGTGTGCTGCTGGGATCTGTTGTCCTATGTACTCCTAGCAGCACTCTCAGGGTTAATTGAGCTGGCTGGGTGTGGTACTTCCTGCTAGCCAATCTCCTGGTTCTGTGCTCCCATATAACCCAGCTCCTGCCAGTCTCTGGCTGGGTCCCCTAGGGTGAGCATTCATGTTAGTTCTCTGTCCTGTAACTTGTTATCAGTCATGGTCTGTCCTGTTGCCATTCTGATCTGTATTTGCAATTAAGTCTATTGTGTGGCTCTGCTTCCCCAAGATTGTCTGGACACCTGTCGTCCTAGTCTGCAGTACATGCAGCCCCCTTTTCCTTCCCCCTGTTCAGGTGCAGCCTCCAGAAATCTTATGTCTTACTCCGGGTGTCAGTTGGTGTAACTGGACACTCCCTTTGTCAGCTTGTGTAGCTGACTGTCTGTCCCCCCCCCCCCCCCCCCCGTATGAGGACACATAGACTTGCTGTGTGTACATGTGAGTTCTGAGTGGAGTCTGTTTTGCTGTGTTCCCTGTTCTCTGTCCTGTTCCTGATGCAGCTGGCTGTGTGTCCAGTGCTCTGTTCTGTCCTGTTGCAAGCTCTGCTGAGTGATTTCTGTCTTGCTGGTTCATGTCCGTTTGTACGTTTAAATTCTGTCAGTTTCTTGTCAGTTTGCTGTGTGACCTGCTATCTGTGTCCTGTCCTGTTTCAGCTTTCTGTGTGAACTCTGTCCGGTTCTGTTGAACTCCTGGTTAGTGTAGGGACTAGCGGTATAACCAGGAGCCGTGAAGTGGCCCGCTAGCTTCCACATATTGTACAACATGTCAACCAATACCTGGTATTTACGTCAGCTTATCTGTTACTAGTGGTTGCATGTTGTGTGCTGTGTATCCTGTTCTGTCTCTGTCCTGTAGCATGTGTATGCCTTCTGTTCTGTGGCGTGGTTCCTAGGATCAGCTAGAGCCGAGTTCCGAAGACCGCTGAGCTGCCCTTATTGGGGCAATGTTCCCCGCTTAGGTAGGGCCAGGCCATCCTCCCGGTAGACAGGGTCAGTTGCTTGAAACCTGTGTGAATCCTGTGTGACCCTGGTGCTATCGGTGTGCATCGATTACATCTCCCATTTTTGGGTGCGATCGTGTGGGCTCCCGTGCTTAGGTTGCCCACACGATCGTAACACTCAGCTCTTCTACATGACATGCACATCACAAACACAGCTCTGCTACATGACATACATCCAGTTCAACTACATTTATGCTGACTGCACACATGACACACACAGCTCCTGGATACAGTGATCAGCCCCTGGTCATATGATCCCTGACTTTACCCACACTGGTAATCACATGACGGTGTCAGCATTACAGGTCCTGGTAGTTTCTGTTGGCTTATCCAGTATACAAACTCCAGCATGGCTCCTCCCACAGCAGTGACATCACTGCAGGTCCTTCAGCCTGCCAGATCTCTGTGGTGGCGGTAGGTCGGTGTCTCCTGTCAGGTCTGCTGATCTGTGGTGGCGGTAGGTCAGTGTCTCCTGTCAGGTCTGCTGATCTGTGGTGGCGGTAGGTCAGTGTCTCCAGTCAGGACCGCTGATCTGTGGTGGTGGTAGGTCGGTGTCTCCTCTCAGGACAGCTGATCTGTGGTGGCGGGAGGTCAGTGTCTCCAGTCAGGTCCGCTGATTTGTGGTGGTGGTAGGTCGGTGTCTCCTATCAGGACTGCTGATCTGTGGTGGCGGGTAGTCGGTGTCTCCTGTCAGGACCACTGATGTGTGCTGGCGGTAGGTTGGTGTCTCCTGTCTGGTCTGCTGATCTGTGGTGGCGGTAGGTCGGTGTTTCCTGTCTGGTCTGCTGATCTGTGGTGGCAGTAGGTCGGTGTTTCCTGTCTGGTCTGCTGATCTGTGGTGGCAGTAGGTCGGTGTTTCCTGTCTGGTCTGCTGATCTGTGGTGGCGGTACGTCGGTGTCTCCTGTCAGGACCACTGATGTGTGCAGGCGGTAGGTCGGTGTCTCCTGTCAGGTTTGCTGATCTGTGGTGTTGGTAGGTCGGTGTCTCCTGTCAGGTTTGCTGATCTGTGGTGTTGGTAGGTCGGTGTCTCCTGTCAGGTTTGCTGATCTGTGGTGTTGGTAGGTCGGTGTCTCCTGTCAGGTTTGCTGATCTGTGGTGTTGGTAGGTCGGTGTCTCCTGTCAGGTTTGCTGATCTGTGGTGGCAGTAGGTCTGTGTCTCCTGTCAGGTCCGCTGATCTGTGGTGGCGGTAGTTCAGTGTCTCCTGTCAGGTCTGCTGATTGGTGGTGGTAGGTCGGTGTCTCCTGCAGGTCTTCTGATCTGTGGTGGCGGTAGGTCGGTGTCTCCTGTCAGGACCGCTGATATGTGGCAGCGGTAGGTCAGTGTCTCCTATCAGGACCACTGATGTGTGCAGGCGGTAGGTCGGTGTCTCCTGTCAGGTTTGCTGATCTGTGGTGTTGGTAGGTCGGTGTCTCCTGTCAGGTTTGCTGATCTGTGGTGTTGGTAGGTCGGTGTCTCCTGTCAGGTCCGCTGATCTGTGGTGGCAGTAGGTCTGTGTCTCCTGTCAGGTCCGCTGATCTGTGGTGGCGGTAGTTCAGTGTCTCCTGTCAGGTCTGCTGATTGGTGGTGGTAGGTCGGTGTCTCCTGCAGGTCTTCTGATCTGTGGTGGCGGTAGGTCAGTGTCTCCTGTCAGGACCGCTAATATGTCGCAGCGGTAGGTCAGTGTCTCCTGTCAGGACCACTGGTGTGTGCTGGCGGTAGGTCGGTGTCTCCTGTCAGGTCTGCTGATCTGTGGCTGCGGTAGGTCGGTGTCTTCTGCAGGTCTTCTGATCTGTGATGGCAGTAGGTCGGTGTCACCTGTCAGGACCGCTGATCTGTGGTGATGATAGGTCGGTGTCTCCTGTCAGGACTTTTGAGTTGTGTCTGACATTATAACGGCTTAGTTATATTCTCAGTGTGTTAGGACCAGCTATGACAGCATCAGGGGCGGAACTATGACTGCACTAGGGGTGGAGCTATGACATCACCAGGGGCAGAGCATGAGAATCACTCACTCACATACTTACATACTAATGGATAAGTGGTCGTTAGTAGTTTGGTTGATTTTTTTATTTTTTTTTATGACAGAACCCCTTTAAGCAAAGATATCAAGACTGGACTGATGACATCATCAGGACGCAACTACACATTTTTGGATCATGCTCCCTTTAAATTTCATGTTTTTGTTTTGTGCAGCAATGTGGAATACTATATATTAGCTTTTGCAAATACCAGAGCCCGATCTAATGATGAAACCTGTTTAGGTTGGAGTCACATGGTCATATGCAAATTTAGTCTGAACGCGGATCGGACAGCACATTGACGCTTTGTGCTGTCTGATCTGCATGGGTTACGCACATTCCATGTCCGATGAGAGCAGAGCATGCACTCTACCTCGTGGTTATAGTGGCGCCATGTGGTGTCCGAGGAATTACACGCACGTCACACGGCCCAATAATACAGCCACGTGAAATGGTCCTCAGAGGTTCAAGATCTCACATCCCATTCTGTGACTATAATTCTGCAGTGTAAAGTCTGTTCAATGTTAGAACTCTGATTTTCTTCAAGGGAAAGTTTACTCTTAAAGGGGAAGTTCACTCTTAACAAGCAGGATGCTTAACCCTAGGCAAGTGTTAAGAGTTTTTGCAGCAAAGACATCAGAAGATCAACTCAGATCTGGGGCCCCCGAGGCTGAGGACGCAGCTGTGTTTATATTGTGTCCGTTTATGCAGTTCTCCGGACATGCTGCGTGCAGGACGTGTATACAATGTGGGGACTTCCCCTTTAATTAATTTCTTGCCATCGAGTAGTAAGTTATCGAATCCATCGCCTGGAATGACCTGCGAGGCATTATTTACTGTGCGGCTTTTACTGTGGACAGCTAATACACCCAGATAATAATAGCAACGTAGTCAGCGACCGCTGCGGCTTCTTATCTGCTGACTGTAAGACCGGAGTAAATAACGGTGAGGGCGTGGAATCATCCAGGCTTACAGTTGGGGTGTTCGCTGTCAACTTGAGGTGAACGATGATTACAAAATCTGTTTTGCCACTTTCATTGCATTTTCTAATACGTTTTAAAAGGGTTCCCGGGAAATAGAATATAGCAGGGCCCAATATGGCAGAGCCCAGACTGTGGAGAGTACTGAGGTGCACAACTGCAAGAGCCTGTTCACAGCGACCTTCTGGTCCCAGGACAAAACTCTGTCCAGTGGCCAGAGGTGGCAGACCGTGTGAATTTCAGTTGTTGCTGCTAGGAGCAGCTCTGCACCAAATTTTTTCTTTCATCTTGGGCTGTGCAGACTATTGCGCTCTCAGTCTGCAGCCAATTATACAGAGTATAGGGGCAGTACTGGTCAGGCAGGGACAGTGGTAGTGTACAATCCTGTCAACAAGTACCCCAAAAAAGCACCTGTTTAGGGCTATCTGTGACCGTCTGCATTTAACTCCGTGGCTGCTGGTAGTTGTAGTACCTCATTATTGCACAGCTAGGTCTGCTTGCAGTCTTCTGAATAATTTTTTTCCTGGCTGTAGTTTGCGCTGTCTCACTCCAACTGCAGGCCAATAAGAATTCAAATATTTTTTACACCGCTGTGTGTCTGCTGTAAATTGCACGCACGGTGACAGACCCCCGTACAGGGAAACTCACATTGGCGCAATATAGCCTGCATTGCATTGCACAAAAGTTACCAAAAAAAAACAGACAATCCTTACGGCTAGCTGTGACTCTCTGCATTTCACTGCGTGGCTGGTGTGAGCTCAGGAGTATCAGTATTGCATATTGCACAGCTCGGCGTGCTTGCAGTCTTCTGAATTATTTTTTTTCCTGCCGACAGTTTGCGTTACAAAAGCGCTGTCTCACTCCAACAGCACGCCAATAAGAATTGAAACATTTTTACACCACTCTGTGTCTGCTCTATTCGTAATCCACCATGCTGAGGGGTAGGGGTAGGGCTAGAGGACGTGGACGCGGGCGAGGACGCGGAGGCCCAAGTGAGGGTGTGGGTATAGGCCGAGTTCCTGGTCCAGGTGATTCACAGCCGGCTGCTGCGGGAGTAGGAGAGAGGAAAGTTTCTGGGGTCCCCAGCTTCATATCACAATTTACGGGTCCACGTCGTAGACCTTTAGTACAAACTGAGCAGCGTGAGCAGGTCCTGTCGTGGATGGCAGAAAGTGCATCCAGCAATCTATCGACCACCCAGTCTTCTATGCCATCCACTGCTGCAACTCTGAATCCTCTGGCTGCTGCTCCTTCCTCCCAGCCTTCTCACTCCATGAAAATGACACATTCGGATGAGCAGGCAGACTCCCAGGAACTGTTTTCGGGCCCCAGCGCTGATTGGGAAAAAATGGTTCCTCTCCCACCTGAGGAGTTTGTCGTAACCGATGCCCAACCTTTGGAAAGTTCCCGGGGTCCGAGTGATGAGGCTGGGGCCTTCCGGCAACTGTCTCAAGAGCTTTCGGTGGGTGAGGAGGACGATGACGATGAGACACAGTTGTCTATCAGTGAGGTAGTAGTAAGGGGAGTAAGTCTGAGGGAGGAGCGCACAGAGGATTCAGAGGAAGAGCCACTGGATGATGAGTTGACTGACCCCACCTGGTTTGATAAGCCAACTGGGGACAGGGCTTCAGAGGGGGAGGCAAGTGCAGCAGCAGGACAGGTTGGAAGAGGCAGTGGGGTGGCCAGGGGTAGAGGCAGGGCCAGAGCGAATAATCCCCCACGGGATTCCCAAAGCACCCCCTCGTGCCAAGCCACCGTGCAGAGGCCAAGGTGCTCAAAGGTGTGGCAGTTTTCACTGAGAGCGCGGACGACCGACGAACAGTGGTGTGCAACCTTTGTCGCGCCAAGATCAGCCGGGGAGCCACCACTATCAGCCTCACCACCACCAGCATGCGCAGGCATATGATGGCCAAGCACCCCACAAGGTGGGACGAAGGTCGTTCACCGCCTCCGGGTTGCACCACTGCCTCTCCCCCTGTGCCCCAACCTGCCACTCAGATCCAACCCCCCTCTCAGGACACAGGCATGAGCGCCTCCCAGCCTGCACCCACACCCTCACCTCCGCTGTCCTCGGCCCCATCCAGCTATGTCTCTCAGCGCAGCGTCCAGCTGTCGCTAGCAGAAGCGTTGGAGCGAAAGCGCAAATACGCCGCCACGCACCCGCACGCTCAAGCTTTAAACGTGCACATAGCCAAATTGATCAGCCTGGAGATGCTCCCGTACAGGCTGGTGGAAACGGAGGCTTTCCAAAACATAATGGCAGCGGGCCCGTGCTACTCTGTCCCCATTCGCCACTATTTTTCACTGTGTGCCGTCCCAGCCCTGCGCGACCACATCTCCCACAACATTGTACGCGCCCTCACCAACGTGGTTACTGGCAAGGTCCACTTAACCACGGACACGTGGACAAGCACAGGCGGGCAGGGCCACTATATCTCCCTGACGGCACATTGGGTGAATTTAGTGGAGGCTGGGACCGAGTCAGAGCCTGGGACCGCTCACGTCCTACCCACCCCCAGAACTGCAGGCCCCAGATCGGTGCTGGTATCTGTGGCGGTGTACGCCACCTCCACTAAACCTCCCTCCTCCTCCTCCAGCGCAACCTCTACCTCGCAATCAAGACGTGTCAGCAGCAGCACGTCGCCAGCAGTCAGTGTCGCGCGGCAGCACAGCGGTGGGCAAGAGTCAGCAGGCCGTGCTGAAACTACTCAGCTTAGGAGAGCAGAGGCACACGGCTTACGAACTGTTGCAGGGTCTGACAGAGCAGACCGACCGCTGGCTTTCACTGCTGAGCCTCCAACCGGACATGGTCGTGTGTGACAACGGCCGTAACCTGGTGGCGGCTCTGCAGCTCGGCAGCCTCACGCACGTGCCATGCCTGGCCCACGTCTTTAATTTGGTGGTTCAGCGCTTTCTGAAAGCTACCCACACTTGTCAGACCTCCTCGGCAAGGTGCGCTGGGTCAGCGCACATTTCCGCAAGCCCAACACGGACGCTGCCACCCTGCGGACCCTGCAACATCACTTTAATCTGCCAGTGCACCGACTGCTTTGCGATGTGCCCACACAGTGGAACTCTACGCTCCACATGTTGGCCAGGCTGTATGAGCAGCGTAGAGCTATAGTGGAATACCAACTCCAACATGGGCGGCGAAGTGGGAGTCAGCCTCCTCAATTCTTTACAGAGGAGTGGGCATGGATGGCAGATATCTGCCAGGTCCTTGGAAACTTTGAGGAGTCTACCCAGATGCTGAGCGGCGATGCTGCAATCATTAGCATCACCATTCCCCTGCTATGCCTGTTGAGAATTTCCCTGCAAAGCATAAAGGCTGACGCTATGCAGTCGGAGGCGGGGGAAGACAGTATGGATAGTCAGAGCACCCTCATGTCTATATCTCAGCGCGTTGAGGAGGGGGAGGAGCCTGAGGAGGAGGAGGGGGAAGAGACAGCTGGGCCCACTGCAGAGGGTACCCATGCTTCTTGCCTCTCATCCATTCAGCGTGTATGGCCTGTGGAGGAGGAGGATCCTCAAAGTGATCTTCCTAGTGAGGACAGCCATGTGTTGCGTACAGTTACCCTGGCACACATGGCTGACTTCATGTTAGGATGCCTTTCTCGTGACCCTCGCGTTAGACGCATTCTGGCCACTACGGATTACTAGGTGTACACACTGCTCGATCCATGGTATAAGGAGAACCTTTCCACTCTCATTCCCGAAAAGGAAAGGGGTTCGAGAGTGATGCAATACCACAGGGCCCTGGTGGACAAACTGATGCTAAAATTCCCATCCGACAGCGCTAGTGGCAGAAGGCGCAGTTCCAAGGGCCAAGTAGCAGGGGAGGTGCGGAGATCAGGCAGCATGTTCAGCGCAGGCAGGGGCACACTCTCCAAGGCCTTTGCCAGCTTTATGGCTCCCCAGCAAGACTGTGTCACACCTCCCCAGTCCAGGCTGAGTCGGAGGGAGCACTGTAAGAAGATGGTGAGGGAGTACGCAGCAGATCGTACCACCGTCCTCCGTGACGCCTCTGCTCCGTACAACTACTGGGTGTCAAAGCTGGACACGTGGCCTGAACTCGCGCTGTATGGCCTGGAGGTCTGGTTTGCCCTGCGGCTAGCATCTTGTCAGAGAGGGTGTTTAGTGCAGCTGGGGGAATCATCACGGATAAGTGTACCCACCTGTCAACTAACAGTGCCGACAGGCTTACACTCATAAAGATGAACAAAGCCTGGATTTCCCCAGACTTCTCTTCTCCACCAGCGGACAGCAGCGCTACCTAAAGACCTTTGTCAATCTGTGTATGATATTTGTCCTCCTCCTCCGGCTCCTCCTCCTGAAACCTCTCGTAATCACCGCGATTGGGCAATTTTTCTGTGGGCCAAAAGGCTCATATAACTTTTCTAAATAATATTTATCTGTTTCAATTCTCATTAAAGCATTGAAACTTCCACCTGAACCAATTTTTTTTTTAGACTGGGCTGCCTCCAGGCCTAGTTAAAAATTAAGCCACAGTACGCTAAGCGATTAATGTAACATTAATCTGTGTTAAACTGTAACATTTCAGTAGCTGCAGTATAGGCAGAGCCCAGTATCCGTTACATTTCAGTAGTAACAGTATCGGCAGACCCCTGTAACATTTCAGTAGCTGCAGTATAGGCAGAGCCCAGTATCCGTTACATTTCAGTAGTAACAGTATCGACAGACCCCTGTAACATTTCCGTAACCGCAGTATAGGCATAGCCCAGTATTAGTGGGATTTCAGTAGTAACAGTATAGACAGATAGACAACACCTATGTGGAAAAGCTAGTATTTTCTGAGACAAGAGAGGGGCATTGGATTGCAATGAAAAGGATACTCAAGGTACTGAAAGTCTGCACTCCGGAAAATTGAAAGGCTTCATTCCTATGTTTTCTGTTGTCCATTTCAAAGTGTTATCAAATAGCAATCCAAGTTTCCGGCTACTACCACACATCTTTCTTAGGAATTACCAAAGGTGATCACAAGTAAAGGCCTCAACATCGGTCAGTCCAAAATCATTCCGGGAGTATATGGTTCTCAGCTGGCCTGCTTCCATTTAGGGTTGGTACCTGCTGCAACTCTATCCCTTGCCCTGTGTCGTTTAAGGAGAAATTCTTGGACTGCAGCCAGACGGACCACTGCAAAACCATTTGCCAAGAATGTTTTCATTGTTGGAGGAGGAGTATGTTTTTGAGGCAGTACGTGTCCTGTCCCCGTGTCCGTGGTTATATGCACCTTCCCAGTAACCGCGTTGGTGGAAAATTGTCGCGACTGTGGACCTAGTAGCGCGGTTTTATTTAGTTAGTTTTCGGAATGTGGCCAGGATGAAGTTGTGGAGTGCAGACCTGTTAGCGCGGTTTTATTTAGTTGGTTTTCGGAATGTGGCCAGGATTAAGTGGGCCGTGGCGCGCGGGGGGGATTTCCTATTGTGTCGTTTAGGGTGAAATTCTTGGACTGCCGCCAGACGGACCACTGCGAAAGCATTTGCAAAGAATGTTTTCATTGTTGGAGGAGGAGGGGGATGTTTTTGAGGCAGTACATGTCCTGTCCACATGTCCGTGGTTATATGCACTTTCCAAGTAACTCCGTTGCAGAAAAATTGTCGCGCCTGGGGACCTAGTTGCGTGGCCTCACCGCCATCATGTCTTTGGGAAGCCTCCGTTTCCACAACCCTGTAACATAGCAGTAGCAGCAGTATAGGCAGAGCCCAGAATTAGTAACATTTCAGTGGTAAGAGTATGGACAGATCCCAGTAACATTTCCGTAGCAGCAGTATAGGGAGAGCCCAGTATTAGTAACATTTCAGTAGTAGCAGTATAGACAGGCCCCAGTAACATTTCAGTAGCATCAGTAGGACAGACCCCAGTAGCATTTCAGTAGCAACAGTAGGGACAGACCCCAGTAGCAATTCATTGGCAGCAGTAGGCACAGACCCCAGTAACATTTCATTTGCAGCAGTATAGACAGACCCCAGTAACATTTCAGTAGTATAAGTATAGACAGACCCCAGTAACAGTTCAGTAGTAACAGTAGGGACAGACCCCAGTAACATTTCATTTGCAGCAGTATAGACAGACCCCAGTAACATTTCAGTAGTATAAGTATAGACAGACCCCAGTAACAGTTCAGTAGTAACAGTAGGGACAGACCCCAGTAACATTTCATTTGCAGCTGTATAGACAGACCCCTGTAACATTTCAGTAGTATAAGTATAGACAGACCCCAGTAACAGTTCAGTACTAACAGTAGGGAGAGACCCCAGTAACATTTCATTGGCAGCAGTAGGTACAGACCCCTGTAACATTTACGTAGAAGCAGTATAGGGAGAGACCAGTATTAGCAACATTACAGTAGTAGCAGTATAGACAGGCCCCAGTAACATTTCCGTAAAAGCCGTATGGGCAGAGCCCAGTATTAGTAGCATTTCAGTAGTAGCAGCACAGACAGGCCCCGGTAACGTTTCCGCAGAAGCAGTATGGGCAGAGCAAAGTATTAGTAACATTTCAGTAGTAGCAGTACAGACAGGCCCCAGTAACATTTCTGTTGAAGCAGTATGGGCAAAGCAGCAGATTAACATTTCCGTTGCAGCAGTATAGGGAGAGCACAGTATTTGTAATATTTCAGTAGTAGCAGTTCAGACAGGCCCCAGTAACATTTACGTAGAAGCAGTATGGGCAGAGCCCACTATTAGTTACATTTCTGTTATAGCAGTATAGACCTGCCCCAGTAACATTTCCGTTGAAGCATTATGGGCAGAGCCCAGTATTAGCAAAATTACAGTAGTAACAGTATACACCAACCAAGGTAACATTTCAGGAACAGAAGTATCGGCAGACCGAAGTAACACTTCTGTTGCTGAAGTATAGTCAGACCCCTGTAGCATTACTGTGGCAGAAGTATAGGTAGGCAGAATAGAGTTACATTTCGGTAGCAAATGTGTAGGCCAACCCCAGACACAGTGGTGTAGCACGAGTGCAGGCAAAGCCCCTAAAAATTACTTGGATTACATTGTAGGCGAGGGCCCGAAAAATTGGTGTACCAACAGTACAAATGTACCACAGAAAAATTGCCCATGGCCAACCAAGAGGGCAGGTGATACCGTTACTACTGAAATGTAACTGATACTGGGCTCCGCCTATACTGCAGCTACTGAAATGTTACAGGGGTCCGGCTATACTATTACTACAGAAGTGTTAATAGGGTCGCCCTAGACTTCTGCAACATAACTGTTAGTGGGGTCAGCTTATACCTTTGCTACAGGAGTATTACAGGGGTCTGTGTATACTATGGGTTGCACTAAGTGTTCCCATCGCGGTGTTGAACGTACATGGCCCCAAAAAAACTAACCCAGACTGACTAGGGCATGCAGTGTGGGCCGAAGCCTACCTATATTTTATCTGACATTACCTCAGCTGTGCTGGGCACTGCAATGGAATACATTTATGTACAGCCGGTGGGTTCCAGGGAGCCACCCCTGCTGTGGGTCCACAGGGACTTCACATAGGGGAGTTGTACCTGCCTGTGTATACTTATAAAAAACCCCGGTCAGACTGGGGCATGCAGTTTGGGCCGAAGCCCACCTGCATTTAATCTGACATTAGCTCTGCTGTCCAGGGCACTGCAATGGGATACATTTATGTACCGCCGGTGGGTTCCAGGGAGCCACCCATGCTGTGGGTCCACACGGACTTCACATTAGGGAGTGGTACCTGCCTGTGTCTATTTATAAAAAACCCCGGTCAGACTAGGGCATGCAGTGTGGGCCGAAGCCCACCTGCATTTAATCTGACGTTACCTCAGCTGTGCTGGGCAATGCAATGGGATTTATTTATGTAACGCCGGTGGCTTCCTGGGATCCACCCATGCTGTCGGTCCACACGGAGTTGTACCTGTCTGTGACTATTTATAAAAAAACCCTGTCTGACTCGGGCATGCAGTGTGGGCCGAAGCCAACCTGTATTTTTTCTGACGTTACCACAGCTATCCGGGGCACTGCATTGGGACAAACTACAGGAGCAATACAGCGCTAATGAGACGTGCACAGCTATGCTAGCATTGGAGTCCGCTGTAGGCCCGCGATTGCTGAGTGTTTGTGCAGAGGCCTATGTCCTGGGTGCAGTGAAAGGCCGCTTCCTGCCTAGGATTGCTGAAGCTGTGGGCCGAGGCCTATGTCGTGGGCACAGTGCAAGTCTACCATGTTTGGCCGCTCAGATCACTTTTTTGTTCATGTCTTGGGCTTCCTAGGACCCAGCTATGCTGTTGGTGCAAACTTAGTTCCCATCGCGGTGTTTGACCTGTCTGGCACAAAGGTACTGACTGACTTGGGTAGGGTGCAGAGCGCTGACGGCTTTCCCCTTGCAGTGTGGATTGAGCTATGCGACACCTTGACAGAATGAATAGTGTGTGGCACATAGGTTCCCCATTGCTATGCCCACGTGTGCAGCTCCTGACAGAGGTGGCACAGGATTATATTTCTCATTGCTTCTGTACAGCATTGTGGGCTATCGCCCCGCCCCTTTTAAAGAGGGTCGCTGCCTGGCCCTGCCAACCCTCTGCAGTGTGTGCCTGCGGTTCCTCCTCATGGCAGACGCACTTATAAATAGACATGAGGGTGGTGTGGCTATGAGGCCAGCGTGTGGCATGAGGGCAGCTGAAGGCTGGGCAGGGACAATTTGGTGTGCGCTGTGGACACTGGGTCGTGGGGGGGGGGGGTTTGGCAGCATGTAACCCAGGAGAAGTGGCAGCGGAGTGTCATGCAGGCAGTGATTGTGCTTTGTTGGAGGTAGTGTGGTGCTTAGCTAAGGTATGCATTGCTAATGAGGGCTTTTCAGAAGTAAAAATTGTTGGAGGGGGGGGGCACTCTTGCCGCTATTGTGGCTTAATAGTGGGACCTGGGAACTTGAGATGCAGCCCAACATGTAGCCCCTCGCCTGCCCTATCCGTTTCTGTGTCGTTTCCAGCACTTTCTTGGGTTTTCCAGATTTTCACAAATGAAAACCTTAGCGAGCATCGGCGATATACAAAAATGCTCGAGTCGCCCATTGACTTCAATGGGGTTCGTTACTCGAAACGAACTCTCGAGCATTGCGGAAAGTTCGACTTGAGCAACGAGCACTCGAGCATTTTGGTGCTCGCTCATCTCTAACTGTGATGTATCTGTCCACAACACTTGCTTCCACTCACTTACAGTCCGTCGCTCCGAGCACCATCGCAGGCGCCGCTGTGCATTCTCTGCTGTGATGTCGTGTACAGCCGCTCGTCCGTTGTGACCCATCGCATGCTGTTCCCTACGGAGGATTCTGATGCTAATGGATGTCCCCGTGGTCTGCAGACAGGTCCCACCAATCTACTATTCATGACCTACCATAAGCATAGGCCCTCACTAGCTCACAACTAGGCAACCCCTTTATTCTTCGCCCTATGGAAAAAAAACCTTAAAGGGGTTATCCACATCAGATGACCCATACATCCACCTCTAGCCCTCAGTCACATGACCCTTGTCTGGAGCATTCAGTCCACCACATGTGTTTATTTTTTTCTTTCCCGAGTTTTTGACAAATGACTGAACATTTCATGACATGATGTGATGTAACTCAGTGAAGACCTCTTCCATATCCTATCCGGCACAGCCTGATGCTCTGCTTTATGTTGTCTTGTGAAATCTTCAGTAAACATTTATTCTTTTCAATTCTTTTTTCTTTTTAAAGTTTGGACAATTTTTTGTTCTAGTGAAACTTCCTTGTTTTAAAACAGCACTTTGTGTTCACATTTCTAACTTCCTTTTAAGAGCCAACATGGGAAGATATATCCGGCCATGAAGACGAGAAAACCTCGGAGGAAATTACCGCACAGCAGCGAAAATAAAGCCAAAAGTCACCAACAATAGGAAAAAATGAAGTTTCAATGCAAAGATAAGCTCAATGCCAGTTAGGTAGGACAACAGCTAAGGTCCTGAGTCAGGAAAATGTATGTTATGTAGCACCCTTACTAGGGCTCAATGGGATTGTTCCCAGAAGCCAAGTAACCTTGTAGATGAGATACCTTTTAATGGCTGACAACAATACATGGTTTTAGCAGCTTTCCAACCTACGTAGGGTTGTCAGGCCTAATCGCTCACGCGGGCGTACAACACCTGCGTATTATGTGCATATTTTTTCCAAGGTAATACCTGGTGCTAAAAGCCCATTGATTTGACTGGGCCACTCGCACCTGAGTGCAGCATGTCCTCTTTTGGTGTGTATGTGAGCCCTTACTGACAAAGATGCATATACCATAGAGGCTCTAATGGCCTCCTGTCACCAGCATTGCATGCCTTCCCATCTACTGTGCCACATCATTCTTCCTGTCCCTCGCCAGACCCACGGGGTACGCATGCAGGCTCAGTCCTCCTCTTAAAGGGCCAGCATGTTTACCCAGTTTTTTATTCCCAGTCTATCCCAGCCCTTCCTGGCTTATGTAAGGCAGTTCCCCCAGCTAAAGGTGTCTGATTAATAAGGTTCCTGGTGTTGGAAGCAAAGCTGTTCTGTATCCTGATTCCCTGCTGTCTTGACCCTCAGCTTGTATACCCAGCTTTCCCAAACTCTGCCTATCCTGATCTCAGCCTGTTTTCTAACTACATCTGATTGCTGCCTTCCCTGACATGCTGCTTGTTTACCTTAAACAGTAGCATAAAGTATGTCTGTCTTGACCTTGACCTATTATTTCTGTCATAGATTCCATTCCTGGTACCAGCCCTGATGCCTTTTGAGCTGTCCAGGTCAGCTGTCATAGCGCTGGGACTCCTCCTGATGAAACACCCAAGAGGTTCCCTTCAGCAAAGAGCAGATCTCCCAGAAAGGGAATAAAAGATGAAAACCAGGGGAACTCTTAAAGCTGACCTCAGGAGTAGCCCAAAGTGATATCAATCAATGACATAATGGGCCCACGTTACAGAGGCAGACCATATGGCTGCTATGGGGCCTCTGCAGAGAAGGGGCCCAAGTTGACTTCATCACTTATTTTCATGGTGGGGTGAGAGCCTGTGCAGCTAACCTCTCTATAATTTCTACAAAACAGGCATTAACCCAGGGAAATGGGTGCAATCAAGTGTCCATTCCTCCTGTTCTAGGTGGTTGAGGGTGAGGTGGTGGTAAACAGCACCAAAAGTGGATCAGGTTTTAATTTGTGTAATTGGGCACCCTCACCAATCACTCAACTCAACCTCCAGTGGACATCGAGCAGTACACAGGGACGGGGACCTGCAAACACTTGATAGTGGGGAATCTGGAAACCAGCAGTGACCTTGGGTCCCTCTTCGCAACTCTCCAGCATCATCTGATTGACTCAGCTCTTCCAGGACTTCTACCTTTATTCTATGCTGGATCTTCATGCTTTTACTCTTAGCTTGATAAAGGGCTATATGGCCTGAAAAATTGTTTGTATATACTATGAACATTTGTAATAAAAGCATTCATAAATTTTTGAAAACTTGAGACGTGAGTGTGCAGCGTCCCAGTGGCCACCTAGACACAAGGCCCACTCTGAGGAGCTGGGAGGGTAAAGTGGGCACTTGTCACGGTGGCTCTTACCAGGCTCCTCCCCGGAGGGACGCACGCAACCTCGGCCCAAGTACTGCTAGGCCTCTTCCAGGCAACGCTGGGACAGCGATTACTTGTATCCATGTGGTAGACTGTAGACTTGTCACGCGTGACGCCACCATTCCTTCACACCGGTATGATCCTCGGCGGAGAAATGAAGGAAGTCCACACACACACACAATTCACTTTAGTACCAGGAAAAGCTTTACTTGTAACTTGACATCATACAGCTGAATACAAACCAGTCCAGGCAAGACAGTAGACTGTGAGTTCAGGAAGGAGGCCCAGGATGACACTGGTCTCACAATCCACGTTATCTGTATGGTACCACTCCTGGAAGTGGAACACTCCAGAGGAGGATTGGGGTTGGATCACTCCACAGACACTCATTTGATTCAGCTTGGATCACTGCACGGTGGACTTCTTTCTCTCCACTCAGTTCTCACTTTCAGATAATTGTTTTGGGGATAGGGACACCAGGGTACCTCTCCTCTTCCTCCATCACTTCACCACATGAGGGTTGAAGGTACCCCCATGTGGCCGGCACTCCACTCCACACTCAACCGTTGAAGATGATGAAAGACCCAGACATGTCTCACTCACTCATACTTAGAGGGTCTAACACACCAAGTGACTAGACAGATATCGATACGTTTCCAGACATATGCCAGCCACTTTCAGACATTAACCTCTTATATGCTGCAGCTGTACAATACACATAACAAGAGACTAGACATTTTGCACCGTGCATCTACACGAAAGACATGACATGTATGACAATTATGGAGGGTCCAGGAATATAGACTTCAGGCCACCACATGTGCAATCTGATATTTTGCTTCTGGTTGGTGCAATATATAAAGGGAAATACACCAGCATGCCCATGCATTCTCGTAACTAACATAACAAGTATTTCTATCACATGTGTAACCTGGTTGGCCTGTGGAGGCCTTAATGTTGATGGTGCAACACCAGGTTCAGAATGGCGCAGCAGCTGACAGCCGGAGACGAAGGCCAGATTTTTTTTTACATCAAAAATAAACTTGACTAAGCAGCAATTGGATGAAGACTTCCGCTCCATCGGAGGGCGCTATACTTAAACGTTTCGTAAACTTGACCAAACTTTCTCATTGGAATATGTCTCTCAAAATTTTAACCTACCATAGATCCACCTTCATATTCTATTCACAACATAGCGGCCTCAATGCACCGTAGGCGACAACATCTGCACATAATACAGACAGTAACTCTCATGCATTTTCAGAGCTCCGCCTATTCGCGGACTCCCCACACTGTGGGTACATAAGGTACATCAAATATAGCTGCGCTAAATGTATGACCCAGGGAGGCCAGCGTAGACTCACAGCTCACCCCCTCCAATGACCACATATACACTTGGCTTTGGATAAATTGGGCACAGCAGCCATTTTATTGACATTCTTAACAAAAAACGTAATCAAGTAACATACCATACCACTAAATCTGGTGCTAAACATATTTATTAACAACGGACCTTGCCCCCAATCATACCGACAGGTTCAGGGGCACCACAAGCCGCTCTTGGGAGGCTAATAACCATAAATCAAGGCTGGAAGGGATTTACCGCCCCCCCCCCCCCCCTCCACCCCCCATTAGCCAATTCACACAGCACCAGACATCAACCAAGTTACACAAAGGAGGGAGTCTTATCAGGGGAGACCGTACCCACTCAACTCCCTCCTAACCAAGTGAAACTGACTCCAAGGAACCCGCATCCTCCAAAGCTGCCATGAAATTAATACTCCTCACCTTCCCCGCTGTCCTCAAAACAAACTCCACTCGGGCGGGACTCCTCACTTCATTCTCCCTAAAGATGGCGTTCTCGCTCATCAACCCCCTCATATATCCTAACTGCCCACTTCTTCTCCCCACTAATCAAATCTATTAATCTTGACCCCCCCATGTCATGCGGGGCTTGCTCTTAATGGGCCCCTGTGGCCCCCTTGCTCTAGCCCCATACTGTACATCACTTTTTTCACTTTTCAATGGCACATAGCGCCTCTGTGAAGCGTCCTTCCAAACTGGTACATCTTACATGGCACATCATCAACCCCCACATACCCAGTGCACCATATTAAACTAATGTATACTCAAAACTAAGAGCCATCCACGTAACCAGTAAACATATCAACTGACCGCATATGTCCGTCACAGTCCAATAGTCCGTCAAGCGTGCTCACACTTAGTAATAGACGGGCCTCACGTATGGGGCAGCTTTTAACTGGGTTTTATTTTCCTATTATGTACTTCAGGACCTTTGAAGGCCCCCCCTTCCCCCTTAAATTTAGACCTTGAAATACAGTAAGAACCATAATCTTCAAATGGAGAAGGCTTGGAGAGCAGTGTAGCAACGTGCTACAGCAGCCTCAAAGCCTCCCCTTGAGAGGGTATTTTTCCCCATTTTGTGCTGTTGGTTTTGCATCTCTATACACGGCTTGGAGAGCAGTGGTGACTTCTGGTGACTCCCCAGAAGTTGTCAGCAGGAACAGCTCATCCACAGCATTACTGGAAGGAAAAGCTGGAAGCTAATGTCAGTTCCCTGAGAACCGTGTCAGCAACATTTTGTGTTTGCAAGTGTAATGAAAGTCTATGATCAACCTCAGGTGAATATAATGCAAGTGATGTAACTACTGAAAAACCAAGTACTCTCTGTGTCCCTGCAAATAAAAATATACAAGTAGTTTTCACCATCCACAGTCTGTGGCCTGAGGTCTCTCCCCATTATCGACATCCTGCACTGAGGTACCACACTATCGCTTCAGTGACAAGGACTACTACCCTTATTATTGTTCAGTTCTCCACTCTTGTATTTTTATTTTTTGTTCGGAATGAGTTCCTACCCATATATGGACTGGCGTCAGGATAAAGTAACATCTTACCCTGCCCGATACCGCCGGTAGCAGGCCACCAACTGCCTATATTATCTATTTTTATCATTTTATTTTAATCATTTTTTACCACTCTTGCATGTGGCCTACCGGCAGAGAGCATGCTTCCCCACGTTGGAGGGGAGCAGCAGAGCCAGCGTTGACAACCATCTTATTCCTCGCTGCTTCACCCTTGTCATTGGTCTGCACTCGGTCTAGCTCACTGCAAGTGCTGTCCACTGTAAGAACACCATAGAATAATCCCACCTAGTGCTGGTGGTGCGGAGCTGCTTTGATACCTCAACTTGGACATTATCGAAGGGACCGTGAGGTCTGTCATCTGCCCATTAACTCTGGTAAATCTGATCTTGGCTACAGAACAGTAAGCTAGAACACAAGGCAATCCTTCATCCGAATGGCTGAGTAGAATCAGGCAGTGTTCAGGGATTTAGCAGTGGAGGCGGTCCATGGGGGTCACAGACCATGGTCAACTAGCTGGATCAATGAACTTCTTACATGAGGTGACAACACCGATGTTAGTGGGTTCCCGAGAGTAAACCTAAAACCCAATAAACATAAAATTGGAATACAGAAGATTGACCATGCTGAAGAGCGGTCACTGACAGCGGGCCTCATGTGCTGGATTTTGTAGGCTTACTGCAGGGGAGACCGTGGGGCTGGATGACTCAATTTTTCTCCTCAAGATCACTATTGGGAAGTGTTTAAAGAAGGCTGGTCAGAGGTCTTACGTGACATCCTACTGAGGCTGGTGGTCAGGGGCCGTACTTGACATCCTACTGCGGGTGGTTCTACGTAACATCCTACTGCGGGTGGTCAGGGGCCGTACGTGACATCCTGCTACGGGTGGTCAGGGGCCGTACGTGACATCCTGCTGCGGATGGTCAGGGGCCGTACGTGACATCCTGCTGCGGATGGTCAGGGGCCGTACGTGACATCCTGCTGCGGATGGTCAGGGGCCGTACGTGACATCCTGCTGCGGGTGGTCAGGGGCCGTACGTGACATCCTGCTGCGGGTGGTCAGGGGCCGTACGTGACATCCTGCTGCGGGTGGTCAGGGGCCGTACGTGACATCCTGCTGCGGGTGGTCAGAGGTGGTACGTGACATCCTTCTGCGGGTGGTCAGGGGCCGTACGTGACATCCTGCTGTGGGTGGTCAGGGGCCGTACGTGACATCCTGCTGCGGGTGGTCAGAGGTGGTACGTGACATCCTGCTGCGGGTGGTCAGGGGCCGTACGTGACATCCTGCTGCGGGTGGTCAGGAGCCGTACGTGACATCCTGCTGCGGGTGGTCAAGGGCCGTACGTAACATCCTGCTGCTGGTGGTCAGGGGCCGTACGTTACATCCTACTGCTGGTGGTCAGGGGCTGTACTTGACATTCTGCTGCGGGTGGTCAGAGGCTGTACGGACTGGAGGGACTTTCCCCAAACAAACCCATGCTCCCACTATTAAATAAAACCAAGCAAACAATGCTGGCTTTTTTGTGGGTAGGCCACAGCTTTTATTAAAATATTTTGAACAAATATCTAAAACTCCGCTTTTTCTTTCCATGCCATTGACAAACTGTCTTGCTGAACTTGAAAACATATAACTAGCTGTAAAAGGCGTAAGAAAGCCCATAATGGCCTGAAAAGCCCTCTCATTCCATTGCTGGCATGGAAAGTCCTTAATTCTGCAACGAAGGATGCAGCATAACCCTATGCTGCACTCCGCCCCCCACATGCCAGCAAAAGAGCTGCCTCCACTCCGTCCTGCAACCTCGATAAAAACGTGTCCAAGCCTATATCGCTAAGATGCACGCCGTCACTTCGCAGCATTCCCTGTTCTCTTCTTTCCAACTCCCAATGCCTTATAGCCACTCCCCCTATCAATTGCACATATTTGGACATTTTAAAGTTTACACTCCTCCTGACTCTTTCAATGGCTTCTGTATCTCTCGCTTCCCTCCGGAATCTTCTAGCTACAATATTGGACCAGACCAGAAGAATTTTTTGAAACGACACAGATCTTCTTTCATTAACGCTATCAGTTCGGCTACTTTCACTTTTCCCAGGTCATTACCTCCTGCTTGAATGACCAGAATTACTTTATCCGGGGGCCAGCTGCTGATTTTTAAAACCTCGTGAAGCAGCCAGGGCCATTGCAAGCCTCTAATGCCGTGCCATCTTACTCGTACACCGCTTAACCCCAAATCCGTGCCAATTGGCCTTGATCTGGCTCTCTTCTCCGCCCAATATATGTATAAGAGTGGCCAACCACCCAAACCGTCCAATCCGAATCTGTTGATGAAAACCGAAAGAAAATAAAGCAACCCAGAAACAAAAACATTCATCCTAGTATCCACTATTCGTTTATAGCACTCTCAAGTCCGGTCGGACGTAAGACCGGTAGGCCTCTGACCTCCAGCAACCCACTCTTTTTACCTCTTCACTTTGCAACCCGCAGGCGAAAGCCGACGTAGCACCGCCAATTCTGAACGAATGGGTTCTGAATTCCCCCAGCATGAAGCCCAATTTAACTAAACTCGTACGCATGACTGCTGAAAATTAGAATTTTGTAAGTGGGGAGCCCGACGCATGAACCAACAAGGGGCCTATGCCCCTATGCCGGGATAAAAACTCTTTAATTAGAATGACAGGGCACCATTTTCGACCTTCTGATGCAAATTTTGATACCGTCGCTGTCTACCAAAATATCCGAAAAAAGGAGACCTCCCGGTCTTACTTTGCTCGCCGATACTAATTCGCACAATCGTAAAGCCGTGAAAAAAGCTAGTGAAAACGCGACGCGAAACAGTGCCGTCTCTGACTCATTGATGCAGACTACCTCTAAAATGTTATGCATGGCGCAGAGCAACTCAAAAGTAATCGGGTGCCTTCCGTCTCTAGCTGTCTTATCCTTCCTCCAGCCTTTCAAGAGCTGGCTGAAAACGAAGTCCTTTGTTACGTCGCGTGGGCCAGGAAGGCGCAGCAAAAAGGCGATAGCCGACACGTGTTTTTCCGCCACATCCACCGACGCCCCTTTTATCCGAAGTGCAGACAATGTGTCTAAAGTTACCGACCTTGCCCGTTCTTCTACCGGAAAAACGCCCCCAATAGCTGCCAACTATCCCATCCAGATACTATTATAGCGCTTCCATGTTGATTCCGCTACGGACGTTCGGACCAAAGCTAGGAGTTCTCTTCTATTATCTCCCACAAGAAAGCCGGGCAACATACCCCCTCTACGTCCGCCGACGGGTGCAGCTCCCTGAAATCCTCCATCTGGAAACGAGAAAGAGCGTCAGCTGTTTTGTTCAAATATCCAGTCACATGTCTCGCTTCGAACTTGACATTGTGTTGTAAACATCTTAGTATCAAATGGCGTAATGCCGCCAGCACCAATAACGAGGAAGACGATTGTTTATTAACCGCTCTCACCACCGTCTGGTTGTCTGACCAAGAACAAATGCTCCCGTTCACCAGAATCGATCCCCAAATCTCCATAGCCACCATCAAAGGAAAAATTTCTAACAACGCAATATTTTTGACCCATTGTTTTTCCACCCAGGTCCCGGGCCATGGTGCACAACACCAACTGTTCCCCCAAAATCACACCGAAATCCCAGGAGCCTGACGCATCCAAAAAAAGACAAAGCTCCTCATTACCTACTTCATCATTTTGGCAAAAGACCTGCCCATTGAAAGTTCTGAGAAAAACTTTCCAAATGTGCAAGTCCGACCTCATCCCTCTTGTCACCCTGACAAAATGATGCTGCTCCTTTGCCCCTTTTGTTGCTAGTGACAAACGCCGGGAAAACGCGCGGCCCATGGGGATGACCCGACATGCAAAATTCAGTAACCCTAGCAGTACTTGCAGCTGATGCAGTGTGACCTTACGTAAACTGCAAATCAACTCAACCGTTTGTCGCAACCGCGCCACTTTTTCTTCTGGCAAACAGAAAGCCATTTCCGTTGCGTCAATTTCTATACCTAAGAAAACTAAGCATGATGCTGGACCGACTGTCTTTTCCTCCAATAGCGGCACCCCCGCTTTTTGCATCAACGCTCAGAATGACGAAGGCAAAAACCCGCACACCTCAGAGTCCGAAGGCCCAACGAACAGAAAATAGTCCAAATAGTGCAAAACCCGTTGGGATGCCCGTCTCGAATCTAAGCATCCATTCCAGAAAGGAACTGAAAACTTCGAAGTAATAACATGAGATGGAGCATCCCATGGGTAAGCACATGTCCACAAAATATAGTCCCTCAATGCGGCAGCCCAATAGGTGAAAACAATCGGGGTGCACCGGAAGCAGACGGAAAGCCGATTCAAAATCAGCCTTTGCCAGGCGTGCGCCTACGCGTGCTTGTCAAACTAAAAAAACGGCTCGATCAAAAGAGGCATATGAAACCGTCGACTGCTCCTTAGAGATCCCGTTGTTAACCGAGTCGTCCATCGGGAAAGATAGATGATGGAGAAGTCGAAACTTGCCGGGTTCCTTCTTCGGTACGAGGCCCAAAGGTGAAGCCCGCAAGTTCTGAAAAGGACTCGCCATATGACCCATTTCGACTTCTTTCAGCAACTTCTCCATCACCAATACCTTATTGTCGCGAACAGATTTTAAATTGCGGCTGAGCATGAGCGAGACACCTGGGGTATGCGGGATAACAAAACCTTCGGCAAAACCCGCCATAAGCAGTTTTGCCTCCTGTCTCCTGTGGTACCTGTCGAGCCACGGCTCCAGGTACTTGACATTCACCGGGGTTCGATCCTGCGCCAGATACCCCAGGTGTTGCCGCCGCTCTTTGCCGCCTGAAATATCGCACTGCTGCATGCGATCCTCCACAAACTGAGCACTCGTGACGAAATTTGCAGGAGGCATAGAAGCGGCAATGGCCCTTGTTGAAAGCCCAACAGGAGCCGGACGGCTTTGGGGCCACAGGAGTCGGTTGCCCACTGGCGTCTGTGGCCGCTCCCTGAAAAAACGGTTTCGGTGGCTTCTGAGCCAGGATTAACTGAATCCAGACATCAGTCGCCTTTGTCACCCAGCTTATATGCTGGGAGCCCGATATTCGGCGGCGAAAATTCTCGTCATATCGCTACCACGCCGAACCTCCATGTAATTTGTAAGCGCTGTGGATCGTATTGATATATACAAGTAACTCGGGACCCTTATGTGGGTGCTGTTGGCACACCACGTGGGCCAAAATCAAAAATGCTTGCAAACAGTTTCCGAACGTTTTTGCTACCTTCGCTTTTTTATCTGTCCCATGCTCTGAGAAACGTTCTTTATCCACAGCGATGTGTTCAACCGATAGCAATGACCAGATATCCACATACCAACCACTTCTAATTTTCTCCACCACATCCTCCGCCAGGCTCACGCCCAACGGGGCTACACCACAAAATAATGAATCGGCAAATTTTAAACCATCACTGCTCGACTCATCCACCCTTCCTCTTACCCCAGTAGGCAAGCTCCCGTGTGTTTGCAACAGACCACCAACCTCAGGTGAGCCCATGCTCCCTGGATGAGCATAGGACACTGGTAGTCCTTTATCCACATCAAATCGATTCACCAGCACCTTAAGCGCCACCATGAAATCCTCATTATTTCGGCTACCGCTGGACAATGAGTCCCAGACTCTACGACAAGAAAAGGACTCACCCGCCTCGTTAACCTCCGGCCCTGCCAAGGGAAAAGTGGGGCTGGGTGGTGTCGACTGACGATTTCCTTGGTGGGCCGCATGTCGTTCCGTAACCCTATTGTGGGTGACACCACAGCGCCTCGGGCTCCTTGTTCTCGAAGCCCCGAAAGCCGAAACCATTGTGCTCTGCCTGACACTACGAGCAACTTCCCTAATGTCTGCGGAAGAAGCCAGTGACAAAGATAAAAAAGACCGCAAAGCCCGAGCTTCTGCTTCTCGGCTGCTACGCCTTGCGCTTCCGGACACCGCTTCTGACTGACCGCTCATACCAACTAAAGTAGGCCTCCTGCTCCTAACACTTTTTTCCTCTAATAAAGGTGACGGCGAGCTAGCCTGCCCACCCTCCCCCTGGCTAACCTAGGCCATTGCACCTCATCTACACGCCAGCGCCTACCTTGCGCGTGGGCCCTATTCCCCCATTCTACCTCACGGCCTGAACTAGAATAAAGTGCGCGATCTGCTGCTGAGCTATTTTCTGCACCCCACCCGCCCTGCGCCCTCTTTGCTTTCATGACTGGCAAACGCGCCCTGTCCGGCCTCATAAGGGCCTCGCCTGCTGGAGAAAATAAGCCCCCATGTGCCACTGCGGATCCGCCTGATGCCACTGCTGTGCTGCCCCTATAGCCCGCGTTGTCCCCCTCACCCCCCCTCTCGCAGTATCGCTGGCTCTTGCCCATTCCACCCCCCCTCTTATCTAACCCCTCTGATCTAACCCATCTGCACCTCCTTTGCTCAGCCCCCTTTCCGCCCCGCTGCTGTTCTCAGGGCTGGAGGGAGACTCGCTCCTGTAGCCCCTGTTGCTTGCTGCTCCCTGTGTAGGCCTGAGGCTGGAACTACATCCGGCCTGTGGATCCTTCCGCCCGCAGAAGGAGTCACGTGGAGTGCACTCCTTCTCCCTGCTCCTTGTTCTCCTGGCAGCTGCGGCATTTCCCGACCAGCACTGGACTTACCTAACCTGGACACCGCCCCACCGCTGAAGGTTAGTGCATCACTCCCCAACGCCTCTGCTTCGCCGCCGCTCCTAGCTCCGCTCCGCCCGGGTGTGTCGGCCATGCGCTGCGACTGCGCCGCTCCGATCCTGACTGGTCTCTCCGCCCGTGGACTGCCGGTACGGCCTCCTCTCTTTGCGACCGGGCTGGGACTCAGCCTGGCCGGGGGGTGCCTTCTTCTAAGGGGTCTTCTGCGGGGCTCTGTGCCGCTGGACATCTCCGGTGGGTCTCTCTCTGCCGCGGCTTCCGCTGCCCCCAGCGGTCCAAGCTCTTCTGCCATCTTCACGAGCCACTGGGTGCCCTGGCAGGCCACAACTTCTTTAATCTGTCTGATGAGCTACTCCATTCTTCTTTCTTGCAGGTGCGGTCTTCTCTCTTCTTCTTCGCGCTGCAGACTGGTCCTCCCCTTCCTCTCTCTCTTCTCCTCAGTACCCCACCCCCTTACTTGGTTGCTTCCTCCAACTCTTCTGCTAGTCTCCTCCCCACCGCCCCCCAGTCCTCAACATCCTCACTATTCGTTTTGCTGCTCACTATGACATCCAGCTGCAGGTGGTCAGGGGTCGTACGTGACATCCTGCTGCAGGTGGTCAGGGGCCGCACATAACATCCTACTGCGGTTGCTCAGGGGCCGTACGTAACATCCTACTGCGTGTGTTCATTGGTTGTACGTGACATCCTGCTGCTGGTGGTCGGCAGCCATACATGACATACTGCTGGGGATGGTCAGCGGTCATACGTGGCATCCTGCTGCGTGTGGTCAGGGGCCGTATGTGACATCCTGCTGCGGGTGGTCAGGGGCTGTACGTTACATCCTACTGCGGGTGGTTAAGGTCCATACGTGACATCCTACTGCTGGTGGTCAGGGGCCGTACGTGACATCCTGCTGCGTGTAGTCAGCGCCTTACCTTATATCCTGCTGCGGTTGGTCAAGGGCCATACATGACATCCTACTGCTGGTGGACAGGGGCCGTATGTGACATCCTGCTGCGGTTAGTCAGAGGCACTACGTGACATCCTGCTGCAGGTGGTCGGAGGTTGTACGTGACATCCTGCTGTGGGTGGTTTGGGGCTGTACAAAACATCCCACTGCTCGTGTTCTGGGGTCGTACGTGACATCCTGCTGCGGGTGGTCAGAGGCCGTACGTGACATTCTGCTGCGGGTGGTCAACAGCCATACGTGACATCCTGCTGGGGGTGGTCAGAGGTCTTACGTGACATCCTGCTGCGGGTGGTCAGGGGCCATATGTAACATCCTGCTGCGGGTGGTCAGGGGCCGTATGTGACATCCTGCTGCGGTTAGTCAGAGGCACTACGTGACATCCTGCTGCAGGTGGTCGGAGGTTGTACGTGACATCCTGCTGTGGGTGGTTTGGGGCTGTACAAAACATCCCACTGCTCGTGTTCTGGGGTCGTACGTAGCATCCTACTTCGGGTGGTCAGGGGTCGTACGTGACATCCTGCTGCGGGTGGTCAGGGGTCGTACGTGACATCCTGCTGCGGTTGGTCAACAGCCATACGTGACATCCTGCTGGGGGTGGTCAGAGGTCTTACGTGACATCCTGCTGCGGGTGGTCAGGGGCCATATGTAACATCCTGCTGCGGGTGGTCAGGGGTCGTATTTGACATCCTGCTGCGGGTGGTCAGAGGCTGTACGTGACATCCTGCTGCGTGTGGTGAGGAGACGTACGTGACATCCTGCTGCGGGTGGTCAGAGGCTGTACGTGACATCCTGCTGCGTGTGGTGAGGAGACGTACGTGACACCCTGCTGCGGGTGGTCAGGGGTCGTACGTGACATCCTGCAGCGGGTGGTCAGCGGTCGTACGTGACATCCTGCTGCGGGTGGTCAGCGGTCGTACGTGACATCCTGCTGCGGTTGGTCAGAGGTCGTACGTTACATCCTGCTGCGGGTGGTCAGGGGCCATATGTAACATCCTGCTGCGGGTGGACAGGGGCTGTACTTGACATCCTGCTGCGGTTGCTCAGGCGCCGTACGTGACATCCTGCTGCGGGTGTTCAGGGGTCATACATGAAATCCTGCTGGGGGTGGTCAGGGGCCGTATGTAACATCCTGCTGCGGGTGGTCAGGCGTCGTACGTGACATCCTGCTGCGGGTGGTCAGGGGTCGTACGTTACATCCTGCTGCGGGTGGTCAGGCGTCATACATGAAATCCTGCTGCGGTTGCTCAGGGGCCGTACGTAACATCCTACTTCGGGTGGTCAGGGGTCGTACGTAACATCCTACTCTAGGTGGTCAGGGTTCGTACGTGACATCCTGCTGCGATTGGTCAGAGGCTGTACGTGACATCCTGCTGCGGATGGTCAACAGCCGCACGTGACATCCTGCTGCGGGTGGTCAGAGGTCGTACATGACATCCTGCTGCGGGTGGTCAGGGGCCATATGTAACATCCTGCTGCCGGTGGTCAGGGGTCGTATGTGACTTCCTGCTGCGGGTGGTCAGGGGCTGTACGTGACATCCTGCTGCGGGTGGTCAGGGGCCATATGTAACATCCTGCTGCGGGTGGTCAGGGGTCGTATGTGACTTCCTGCTGCGGGTGGTCAGCGGCTGTACGTGACTTCCTGCTGCGGGTGGTCAGGGGCCGTACGTGACATCCTCCTGCGGGTGGTCAGAGGCCATACGTGGCATCCTGCTGCGGGTAGTCAGGGGCTGTACGTGACATCCTGAAGCGGGTAGTCAGGGGCTGTACGTGACATCCTGAGGCGGGTGGTCAGGGGTCGTACATGACATCCGGCTGCGGGTGCTCAGGGGCCTTACGTGACATCCTACTGCGGGTGGTCAGGGGTCGTACGTGACATCCGGCTGCGGGTGCTCAGGGGCCTTACGTGACATCCTACTGCGGGTGGTCAGGGGTCGTACGTGACATCCTACTGCGGGTGGTCAGGGGCTGTATATTACATCCTGCTGCGGGTGGTCAGAGGTCGAATGTGACATCCTACTGCGGGTGGTCAGGGGCTGTATATTACATCCTGCTGCGGGTGGTCAGGGGCCGTATGTGACACCCTGCTGTGGGTGGTTAGGGGCCGTATGTGACACCCTGCTGTGGGTGGTCAGGGGCCGTATGTGACACCCTGCTGTGGGTGGTAAGAGGCCGTACTTCACATCCTGCTGCGGGGAGTCAGAGGTCGTAAGTGACATCCTGAGGCGGGTAGTCAGGGGCCGCAAGTGAGATTCTGCTGCGGGTGGTCAGAGGCTGTACGTGACATCCTGCTGCGGGTGGTCAGGGGCCGTATGTGACACCCTGCTGTGGGTGGTAAGAGGCCGTACTTCACATCCTGCTGCGGGGAGTCAGAGGTCGTAAGTGACATCCTGAGGCGGGTAGTCAGGGGCCGCAAGTGAGATTCTGCTGCGGGTGGTCAGAGGCTGTACGTGACATCCTGCTGCGGGTGGTCAGGGGCTGTACGTGACATTCTGCTGCGGGTGGTCAGGGGAAGTACGTGACATCCTGCTGCGGGTAGTGAGGAGGCGTACGTGACATCCTGCTGCGGGTGGTCAGGGGCCGTACGCTACATCCTGCTGCGGGTGGTCAGGGGCTGTACGTTACATCCTACTGCGGGTGGTTAAGGTCCATACGTGACATCCTACTGCTAGTGGTCAGGGGTCGTACGTAACATCCTGCTGCGGGTGGTCAGGGGCTGTACGCTACATCCTACTGCGGGTGGTCAGGGGCTGTACGTTACATCCTACTGCGGGTGGTCAGGGGTCATACGTGGCATCCTGCTGCGGGTGGTCAGGGGCTGTACGCTACATCCTACTGCGGGTGGTCAGGGGCTGTACGTTACATCCTACTGCGGGTGGTCAGGGGTCATACGTGGCATCCTGCTGCGTGTGGTCAGGGGTCTTACGTGACATCCTGCTGCGGGTGGTCAGGTGCCATACGTGACATCCTGCTGTGGGTGGTAAGGGGCGGTACGTGACATCCTACTGCGGGTGGTCAGAGGTCGTACATTACATCCTGCAGCGGGTGGTCAGTGGCCGTATGTTACATCCTGCTGTGCGGGGTCAGAGGTCATACATGACGTCTAGCTGGGGGCGGTCAGAGGCCGTACCTGACATCCTGCTGCGGTTGCTCAGGGGTTGCACGTAACATCCTACTCCGGGTGGTCAACAGCCATACGTGACATCCTGCTGGGGGTGGTCAGAGGCCGTACGTGACATCCTGCTGCGTGTGGTCAGGAGCCATATGTAACATCCTGCTGCGGGTGGTCAGGGGCTGTACGTGACATCCTGCTGCGGGTGGTCAGGGGCCATATGTAACATCCTGCTGCGGGTGGTCAGGGGTCGTATGTGACTTCCTGCTGCGGGTGGTCAGGGGCTGTACGTGACTTCCTGCTGCGGGTGGTCAGGGGCTGTACGTGACATCCTGAGGCAGGTAGTCAGGGGCTGTACGTGACATCCTGAGGCGGTTGGTCAGGGGTCGTACATGACATCCGGCTGCGGGTGGTCAGGGGCCTTACGTGACATCCTACTGCGGGTGGTCAGGGGCTGTATATTACATCCTGCTGCGGATGGTCAGAGGTCGAATGTGACATCCTACTGCGGGTGGTCAGGGGCTGTATATTACATCCTGCTGCGGATGGTCAGAGGTCGAATGTGACATCCTACTGCGGGTGGTCAGGGGCTGTATATTACATCCTGCTGCGGGTGGTCAGGGGCTGTATATTACATCCTGCTGCGGGTGGTCAGAGGTCGAATGTGACATCCTACTGCGGGTGGTCAGGGGCCGTATGTGACACCCTGCTGTGGGTGGTCAGGGGCCGTATGTGACACCCTGCTGTGGGTGGTCAGGGGCCGTATGTGACACCCTGCTGTGGGTGGTAAGAGGCCGTACTTCACATCCTGCTGCGGGGAGTCAGAGGTCGTAAGTGACATCCTGCTGCGGGTGGTCAGGGGCCGCAAGTGAGATTCTGCTGCGGGTGGTCAGAGGCTGTACGTGACATCCTGCTGCGGGTGGTCAGAGGTCGTACGTGACATCCTGCTGCGGGTGGTCAGGGGCTGTACGTGACATCCTGCTGCGTGTGGTCAGGGGCCGTACGTGACATCCTGCTGCGGGAGGTCAACAGCCATACGTGACATCCTGCTGTGGGTGGTCAGGGGCTGTACGTAACATCCTGCTGCCGGTGGTCAGGGGCCGTAGTTGACATCCTGCTGCGGGTGGTCAGGGGCCGTACGTGACATCCTGATGTCCGTGGTCAGGGGCCGTACATGACATCCTGCTGCGGGTGGTCAGAGGCCATACGTGACATCCTGCTGCGGGTGGTCATGGGCCGTACGTGACATCCTGATGTGGGTGGTCAGGGGCCGTACATGACATCCTGATGCGGGTGGTCAAGGGCCGTACGTGACATCCTACCGCGGGTGGTTAGGGGCTCTACGTGACATCCTGATGCGGGTGGTCAGGGGCCGTACGTGACATCCTACCGCGGGTGGTCAGGGGCCGTATATTACATCCTGCTGCGGCTGGTCAGAGGTCGTACGTGACATCCTGCTGCGGGTGCTCAAGGGCCGTATGTGGCATCCTACTGCGGGTGTTCAGGGGCTGTATATTACATCCTGCTGTGGGTGGTCAGGGGTCGTATGTGACACCCTGCTGTGGGTGGTCAGAGGCTGTACTACACATCCTGCTGCGGGTGGTCGGAGGTCATACGTGACATCCTACTGCGGGTGGTCAGGGGCTGTACGTGACATCCTGCTGCAGGTGGTCAGAGGTCGTACGTGACATCCTGCTGCGGGTGGTCAGGGGCCGTACGTGACATCCTGCTGTGGGTGGTCAGGGGCCGTACGTGACATCCTGCTGCAGGTGGTCAGGGGCCGTACGTGACATCCTGCTGTGGGTGGTCAGGGGCCGTACGTGATATCCTGCTGCAGGTGGTAAGGGGCGGTACGCAACATCCTGCTGCGGGTTGTCAGAGGCTGTACGTGACATCCTGCTGCGGGTGGTCAGGGGCCGTACGTGACATCCTGCTGCGGGTGGTCAGGGTCCATAAGTAATATCCTGCTGCGGGTGGTAAGGGGCGGTACGTGACATCCTGCTGCGGGTTTTCAGAGGCTGTACGTGACATCCTACTCTGGGTGGTCAGGGGTCGTACGTGACATCCTGCTGCGGGTGGTCAACAGCCATACGTGACATCCTGCTGGGGGTGGTCAGGGGCTGTACGTGACATCCTGCTGCGGCTGGTCCGGGGCCGTACGTGACATCCTGCTGCGGGTGGTCAGGGGCCGTATGTGACATCCTGCTGCGGGTGGTCAGGGCCCGTATGTGAAATCCTGCTGCGGGTGGTCAGAGGCCATACATGACATCCTGATGCGGGTGGTCAGGGGCCGTACGTGACATCCTGATGCGGGTGGTCAGGGGTCGTACGTGACATCCTACTGCGGGTGGTCAGGGGCTGTATGTGACATCCTGCTGTGGGTGGTCAGGGGCCGTACGTGACATCCTGATGCGGGTGGTCAGGGGCTGTATATTACATCCTGCTGCGGGAGGTCAGAGGTCGAATGTGACATCCTGCTGCGGGTGGTCAGGGGCCGTATGTGAAATCCTGCTGCGGGTGATCAGAGGCCGTACGTGACATCCTACTGCAGGTGGTCAGAGGCCGTACTTCACATCCTGCTGCGGGTAGTCAGAGGTCGTACGTGACATCCTGCTGCGTGTGGTCAGGGGCCATATGTAACATCCTGCTGTGTGTGGTCAGGGGTCGTATGTGACTTCCTGCTGCGGGTGGTCAGGAGCCATATGTAACATCCTGCTGCGGGTGGTCAGGGGTCGTATGTGACTTCCTGCTGCGGGTGGTCAGGGGCTGTACGTGACATCCTGCTGCGGGTGGTCAGGGGCCATATGTAACATCCTGCTGCGGGTGGTCAGGGGTCGTATGTGACTTCCTGCTGCGGGTGGTCAGGGGCTGTACGTGACTTCCTGCTGCGGGTGGTCAGGGGCCGTACGTGACATCCTTCTGCGGGTGGTCAGAGGCCATACGTGACATCCTACTGCGGGTGGTCAGGGGCTGTATATTACATCCTACTGCGGGTGGTCAGGGGCCGTATGTGACACCCTGCTGTGGGTGGTCAGGGGCCGTATGTGACACCCTGCTGTGGGTGGTCAGAGGCCGTATGTGACACCCTGCTGTGGGTGGTAAGAGGCCGTACTTCACATCCTGCTGCGGGGAGTCAGAGGTCGTAAGTGACATCCTGCTGCGGGTGGTCAGGGGCCGCAAGTGAGATTCTGCTGCGGGTGGTCAGAGGCTGTACGTGACATCCTGCTGCGGGTGGTCAGGGGTCGTACGTGACATCCTGCTGCGGGTGGTCAGGGGCTGTACGTGACATTCTGCTGCGGGTGGTCAGGGGAAGTACGTGGCATCCTGCTGCGGGTGGTCAGGGGCTGTACGTTACATCCTACTGCGGGTGGTCAGGGGCCATACATGACATCCTACTGCTAGTGGTCCGGGGTCGTACGTAACATCCTACTCCGGGTGGTCAGGGGAAGTACGTGACATCCTGCTGCGGGTGGTCAGGGGCTGTACGTAACATCCTACTCCGGGTGGTCAGGGGTCTTACGTGACATCCTGGTGCGGGTGGTCAGGGGCCATACGTGACATCCTGCTGCGGGTGGAAAGAGGCTGTACGTGACATCCTGCTGCGTGTGGTGAGGAGATGTACGTGACATCTTGCTGCGGGAGGTCAGGTGCCATACGTGACATCCTGCTGCGGGTGGTAAGGGGCGGTACGTGACATCCTACTGCGGGTGGTCAGGGGTCGTACATTACATCCTGCAGCGGGTGGTCAGTGGCCGTATGTTACATCCTGCTGTGCGGGGTCAGAGGTCATACATGACGTCTAGCTGGGGGCGGTCAGAGGCCGTACCTGACATCCTGCTGCGGTTGCTCAGGGGTTGCACGTAACATCCTACTCCGGGTAGTCAACAGCCATACGTGACATCCTGCTGCGTGTGGTCAGGGGCCGTACGTGACATCCTGCTGCGGGAGGTCAACAGCCATACGTGACATCCTGCTGTGGGTGGTCAGGGGCTGTACGTAACATCCTGCTGCCGGTGGTCAGGGGCCGTAGTTGACATCCTGCTGCGGGTGGTCAGGGGCCGTACGTGACATCCTGATGCGGGTGGTCAGGGGTCGTACGTGACATCCTGATGTCCGTGGTCAGGGGCCGTACATGACATCCTGCTGCGGGTGGTCAGAGGCCATACGTGACATCCTGCTGCGGGTGGTCATGGGCCGTACGTGACATCCTGATGTGGGTGGTCAGGGGCTGTACGTGACATCCTGATGCGGGTGATCAGGGGCCGTACGTGACATCCTGCTGCGGGTGGTCAGAGGCCGTACGAGACATCCTGATGCGGGTGGTCAGAGGCCTTACGAGACATCCTGATGCGGGTGGTCAGGGGCCATACGTGACATCCTGATGCGGGTGGTCAGGGGCTGTACGTGACATCCTGATGCGGGTGGTCAAGGGCCGTACGTGACATCCTACCGCGGGTGGTTAGGGGCTCTACGTGACATCCTGATGCGGGTGGTCAGGGGCCGTACGTGACATCCTACCGCGGGTGGTCAGGGGCTGTATATTACATCCTGCTGCGGCTGGTCAGAGGTCGTACGTGACATCCTGCTGCGGGTGCTCAAGGGCCGTATGTGGCATCCTACTGCGGGTGTTCAGGGGCTGTATATTACATCCTGCTGTGGGTGGTCAGGGGTCGTATGTGACACCCTGCTGTGGGTGGTCAGAGGCTGTACTACACATCCTGCTGCGGGTGGTCGGAGGTCATACGTGACATCCTACTGCGGGTGGTCAGGGGCTGTACGTGACATCCTGCTGTGGGTGGTCAGGGGCCGTACGTGACATCCTGCTGCGGGTGGTCAGGGTCCATAAGTAATATCCTGCTGCGGGTGGTAAGGGGCGGTACGTGACATCCTGCTGCGGGTTTTCAGAGGCTGTACGTGACATCCTACTCTGGGTGGTCAGGGGTCGTACGTGACATCCTGCTGCGGGTGGTCAACAGCCATACGTGACATCCTGCTGGGGGTGGTCAGGGGCTGTACGTGACATCCTGCTGCGGGTGGTCAGGGGCCGTATGTGACATCCTGCTGCGGGTGGTCAGGGGCCGTATGTGACATCCTCCTGCAGGTGGTGAGGGGCCGTATGTGACATCCTCCTGCGGGTGGTCAGGGCCCGTATGTGAAATCCTGCTGCGGGTGGTCAGAGGCCATACGTGACATCCTGATGCGGGTGGTCAGGGGTCGTACGTGACATCCTACTGCAGGTGGTCAGAGGCCGTACTTCACATCCTGCTGCGGGTAGACAGAGGTCGTACGTGACATCCTACTGCAGGTGGTCAGGGGTCGTACGTGACATCCTGCTGCGGGTAGTCAGAGGTCGTACGTGACATCCTACTGCAGGTGGTCAGGGGCCGTACGTGACATCCTGCTGCGGGTAGTCAGAGGTCGTACGTGACATCCTACTGCAGGTGGTCAGGGGTCGTACGTGACATCCTGCTGCGGGTGGTCAGGGGCGGTACGTGACATCAGGCTGCCGTTGGTAAGTGACCGTATGTGACATCCTGCTGCTGGTGATCAGGGGCCGTACGTGACATCCTGCTGCGGGTGGTCAGAGGTCGTACGTGACCTCCTGCTACAGGTGGTCAGAGGTCGTACGTGACATCCTGCTGCGGGTGGTCAGGGGCCGTACGTGACATCCTTCTGCGGGTGGTCAGGGGCCGTACGTGACATCCTTCTGCGGGTGGTCAGGGGCCGTATGTGACATCCTGCTGCGGGTGGTCAGAGGCCGTACGTGACATCCTGCTGTGGTTGTTCAGTGGCCGTACGTGACATCCTACTGCTGGTGGTCAGGGGCCGTATGTGACACCCTGCTGTGGGTGGTCAGAGGCCGTACTTCATATCCTGCTGCGGGTAGTCAGAGGTCGTACGTGACATCCTACTGCGGGTGGTCAGGGGCGGTACGTGACATCAGGCTGCCGTTGGTCAGTGACCGTATGTGACATCCTGCTGCTGGTGATCAGGGGCCGTACGTGACATCCTGCTGCGGGTGGTCAGAGGTCGTACGTGACATCCTGCTGCGAGTGGTCAGGGGCCATACATGATATCCTGCTGCGGGTGGTAAGGGGCGGTACGTGACATCCTGCTGCGGGTGGTAAGGGGCGGTACGTGACATCCTACTGCGGGTGGTGAGGAGACATACGAGACATCCTGCTGCGGGTGGTCAGGGGCCGTATGTGACATCCTGCTGCGAGTGGTCAGCGGCCAAACTTTACATGCTGTGGTTGGTCAGGGGTCGTACGTGATATCCTTCTGCCCGTGGTCAGAGGTCGTACGTGACATCCTGCTGCGGGTGGTCAGGGGTCGTACGTTACATCCTGCTGCGGGTGGTCAGGGGCCGTACGTGACATCCTGCTGCGGTTGGTCAGAGGTCGTACGTGACCTCCTGCTGCAGGTGGTCAGAGGTCGTACGTGACATCCTGCTGCGGGTGGTCAGGGGCCATACGTGATATCCTGCTGCGGGTGGTCAGGGGCCGTACGTGACATCCTGCTGCGGGTAGTGAGGAGGCGTACGCGACATCCTGCTGCGGGTGGTCAGGGGCAGTACGTGACATCAGGCTGCCGTTGGTAATTGACTGTATGTGACATCCTGCTGCTGGTGATCCTGGGCCGTACGCGACATCCTGCTGCGGGTGGTCAGGGGCCGTACGTGATATCCTGCTGCGGTTGGTAAGGGGCGGTACGTGACATCCTGCTGCGGGCGGTCAGAGTTCTGTTGTGACATCCTGCTGCGGGTGGTCAGAGGTCATACGTTACATCCTGCTGCGGCTGGTCAGGGGTCATACGTGACATCCTGCTGCGGGTGGTCAGAGGTCGTACGTGACATCCTGCTGCGGGTGGTCAGAGGTCGTACGTTACATCCTGCTGCGGCTGGTCAGTGGCCGTACGTGACATCTTGCAGCGGGTGGTCAGTGGCCGTATGTTACATCCTGCTGTGCGGGGTCAGAGGTCATACATGACATCTAGCTGGGGGCGGTCAGAGGCCATACCTGACATCCTGCTGCGGGTGGTCAGGGGCCGTACGTTACATCCTGCTGCGGCTGGTCAGGGGCCATACATGATATCATGCTGTGGGTGGTCAGGGGCCGTACGTTACATCCTGCTGCGGCTGTTCAGGGGCCGTACGTGACATCCTGCTGCCCATGGTCAGGGGCCGTATGTGACATCCTGCTGCGAGTGGTCAGCGGCCAAACTTTACATGCTGTGTTTGGTCAGGGGCCGTATGTGACATCCTGCTGCCGGTGGTCAGGGGCCGTACTTGACATCCTGCTGCCGGTGGTCAGGGGCCGTACTTGACATCCTGCTGCGGGTGGTCAGGGGCTGTATGTGACATCCTGCTGTGGGTGGTCAGAGGCCATACATGACATCCTGCTGCGAGTGGTCAGGGGCCGTACGTGACATCCTGATGCGGGTGGTCAGGGCCCGTACGTGACATCCTGATGCGGGTGGTCAGGGGTCGTACGTGATATCCTGATGCGGGTGGTCAGGGGCCGTACGTGACATCCTGATGCGGGTGGTCAGGGGTCGTACGTGACATCCTACTGCGGGTGGTCAGGGGCTGTATATTACATCCTGCTGCGGGAGGTCAGAGGTCGAATGTGACATCCTGCTGCGGGTGGTCAGGGGCCGTATGTGACATCCTGCTGCGGGTGGTCAGAGGCCGTACGTGACATCCTGCTGTGGGTGGTCAGGGGCCGTATGTGACACCCTGCTGTGGGTGGTCAGAGGCCGTACTTCACATCCTGCTGCGGGTAGTCAGAGGTCGTACGTGACATCCTACTGCGGGTGGTCAGGGGCGGTACGTGACATCAGGCTGCCGTTGGTCAGTGACCGTATGTGACATCCTACTGCTGGTGGTCAGGGGCCGTACGTGACATCCTGCTGCGGGTGGTCAGAGGTCGTACGTGACATCCTGCTGCGGGTGGTCAGAGGTCGTACGTTACATCCTGCTGCGGCTGGTCAGTGGCCGTACGTGACATCTTGCAGCGGGTGGTCAGTGGCCGTATGTTACATCCTGCTGTGCGGGGTCAGAGGTCATACATGACATCTAGCTGGGGGCGGTCAGAGGCCATACCTGACATCCTGCTGCGGGTGGTCAGGGGCCGTACGTTACATCCTGCTGCGGCTGGTCAGGGGCCATACATGATATCATGCTGTGGGTGGTCAGGGGTCGTACGTGACATCCTGCTGCGAGTTGTCAGGGGCCATACATGATATCATGCTGTGGGTGGTCAGGGGCCGTACGTTACATCCTGCTGCGGCTGTTCAGGGGCCGTACGTGACATCCTGCTGCCCATGGTCAGGGGCCGTATGTGACATCCTGCTGCGAGTGGTCAGCGGCCAAACTTTACATGCTGTGTTTGGTCAGGGGCCGTATGTGACATCCTGCTGCCGGTGGTCAGGGGCCGTACTTGACATCCTGCTGCCGGTGGTCAGGGGCTGTATGTGACATCCTGCTGTGGGTGGTCAGAGGCCATACATGACATCCTGCTGCGAGTGGTCAGGGGCCGTACGTGACATCCTGATGCGGGTGGTCAGGGGCCGTACGTGACATCCTGATGCGGGTGGTCAGGGGTCGTACGTGATATCCTGATGCGGGTGGTCAGGGGCCGTACGTGACATCCTGATGCGGGTGGTCAGGGGCCGTACGTGACATCCTGATGCGGGTGGTCAGGGGTCGTACGTGATATCCTGATGCGGGTGGTCAGGGGCCGTACGTGACATCCTGATGCGGGTGGTCAGGGGTCGTACGTGACATCCTCCTGCGGGTGGTCAGGGGTCGTACGTGACATCCTACTGCGGGTGGTCAGGGGCTGTATATTACATCCTGCTGCGGGAGGTCAGAGGTCGAATGTGACATCCTGCTGCGGGTGGTCAGGGGCCGTATGTGACATCCTGCTGCGGGTGGTCAGAGGCCGTACGTGACATCCTGCTGTGGGTGGTCAGGGGCCGTACGTGACATCCTACTGCTGGTGGTCAGGGGCCGTATGTGACACCCTGCTGTGGGTGGTCAGGGGCCGTATGTGACATCCTGCTGCGGGTGGTCAGAGGCCGTACGTGACATCCTGCTGTGGGAGGTCAGGGGCCGTACGTGACATCCTACTGCTGGTGGTCAGGGGCCGTATGTGACACCCTGCTGTGGGTGGTCAGAGGCCGTACTTCACATCCTGCTGCGGGTAGTCAGAGGTCGTACGTGACATCCTACTGCGGGTGGTCAGGGGCGGTACGTGACATCAGGCTGCCGTTGGTCAGTGACCGTATGTGACATCCTACTGCTGGTGGTCAGGGGCCGTACGTGACATCCTGCTGCGGGTGGTCAGAGGTCGTACGTGACATCCTGCTGCGGGTGGTCAGAGGTCGTACGTTACATCCTGCTGCGGCTGGTCAGTGGCCGTACGTGACATCTTGCAGCGGGTGGTCAGTGGCCGTATGTTACATCCTGCTGTGCGGGGTCAGAGGTCATACATGACATCTAGCTGGGGGCGGTCAGAGGCCATACCTGACATCCTGCTGCGGGTGGTCAGGGGCCGTACGTTACATCCTGCTGCGGCTGGTCAGGGGCCATACATGATATCATGCTGTGGGTGGTCAGGGGTCGTACGTGACATCCTGCTGCGAGTTGTCAGGGGCCATACATGATATCATGCTGTGGGTGGTCAGGGGCCGTACGTTACATCCTGCTGCGGCTGTTCAGGGGCCGTACGTGACATCCTGCTGCCCATGGTCAGGGGCCGTATGTGACATCCTGCTGCGAGTGGTCAGCGGCCAAACTTTACATGCTGTGTTTGGTCAGGGGCCGTATGTGACATCCTGCTGCCGGTGGTCAGGGGCCGTACTTGACATCCTGCTGCCGGTGGTCAGGGGCCGTACTTGACATCCTGCTGCGGGTGGTCAGGGGCTGTATGTGACATCCTGCTGTGGGTGGTCAGAGGCCATACATGACATCCTGCTGCGAGTGGTCAGGGGCCGTACGTGACATCCTGATGCGGGTGGTCAGGGGCCGTACGTGACATCCTGATGCGGGTGGTCAGGGGTCGTACGTGATATCCTGATGCGGGTGGTCAGGGGCCGTACGTGACATCCTGATGCGGGTGGTCAGGGGCCGTACGTGACATCCTGATGCGGGTGGTCAGGGGTCGTACGTGATATCCTGATGCGGGTGGTCAGGGGCCGTACGTGACATCCTGATGCGGGTGGTCAGGGGTCGTACGTGACATCCTCCTGCGGGTGGTCAGGGGTCGTACGTGACATCCTACTGCGGGTGGTCAGGGGCTGTATATTACATCCTGCTGCGGGAGGTCAGAGGTCGAATGTGACATCCTGCTGCGGGTGGTCAGGGGCCGTATGTGACATCCTGCTGCGGGTGGTCAGAGGCCGTACGTGACATCCTGCTGTGGGTGGTCAGGGGCCGTACGTGACATCCTACTGCTGGTGGTCAGGGGCCGTATGTGACACCCTGCTGTGGGTGGTCAGGGGCCGTATGTGACATCCTGCTGCGGGTGGTCAGAGGCCGTACGTGACATCCTGCTGTGGGAGGTCAGGGGCCGTACGTGACATCCTACTGCTGGTGGTCAGGGGCCGTATGTGACACCCTGCTGTGGGTGGTCAGAGGCCGTACTTCACATCCTGCTGCGGGTAGTCAGAGGTCGTACGTGACATCCTACTGCGGGTGGTCAGGGGCGGTACGTGACATCAGGCTGCCGTTGGTCAGTGACCGTATGTGACATCCTACTGCTGGTGGTCAGGGGCCGTACGTGACATCCTGCTGCGGGTGGTCAGAGGTCGTACGTGACATCCTGCTGCGGGTGGTCAGAGGTCGTACGTTACATCCTGCTGCGGCTGGTCAGTGGCCGTACGTGACATCTTGCAGCGGGTGGTCAGTGGCCGTATGTTACATCCTGCTGTGCGGGGTCAGAGGTCATACATGACATCTAGCTGGGGGCGGTCAGAGGCCATACCTGACATCCTGCTGCGGGTGGTCAGGGGCCGTACGTTACATCCTGCTGCGGCTGGTCAGGGGCCATACATGATATCATGCTGTGGGTGGTCAGGGGTCGTACGTGACATCCTGCTGCGAGTTGTCAGGGGCCATACATGATATCATGCTGTGGGTGGTCAGGGGCCGTACGTTACATCCTGCTGCGGCTGTTCAGGGGCCGTACGTGACATCCTGCTGCCCATGGTCAGGGGCCGTATGTGACATCCTGCTGCGAGTGGTCAGCGGCCAAACTTTACATGCTGTGTTTGGTCAGGGGCCGTATGTGACATCCTGCTGCCGGTGGTCAGGGGCCGTACTTGACATCCTGCTGCCGGTGGTCAGGGGCCGTACTTGACATCCTGCTGCGGGTGGTCAGGGGCTGTATGTGACATCCTGCTGTGGGTGGTCAGAGGCCATACATGACATCCTGCTGCGAGTGGTCAGGGGCCGTACGTGACATCCTGATGCGGGTGGTCAGGGGCCGTACGTGACATCCTGATGCGGGTGGTCAGGGGTCGTACGTGATATCCTGATGCGGGTGGTCAGGGGCCGTACGTGACATCCTGATGCGGGTGGTCAGGGGCCGTACGTGACATCCTGATGCGGGTGGTCAGGGGTCGTACGTGATATCCTGATGCGGGTGGTCAGGGGCCGTACGTGACATCCTGATGCGGGTGGTCAGGGGTCGTACGTGACATCCTCCTGCGGGTGGTCAGGGGTCGTACGTGACATCCTGATGCGGGTGGTCAGGGGTCGTACGTGACATCCTACTGCGGGTGGTCAGGGGCTGTATATTACATCCTGCTGCGGGAGGTCAGAGGTCGAATGTGACATCCTGCTGCGGGTGGTCAGGGGCCGTATGTGACATCCTGCTGCGGGTGGTCAGAGGCCGTACGTGACATCCTGCTGTGGGTGGTCAGGGGCCGTACGTGACATCCTACTGCTGGTGGTCAGGGGCCGTATGTGACACCCTGCTGTGGGTGGTCAGGGGCCGTATGTGACATCCTGCTGCGGGTGGTCAGAGGCCGTACGTGACATCCTGCTGTGGGAGGTCAGGGGCCGTACGTGACATCCTACTGCTGGTGGTCAGGGGCCGTATGTGACACCCTGCTGTGGGTGGTCAGAGGCCGTACTTCACATCCTGCTGCGGGTAGTCAGAGGTCGTACGTGACATCCTACTGCGGGTGGTCAGGGGCGGTACGTGACATCAGGCTGCCGTTGGTCAGTGACCGTATGTGACATCCTGCTGCTGGTGATCAGGGGCCGTACGTGACATCCTGCTGCGGGTGGTCAGAGGTCGTACCTTACATCCTGCTGCAGGTGGTCAGAGGCCGTACGTGACATCCTGCTGCGGGTGGTCAGGGGCCATACATGATATCCTGCTGCGGGTGGTAAGGGGCGGTACGTGACATCCTGCTGCGGGTGGTCAGGGGTCGTACGTTACATCCTGCTGCGGTTGGTCAGGGGCCGTATGTGACATCCTGCTACCGGTGGTCAGGGGTCGTACTTGACATCCTGCTGCAGGTGGTCAGGGGCCGTACTTGACATCCTGCTGCGTGTGCTCAGGGTCCGTACGTGACATCCTGCTGCGTGTGCTCAGGGTCCGTACGTGACATCCTGCTGCGGTTGGTCAGGGGCCGTATGTGACATCCTGCTACCGGTGGTCAGGGGTCGTACTTGACATCCTGCTGCAGGTGGTCAGGGGCCGTACTTGACATCCTGCTGCGTGTGCTCAGGGGCCGTACTTGACATCCTGCTGCGTGTGCTCAGGGTCCGTACGTGACATCCTGCTGCGGTTGGTCAGGGGCCGTATGTGACATCCTGCTACCGGTGGTCAGGGGTCGTACTTGACATCCTGCTGCAGGTGGTCAGGGGTCGTACTTGACATCCTGCTGCGGTTGGTCAGGGGTCGTACGTGACATCCTGCTGCGGGTGGTCAGGGGCCGTACGTGACATCCTGCTGCCGGTGGTCAGGGGCCGTACATGACATCCTGCTGCAGGTGGTCAGAGGTCATACGTGACATCCTGCTGCGGGTGGTCAGAGGTCATACGTGACATCCTGCTGCGGGTGGTCAGAGGTCATACGTGACATCCTGCTGCGGGTGGTCAGAGGTCATACGTGACATCCTGCTGCGGGTGGTCAGAGGCCGTACGTGACATCCTGCTGCGGGTGGTCAGAGGCCGTACGTGACATCCTGCTGCGGGTGGTCAGAGGCCATACATGACATCCTGCTGCGGGTGGTCAGAGGTCATACGTGACATCCTGCTGCGGGTGGTCAGAGGTCATACGTGACATCCTGCTGCGGGTGGTCAGAGGTCATACGTGACATCCTGCTGCGGGTGGTCAGAGGTTATACGTGACATCCTGCTGCGGGTTGTCAGTGGTCGTACGTGACATCCTGCTGCGGGTGGTCAGAGGCCATATATGACATCCTGCTATGGGGGGTCAGAGGTCATACGTGACATCCTGCTGGGGGCGGTCAGGGGCCGTACATGGCATCCTGCTGCGGGGGGTCACAGATCGTTTGTGACATCCTGCTGCTGGTGGTGTAGTGACCTGGAGCGTCCTACAGAGTAGTCAAAGGACTATAAGTTTCTGGGATCTCACTATGAGCCTCAAGGGGACATAGGAGGGGCCCCACCTGAGATAGAAGCTGTTATTCCTGAAATAGCTATCCCAGCAACAGTTACTGATTGGTGCTTTAGCTGCAGCTAACAGATTGGTGCTTTAGTTGCAGCTTACTGATTGGTGCTTTAGTTGCAGCTTACTGATTGGTGCTTTAGTTGCAGCTTACTGATTGGTGCTTTAGTTGCAGCTTACTGATTGGTGCTTTAGTTGCAGCTTACTGATTGGTGCTTTAGTTGCAGCTTACTGATTGGTGCTTTAGTTGCAGCTTACTGATTGGTGCTTTAGCTGCAGCTTACTGATTGGTGCTTTAGTTGCAGCTTACTGATTGGTGCTTTAGTTGCAGCTTACTAATTGGTGCTTTAGTTGCAGCTTACTGATTGGTGCTTTAGTTGCAGCTTACTGATTGGTGCTTTAGTTGCAGCTTACTGATTGGTGCTTTAGCTGCAGCTAACAGATTGGTGCTTTAGTTGCTTAGCAACACCAGAGCCCACCTAGAAAAGATAATTTTAAGTGTGCATACGCTGCCAGTTGGCAGTTGGAGATTGGGAGCTGAGGGGGGCAGATGCAAAGACAAGAGAGGAATATAGTGTGGTGAGAAAGCGAGTGTGTCATAAGAGGAGATACATGGAGGAAGAGAGTAGTGAAGTTCCTCCTCCATCCTGAGTGAGGACTCCCACCCACTTGCCTTTTTTTCATGCTATATTGCTGCTTTTTTTTCACGTGATTGTCAATGGGACTTTCTAATGTTAAAAACGCACCAACATGCAAAGCGTTTTTAACATTAGAAAGTCCCATTGACAATCGCTTGAAAAAAAGGCAAGTGGGTGGGAGCCCTAAGGAAATCGGAGACAGTCAGAGAGAGGTCATCATAATAGTGAGTGTTAGCTCCCCTTGTGCAGTTAACCAGCCGTGGAATATAATCTAGCTTGCACGAGCCCCCCCAGCCTGTCACTGACAGCCCGGACAAAGGGAAGGGAACATCTTTATTGCATCCAAATAACCTTCACCCTGAGAGAAGTAAGAAATCTGACCCTGTCAATGTGGATACAATGTAACGGTTCTTGTTATCATTGCTCCCAAATCCACCAGAGTGAACTGCCTCTATGACCTGACATTACATAGTAAACTGCAGGCCTTTGGTTTACTGGGATCCAGTTGGCAGGTACCTAAACAACGCAAAGACTCTTACCAACCACCTGCTGCAGGAGTCGCCATATCTGTCAGAGTAGCGGCCACTGTGACAATGTGTAGACACCACCCATTTGGGCTACCTCTAGCTCGCCGCAGCTGGAGGGTTAAAGCATGGCATCTGCAAACAGGATAGTGACTGCTGTGACCTATTTCACGTTGGTGTACCAAATATCAAAATTTTAAAGGGCCAGCCCCCATTTTTGGCAGATCACGCCAAAAGTAAAGCGGACTCTATAACATGCCTGACGAAGGTGATAATGAACAAACTAGCACTCGTTCAGCCCAGAGCTCAACCTCCTTCCAAATTAGGCCAAATTAGGCAAAATCGGAATCTTCACTGGTCTGGGTAAAGAGAAATTGCTTCGACATGGCAAACGGAAACAACCCCGACAGGCCACACAGACAGGTACTCTTACGGAAGAATCCTCGCATGAAATGCAGAAACAAATGGCCGAGCTAACCCATAATGTGGCGGCATTGTGTAAGAAGATGGGAGAGTTGGAGTGCTAGAGGTCATCTCCACAGCCAGTGTCTGCTGAGCATAGACTCCCTCCTGGGTCACTGCGACCTACCAGAGTCTATTCTCGAGGTGCATATATCTACTGTAAGCACTGTCACCACTATGGCCACTAAGAATGTAAGTGCTGTGTGTTAAACAGATATCCCCCAGGAAAGAAAGACCGCCCCCCGATGGACAAAGAATAGGTCCAGTCATCCCCAAGGGAGTATCTAAGTATGTCGGGCCATGTTCGGAAGTGATAATATATATGCGGACAGCATACCTTTGCCAGCATTGCTGGATACTGGGTCACAAGTGACCACTATTAAGAAAATAGACTTTGAGAAATATTGGACACTAGTTGCACTGAGCTGCCCGCCAAAAACACTGATAAATGTCACAGCCAGCAATGGACTACCGGTGCCAGTAGCAGAATACTGGGAACCCACAGTTCTCAGTAGAAGAGCTAAGCTACCAAAACAAGGTATCTCAGTAGTAGATGTTCTCAATACAAATGCTCCAGTCGTGACATTAGGAATGAATATCCTATGCTATTGCTACACGGAGATATTAAAGCCCAACAAGTGGTACTGCAGAAGGCCGTCCAAGCTTTGTCGGCCCAGCAGAAGTTCTCACATTCGAAATGGTTATGTGGGGTAAGCTCGAATCAAAGACATAAGACCAGTGATAGTGCCCCCGGAATCAGAGTTCCTACTCTTGTGTCAGACCCATCCAGGATTGCAAGGGAAAGACTATGAGGCACTGGTTGAGCCTATTCCTATTGATGGACATCCATTCTTAGTGGCTGCCAAAAGCCTTGTTGTTGTAACTGATGGAAGAGTTCCAGTTAGGGAATAACTCCGTCCAACTAAAAAAATATGCCGGAATATCACAAATCTCTCTGTTGTCACCTGAAGATGTTCTTGACTCCAATAAGATAAAAGTACAGCAATGTACCCAGCAGAAACAGCTATACTTTCAAAGACCCGAGTCCTGGATGGCTGATCTACGTATTGGAGACTCACAGACCACTATGGATTAAATACAAGGAGTATGGGACGTGGCCTGAGAAAAGCAAGCTGCCTTTAGCAAACATGCTATGGATTTTGGTTACGTCAAAGGCATTTCCCACACTTACCCACGGATGGTCACGCACCCGTAAAAGAACGACATCGCCCAATACACTCTCTTCATACCAGTAAGTTAAATATTTGATTCAAGAAATAAAAAGTTAACAATGTAATTCTGGAAAGTTACAGTCCCTGGGCTGCACCTATAGTACTGGTTAAAAAGAAAGATGGTAGTATGCGGTTCTGTGTTGAATACCGCAAATTAAATAACATCACTCACACAGATGTGTATCCACTGGCCAGATCTGTAGAGTCTCTCCCCGCTTTATTTCTCCAGGTTAGATCTCACCAGTGTTTATTGGCAGGTCCCCATGTACGGGATAGATCGTGAGAAAACAGCCTTCACTTCTCCTATGGGTCTGTTTGTGTTCAACTGTATGCCCTTCGAATTGTGCAACGCCCCAGGCACTTTTCAAAGACTTATGGAGCGTTGTCTGGGTTATAAGAACTTTGAAACTGCTTTGCTGTACCTAGATAATGTAATTATATATTCCAAAACCTACAAGGATCATCTGGAACACCTAAGAGAAGTATTTCAGATCCTTATTACTCATGGACTCAAGGTGAAACCATCCAAATGTCATCTACTGCAAACACAAGTCAAGTACCTGGGTCACATTGTCAGTGCCGATAGAGTATGTCCAGATCCCGAGAAAACAGAAGCTGTCAAAAACTGCCCTAACCCAACGACTTTGAAAGATTAAGGTTAGTAGGCTACTACAGGCGCTGTATACCAAATTTTGCTTGCATTGCTCCACCACTGCAGGAAGTATTGAGAGGGCATTCGAAGTAACCCCATCGTAAACCTATTCCTATTAACTGGGGAGAAGAGCATGCTTTTCAAGTTCTCAAGGAAAAACTAATTAAACCCCCAATTTTAGCATATCCCAACTTTACCAGTCTTTTAATCTTTATATGGACGCTATCCTCAAGGGATTGGGCGCAGTCCTGAGTCAGTGCAAAAAGGGAGAAAGAGAGTGATTGCTTATGCCAGCAGTTCCCTGAAAGGCTCAGAGCGAAATGATCAAAATTATAGTTCCTAAAAATTAGAACTACTGGCGCTCATTTGGGCTATCATGGAGAAATTCAGGGACTGTTTAGCAGCCGCAAAGTTCTTGGCCTATACTGACAACAATCCTATTGCACATTTAAATTCCACAACGCTAGGAGCTTTGGAACAGAGATGGCTCTCCAGGTTAGCCAATTCTGACTTTAGTGTGAAATACCGAGCTGGTAAAGCTAATACCAATACTGATGCATTGTCTAGACTACCTATAGTTATAGACTACTCCCCAGAAGATCAATAGGAAGAGGTAGAAATGCCTGATTACAGAATTTGGCCAGCTCATCTGCCATGGATTCATTCAGCAATACCCCAAGACTTTCAAAATGTCAATCAAAAATGGCTACTGCTACAGAAAGACAGACAAACTTTCGGAGACCTACAAGAATATTTGTTGTCAGGAACAATCACAAAAGGGATTGTCCGAAAAACCTCAGACCCGGAGCTCCAATATCTCTGAAGACGAAAAAAAAGGCTGTTCCTGCAAAAAGGTCTCATGCTAAGGAGCGTCACAGATCCTACCTCCGGTCATCGTGTGCATCAGATACTGATTCCCCATCGGGATGCTAGTCTAGTTCTGGCTTCTTATCATGATCATTTGGGACATTTCGGGGTACATAAGACTGAAGCCACTATCCGACGTTGGTTCTATTGCATAGGAATGAGGGTCGACATAGAGAAGTGGTGCCAAGAGAGTGCCACCTGTGAGGCCCGACAAAAAGCTAGATCTGACCAGAAAGCTGCCCTTCATCCCATCATTATAGGTAAACCATTGGAACTCTTAGCCATAGATCACTTGAAGATTAAGCCTAGCCTGTCGGGATACAGCTACGCACTGACTATGATAGATCCCATTCACTGTGGCTATACATGTTAATGACCTAACTACTAAGACCATAGCTGCTATCATGTGAAAACACTTCATCCTATACGATAAATGTCCTGAGAAAATTCTCTTGGACAGAGGTTCTGCCTTCAAGTCTCAGTTGTTCCAAGAACTGTGTGGTGTCTACCAGTGCCGGAAACTTCAAACCACCGCTTTCCACAGGGAAATGGGCTATGTGAAAAAGTGAATCAGACCATCATAGAGCTACTCCGAACCATCCCTTCATCTCACACCTCATTGTTCCACTGGGTGTACTGTTACGGCACTCTGACCCCCCGAGCGCCAGGTGGGGTGCTCTGAACTTCCCGCACCCCACTGTCCCTGCCTACTTGCCTCAACTCTGGCTAACCCCAGGCGGACAACTGGACGGCGGTCCCTATCCTGCCTAGGGACCTGGTGACTACAAAGATGAAACTAACTGACGGGGGACAGAGTGCCGACAGAAAAGGCAGATGGAATGACCAAACAGGAAAAGACTGAGCTACAGGCAAACTGAAAAGGACGCTGACTAGCAACTAGGACTTACTGAGACAGGCTGCAGACAGAAGTGACTAGCAGCTGACAGAACCAATAACTAGCAGTGAGCGCAGGTCACTGCCAGCCTTATAACTACAAGACTCCGCCAGGGGGCGGAGAGTGGGAGGAGCCAACTCCCCCACTGCTGCATAAGAAAGGTGGAAGAGTGCGGGCGGCACCCTACGGGCGGACACGCCCACGCCACCGCACACCGGCCGCCCCACTTCGCCGGGAGAGCCCCGACCCCGAAGCTCCAGGACGCCGGAGCCGACACCAGAGCGGCGCACGCCGACTGCGGGACCCCGCACCGCGTGCATGGTAACATGTACCCCTTATTACCTGATGTTCGACAGACAGGGAAAATTACCTTCAGACTTGGCGTTGGGAATTCAGGTTCCTGATTAAATCAATCCCTTACCAACAACAGAATGGGTACAGGATCATCAATGTCAACTTTAAGAGGCCCAACTCATTGTGGATACCCATCTGGAAGGTGTAGGGCAGAAACAGCAAGCTGACTTTGACAAACAAGCTCATGCAACGGCGCTACAGATTGGAGATTGAGTATGGCTCCGTAAAGAACAACGCACAGATAAACGTGATGCTGTGGAGAAAGGATTATATTACATCACTGAGCCTAACAGAAAATCTCAGATTGTGCACCATAATTGACCCAAGTTATACACGTCCTCCACCGGAATTAACAAACTCTGATACCGGGAACAGACTCCGAAGCTGAAACAACAAAGGTACAGGACACTAAGTCCATCGCCCCTTGATGTAAATGACCTATGGGGCTGCTATCAGCATCCATTGATGAACCTGCAATCTCCAGTACCACAAATGCTATAGCAGATTTTGAGACAGAACCTATCGCAACTTCCTTATAACCCCCTACCTCCTCCTCGGAGAAGACTTCCAGCGATCCCGTTGTTGGCCCTCAGACGCTCTACGAGAAGCAACAAAGGCTAGCTTCGAGCTCGATATCAGGATTAATTATACACTTCTTTGTATTTTTGTTTGCGAAACAAAAGGTTTTTATTTTCCGTCGGTGTTTTATGGTTGACGTGCCTTTATTTGTTTCGCCCTCTGGATTACAAATATTAAGCTGTGTGCCCTGAGAGACTACTTAGAGAAATGGCAATGTTCAAGAATTGGCCCCAAGAGACTACTTGGTGGTCTGTTACTTTGTTTCTTGTTTATTGATAAAGGCCACAGTAATAAGAGACAGTCTCTCCTGCCATTCGGTAAAGTAAATATCTCAGAGACTTTGAAAACTGGACTTCACAGATAAAGTTGATATGCTTTCTTTTTCAGGTTGTTCTCATTCATGTGGACTTTACAGGACTTATGAATCATGACCTTTGACTACTGCTAACTTTCGAATTCTTTCCTTCCAGATTACCCGCATTACATTACATTTAAAAATATTTAATGCATAATGAAGATATTTGCAACCTTCAGAATGTGGGAAGGATAATGTAAGCTAGCTGGGATCTAAGACTCTGTCTTAACCCAACAATTTTTTCCAAAATACTTGCAAGTACTCAAATTTCCTTTCTCAACAAAATGGACTATCATAATCATAGTTGGGTAATCTGCCTCATCTTGCGGTTTGTAGTTGATGCCGAGGACGGCTGTGTTTAAAATAGGGGGGAACTGTAGTGACCGGGAGGGTCCTACAGAGAAGTCAAAGAGACTTAATAAGTTCCTGGGATCTCACTATGAGCCTCAAGGGGACATAGGAGGTGCTGCACCTGGGATAAAAGCTGTTATTCCTGAAATAGCTATCCCAGCAACAGCTTAATGATTGGTGCTTTAGTTGCTTAGCAACACCAGAGACCACATACAAAAGGTAAATTTAAGTGTGTAAACACTGTCAGTTGGCAGTTGGAGTTTGAGAGCAGAGGAGGGCAGGAATATAGTGCGGTGAGACAGTGAGTGTGTCATCAGAAGAGATAGAGGGAGGAAACACAGAGACTAGTGGAGTTTCTCCTTCATTCTGAGAAAAGAAATTGGAGCCAGTCAGAAAGAGAGGTCATCATAATCGTGAGTCTTACCTCCCCTTGTGCAGATAGCTGACAGTGGAATAGTCCCTCCAGCCTGTCGCTGACACCCCGGACACGGGAAAAGGTAACATCTTTATTGTATTCAAATAACCTTCACCCTGAGAGAAGTAAAAAATCTGACACTGATCCCTGATTGGCTATCGGGGAAATATAGAGATATATTAAAGGGTCTGGTCCTCCTTTGGTCAGCGCTAGGGACAGATTCATCCAGGTTAAATTCTTGCACCGCATATACTATACCTTCTCTTGTTTATCTTTTTTTTCTGTTCTCCTTTTTTCCTGTTGTATTTGGCTTTAAAACTTCAAGCCCCTCCTTCTTTTTTTATGTCCTTTGATTAGCAACAGCCGATAAAGGTAAAATAACATTTCTAGCCAAATATTATCCGCTAGGAGGAATGTATATAAATACATAGATAATGATGATTTCTTTGTTTCTGTATTTATGCAATGTGATGTACCATTGAGATGAGCATCTGCAGTGCCGGCTGCCTCTGTTTGTTTGCTTATTATGCTGGCTAAATAAAAGTTACTTTAAAGAAAAAAAAAGAGATCTGACCCTGTCAATGTTGATACAATGCATCTGTTGTTATCATTGTTCCCAAATCCACAAGAGTGAACTGTCTCCATGACCGGACATTACATAGTAAACTACAGGCCTTCGGTTTACTGGGATCCAGTTGGCAGGTCTCATTATTTCATTACCATAAGTAAGGTTTTTCTCATATAAAGGCACTGGCGTCATGTACAGATATCAGCAGTCAGTACCTAATCTACGCTGTATCCTCATGGGAGACGCACGATAATACCGCAGAACGTGCTGCGATCTCTTTGTCTCACCACCTTGCTGCAGGAGGGAATTCCCTGTGTAAATAGACCCGCTGCTCACAATGCACAAAACTCACACATTTTCTTGCCCTTGTGACTGCACCCCGACACATCCTACAAGTAGACTGCGATGTGCCGTTGATAACTTAACCCCTTACACACCCGGCACCATTTTGCCCCTTTAATCGGCAACCTGGAGGTACAAAATGTAAAGGAACGGTTGCAAAACATCTGCAATGCCCTGGTTCTATGCACACCCCCCCCCCCCACACACACACACACACACGCAGTCGCCTGTAAAGTAAATGTCTGGATAAGGGCAGATAATTGATCTACACAATGTCTACCTACCGTACGGACCCTCTATGCTGGAAGTGCTTCAATGAATCTGCTCGCAGTGACAATCGATGAAGGAAGTGCTGTCCTCATGTTGGGGCGGCAGCACAGGAGGGATGTCCAGAAGGGCCTGATGACCGGGGCAACAAGAAAGACACAGAAGTAGATGATGCCAGTCACATGAGACTGGTCTCATATGGCTATGTCTGTGCACACTAGAGAAATTTGATGGACTATGACGGATGTATGTGACCAGGTGATATGTGTTTTGGCAATGTGGGGTCTAATTATGTTAATATGTGTGCGGATAATGCGGGGTTAATTACCAGGGAGAGTTCAAGTCTGGCTATGTAAATGTATGTAGCGGTCTGGCGAGGCACTTCATAGAGAAGCCATGATGTGGAAGAGATGTACCACAGTTATATGATGTACCTTGTGAGCCTACGGTGCATAAAGCCCATGAGTGGGCGGAGCTCCAAATTTACGCGAGCTGCTTTGCGTTATGTGCTGACTCCGCCTCCGTCCATCACCGCCGAACCAAACATGACCCCACCACCTGTTTCACTACCAAGGAAGTCAAGTATAACATTTTCTAAAATTGTCTGCTTTCCCGTCTCCATAACATAATTCTTATCTAAGGAGAAGCGGCATGAAGGGCTGACGAGCCGCCCGGATTTGGTGATGTCATCCAGGAGGACGTGTTGTTGAGTGACTCCCAAACCCTTAAGTTTAACAAGTAGCAAAATGTATCCGGGCATCTCAGACCCCTCACCTTCTTTTTGAAAGGCCTAGCACCCCGGAATAACAGAACCAAACTGGGTTCAAACATTTGAGAATTTTGTTTCTTTTTTGTCATCAAGAACAAAAAGACAATAAAGAAACTTATCTGGAGCGGCATTTTATTGGCTGACAGCAGGTAGCAGAGCTCGGACGTCACGCCAGGAACCAGCGGCTCACATAGAGGGGGGGACATAATAGCAATCTACTGAGGATGTGATTTTATTATGGGGAACCCACAGCTCCACCATCCCTTTCTGAAGGCCATTAGTCCAGTCAAGCCGATAAGTGGAGGAACAGTGATCACACTTGAGTGCTGCTCTTGTTTATGAAGACTAAAGCTGGGTTCACACTTGACTGAAATACCGCGGAAATCTCACAGAATGACCGCATGGAAATACCGCAAGATTTCCACAGGAGGAATGCAGCATCAAAACCTGCGGCCTTTTGCCCCATAAAGAGGAAAGCGGCCGCCGCAGAAACAGTGAAAGAAGTGACATGCTGCGTCTTTGAATTCTGCGCGGCATCTCAATTTCAGCGTGGTTTGGCAGCAACAGATTGGCCGCAATCAGTGGACGAGACTTTTGCAAATCTCGTCCGCTTTGCTGCCTAATCCCGGGATTAAAGTGTAGTGTGTGCACAGAGACAGACACCCATCCGCACACTGTAACAGCAGGAGAGGCTGAGTCTGTGGAGATCCTTATCACAATGTCTGCAGATCTGTCAGCTGCAGCCTCTGAGTACACAGGAACTACCTGTGAAGATAACTCCTCCCCTGTTGCTATGGGAATGTCCTTGTTACTGTAGAAGTGCTGTGCCTAACAACAGAGAGTGGATTGCAAAGGAGCGGGAAGGGAGACCCCTAGCGACAGCCACTTCAAACATGACTAACACAAGCTTGAACAGGGAATAAATATTATACCAGAACCAAGCTCATAACATAAATGTATCACCAGAATCAACTTCAGTACACAGATACAATACCAGAAGCAAGGACATAAAATAAATACAGGAAAAACAGCTCAGTACGTAAATATCGAAGCAGAACTAAGTGATTGTATTGCAGGGTGCTGGTGGGCTTACAGCGACACCTTGGAACATCAGAGAGGAGGGGACAGAGGGAGGAGGATGATTCATGTAGCTCTACAAGGCACTGTTGCATGGAGGATGATCATCTGATTACCAACTTCAGAGATATGTAATTAATTTAGCTTCCCATGTCAAGGACACCAGTCATTTTTTAATTTGTCTGAAACAACTTTAGTGGAAGGACACATCTATAATGTCCTCCTTAGACGTTACATCGCTCTACACAGTAACTCCTACAATAAAGGTCTGATAGCCATTTCCAGTGTTTTGGACTCGGATCCTTTAATGTCCCAGCGCCAAAGAGATTTTATCATTTCCTCCATTTAATTCGTGTTACGCAATAGCTATCTTAAATATTACCAATTCTTCTTAATGCCAACTAGGGGCACCTCTATGGGCACTAAATTTGCCCTGAGTTTTGCCTACCTAGGTGTGAGATTGTTTGAAACCCATATCAGACCCCCAGATTGTTTCTTATGTTTGTTTTATTGATCTCTTTTCGCTTGGGATGGCGCGCAGTTTAAGATAATTCAGTATATTAATTCATGAAATGTGACTAATTGGCGTCTATTTTCACCAGTAATATTAGCTGTAGGGAAATTGTGTTTTTAGATGTTTGGGTTTTTATAGAAAACTAGCTTACCCGTCGCGCGTTGCTGCAAAGACAGACATACATACATACATTCGTTTTTATATATCTAGATAACAACCAATCACAGCGCAGCTTTCATGTTACCTCAGTATAATATATAACAACCAATCACAGCGCAGCTTTCATGTTACCTCAGTATAATATATAACAACCAATCACAGCACAGCTTTCATGTTACCTCAGTATAATATATAACAACCAATCACAGCGCAGCTTTCATGTTACCTCAGTATAATATATAACAACCAATCACAGCGCAGCTTTCATGTTACCTCAGTATAATATATAACAACCAATCACAGCGCAGCTTTCATGTTACCTCAGTATAATATATAGCAACCAATCACAGCACAGCTTTCATGTTACCTCAGCGGTATAATATATAACAACCAATCACAGCGCAGCTTTCATTTTACCTCAGCAGTATAATATATAACAACCAATCACAGCGCAGCTTTCATTTTACCTCAGCAGTATAATATATAACAACCAATCACAGCACAGCTTTCATGTTACCTCAGTATAATATATAACAACCAATCACAGTGCAGCTTTCATTTTACCTCAGCAGTATAATATATAACAACCAATCACAGTGCAGCTTTCATTTTACCTCAGCAGTATAATATATAACAACCAATCACAGCGCAGCTTTCATGTTACCTCAGTATAATATATAACAACCAATCACAGCGCAGCTTTCATGTTACCTCAGCAGTATAATATATAACAACCAATCACAGCGCAGCTTTCATGTTACCTCAGTATAATATATAACAACCAATCACAGCACAGCTTTCATGTTACCTCAGTATAATATATAACAACCAATCACAGCGCAGCTTTCATGTTACCTCAGTATAATATATAACAACCAATCACAGCGCAGCTTTCATTTTACCTCAGTATAATATGTAACAACCAATCACAGCACAGCTTTCATGTTACCTCAGTATAATATATAACAACCAATCACAGCGCAGCTTTCATGTTACCTCAGCAGTATAATATATAACAACCAATCACAGCACAGCTTTCATGTTACCTCAGGATAATATATAACAACCAATCACAGCGCAGCTTTCATGTTACCTCAGTATAATATATAGCAACCAATCACAGCGCAGCTTTCATGTTACCTCAGCAGTATAATATATAACAGCCAATCACAGCGCAGCTTTCATGTTACCTCAGTATAATATATAACAACCAATCACAGCGCAGCTTTCATGTTACCTCAGTATAATATATAACAACCAATCACAGCACAGCTTTCTTGTTACCTCAGTATAATATATAACAACCAATCACAGCACAGCTTTCATGTTACCTCAGTATAATATATAACAACCAATCACAGCACAGCTTTCATGTTACCTCAGTATAATATATAACAACCAATCACAGCGCAGCTTTCATGTTACCTCAGCGGTATAATATATAACAACCAATCACAGCGCAGCTTTCATGTTACCTCAGCAGTATAATATATAACAACCAATCACAGCACAGCTTTCTTGTTACCTCAGTATAATATATAACAACCAATCACAGCACAGCTTTCATGTTACCTCAGTATAATATATAACAACCAATCACAGCACAGCTTTCATGTTACCTCAGTATAATATATAACAACCAATCACAGCGCAGCTTTCATGTTACCTCAGTATAATATATAACAACCAATCACAGCGCAGCTTTCATGTTACCTCAGTATAATATATAACAACCAATCACAGCACAGCTTTCATGTTACCTCAGCAGTATAATATATAACAACCAATCACAGCACAGCTTTCTTGTTACCTCAGTATAATATATAACAACCAATCACAGCACAGCTTTCATGTTACCTCAGTATAATATATAACAACCAATCACAGCGCAGCTTTCATGTTACCTCAGTATAATATATAACAACCAATCACGGCGCAGCTTTCATGTTACCTCAGCGGTATAATATATAACAACCAATCACAGCGCAGCTTTCATGTTACCTCAGCAGTATAATATATAACAACCAATCACAGCGCAGCTTTCATGTTACCTCAGTATAATATATAACAACCAATCACAGCACAGCTTTCATGTTACCTCAGTATAATATATAACAACCAATCACAGCGCAGCTTTCATGTTACCTCAGCGGTATAATATATAACAACCAATCACAGCACAGCTTTCTTGTTACCTCAGCATTCTCAATATCCAGCAATTGTCTTGTGATACGTTCGGCGGATGCATCATCTTGTAGTTGAACACGCCTCCTGTTGCTCATAATGTCTTTTGCTTTCGTGCTTGAGATGGAAATCAAACTATCTTTGTCTGGGGGGCATAACTGTCGACGACGCTCGCACGGGCGCGCGCCACCTATCGTAGGATAGATGTACTATGCCAGTAATCTTCCCAGGAATGTACTGAACAACTTCCCAAAGTTTCATGGCGATCGGATGAATGGTGTAGTAGCGCATAACGGACAAACAGACAGACACACAGACAGACAGACAGACATACACGCAGACATACACACAGACAGACACACAGACAGACACACAGACAGACACGCAGACAGACAGACAGACACGCACACAGACAGGCACACAGACAGACACGCAGACAGACAGACACACAGACAGACACGCAGACAGACAGACACACAGACAGACACGCAGACAGACACACAGACAGACACGCAGACAGACAGACACACAGACAGACACGCACGCATACATTCAATTTTATATATATAGATGGAAATATTAACACTGAACCCTTTTTTTATAAATGTCGATTCTTACAGATATCTCGACTTTCTTAGTTGTCATTTAAAATCTTGTAAATTAAATGTCCCCTTCGATCAGAGGCGCGGAGAAGCTGCTCGTCAGATGACCTTCAGCCAACCAGCTCTTGTGTTAAAAAATAGATTTGCTGATAAGCGTTAACTCGTTGCGTCGCTGGAGAACTCGGTGAGTGGAGCGGGAGCCTGAACACAAGGCATGTGTCTGTAAGCCCGAAGACCTGATGAGTGCCGAGCAGGGAAGGGATAACACAAACTCCTCTGCAGCGTTTGCTTCATGCTTCACTCGGACATCAGAGATGTCTTATGTCACCAAGATGACCCGCTTGTAAAGGCCTGGCACCATTATTTGAAAAGGGAAATCTTTGAAGAACCTTCTGGCACCATCAGCCTGAGGAGAAGATCTGGTAGTAAGTACAGTCCCAGAACTAAGTGATTGTATTGGGGACGCTGGTCAGCTGACGGTGGCACCTTTTCACATCCCTACAAATGAACCTCCCCGCGGTGCCAGTCTGCTGCCTCCCGCCATGCCAGCGCACCTCCAGCAAGACAAGCAGAAGCTGAGACCTCGTAGAAGAGGAAATTCTGTTATGTGGAGCCAAACTGTTAATCAGTGTCAGCAACGCGACCCACTGATGCCCCCTGCAGGGCGGGATTATAGGGATGAGAAGAGGCACGAATGCTTTGGAGCCTCCACCATATCTGGGCCTCCACTACCGTCACAGGGGGAACATACCTGGGCGTTGTATGGGCCTCTTAGCTCTCTTATTTCAGCACTGCAGCTGTATAATGGCGGTATTATTTAAGCACTACGTGGCTTTGCTAAGGACTTTAGTGGTGTTATGGTGGTATTCAGGTCTATACAGCTCTGTTATTTGGGTGATGCTACTTTGTGTATTGTATGGCGGTATTATTTAAGCACTATGTTTTTGTTATTTGGGTACTGATGCGGAATTATTCTGTGTATTGTATGATGGGATTTGTTATCTGGGTACGGCAGCGGTATTAATTAGGCATTATATGGCGTTCTTATCTGAGTGCTGTTGTATTATTGTATGGCGATATTAATTAGACTCTGTGGGGCTTTCTTCAGGGACTGTAGTGGTATTATTTGGAGTATTGTATGGGAGTATTATTTAAACATTCCAGAAGGCTCTCCACGGAGCCCAAGCCCTCCCCACAAAATCATTGGCCTTTTGGCTACATGCAGAGTAGGGGTTCAGTCCCTCAGCAGGCGGACGCGGGTACCTGAAGGGTCCGCATGTTATAAATGGCTCACAGCAGTCACAGCTCTGGCACTGGTCTTACATAGTGCAATACGCCGCACAGCGCCCCCTGCAGTGACATCATGCTGCGAAGCTACAAGGAGCTCAATACCGTGTGATCTGATGTCAGAGCCCGGATTGAAGCGGAGGCGCCAGGACCGCCAGTTTCTGGATAATTTCTTTGATTTGAAATTCTCCAATAAGTATATCAAATTGGTTTTCTAAGCCAGACAACCCCTTTAAGAACATTTTGGTAACTTTTTTTTTTTTAATTGTGGATTATTTTTATTATTTTTTACCATTTAAAAAAAATATATCCCAGCAAACCACCTAAATATGTGATGAGCAGAGCAGCTTGTGCTGGCACAGACCTCACTAGCACCCCCTAACTAGACCCTTGGGAATGCGGACCTTTATTCTCACTTTTGCGCCACTTCCAATGCAAGGACATCCCACGTGACCTCCATGCCGTTGTCTCTACAGACCGATGAGCCACGTTTGGTTCATCTCCTGTTGTCCATTATGAATCGTTTCTCGCGAGGCGTTTTATCTGCTGGAGGTGCAGTTGGAATCGTGTTTGGTGTCTTTGCTTCATGTGAGAATCGGCGCCGCAGGATAAGGCTGTAAGAACGGTAACCTCAGCCACAACGTCAAGGTGCCGGGGGAGATTGAGGCGTCGGTTACTGACCGCATTCTGGCGTAAGGCATTTCTTAGAACTAAAATATGAACGAGAACCACAAGGTGAGGCTCATTTTTGTGTGTTTTCTGTTTTTTCGTCACTCTTCATCCTTCTGTCCAACCGTCTGATGTTGCGTTACATAACTCAGCAGCGCTCTTCCGATTGTTTCTGTCGCCGTATAATTAATGGCTTTCCGCTCAGTTTGTGGCTATTATATTGATAACCATGTTTCCTGTAGAATAAGGAAGAAGGTTCCACAGAGATGATTCTGGTATTCTGGACACAACGAATCTTACAAGCTCTGAGGATTCCAGTAATCGCCATCCGCAGTGCTGAGGTGGCAGTTCGGCGTTCGGAGGATTCTTGCTTAAAGTCAGGCTCCTGGACCCCAATCCAAAAACATTTGCAACTACGTCTCCTTTAATCAAGAACACTTTTGTCAGAGACCACCGCTGCGGCGGCCAGCGTACCTCTCCAGGCAGTCGTGACATGCGTCCTGCGCCTCTCAGACACCCGAATCTGACATCTGTCCAGTCCCTGACACTACCTCAGAGGGCGCACATACTTGGCTGCACTCTTAAAGGGCCAGCCCACACTTTGTAAATTCCCCCCTGTCAGTCATCCGACATCCCTTATGGAGGGTGCCTGAGTCTGTGGTCAGCTGTTGATCCTGCGTAAGCTGCTATTCAAGTGTGTCCTGATTCTCCAGTTCCTCACTTTGGCTATTGCGGACTTCGTTCCTTTCTCCGTTCCTGACCCTGGCTTGTAATGTGGCCACGGCCCTGTCTGGACTTCTGGCCTTTTGTACAGTGCTGAGCCCTTTCTATGTGCCCCGGCCCCGAGCTTGTTCCTCATTCTGTGCCACCCACTGCACCCAGATTGTCTATAGTAGTTCAGCTGCCACATTACTGGGGCCCCTTCCAGAGTAACGACCTGGGGACCCCGCAGTAAAGCCCAGAGCTCGACTAGTGAGATTAAAGGGTGAAGACCGGCTTTCTCAGGAGTCGCCTCTGCTGATCCCAACAGATTTGTTCCAGGAGAGAAGTTCGTATCCACGATATTCACGCGCCAATTCAGATTCTACATGGATTGTTCGCCCTGCAGAGAGAACCATTGCTGTTGGCGGCACATCCCACATTCACAAAGGGGATTTCTTGTGGCTGCATGAAGGATGCAATAATGTAACAAATGAGTGTTTGCTCAGTTGTCAGCAGCCGATCACAGCTGTACGTAAGGAGGGAGCCCTGTTCCGCTCTTGCCCCTTACTGTAAGCTGCAGCATTGGTGCTCATACAGTAGCCCAGTGACCATGACAGGCCCTACTGCCCTTTATGGCTGTCATCAGTGACATGGACAGCATGTCAACACCCAGAGAACAGCCTCCACTTTAGGGAATAATAGGAAATGAGCCCCAACCCCTCCAGAAAGTGTCTGAAGCTTGTAGGGTCATCAACATGCTAAAGAGAACATTGAGACCACCTTTGGAATTTCTAGGACTTGTGGTTAAGATACGGTCCCGATGCCAGAGTATTCTAAGTTAGTCGAACTTCCATGCATGGTTATGTAAGTTAGGCCGGCCACATTAAACACTTGTGTGCGCACCAATAATGACTTTTCAGTTAACCTTCAGGCCTGCTGTGCTTTAGGAAGTGTTTGAGCACCAGGTATGTAGACAATAGAGACTTACCCAGAGCTCAACTGTGTAGGAGTGGATTGTGATTGGAACGTTCCTATAAATGTACTGGTGAATTACTGATTACAATATACCACAAACTGGGGAGGACTATTTCCCTTGTTAAAGGACTACACTAAACTATTTGCAATTTAGAACTTTGATTGCCTAATTACAGTTGCAACGTGCGACAAGCGGGAAGAGGCCTGCACTCTCTGAGCAGTTTCTAGGATGTGGCTGAGGAGCAGTGTTACAGTGGCGATGAGTGCAACACACTCTTTGTAATCTTGCACACCGTTGAAGTTATACAGCAGGATCTGGACAACTAATGGAATTAGGTGATCATGACGCCAGTGCCTGAATTAAAAGCTTTTCGTAGCGAAACAAGACTAAGACACGTTTGTAAGTAAACTACAGGCACACCATTTACTTTCAGGCCCATGGTTGTCTGCATTAATATTAAACATCAGAAATTGCATATACAAGCTGCATATACATAGTTTAACATTTTATACACGGATAAACCAGCCTTGGGGAAGCAGTATCTGAGCTAAGGAAGGAGCTATATGGAGAGAGAGAGACTGACGATAACTGAACATTAACCCCTTATCAACACACCTGACAGTATTGCCAACCTGAAGCCCTAGCTAATATTTCTCTAGTACTCATGAAAATCCTATAAAGTTTCTCTACTGCTTGTCTGAAGCTTGTGTCTGTGTTGTAGAAAGCAGAGCTGGTTTGAATGGATGTCAGGTTTGGAAAAACAGTTTCTCAGCATCAGGGTGATTTAGTAGCTCTTGCATGCAGGATTTCTTGAAAGTTTACATAACGTGTCTTTAATTACAACAGGACAGAAGAGAGGACAGCATGGCTGCGGCCATTTCTCCCCCTGCTTCTCACTCTCTCCACTCCAACTCATCTCATCACCAACTTACTCCATACTCCCCCTTGAATTCCGTCTCCCAAGACTGTTATAATTTCTAACTGCGCAACATGTTATGAGCTGGAAACCTCCTCCTTTTTTCCTCACTCCGAGTGCTAGTCACAGCTCAGCTCTAGGTAAGTGATTTACGACCATGAACTGCCTAATCACCATTAACTATTTAGTTCTCTATCCTGACTCCCTCTTCTTATTGAATGAAGTCCAGCATCACTACCCTTTGTTAAATGAACTAGTAGTTAGAACAGTTGCTCTTAACTTGCAGATAAAGTATTTCTATTCTGTAGTGCCAGTCCAGGTCACTACACGTTCTCATTGTCTCACTGAAAGTGTGTGTTGCCAATATTGTAAGCATTTGGTTCCCCTGTGACGTATTGTTCTTTCTGCCAAAGTTTAGTTAGTAGTAGTGAGGATTATGTCGCGGTCCCGTAGAGTCTAATTGTTTCCTTTCAGATGAACATCATCCATTTTCAGTTAGTTGTTTGAAATAAAGCTCTTCTATTTTTGTAATTCTGTTGTCTACATTGTATCCTGTAATAATCTGTGTGCATACTAACCCTGTGACTTAGAATCGGGACAACAGTCAAGCAAACAAGTGTTTATGGCCAATAGCTGGCCTGTGTAAAATGATGCTTATATGTCATATGTGCCAGTTGTGGGTCTGTCATATCTTGGCCATGGTGAAGAGTAGCTGCAAAGAGTGTCTCCTTCTTCTGGAGGACCCATTCTGTCCTGCATTACATAGACAGTCCATTGATTTGAATAGACACCGTGTAATGCTTCATTCTCCCTGTGGGGGAGCTGCAGGGAAACTGAACCTTCAAGGTTCCCCGCAGAGCTAGTAGGAGAGATCCCTTCCATATTACTCAGACATCATTATGTAATGTTCTTCTGGGAGAAAGCATTTTAGTAAGAACTACAAATCACTTTTCTGACACTTACATGTTGCGTTAAACAGTAAAAAAATGCTCTTCTCTGGCAGTACTAAGTTCTCGCCAACAACTCTACTGCCGTCTTTACTAACAACTATCTATTGATCGGACTGGAGCGCAAGAAAACTAATTAAGGTAACAAATATCAGTCAGGATTTCTCTTAGGTCAGAGGAACCTGGAATCCGCTGCTGATTAAGTATGGAGAGATTTATTCTGAACTTCTCATTGATCCTAAAGAACATTCCACCAGCTTTCATAAAAGAAACCATCGCGACTTCCAAAATAAATGTATCTGTCATTAATCATAAGAGCCATAACTGCTCTACACTGACAGTCAGGACTCTTTGGTGATGTGAGAGCTCCCCCTGCTGGTGGGGCACTGGAACTCTCTGCTCAACACACAAGGAGAATGGTGACAACTGCTATTAGATTCCTTTATAAGGTTTTAATCCCGAAAAGCTATCTAACCCCTTCTGGACTAGGGAACTCAAGAAATATTGTGTTTTTTATCTCCCTGCACTGCCGCCAGCAGTCATTAGTATTACCGCCCCAACACGCAGGTACAGGCTAGCGGCTGCCTGCATTGCACATCACTGGAGTCAACAGTTTGGATAGAAGAAATAGATCATTTGTCGCCACCTCTACCTGGATGGTGATTGACGGGGGAGAGGAATCGGTAAGGCCATGTCACCAACATGGCAGCCAATTACTCTAATAATTCCGATGGGAAAGTTGGTGTGATATATCAGACTGGGGGAGAACGGGTGCTGGGTGTTACTGTAACTTTATTAGTTCTCCTGGTAACACAGTGATTGTTCTTCATTACGGGCAATGTAACGGATGGCGGTATGGCAGGACATGTGGCGATCGTCCTTATGTCAGGTGATTGCAGCACATGTGTCATCGCCACCCAAGCAGACCTCCCATTCCCCGCAGCGGCCAAACCTCTTTCCAAATTCCGAGAATGAGATCCTATTTCTGATAAACCAGAATGTGGACGACCAAAAGCCGTTAGTGATGAAGCCCCAGCGGCCGGCGTTCCGGGCTCATCCAGCAGTAACGCATGGATATGACGCCATTCAAAAGAATGCACAAATCTCGGGGGAAACCGGCCTTAATCTGCAATGACAAATAAAAGCCTGTATAAGGGTATATTTACACGTAGTGGATATGCTGCAGAATGTCCGCTGCGAGCCGGGAGCGCTGCCAGCAGAGCGTCGACTAGTATGACATCAGCTGCGGATGGGCGGCTGATTTACAGTCACAATCCGCACCAATGGTCAACATGAATTGAATTAAAAAAACAAACAGATGGCAATACAACATCATCTAGAATCCCCCAAGCCCCCTCATCCTCTAACATAGCCCCTCCAGATAGTTCAGGCCTCTCGGTCTTCAGAAGCCACAATGACTCCTACCTTCATTCATGCTTGATCCACCTCCCTTGATGTACAATGCAGATTTGTTTGTTTGCAACACACTTTCTTAATAAAAATAGATTGTTTAACAAACTCCGCACCAATGGTAAAGATTTGACTGGTTTTTGGATGAGGAAATGCTATGAAATTTTTTGCGGAAATTTCTACTGCGGATATACCGCAGCATTTCCACCACATGTAAATATACCCTAAGTCAGCTTGAGGTACACTGCCACATTGACAATGGCTCCAGTAGTAACAGTATCTCCTATATCAACCCCAATAGTAACAGTGACCCCTATATTGGCCTTAGTAGTAATAGTGTCCCCTACAGTGGCCTCAGTAGTAACAGTGACCCCTATATCGGCCTCAGTAATAATAGTGACCCCTATATCAGCCTCAGTAGTAATAGTGTCCCCCTACAGTGGCCTCAGTAGTAACAGTGACCCCTATATCAGCCTCAGTAGTTATAGTGTCCCATATAGTGGCATCAGTAGTAATAGTGGCCCCTATATCAGCCTCAGTAGTAATAGTGTCCCCCTACAGTGGCCTCAGAAGTAATAGTGACCTCTATATCGGCCTCAGTAGTTATAGTGTCCCATATAGTGGCCTCAGTAGTAATAGTGTCCCCTATAGTGGCCTCAGTAGTAACAGTGACCCCCTATATCGGCCTCAGTAGTAATAGTGTCCCCTACAGTGGCCTCAGTAGTAACAGTGACCCCTATATCAGCCTCAGTAATAATAGTGACCCCCTATATCAGCCTCAGTAGTAATAGTGTCCCCCTACAGTGGCCTCAGTAGTAACAGTGACCCCTATATCAGCCTCAGTAGTTATAGTGTCCCATATAGTGGCCTCAGTAGTAATAGTGACCCCTATATCAGCCTCAGTAGTAATAGTGTCCCCCTACAGTGGCCTCAGAAGTAATAGTGACCCCTATATCGGCCTCAGTAGTTATAGTGTCCCATATAGTGGCCTCAGTAGTAATAGTGTCCCCTATAGTGGCCTCAGTAGTAACAGTGACCGCTATATTGGCCTCAGTAGTAATAGTGTCCCCTACAGTGGCATCAGTAGTAATAGTGACACCTATATTGGCCTTAGTAGTAATAGTGACCCCTATATCGGCCTCAGTAGTTATAGTGTCCCATATAGTGGCCTCAGTAGTAATAGTGTCCCCTATAGTGGCCTCAGTAGTAACAGTGACCCCTATATCGACCTCAGTAGTAATAGTGTCCCCTACAGTGGCCTCAGTAGTAATAGTGACACCTATATTGGCCTCAGTAGTAATAGTGACCCCTATATCAGCCTCAGTGGTAATAGTCTCCCCTACAGTGGCCTCAGTAGTAATAGTGACACCTATATTGGCCTCATTAGTAACAGTGACCCCTATATCGGTCTCAGTAGTAATAGTGACCCCTATATCGGCCTCAGCAGTAATAGTGTCCCCTACAGTGGCCTCAGTAGTAATAGTGACCCCTATATCGGCCTCAGTAGTAATAATGTCCCCTACAGTGGCCTCAGTAGTAATAGTGACACCTATATTGGCCTCAGTAGTAATAGTGACCCCTATATCGGCCTCAGTGGTAATAGTGCCCCCTACAGTGGCCTCAGTAGTAATAGTGTCCCCTATACTGGCCTCAGTAGTAATAGTGTCCCTATATCGGCCTCAGTAGTAATAGTGTCCCCTACAGTAGCCTCAGAAGTAACAGTGACCCCTATATCGGCCTCAGTAGTAACAGTGACCCCTATATCAGCCTCACTAGTAATAGTGACCCCTATAGTGGCCTCAGTAGTAATTGTGACACCTATATTGGCCTCAGTAGTAATAGTGTCCCCTATATTGGCCTCAGTAGTAACAGTGACCCCTATATCAGCCTCAGTAGTTATAGTGTCCCCTATAGTGGCCTCAGTAGTAATAGTGACACCTATATCGGCCTCAGTAGTAATAGTATACCCTATATCGGCCTCAGTAGTAATAGTGTCCCCTACAGTGGCCTCAGAATTAACAGTGACCCCTATATTGGCCTTAGTAGTAATAGTGTCCCCTACAGTGGCCTCAGTAGTAATAGTGTCCCCTATAGTGGCCTCAGTAGTAATTGTGACACCTATATTGGCCTCAGTAGTAATAGTGTCCCCTATATCGGCCTCAGTAGTCACAGTGACCCCTATATCATCCTCAGTAGTAATATTGTCCCCTACAGTGGCCTCAGTAGTAATAGTGACACCTATATTGGCCTCAGTAGTAATAGTGTCCCTTATAGTGGCCTCAGTAGTAATAGTGACCCCTATATCGGCCTCAGTAGTTATAGTGTCCCATATAGTGGCCTCAGTAGTAATAGTGACCCCTATATCAGCCTCAGTAGTAATAGTGTCCCTTACAGTGGCCTCAGTAGTAATAGTGCCCCCTATAGTGGCCTCAGTAGTAATAGTGACCCCTATATTGGCCAGAGTAGTAATAGTGTCCCCTACAGTGGCCTGAGTAGTAATAGTGACCCCTATATTGGCCTCAGTAGTAATAGTGTCCCCTACAGTGGCCTCAGTAGTAATAGTGACGCCTATATCGGCCTCAGTAGTTATAGTGTCCCATATAGTGGCCTCAGTAGTAATAGTGACCCCTATATCAGCCTCAGTAGTTATAGTGTCCCCTATAGTGGCCTCAGTAGTAATAGTGACCCCTATATCAGCCTCAGTAGTAATAGTGTCCCTTACAGTGGCCTCAGTAGTAATAGTGCCCCCTATAGTGGCCTCAGTAGTAATAGTGACCCCTATATTGACCAGAATAGTAATAGTGTCCCCTACAGTGGCCTGAGTAGTAATAGTGACCCCTATATTGGCCTCAGTAGTAATAGTGTCCCCTACAGTGGCCTCAGTAGTAATAGTGACGCCTATATCGGCCTCAGTAGTAATAGTGCCCCCTATAGTGGCCTCAGTAGTAATAGTGACCCCTATATTGGCCTCAGTAGTAATAGTGTCCCCTACAGCGGCCTCAGTAGTAATAGTGACGCCTATATCGGCCTCAGTAGTAATAGTGACCCCTATATCGGCCTCAGTAGTAATAGTGACCCCTATATCGGCCTCAGTAGTAATAGCGTCCCCTATATTGGTCCCATTAGTAACACTGTACCCCAGGGCATAACTATAGGGGATGCGGTGGCACCTGGGCCTAGGAGTCTTAAAGGGCCCATAAGGCCTCTCTTCTCCATATAGGGAGCTCAGTACTGTGAATAAAGCATTATAGTTGGGCCCTGTTATGGATTTTGCATTGGGACCCAGGAGCTTCAAGTTACACCTCTGTGTATGGGTACAGATGGGGGGGCAGCTGAACTTTTGCACCCGGGCCCCTGAGCCTTTAGTTATGCCCCTGGTGTCCCCTGTATTAATACTAACCCCCACAGTGGCATCAGTATTAATAGTGACCCCCACAGTAGACTCAGTAGTAATAGAGCTCACCCATGAACTTACCTCCTCCTGGTCTTCAGAGCACCGCTGCTCCTCTTCTCTGCGCTGCTGCGATTGGAAGTGTGTGCCCCAGTGCCTCCTCCCTTCTACTGTCCTGATGTCAGTGTTTGCATCCTGCAGCAGCGCCACTGATTGATTACCAACCGGGGAGCCGTGGCTGATAATCACCTTAATAGTGACTCGATGTCCCAAAAGCACATGAAAAGCGGGACAGATGTCCCAAAAGTGGGACAAGAGCCTTGGGGGTCGCTGGGGACAGCTGGACACCTGTCAAGCAAACAAGTGTGTATGGCCCATTGTTGGCCTGTGTAAAATGATGGGTATGCATCATATGTGGCAGTTACAGGTCTGTAATTTCTCACCCAAAGTGAAGAGTAGCTGTGAAGAGCGTCTCCCCTCTGGAGGACCCATCCTGTCCTGCACTACATAGACAGGCCATTGATTTAAATAGACACCATGTAATGCTTCATTTTTTCCCTGTGGGGGAGCTGCAGGGAAACTGAACACTTCAAGGTTACCCCACAGAGCTAGTAGGGGAGATCCCTCTCATATAACACTTCATTGTGTAATGTTCTCCTGAGAAGAACCATCTTAGTAAGAACTACAAATCATCTAATAGACACTAAATTGGGACGTCCGGCACCTTATTTAGGATCCACTGCTGCACTTGACTAAAAAAAAGCATAAAAAAAAGCCAAAAAAAAGCAAAAAAGAAAAGCTAAAGTTTAATCAAGGTGTGAAAACCCTAATAAATAGCATTTCCCTGGTGTAGACATAAATTGCAGTTGCTGATGCTTGTGGTCCGCCGCGCTCGGATGCTTCCAGCATTGGATACATTCTGGCCATTTGTCCTGTTGTGCTGAGAACAATGATCAGCGGCCGACGATCGCTGCAGTGAGCCGTCACCCTGGGGGATGCGGTGCTGGGAGTCTGTCACCATCTTACATAATCCGCTGCTGCCATAACTGTCCCTGCAAAGGAATGTGATGACAGAAAGCATGGAGCGAGCCGTACAAGTGGGAACATATAGCTCCGAGGAAATAGATCACTTTCCAAAGGACATCTGCTAAAGGGATCATCACATGCACAAAGTTACAGGACCAGGTGCATGCTGGGAAACGGGAATTACAAAACACTGGATACAAAGAAAATACAGAATGATTGTTTCCCATGGCGGCCGAGCAGAGCATGGCATCGGGTGTAGCAGGCGGCTGACACTATTAGGGGCATTTTATCATCAGAGTGTTGTGCATTGCGAGACACCCAGAACTCGCATGGAAATGTAACCCCTTATGCGCCATGAGTGACTTTTCTCTTGCAGTGACGCCGAGATACAAGAATTGCAGAATGTCCTATTTGTGAGGGATTTTGCTCAAGAATCACCCATTCTTCCCTATGGGACCAAAAAAGATCACATAACCGTCTCCTGTGAGGGTGACCGCCCACTACAGTATTTTTTCACTGCAAAATTCGCAGCGGGTTTTTTTTCTGCAGGGGTCTATGGGACTTGTAATGTTAAAATCGCGATCGCCCAAAATCGCAATTAACAAGTCCCATAGACCCCTGCAGAAAAAAAAACTGTAGTGGGTAGTCACCCTAAATGTGAGTTTCATGCAAGTACGACGGAATTTTCTGTTTCTACTTTTGGGAAGAACAGGTGAAAATCAAGTGCAGAGATGTAACACAATAGTCTTGCATCTCATTGAGTTTCTCGGACCAATCTTGCCCTCGCTCATGTAAAAAAATAGTGATTGATCTTCCAGGTGACTCTGCGCTAAGAAGAATGCCCCTGTTTGGCATAACGAATGTGGCTGGGTCCTGTCCACCGATTATGCAATCGCTATAGTGCAGTGGGCACTGCCAGGTGAAGATGCCTGCAGAGGTGTGTACTGCTTGGCACAAAGAAATACCCTAGGGAGGAGAGAGAGGGCAAAGGACAGGCTGCAGAGTGACATGGCGGCAGCCTTACCAGTCTGTCACCAAGGTGCTGTACGTGGGGAGGACAGCGCAGGGCCCAACCAGAAGACACAAACTGCGTGGGGTAGTGGGAGTCTCCTTTCCCACAAGGACATGGTCCTGAAGAAGATGACGGCACCGTGTACCCGCATATGACAACAGCGATGTGGATCTGAGAGGCTGGAGCAAACTGCTAGACATGGAAGTGCAGTGGCCCAGCAGGTCCTACAGAACAGTCACAGCACACCTGTCCTGACACACCTGTCTGTATGCTGTCCCTGGGTATAGAAGGTGCCGTCTGTGGGAGAGACCCTGTGTCTCCCCTCCTCTTCTAAGACTAAAGCTTAACACTAATGTCAGCTGGCCTCCCATTGGCTGACAGTCAGGTTTAAGTTTACTAGTGCAGAGCCCAAGGGCTGGAAAACCCCAAAACATGTCCCTATGCAAGAGTGGGAGGAGTCCAGAAAGTGCGGGAAAAAAACAGAGGAGATAAAAGGAGGAGTTAGTGAGCAGCTAGGAAACTCAGCCAGGAGTGAGAGAAGAGAGGTTGCAGTAAGTCATCTTGGAGAGGAGTTACCCGTACTAGAGCAAGCCAGGAGTTTAGCACGTTTTCTCTTCCAAGGTCGAGCAAGGTGTAAACCCGCTCCCTTGGCATCCCACAGCAGAGGAGAGAAGAACCTTTCTGAGGTCCATCTTCATCAAACAGTGAGTCATAGCTACCTGGTGAATTCAAAGCCAGGATTAGCTGTTCAGCAACTTGGCCCTCTGCGTCATCTACACTTCACCAAAATCCAAATAAACCAGAACAGTTAGTGGGGAAATTGTCTAATCAAATCAGGTCAGGAAGAAAGTAAAGGAGAGAGCATTGAAGTCAGGTACTTATCTAATCAATATCCCTGTATCTTCTCATCGTGTGCGATTGCCTGCCTGGGAATTCATCTGCGTGTATCTGTTTCAAGTGCTTATCCACTGTACTGTAAATCAGGTTGTACTTCAAATACCAAAAATGTACACTCCCAGATTTCTAAAATATTGCTGGACTTGACTCTATTATTTCTTCAACATATACGTTATTTGTGCCACTGTGCGACAGCTGAGCAGAGCACCATTACCGCCACTGCCAGGAGGAATTACAGAGCCACCTGTGACAACCATCTTATCATCCCCATGGTCTCAGCCACTTTGGCACGCTCAGCTCGACCGTTGCATTATGGATAAGGATTTACGATGCTCGATGAAAAGTCAACTGTGACAGGGACAAGGCTCTTCAGGGTTAACAGTGCTAGGCACCATTAAGAGCTGTGAGAAAGAAATGTGCATAAAATGGCTATTCGCACCTACGTTACGTGAAATGTCCATAGGTGGGTGGAGCTCTGAAATGTAGGATGTACTCTGGAACATACGGAGAGAGTGATGCCGTGGAGCTTGGAGAAATAGTATGGAGTATTACTACTAATATGGGAGTCACCAGATAGTACCAAGTGCCCCGTCGCCCCAAGGGAGGAGGAAAATGTACCCTGACACCTACGGTGTGTTTAACCTGCGAACTGCGGCATACGGTGACCTCCGTTTTTTGTAATGTCTAAAGCACCTCCTACGGAGCAGAAGCGCGAATGAACCTGCCCGCTCATTAAAATATATTTATATAAAATGCCTCCGCCTGTCATCGCCGCGCCATCCTGTGCATCACCACCCGCGAACACGTACAAGACATGATCTAGCAGCTCTCCTATAATGTAGCTCTCATCACATGGGGAGGCGAGCCGAACGAGTGGGTGGCGTCTCCGCTCAGACAGGCAGATACATCGCTGGCTCCTTCAGATGAGAAATCCTTCAGCCTAGCCCATATATAAGTGATCAGAGCGACGGAACGAGCGCCGTCTAAACCGAACGAGAAGTGAACGAGCCAACGATAAACGGAAAGGGAACGATTGTCATCCGTCGTTTGGTCCTTGGCTTCTGTTTAGACTGAACAATTATCGTTCCCTTTTGCTCGGTTGACTGATTTGTTGAACGCTATTGGTTCCGTCTAGAAGCGTTATAAGACGCTGAGTGATTATACTCCAAGATCCCAGCGTGGCTGAGCTGCCAGATAGAATGTCGGCGCCCCGGTGGGGGTTCTGCAGCTCTGATGTACGGTGTTTGTTACGGCTCCGTTTACATCTCTGTTCTGCATCTGGCACAAAGTTGTGGATAGCGCAGCATGCCGGTGGTACGATAGCAGCAGGAAGGACCCCATTATAGTCACTACTGGGATGTCGCAGTCGTTTTGTGCAGGACTGCTGCAGTATTAATGATGCACAAAGCTCTTCTCTGCCCCAGAAAAGTTAAATGACAACTTTAGCTCTGCTACATCTGTGCAGGACTAGAAGAGTTGTCAGAATCTGAGCCCTTGATGACACGCGTCTCTTACTGACACCGACGGCGCTCCGTTACATCATGTTGTACATTTCATTCCTGGCTCTGTTCTGCGGTTTGGGTTTCAGGGTTGCAGCGGCGTTCTTGGATCTCTCTGTCTCATTTCTATGAACCTGCATGTGCGCCGTGTACTTCTCAGCGTGCACAGATCTGCTTTCACACTAAGCAGATGCTGTAGATTCCGTCTTCCCTGTGACTTCACCGGACCTACAAGGCTAAGAATAACTTTCCTAGGAGTTGGAGAGTTCATAAATAAGCAGAGCGTCTCCCCGGGGGGGTCAATGGTCATATACCGGTACGGGAAGATCTTGGCCCCGCACCAATGGAGAGAGACCTGAGCTGCCCCCAGGATAGGAGAAGTGCAGGATGAGGCCCGGACCACCTACAGAGCCTCGGAGAACTTTCTTGGTGCTTCCAAGCTCAGGATATCAGCAATTAAAGCTGCGTCATGAGCAGCAGAGCCAGCGAGAGTGCGGACACAGCTACAGAGAGGTCAGCCAGTGAGGTAGCAGAGCTACAGAGTGGCCCAGTGGTCCAGGCACAGCCCTGCGACACACATGGCGGTGGCAGCTGTATATAGGCAGCAGCAGGCTGCATTACCAAGCTGGGGTATAGCCATTGACCGCAGCAACCAGACACCAGGGGGCCCTAATGACCAGGGGGCTGAAAACAATATCGCTCCACATGGAAGGAGGGGGGTCTCCCTTCCCATAGTCCTCCTTTTGAAAAACACCCCAACAACTGTCTACTTTCTGTTGCCACTGGCAGAAAATGGAATGCCGACTCAATATCAGCTTTCACCAGCAACACCCCAGACCCGTATTTTCTCACCCACCGAACAGCGGCGTCAAACGAAGTATAATCCACCGAACAAAGCTCAGGGTCTATACCATCTTTAACCGACGCCCCTTTAGGGTACGATCAATGATGAATCAACTGAAACTTATTTGGTTCTTTCTTTGGTACTACCCCTAACGGTGAACCAATGAAGCCCCTTAAAGGCAGTTTCCTGAATCGTCCCGCCATGTGACCTCAACAATCCTCCTTAACCAGTTTTTTGGTTACCACGGTTGGGCACAGCAGTGCCAACCGTAAGTTCTTTTTGGAAGATGGGACTACATGATCCAGGGGCAGAATTTTGAAACCATCCCGAAAACCCTCAAACAGCAGCTTTGCTTTTTCCCTATCCTGATATCTATTTAGGAACGGGACTATCTCTTTCTGTTTCACTGGCGTTGTCCCTTTTTCCACCAAAACCCTTTCCTTTTCCCTTCCTAAAACACTTTGCACCCCATAAGACCCTGCATTGCAAAGGGAACAGACATAATTAAATCTGCATGTCCCTCCGAATTCATATGGGCGTTCATTATATTGCCAACAAAAACCAGGCCGGTTTCCTCCTCCTTGCCCAGCCGGACTCCCATCCTGTGAAGTACATGCCGAGCCTGCCGACCCAGCACCCCCTGAAAGGGATGCCCATATGTCACTGGGGCCATCACCCTTAACCACAGCCCAATGTCTTTTTGATTCCACTTGATAGAAGGACGAACTGCTTTCCTCTGCCCGAACTGCTCATCATAGCGCAGCCAGGTCTGCCCCCTCATACACCCTATAGGCCTCATAAATAGAATCTAAATAGCAAAATTAGTACCCCCAGGTCTTTTTCCAATTCACTTTTCCCTAGGAGTACCCCATTTAGTGTATATTGGTAATATCTGTTTCTCCTGCCCATGTGCAGAACCTTACATTTAGCAACATTGACCTTCATTTACCATTCCCCCCCCCCCCCCCCCCGGCTTATCTCGGTCCGTTTGTAGCCGCACATTGTCCTCCATTGTATTAATTATCTTGTATAATTTTGTATCATCTGTAAATATTGATAGTTTGCTGTGCAGCCCCTCTATCAGGTCGTTGATAAATATATTGAACAGAATGGGGCCCACTTGTACTTCATTTTAGAAGCTGATCAGATTGGTCTGACATGATCGGCCCCTCATGAACCCATGCTGGTGAGGAGTTATACCGTTGTTCTCCTTGAGGTATTCCAGGATGGCGTCTCTCAGAAACCCCCTCAAATATTTTTCCCGTTACTGAAGTGAGACTTACCGGCCTGTAGTTACCAGGCTCTCTTTTGGACCCCTTTTTGTATATTGGAACCACACTGGAAATATGCAATCTAGTGGTACAACCCCGGTCTCAATAGTGTCTCTAAATATAAGAAACAGCGGTTAATCTATGATGTCCCTTAGTTCCCTTAAGACCCTTGGTTGTATTCCATCTAGGCACGGCAATTTGTCAATTTTAATCTTTTTTAGCCGGCTCTGCACTTCCTCCTAAGTTAGGCAGGTGATATTTTGCGGGGTGTTCATTTTATTCCCTTGCATCTCGTGTGACATTTCTTTTTCTTTCGTTAATACAGTTAATATCATCTTCTATGGTTTCTCCTGCATTATTTGTTAAAGGGCCAGCGCTCTCAGTGCAAGTCCTTTTACTGTTTATATAACTGAAGAATAGTTTAGGGTTATTTTTGCTCTCTTTGGCGATCAGTCTCTCTGCCTCCTCCTAGGCAGTTTTTATCTTTTTCTTACATAATTTGTTCTTTTCCCTCTATGTTTTTAGCACGTCCCCATTGCTTTCTTGTTTTAATAATGTAAACGCTTTTTTTTCCACTAATTGCCCCCCTTATGTGATAGAGGGAGCATGAAGGCTCTAGTACCCTGTTGTACTGCCTCTAGCTTGGATACAAGATGTGATATGGTTGGGCATGGAGGCTCTAGTACCCTGTTGTACTGCCTCTAGCTTGAATACAAGATGTGATATGGGGGGATGGAGGCTCTAGTACTCTGTTGTACCACCTCTAGTTTGGATACAGGATGTGATATGGGTGGGCATAAAGGCTCAAGTACCCTGTTGTACCACCTCTAACTTGGATACAATATGTGATACGGGCGGGCATACAGGTTTTATACCCTGTTGTACCACCTCTAGCTTGAATGCAAGATGTTATATGGATGGACATGGAGCCTCTAGTACCTTTTTATACCACCTCTAGCTTGAATACAAGATGTGATATGGGAGGCATGGAGTCTCTAGTACCTTTTTATACCGCCTTTAGCTTGGATACAAGATGTGATACGGGAGGGCATGGAGGCATACAGCTTCTGTATGGTATCGTGTGGCATATCGCATATGTGGTCAGATGTTCCTCTGGTCAGGCGTCCTGAGCCTGGTCACCTTGTGTGACCCCATCCACTGGTCCCAACACCCCTAACAGTCTGGTCAGATGCTCCTCTTTACTGGTGGTCTCTGGGGGGCGTCCTGAGCCCAGTCACCTTGTGTGCCCTCACACATCCACTGGTCCCAACACCTCCTAAAAGTCTGGTTAGAATGGTCCTCTCTACTGGTGGTCTGTCAGGGGGTCCTGAGCCTGGTCACCTCGTCTGCCCTCACACATCCACTGATTCTAACACCTCATAACAGTCTGGTCAGATGCTCCTATCTACTGGTGGTCTGTAGGGGGTCCTGAGCCCGGTCACCTTGTGTGCCCTCACACATCCACTGGTCCCAACACCTCCTAACAGTCTGGTCAGACGCTCCTCTCTACTGGTGGTCTGTCGGGGACATCCTTAGCCTGGTCACCTTGTCTGCCCTCATTCATCCACTGGTCCCAACACCACCTAACAGTCTGGTCAGAACGGCCCGGTGAGGGTCAATTCATCACTATGACCATCCAGCTTCATCCCAGTAATGCGCGCCTCTCAGACTCTGCATCGTAGAGGCGTCTAGTGTTCAACAAGCTGTACAAGCAGAAGAAGAGGTCCCTACACACAAGGAGCCTCCGAGAGCCTCTTATAGAACAAATGGGGAACCACTTTTAGGGCCTTCGGTGACAAGACCGTCCATCTAATTACTACAACTCTCATCATTTACAGATCTGCCTGAGATGGAGCCGCATGCCGGGTTTTACTGCAATACGGCGACTTCTTCTGGGGCCAGAGTGTTTTTACAAAGGGTGTATTGATACAGCAGAAAAGTATGGATATAGATTACTACAGGGGACAGTATGGCTATATATTACTATAGGTGGACAGTATGACTATATATAACTACATGGGGCAGTATAGCTTTATATTACTATAGGTGGACAGTATGGCTATATATTACTACAGGGGACAGTATGGCTATATATTACTATAGGGGGACAGTATGACTATATATTACAACATGGGGCAGTATAGCTTTATATTACTATAGGTGGACAGTATGACTATATATTACAACAGGGGGGCAGTATGACTTTAAATTACTGCAGGGGGCAGTATGGCTATATATTACTGCAGGGGCAGTATGGCTATAGATTACCAGAGGGGGACAGTATGACTATATATTACTAGAGGAGGACAGAATGGCTATATATTACTACAGGGGACAGTATAGCTATATATTACTATAGGAGGACAGTGTGGCTATATATTACTACAGGGGGGCAGTATGACTATATAGTAATATAGGGGGACAGTATGGCTATATATTACTACAGAGGGATAGTGTGACTATATATTACTACAGGGGGCAGTATAGCTTTATATTACTATAGGTGGACAGTATGACTATATATTACAACAGGGGGGCAGTATGACTTTAAATTACTGCAGGGGGCAGTAGGCTATATAGTAATATAGGGGAACAGTATGGCTATATATTACTACAGAGGGACAGTATAGCTATATATTACTATAGGAGGACAGTGTGGCTATATATTACTACAGGGGACAGTATAGCTATATATTACTATAGGAGGACAGTATGGCTATATATTACTACAGGGGACAGTATGGCTATATATTACTATAGGAGGACAGTGTGGCTATATATAACTACATGGGGCAGTATAGCTTTATATTACTATAGGAGGACAGTATGGCTATATATTACTACAGTGGGCAGTATAGCTATATATTACTATAGGAGGACAGTATGGCTATATATTACTACAGGGGACAGTATAGCTATATATTACTACAGTGGGCAGTATAGCTATATATTACTATAGGAGGACAGTGTGGCTATATATTACTACAGGGGACAGTATAGCTATATATTACTATAGGAGGACAGTGTGGCTATATATTACTACAGGGGGCAGTAGGCTATATATTACTACTAGCTGATATATCCGGCCTCGTCTGAGTTATTTGATACAGGTGTTTACGTGTTGTTTGCACCAAAAATTTTATGAAGTCAAGGTTACTTTAGGGTAACTGAGGAATAAAATCTGTATACACATAGAGGAGGGTTAGATTCCCCTCAGGCTGCATGTACTGATGTCCCTCTGCAGAATGTGCCGCCCCTCCCACTCTCCTTATTTAGGACCTAAAGAATGATCGCGCCAAATCTCACGCTTGTATGATACCGGGAAGTTACATTACATAGGGGTGCCAATACTTTTGCAATTAGCATTGAATAATTGAGTTGTGACCCCTTTACTTTTTCTATTTAGGACCTAAAGAATGCTCCTGCCAAATTTCATGTTTGTACAACATCAGGAAGCTAAAGAATTAGTTACGAGTCAGTCAGCGAGGGCTTTCACCTTTTTATATATATATCCCTCAATATACGGTATATCTATTTTAAACCAGCAGTCGTGCATCTTTCTTTGGTCTTTGACTAGTCCAGAGTACCGTAATATATGTATTTTTGTGTATTTATTTTTAAATTGATCTTCTCATTCTCATTTTTTCTATCAGTTATTCTATCGTGTATACATGTATGTCATTCTATATACCATCTGTATTTTATTCTATATATTTTATACCACATTTTCTATTCTTATTTTTTCATCTTTTTCCTGATGTATTTAATACTTACACATTTTTATTATGCATATTTCCCCCTTTATTTCCAATCCCTTTTATTAACCTTTCTGTATTTTATTCTTTGGACATATCACCTAGATTGTATACTCTGATCCAGCCGATCTGACGAGGGGCCTCACCCCAAACGTGTTTTCACTTGCTGGCATTCATGTTGTCCAATAAAAGAGAAGTTCTTTCACTTCCGTATCCATGACCTTCAGTTTCTACCGAGCTTAGAGTGTTGCGCCTTTTTCACCAGCCTTTTTGTCCTTTCTCCTCATCACATTCACGCCCTCCTAGGTGGAGTGTTTTCTGGTGGGCATCACCTCTACCATTCCAAACACCTACAATTCCAGAACCTTATTGGTTTATCACCTTCCACCGGGTTTTACTCCTCCCACAATTTTTTCCTTATCTTTGCTATCCAGTAGGGGCAGACATTCCAGGTCATCCAGATAGCATTCCCCCTCCTCATCTAATGAGTCTTCGATGCATCAGTGCCGCCTGGGGATCACAGTAACCATCATTAAAGTTAGGAGCTTCCAGTGTCTTCCAGGACCCCCAGCCTGCTGGTGGACCCAGTAATCCCAGCAGTTTCTTCTTTCCTAGCAGTTTCTCCACATATTTGTGTCTGCAGGTGAGTTTTTGTGGGATTAGTCCTTTTGGTTTCCATTTAGTCATGGAAACCAAGCAAATAATTTGGGATATTGGGTATGTGAATATTTGGTCACTCGTAGCTGTGGACCATCATACAGTTGACAAAGAGTAGAGAACTGTACCAGATAAACCTTTTGACCAATGACCTAAGGTGGCTCATACTACGAATAATTGGCTGCAAGCTTTTGAGGTCTTAGGCTGTGGTGATGGGTCTGAAGCATCTGGAACATAGCATGGAGCTGTTCGTTTACATGGATATGGTCTATGGATATGGTCTATGGATATGGTCTATGGATATGGTCTATGGATATGGTCTATGGATATGGTCTATGGATATGGTCTTGAGGCGTGGCTCACACAGACAGATTTGATTTTCAGAAATGGGATTTGATTTGCAAACCAAGCCACCCATAGGGACGCATGGGCACCCGCATAGCACCTTTTTAGCATGCAGATGTGATTTTTTTTTTCCCGGCGTGCTCAATTTTCTTGCAGATCCCACAGGGACGGCTTACATTGAAGTCAATGAAAGCCGTCCCATCCGTAGCATCCGTAGCACACCTGCAGCTGTCAAAGTGAACGTGCCGCAGATCCGCGGGAAAGCAGGGAATTTAAAAAAAATGACACTGCGCATTCAGCAGCCAAATCCGTGCGTGCCCGTGTGAGCCAGGCCTTACCCCGACTAGAAAGCGGAAAAGCTAATTGGCCTTCAAGTAAACTGGTCGGCCCTTCCTCTCCCCCGGGCACATTGCTGATACCATATCGCCATTACATGTCCAGAGCGTTCAGCCGGCCATTGCAGCACATTCATATTATTGTGGGATCTGATACGCCCCATAAAGCGCCATCTACCCTCCAGACGGGAGCTCGGGCAGCTGGACTAGATTTACTCTGCATTTTGCTTAGAATGTGACGACAATCAATCGGGGGTCTGTTCTCCCAGCAGCTGCATGAAAAAGAAAGGGAGTGTGGGGGGGGGGGCTGGTTTTATCATTTTTTTGTAATTTTCAGAAGGGGATTGTGGCAGAAGATCTCAGGGGGGGGGGGGGCACGGGACCGTCCTGGGAGCACCTTCAGCTTCATTTCTCAGAATGCACTGATGGATAAAAGATCTGTGCTGAAAAATGACAAACCAGACAAACCACATCCTCAGCCGTTAACTGAACTGGTAGAACAGGATCATTCCTACATTAACCCCCCCACCACCACCACCCACAAGGGGGTTACTGTACCGTGAAAACCCAAGGCAGAGAAAGACCAATATTATATACTGCATGTATACTGCAAACTGGGCTGCAGGGGTGCAGCGGGACCCCGTCCCTGAAGGGGGCCAAAAAAGACCCTGTTGTCAGAAACCCAACCCTTGCAAAACGTCCAGGAGGCACTTGGAAAAGGGAGATCCCTTGGATTATTATCAGACCGCCCAATTTAGGAACAATAGAAAAAGGGAAAATGTTGTTGCATTAGGCCACACCCCTTTACTGCTAAGCGTAACGCTTGTTGGCCCCTCACAGCAATAGTGCCCTTAATGGAACCGCTCAGTGTAATAGCGCCCCTGCACCCCCTTCAGTAAGTGGGAGGGTTAGAATACTTAAATGGGTTGTGTGGTTTAAAATTTAAAAAATGTATTAAAAGGTCATGGGTTAAAATTTAAAATATAGCGCATACTTACCTTCTTTGTCCCCCCTAGGCAGCACTAACAACTCCACTGCCCCATCCACGTCCTCTCCTGCCAGCAGTCGGCTGACCGATGTGGCCAGTATTCTGCCATTGAGTCCACAGTGATAGTGATGCTTGCCATTCCTTCCAGCCCTCATCGTCAGGACCATTTCACCGTACAGCTTCGGCTCCCAGGTCATCAGGTCCTCTCAGTCTGGGTGCGGCCCTGGTTACATAGTATACTTACACTGGTGTATGAGACTTTAGTCTAAGTAAATATGCTCCAAAGTTATAGTGTAACTCGTATATTCTAAGAGCATCTGATAGTCCGGAATATCTGATAATCCAGCACCGACCAGGTCCCATGATGCCAAATATAAGGAGTTTTACTGTATATTGATTTCATTTACATAAACCCACAAAGACCTTGTAACCCGGCATTTGATAATCCAGTATGTGTTTCCACTCCAGTGCAGACACTAGAGGAGAAGCTGAGGAATGAGCAGATTTCTAGAAGCAGATTGAGCCTTCTGGGGGTTTCCTACCTTGGGATTCTCTATCCTAATAGGTAGATTCTATTTACTTCCAATAATCCCGATTATCTGATAATCCGGCATTGTGTTCTACCCTTGCTGGATTAAAGGACATTTTTGTATATTTTTTTATTTGAAACAAGAGAGAATGAAAAAGTGTGTCTGGGACATGGTTACCCATAACCTCCCAACCCGGAAACAGATGGCGGAAGATATTGCCGAGCTTCCTCTTCGCCGTGGACCTCCGTCTGGCCCCAATGCTGCACAATTTAGATTTATCATCACAGCTGATATGAGCTGGAAAAGGGGCCGAGTGGGTAGATGTGGACATAATTAAAGCCCCTGCTAGTAGCGAGAGCTCTGCTGCGCTGCGCGCTGTGACCTCTGCTGCGCTGTGCTGTGACCTCTGCTGCGCTGCGCACTGTGACCTCTGCTGCGCTGCGCACTGTGACCTCTGCTGCGCTGTGCTGTGACCTCTGCTGCGCTGCGCACTGTGACCTCTGCTGCGCTGCGCACTGTGACCTCTGCTGCGCTGCGCACTGTGACCTCTGCTGCGCTGTGCTGTGACCTCTGCTGCGCTGCGCACTGTGACCTCTGCTGCGCAGCGCGCTGTGACCTCTGCTGCGCAGCGCGCTGTGACCTCTGCTGCGCTGTGCGCTGTGACCTTTGCTGCGCTGCGCGCTGTGACCTCTGCTGCGCGCTGTGACCTCTGCTGCGCGCTGTGACCTTTGCTGCGCTGCGCGCTGTGACCTCTGCTCTGCTTGGAACACAGTCAGGGAGTTAAATTAAAGGACACATATGAGGACGGCTGCTCCGGCCATAATTAGTAGGCGCGGGTGTACAGTGGGGTTATCAGCCGCAGAACTTGGACTCTGCTGCTTTGTACAACTATAATTTGATGTGAAGCGGCAGCATTCCTGAGGACGGATGTAGCAGAGTTGGATTTGTCGTTTAACTTGCAGTTTTATATTGCTTCTACCTTATAATGAGAATGCAGCAAGTGTGTCTGGAGCGCTTCGTAAAAGCACAAGGTCGCACCCCAGATGGGCAGCTTTTCAGAAAGGAGACTCCAAAACGGATACCAAAAGTGTTGGCACACACAATGTCTTGTTGTACCCTAGCCATTTGGGTTGTGATAGTGGCGGGGGACACAGGAATCGGTACGATGCCGACACCAGGCTTACAAAATATAGATGTTTCTTTGAACAATCTTGCAGATGAAGTTATCATAGAAGCTTCCGGTAATACACAAGCAATGTGCGGTTATTCAGAAACATTGGACAACCAGACTGACTGAAGAGTCTGTGTGGTAAATGGTATTGCATCAACCAACTGTCCATCGGCTGCCGCTCAGGATGAGGGGAAAGTTGAGTTGAACTCCCCCACACTTATCTCTCCCCTCCCTCACAGCGGTCAGGTCTCTGATGTACATGTGGCCCCAGGAAGTTCTTGGTTCTGATGGCAATAAAGTTAGCCAGTGACAGAAGATGCCAATTACCCTCCTGCCAGCGAGGATCCACACCTCTGGCATTTTCCACAGACACCCTGACTCCGAGAGTCTGATTAATGGGAAAATCTCATAATAAGGATTATTGATCACGTGAAAGTCCTAGCCCGACATAAGAGGAACACCCCCACATGGCGTATCCATGTACCTGGGTATAAATTATGGGTCATGCTTGGCTGAGTAGATAAAATCATGACCAGAAATATGTCAGGCATGTATTCCCGATCGGAGAATCTTCTGCGGAGATATGGCCAAAAGGGGGAGTTATGGTTTTTCCACAGGAACCTATGCATTTACACCTCCGGTCTTGGAATTACCTCAGAGGGGGCAGGGAGAGGTGTGTTCTGGGGAAAGCTTAAAAACTGGGCGGTCAGACAGATCCAACTGTCAGACTTCAGAGATACACTACTGCACAAGTTTCCTGCTTGTGACTCTGCACAATCAGAACCTTTGGCCGAACATCCCAGTTCTGGTATCTTTCTGTGCTTTTCTTCCTTGCTTCTTTGAAGTCCTGTCTGTGATGTATCCCTGTGAACCTCGTCTGCACTGCACATCCTTTTCTGTATATATTTGTACATATCAATATTTAGCACTGCTGGTCTCTTTTCTAGAATAAATCTGCAATTTATTAGTCGAACCTCTGAGCATTGTGTTCATAACTCATAGTCGGAGTTCCAGCTTAGCTGTAAAAGCTGATGGTGGCAGTGAGCGTGCGGGTATTGCCGAGAGCAGGCGACGTTAGACCGGTTCAGGGGGTGATTCGAGCTTTCGTTCTGCATGCGTGCAGGAGCCTGGGAAAGGAAGGCCAAGTTCCATCAGCTTAGTGATGCCCTTAACCCTACTGACTGGGACAATGTCCTCAAAAATAAGAGTACAGACAATACATGGGAAACGTTTAAAAACATCCTAAATACTTACTGCGAGCGGATCGCACCTAACAGGAATAAAAGGGGTAGGAAAAGTAGGAAACCAGCGGGCAATAAATATGTGAAGGGGCAATAAACAGCAAAACAAGAAGGCAGCGAAGAAGCACTAAAAGCCAATGAGGAAAAAAATAATCAAATCGTCGAACAGTGTGTTGTCTTTCTGGCGCTCGAGTTCAACACATCGCGGATCGGGTTGACAGATTACTGAGGGGCTGGTAAGGATCCAGCGGTCATGGGGCACATTGGCACCAAAGACAAAGGTAGAGGTAGGTGGAAGGTCCTTATAAACAATTTCAGAGATCTAGGATCTAAGCTTATCTCTCATTTATCTCTCTCACTTTCTTTTTCTCTCTCATATCTCTCTCTCTATCTCCATATCTTGCTCTCTCGCATTGAATGGCTGTGATTGGTTCATCAAGTGCTGCATTGATTGGCTGAGCCACAGCACTCAAGAACCAATCAGAGCCAGTATTTCCTGGAGGCAGGATTTATGAACCCCCTGAAGACTGCAGACAAATGAGGCAGACCTTCAGGAGGAGAAGTGCGGTGGGGCGGACAGCTCCTGTTAGATAATGTGATGTTTTTTTAAATACAGCTAGGGCTTATTTTGGGGAAAACAATAGGACTTCCTACTGCTAAGTTGCATCGCACCGCAGGGAAACTGTGATTTATTGCGATGCAATGCAACACAAAGGAAGGCTCCATAGGGAAACATGGGCTACAAAACATCCCAAATTGCGGTAATACTCAGCATGTCACAATTTTTATTTTCTCGCAATGTAGCAGTTAATAAAACATCACTAATGTGAAGGAACTCACAGGAAAGCACGGGCTTCACATACATGCGATTTGTAGCGCTATTGCATCCTGAGAAAATTGCGTGATTTGTTGTCCTTGTGAAAACGGCCTCATAGCTGTGTCTTTCATATCTATCTCTTATAACTACTTCTATCTCATCTCTCTCTTATCTATCGCTCCCAAATCTATCCCCATCTCATCTCATATCTCTATCTCTCTCACATATCTCTCTCATATGTCTCTCTTGGTCTGTCACATAACTCCGTCTCTCATGTCTCTATATCTCCCACTCCCTCTCGCTTATATATTTCTTTCTCTTATCTCTTTCATATCTATCTCCCCCTCATCTCATATCTCTCTCTCATACAGGGGTCGGTTTTGGGCCCTAGTATTTTTAATATATTTATTATTTGCAATATCTGCAGATGATACTGCAGCATCCAAGGAGCGGGCAGACAGCCAAGGAGGCAGAGGGGTAGATAAGACCTTGTCACGGGGCTCTACCATCTCTTCCACTGGGGGTAGCTCGGGACCCATCCAAGTTACTGTTGGGGGAGGTCACAGGGAAAGGATAACTAGAGATAAGCGAGCACCAAAATGCTCAGGTGCTCATTACTCGAGTCGAGCTTTTCATAATGCTCGAGAGATTGTTTCAAGTAACGAACCCCATTGAAGTCAATGGGCAACTCGAGCATTTTTCAAGGTGACCCATGGGGGAGGTTGTGTGAAACACCTGAAAACATCAGAAAGTGATGGAAACACCACAGAAACGCTGGCACACCTTAGCTAAGCATTACACTACCTGCAACCAAGGACAATCACTGCCTGCGGGTGACACCGCTGCCTCTTCTCCTGGGTTATATGCTGGCATTGCTGTCCAACCCTGCACACGAGCCTGCGCCCACAGTGTACTGAAATTTTGTCCAGTGCAGCGTTTAGCTGCCCTCATGTCAGACGGTCGCGTGACAGCCACACCACCCTTATGTCTATTTATAAGTGCATTTTGGATGAGGAGGAACCAGAGACACACACTGCAGTGGTTGGCAGGGCTAGGCAGCGACCCTCTTTGAAAGTGTGGGCAGTAGCCCACAATGCTGATGAGAATTGCTGATAAATTGACATATGATCATCATTCCAATCCCGGGCCACCTCCGTGACAAAATTGTCAGGAGCCGCAAACGTGGGCATAAAGAGGACTCAGGTGCCAGTACTTCTACACATCTCCACAATTCAACAACCCATTCTAAAACAAAAGATTTGTTTACCCAGAGTGCATGTCAACCCCTAAAAGGATTTGTTTACCACGAGTATAGGTGCACCCTTGAAAAATTTGTTTACCAAGAGTGCAGGTAAAAACCTGAAAGATTTTTTGAGCAGCAGCTCGTACGTGCCTAATGGGACTCAGCTGGTGGTCCACCAACAGGCAAGCTACCTCCTGTCCCAGCCTCTGTCTCTCCCCGAGGGGCTTGTTAACCAGTGCCCCAGGGAAAGACTGCATGAACTGTAAAGAAAATTGTGGCCAAAGATGGTTACTGCGCTGGGATACGTTTCCGTACGCCGTGTGACCCTATTAAAATTGTGCTTCATAGCTGACAAATTAATGTATGCTTGTAAGTGCCATCCCATGCCACCTCCATCCCAGCATTTCAGTAGCCACAAACGCCAGCATAGGGGGGACTCAGAGGCCAGGACTTCTACATTGTTTATGAAGAAAACAACCCATTTTAATAAGAATTTTATTTACCAAGATTGCAGGTGAGAACTGGATAGATTTTTTGAGCAAGAGTGCAGGGTATTTGTTTACCAAGAGTATAGGCAAACCCCTGAAAGATTTGTTTACCAAGAGTATAGGCGAACCCCTGAAACATTTGTGTACCAAGAGTATAGGTGAACCCCTGAAACATTTGTGTACCAAGAGTATAGGTAAACCCCTGAAAGATTTGTTTACCAAGAGTGTAGGTGAACCCCTGAAACATTTGTGTACCAAGAGTATAGGCAAACCACTGAAAGATTTTTTTAACATAGAGCTCGTACTTGCCTAATGGGATCCAGATGGCGGTCCACCAACAGGCAAGCTACCACCTGTCCCAGCCCCTGCCTCTCCCCGAGGGGCTTGTTAACCAGTGCCTCAGGGAAAAAAAGCATGTACTATGAAGAAATTAGAGTGGCCAAACCAGAACAATTCATTCTGTCTTGGTGTCAGATAGCTGGACACTGCGCTGGGATACATTTGTGAACTCTGGGGGCGTATGAAGCTGGAACCAGCATGTTTGCTGAACTCTAGTGGTGAACCTTTTCAAAATAGCTGGCGAGAACTTGGAGGCAGACCTCCGAAAAAAATAGTTTTTACAGAGCCTTTTGGCCCTCTGAAGAATTGGCTGTTCAGCGTGCTGACATGCTGGTTTAGGAGGAGGAGGAAGATCCGTGAAGGATAGACCAAGCTACTTCTACCCTTTTTTGGGGTGATAGAGGGTGCATGGTTCTCCTGTTCCAGCTTAAAGATACTTTATGTTAAGCTGCTTTCCACCGGTGGAGAAGAGAAGTCTGGGGAAATCCAGCCTTTGTTTATCTTAATAAGTGTAAGCCTGTCAGCACTGTCAGTTAACAGGCGGGTACGCTTATCCATGATAATCTCCCCAGCAGCACTAAATACCCTCTCTGATAACACACTAGTGGCAGGGCAGGCCAGCACCTCCAAGGCGTACAGCACAGGTTCGTGCCACGTGTCCGCTTTGACACCCAATAGTTGTATGGAGCAGAGGCATCACGGAGGATGGTGGTACGGTCGGCTATGTACTCCCTCACCATCTTTTTACAGTGTTTCCTCCTACTAAGCCTAGACTGGGGAGTGGTGACACTGTCTGGCTGGGGTGCCATAAAACTGGCAAAGGCCTTGGAGAGTGTTCCCCTGCCTGCTCTGGACATGCTGCCTGTTCTCCTTGTCTCCTCTGCTAGTTGGCCCACTGAACTACGTCCTCTACCGCTGGCGTTGTCAGATGGGAAATTTACTATCAGCTTTTCCACCAGGGCCTTGTGGTATTGCATCACTCTCGTACTCTGTTCCTCTTCGAGAATGTGAGTGGAAAGGTTCTCCTTATACCGTGGGTCGAGAAGGGTGAACACCAAGTAATCCATGTTGGCCAGAATGAGTCTAACGCGAGGGTCACGGGAAAGGCAGCTTAACATGAAGTCAGCCATGTGTGCCAGGGTCCCAGTATGCAACACATTGCTGTCCTCACTAGGAGGATGACTTTCAGTCTCCTCCTTCTCCTCTTCAGCTCATACACACTGAACAAATGTGAAGGAAGTAGCATGGGTACCCTCCACAGTGTGGGCAGCAGTCTCTTCCCCCTCCCCCTCCTCCAATACGCGCTGAGAAACAGACCTGAGGGTGGTCTGGCTATCAAGCGACGTATTGTCATCCCCCATCTCCTGTTCCATCTGCAAAGCGTCGGCCTTAACGCTTAGCAGCAACCTTCTCAGCAGGCAAAGCAGCTGGATGGTTATGCTGATAATGGCCGCATCACCGCTCACCATTCGTGTTGACTCCTCAAAGTTTCCTAACACCTAACAGATGTCAGACATCCATGCCCACTCCTCTGTGAAAAAGTGCGGAGGCTGACTACCACTCCGACGGGCATGTTGCAGCTGGTATTCAACAATTGCTCTGCACTGCTCGTAAACCCTGGCCAACATGTGCAAAGTTGAATTCCAGTGTGTGGAAACGTCGCACGACAGTCGGTGAACTGGCAGCTGGAAGCGCTGGTGCAGTGTCCTGAGGGTGACGCACCTTGCTGAGCAGCTCAGGCAAATTGGGGTAGTTTTTAAGAAAGCACTGAACCTCCAGGTTGAACATGTAGGCCAGGCATGGCACGTGTGTTAGTCTGCCAAGCTGCAGAGCTGCCCCCAGGTTACGCCCATTGTCACACACGACCATGCCTGGTTGGAGGTTTAGTGGCGAAAGCCACAGATCTGTCTGCTCCGTCAAACCCTGTAACAGCTCTTGGGCGGTATGCCTCTTGTCATCTAAGCTCAGGAGTTTCAGCACGGCCTGTTGACGCTTCCCCAGGGCAGTGCTGCAGCGCCTCGAGCTACCGACTGAAGGCGACGTGCTCACAGATGATAATTGAGAGGTGGAGAAGGAGGGTGAGGAGGGGGCTTGGAGGAGGGGGCATAATAAGCCGGAGAAACCATGACCAAGGTAGGACCCGCAATCTTCAGTGTGGGTAGCACGTGAGTGGACCCAGGGTCAGACTCGGTCCCAGCCTCCACCAGGTTAACCCAATGTGCCGTCAGGAAGATGTAGTGTCGCAGCCTGCCAGCACTTGTCCATGTGTCGGTGGTTAAGTGGACCCTCCCAGTAACTGCGTGGGTGAGGGCACGGTTTATGTTGCGGGAGACGTGCTGGTGTAGGGCGGGGATGGTGCAACGGGAAAAATAGTGGCGACTAGGAACCGAGTAGCGAGGGACGGCTGCCACCATGAGGTTGCGGAAAGCCTCAGTTTCTACCAGCTTATGTGGCAGCATCTCTAGGCTCAGCAGTTTTGAGATATACACGTTTAGCGATTGTGCATGCGGGTGGGCGGTTGCATATTTGCGCTTGCACTCTAATGTTTGTGTTATGGACAGCTGAACGCTGCACTGGGACACATTGGTGGAGGCAGTGGAGGACCGTGCAGATGAAGGGGTGGGTGCAGGCTGGGAGAGGCTCGTGCCTGCGTCTTGGGAGGGGGAACGCATCTCAGTGCCAGCATGTGAAACAGGGGAAGAGGCAGTGGTGTGACCCGCAGGTGGTGAATGGCCTTTGTTCCACCTCGTCGGGTGCTTAGCTATCATTTGCCTGCCCATGCTGGTGGTGGTCAGGCTGGTAGTGGTGGCTCCCTTGCTGACAGGTTGCACACCGCTGTTCGTCGGTTGTCCTCGCTCTCATTAAAAAACCTCCAGACCTTCAAACACCCAGCCCGCTGCACAGGAGCTTGCCGCGAGGAGGTGCTGTGGGGAACAGTTGGGGGATTACTTGCTCTGGCCTTGCTTCTCCCTCTGGCCACCCCACTGCCTCTTCCAACCTGTCCTCCTGCTGCACTTGCCTCCCCCTCTGAAGACCTGTCCTCAGTAGGCTTTGCAACCCAGGTGGGGTCAGTCACCTCATCGTCCAGCTGCTCTTCCTCTGACTCCTCAGTCTGCTCCGCCCTCGGACTTACTGCCCTAGCAACAACCTCACTGACAGACAACTGTGTCTCATCATCATCATCCACAAATACCTCTTGAGACACTACTTGGAAGTCCCCACCCTCATCACCCTGAGACTGTGAAAGGTCCAAATTTTGGGCATCGCTCACGACAAACTCCTCAGGTGCCTCTGGAACTGTTGTTTGCAACTCAGCAAGGCCACCTGAGAACAGTTCCTGTGAGTATGCCTGTTCATAATCTCTCCTTTTCCTGGAGTGACCAGGCTGGGAGGAAGGAGGAGCAGCCTGAGGATTCAGAGGTGCAGGCCCTTGGCTAGCGTGAGTGGGCTGCGTGGAAAACTGGGTGTTGGATAAAATACTGGATGCGTTATCCGCTATCCACGTCATCACCTGATCGCACTGCTGTGCTTTTAATAATGGTCTACCACGCGGAACTGCAAAATGTGAGATGAAGCTAGGGAGCGTAGCTATGCAGTGCTCTACTTCTCCCTCAGCAGCAGGCACTGTTTCATCCCGCCCACGTCCCCGTCCTCGACCCTTACCCCTAGTGTTGATCATGTTGTATAATGCGCTGCGTCAAAATACTACGCAAACTGCGAGGTATTTTGCGTATGCTTTAAGCCAAAAATAGACCGTGTAAAATGTGTACAGTCCTGTGTGTCCTCTCGATCTGCACTATATAACACTTGGGCCTATTATGCAAATGCTTTCAGCCAAAAACAAATAAAAAAATGAAAAATGAGAGGAGTTTGTTAGTTCCTATATAGTCTGTGTACACCACTAGCAGTATGCTATATAGAACCGGTAACCATATGCAGTATACAGCCGCGATGCTTGTGAATGCTTTGTGCGCACTACTGGTCCCAGGCAGCCAAACTGATGCTGCACAAAAGTGGAGTTGTAGACCTAGAAAGGACTGTTGGGTTCTTTAAAGATGGATCCCTGCCTAAACGCTCCTTCTAACCTACACTAACACTCTCCCTCATTCACAGCAGCTCTGTCGCTCAGCTCATCCAGCCTGTGTGTGAGGCGAGCATAAGGTGACCTGAGTTTTTATGCTCGTAGGTCACCTGATCCGGCCAACCAGTCACTGCTATAGACGTGCATAGGGTTGGCACGTCACAGCAGAAAGTTCCAAAGCCTTCCCTGCATGTTCATTGGCTAAAAAAGCCGCTAAACATGTGGGGAGGAGAGGGTGAAATTTTCTGGAACACCGCGTGGTGCTCACTCGAGTAACGAGAACTTTCGAGTATGCTAATGCTCGAACGAGTGTCAAGCTCAGACGAGCATGCTCGCTCATCTCTAGTAACTAGCGGTTACCTTGAATCTTCTTGTCACTCGTGACGCCACCGTTCCATCCTCTGCAGTGAAACTAGTTGGAGGAGATAACTTAGTCCCCACACGGTTAACTTTCTGGACAAACTGGGAACAGTCGGTAATGTCTGTTTACTGAAACTTGATAACAACATCCAAGTTTCAACAGTAAATCTGGCACAGATACAAAAGGAGAAGGTGGTGTGACAGGGAGGATACTCGGGGTAATCCTGATGATCCACAGTCACAGTTATCTGTGTGCTCCCGGTGACTTCTTCTCTCTTTCACTCTACCGGCCCACACTCACACTTCCTGTGCCTTCATCTGCCAAGCAACGATTCCTTCCTCACTCAGTGCTTAGTGGTAGCACTGGCACATCCCGGGCAGCACAGTCCTAGGCCAAGCAGAAGGGAATCGCTTGGTTTTCTCCATTCTTTAAACACACACACCGATTTGAGTCTGTGCGGCTCACTCACTAACTAGAAGCAAACTGACTTTTGCCAGCTTCTCTTGCTGATTCCATCAATTCTCCTTTTTGCCTCCCTGCATCCCCTTTGTAAACACATTTATATCACAAGGTCACATGACTTACAACATGAAACATTTCTCAGACATAACCGAGACATTAACTCATTCAGTGCTGCAGGGGTACAATGCACATCAAATGCATTAAAAAAAGAGGACACTGACAATACGATTGCACAGGACAAACACATAACATTATGGAGGGGTCCCGTCAACTCGGGGCCACTACAATACAAAAATATGTAAAGATATTAACACAAGAGAGGAATAGTGGATCTGGATACGTTGGGGGCAGATGAGGTTTAACACTGATACATGTAAGGTTCTGCACACGGGCAGCAAATACATGTCACCATAACACACTACATGGGAAACCACTGGGAACACCGGCATCCCTTTTAGAGATGGCATAGTAGGGGAGCCCTGATCATCTTCTTAGCCCCTCCCCTGACGGGATAGCCTATCGCCATTACCATGCTCACTGCCATTCTTGTGCAGGATAGTGAATTACAACTTGTTACATCACATTTAACTCCATGAACCAGCTGAGAGGGGATTACTGCATCTTGTCACCAGCGGCAGCTCGGGGTTTGACAGCCCTTACATGCAGGGACACCCCTAGTTCCTGGGTCAATTCTTGTCTAACCGGCCAGGATGATACCTTGGCTGTGCGTGCTGCCCAAATGCTGCGGGTGAAGACAGCGGGCCGCTCACCTGCGCCGACTACATGGCCCCAGGAACTGCAAGTGGCGTCCGTCTCACAGCCGATGGGCCAAGTGCTGCTTCTTGCTAGGTTTGTAATCAGCTGTAGTCCTGTGCTCCGCTCCCCATGTGCTGCGGCCGTCCATTTCTCCACCGATCACCGAACTCCTCCGCTCCTCGCTTGCCAAAGTGCACTGCTCCTCCGCTGAGCACACTCTGCAGCCCCGGCGGGCAGCTGCCCAGCCACTATGTACAGAGGCCAGGTAGCGGTTACCCAGGGGAGATGGAAGGGGAACGCCTGCTCTAGGGACAGCCATAGCAGCAGCAGCTGTGGTGGGGTTTGCTGGCATGGAGGGTTAGGGTTAGATTTCCTGTTAGGCTTAAATTATATTACCTCTAAATGTTTCCGTGTTACACCTGTAGGAGGAGAGGCCCCCTGTACTGCAGAGTATTACACCTGTAGGAGGAGAGGACCCCCAGTACTGCAGAGTATTACACCTGTAGGAGGAGAGGCCCCAGTACTGCAGAGTATTACACCTGTAGGAGGAGAGACCCCCTGTACTGCAGAGTATTACACCTGTAGGAGGAGAGAACCCCAGTACTGCAGAGTATTACACCTGTAGGAGGAGAGAACCCCAGTACTGCAGAGTATTACACCTGTAGGAGGAGAGGCCCCCAGTACTGCAGAGTATTACACCTGTAGGAGGAGAGGACCCCCAGTACTGCAGAGTATTACACATGTGGGAGGAGAGGCCCCCAGTACTGCAGAGTATTACACCTGTAGGAGGAGAGGCCCCAGTACTGCAGAGTATTACACCTGTAGGAGGAGAGACCCCCTGTACTGCAGAGTATTACACCTGTAGGAGGAGAGGCCCCCAGTACTGCAGAGTATTACACCTGTAGGAGGAGAGGCCCCCAGTACTGCAGAGTATTACACCTGTAGGAGGAGAGGACCCCCAGTACTGCAGAGTATTACACATGTGGGAGGAGAGGCCCCCAGTACTGCAGAGTATTACACCTCTAGGAGGAGAGGACCCCCAGTACTGCAGAGTATTACACCTGTAGGGGGAGAGGACTCCCCGTACTGCAGAGTACTACACCTCTAGGAGGAGAGGACCCCCAGTACTGCAGAGTATTACACCTGTAGGGGGAGAGGACTCCCCGTACTGCAGAGAATCACAGCTGTAGGGGGAGAGGACTCCACGTACTGCAGAGTACTACACCTCTAGGAGGAGAGGACCCCCAGTACTGCAGAGTATTACACCTGTAGGAGGAGGGGCCCCAGTACTGCAGAGTATTACACCTGTAGGAGGAGGGGCCCCAGTACTGCAGAGTATCACAGCTGTAGGAGGAGAGGACCCCTATACTGCAGAGTATTACACCTGTAGGGGGAGAGGACTCCCCATACTGCAGAGTATTACACCTCTAGGAGGGGAGGACCCCCAGTACTGCAGAGTATTACACCTGTAGGGGGAGAGGACTCCCCGTACTGCAGAGTACTACACCTCTAGGAGGAGAGGACCACCAGTACTGCAGAGTATTACACCTGTAGGGGGAGAGTACTCCCCGTACTGCAGAGTACTACACCTCTAGGAGGAGAGGACCCCCAGTACTGCAGAGTATTACATCTGTAGGAGGAGAGAACCTCAGTACTGCAGAGTATTACACCTGTAGGGGGAGAGGACCCCAGTATTGCAGAGTACTACATCTCTAGGAGGAGAGGACCCCCAGTACTGCAGAGCATTACACCTGTAGGAGGAGGGGCCCCAGTACTGCAGAGTATTACACCTGTAGAAGGAGAGGCCCCGAGTACTGCAGAGTATCACAGCTGTAGGAGGAGAGGACCCCGGTACTGCAGAGTATTATACCTCTAGGGGGAGAGGACCCCGATACTGCAGAGTATTACATCTGTAGGAGGAGAGAACCCCAGTACTGCAGAGTATTACACCTGTAGGGGGAGAGGACCCCGGTACTGCAGAGTATTACACCTGTAGGGGGAGAGAACCCCAGTACTGCAGAGTATTACACCTGTAGGAGGAGGGGCCCCAGTACTGCAGAGTATTACACCTGTAGGAGGAGAGAACGCCAGTACTGCAGAGTATTACACCTGTAGGAGGAGAAGACTCCCAGAACTGCAGAGTATTACACCTGTAGGAGGAGAGAACCCCAGTACTGCAGAGTATTACACCTGTAGGAGGAGAGGACCCCCAGAACTGCAGAGTATTACACCTGTAGGAGGAGGGGCCCCAGTACTGCTGAGTATTACACCTGTGGGAGGAGAGACCCCCAGAACTGCAGAGAATTACACCTGTAGGAGGAGAGGACCCCAGTACTGCAGAGTATTACACCTGTAGGAGGAGAGGCCCCCAGTACTGCAGAGTATTACACCTGTAGGAGGAGGGGCCCCAGGTACTGCAGAGTATTACACCTGTGGGAGGAAAGGACCCCCGGTACTGCAGAGTATTACACCTGTAGGAGGAGAGAACCCCGGTACTGCAGAGTATTACACCTGTGGGAGGAGAGGACCCCCAGTACTGCAGAGTATTACACATGTAGGAGGAGAGGCCCCCAGTACTGCAGAGTATTACACCTGTAGGAGGAGAGAACCCCAGTACTGCAGAGTATTACACAAGTAGGAGGAGACGGCCCCAGTACTGCAGAGTATTACACCTGTAGGAGGAGAGAACCCCGGTACTGCAGAGTATTATACCTGTGGGAGGAAAGGACCCCCAGTACTGCAGAGTATTACACCTGTAGGAGGAGAGAACCCCGGTACTGCAGAGTATTACACCTGTGAAGGAGAGGACCCCCAGTACTGCAGAGTATTACAGCTGTAGGGGGAAAGGCCCCCAGTACTGCAGAGTATTACACCGGTAGGAGGAGAGAACCCCAGTACTGCAGAGTATTACACCAGTAGGAGGAGACGGCCCCAGTACTGCAGAGTATTACACCTGTAGGAGGAGAGGCCCCCAGTACTGTAGAGTATTACACCTGTAGGAGGAGGGGCCCCGGGTACTGCAGAGTATTACACCTGTGGGAGGAAAGGACCCCCAGTACTGCAGAGTATTACACCTGTAGGAGGAGAGAACCCCGTTACTGCAGAGTATTACACCTGTGGGAGGAGAGGACCCCCAGTACTGCAGAGTATTACACCTGTAGGAGGAGAGGCCCCCAGTACTGCAGAGTATTACACCGGTAGGAGGAGAGAACCCCAGTATTGCAGAGTATTACACCTGTAGGAGGAGAGAACCCCAGTACTGCAGAGTATTACACCAGTAGGAGGAGAGGCCCCCAGTACTGCAGAGTATTACACCAGTAGGAGAAGAGGGCCCCAGTACTGCAGAGTATAACACCTGTAGGAGGAGAAAATCCCAGTACTGCAGAATATTACACCTGTAGGAGGAGATACCCTAGTACTGCAGAGTATTACACCAATAGGAGGAGAGGGTCCCAGTACTGCAGAGTATTACACCAGTAGGAGGAGAAAATCCCAGTACTGCAGAATATTACACCTGTAGGAGGAGATACACCAGTACTGCAGATATTACACCTGTAGGAGGAGAGGGTCCCAGTACTGCAGAGTATTACACCAGTAAGAGGAGAGACCCCCAGTACTGCACAGTATTACGCCTGTAGGAGGAGAGAACCCCAGTACTGCAGAGTATTACACCTGTAGGAGGAGAGAACCCCAGTACTGCAGAGTATTACACCTGGAGGAGGAGAGAACCCCAGTACTGCAGAGTATTACACCTGGAGGAGGAGAGAACCCCAGTATTGCAGAATATTACACCTGGAGGAGGAGAGAACCCCAGTACTGCAGAGTATTACACCTGTAGGAGGAGAGGCCCCAGTACTGCAGAGTATTACACCTGTAGGAGGAGAGACCCCCAGTACTGCAGAATATTACACATGTAGGAGGAGAGACCCCCAGTACTGCAGGGTATTACACCTGTAGTAGGAGAGACCAACAGTGCTGCAGAGCATTACAGCTGTAGGGGGAGAGGACTCCCCGTACTGCAGAGTACTACACCTCTAGGAGGAGAGGACCCCCAGTACTGCAGAGTATTACACCTGTAGGGGGAGAGGACTCCCCGTACTGCAGAGAATCACAGCTGTAGGGGGAGAGGACTCCACGTACTGCAGAGTACTACACCTCTAGGAGGAGAGGACCCCCAGTACTGCAGAGTATTACACCTGTAGGAGGAGGGGCCCCAGTACTGCAGAGTATTACACCTGTAGGAGGAGGGGCCCCAGTACTGCAGAGTATCACAGCTGTAGGAGGAGAGGACCCCTAAACTGCAGAGTATTACACCTGTAGGGGGAGAGGACTCCCCATACTGCAGAGTATTACACCTCTAGGAGGGGAGGACCCCCAGTACTGCAGAGTATTACACCTGTAGGGGGAGAGGACTCCCCGTACTGCAGAGTACTACACCTCTAGGAGGAGAGGACCACCAGTACTGCAGAGTATTACACCTGTAGGGGGAGAGTACTCCCCGTACTGCAGAGTACTACACCTCTAGGAGGAGAGGACCCCCAGTACTGCAGAGTATTACATCTGTAGGAGGAGAGAACCTCAGTACTGCAGAGTATTACACCTGTAGGGGGAGAGGACCCCAGTATTGCAGAGTACTACATCTCTAGGAGGAGAGGACCCCCAGTACTGCAGAGTATTACACCTGTAGGAGGAGGGGCCCCAGTACTGCAGAGTATTACACCTGTAGAAGGAGAGGCCCCGAGTACTGCAGAGTATCACAGCTGTAGGAGGAGAGGACCCCGGTACTGCAGAGTATTATACCTCTAGGGGGAGAGGACCCCGATACTGCAGAGTATTACATCTGTAGGAGGAGAGAACCCCAGTACTGCAGAGTATTACACCTGTAGGGGGAGAGGACGCCGGTACTGCAGAGTATTACACCTGTAGGGGGAGAGAACCCCAGTACTGCAGAGTATTACACCTGTAGGAGGAGGGGCCCCAGTACTGCAAAGTATTACACCTGTAGGAGGAGAGAACGCCAGTACTGCAGAGTATTACACCTGTAGGAGGAGAAGACTCCCAGAACTGCAGAGTATTACACCTGTAGGAGGAGAGAACCCCAGTACTGCAGAGTATTACACCTGTAGGAGGAGGGGCCCCAGTACTGCTGAGTATTACACCTGTGGGAGGAGAGACCCCCAGAACTGCAGAGTATTACACCTGTAGGAGGAGGGGCCCCGGGTACTGCAGAGTATTACACCTGTGGGAGGAAAGGACCCCCGGTACTGCAGAGTATTACACCTGTAGGAGGAGAGAACCCCGGTACTGCAGAGTATTACACCTGTGGGAGGAGAGGACCCCCAGTACTGCAGAGTATTACACATGTAGGAGGAGAGGCCCCCAGTACTGCAGAGTATTACACCTGTAGGAGGAGAGAACCCCAGTACTGCAGAGTATTACACAAGTAGGAGGAGACGGCCCCAGTACTGCAGAGTATTACACCTGTAGGAGGAGAGAACCCCGGTACTGCAGAGTATTATACCTGTGGGAGGAAAGGACCCCCAGTACTGCAGAGTATTACACCTGTAGGAGGAGAGAACCCCGGTACTGCAGAGTATTACACCTGTGAAGGAGAGGACCCCCAGTACTGCAGAGTATTACAGCTGTAGGGGGAAAGGCCCCCAGTACTGCAGAGTATTACACCGGTAGGAGGAGAGAACCCCAGTACTGCAGAGTATTACACCAGTAGGAGGAGACGGCCCCAGTACTGCAGAGTATTACACCTGTAGGAGGAGAGGCCCCCAGTACTGTAGATTATTACACCTGTAGGAGGAGGGGCCCCGGGTACTGCAGAGTATTACACCTGTGGGAGGAAAGGACCCCCAGTACTGCAGAGTATTACACCTGTAGGAGGAGAGAACCCCGTTACTGCAGAGTATTACACCTGTGGGAGGAGAGGACCCCCAGTACTGCAGAGTATTACACCTGTAGGAGGAGAGGCCCCCAGTACTGCAGAGTATTACACCGGTAGGAGGAGAGAACCCCAGTATTGCAGAGTATTACACCTGTAGGAGGAGAGAACCCCAGTACTGCAGAGTATTACACCAGTAGGAGGAGAGGCCCCCAGTACTGCAGAGTATTACACCAGTAGGAGAAGAGGGCCCCAGTACTGCAGAGTATAACACCTGTAGGAGGAGAAAATCCCAGTACTGCAGAATATTACACCTGTAGGAGGAGAGGGTCCCAGTACTGCAGAGTATTACACCAGTAAGAGGAGAGACCCCCAGTACTGCACAGTATTACGCCTGTAGGAGGAGAGAACCCCAGTACTGCAGAGTATTACACCTGTAGGAGGAGAGAACCCCAGTACTGCAGAGTATTACACCTGGAGGAGGAGAGAACCCCAGTACTGCAGAGTATTACACCTGGAGGAGGAGAGAACCCCAGTATTGCAGAATATTACACCTGGAGGAGGAGAGAACCCCAGTACTGCAGAGTATTACACCTGTAGGAGGAGAGGCCCCAGTACTGCAGAGTATTACACCTCTAGGAGGAGAGACCCCCAGTACTGCAGAATATTACACATGTAGGAGGAGAGACCCCCAGTACTGCAGGGTATTACACCTGTAGTAGGAGAGACCCACAGTGCTGCAGAGCATTACAGCTGTAGGAAGAGAGGTCCCCAGTACTGCAGGGTATTACAGCTGTAGGAGGAGAGGCCCCCAGTACTGCAGAGTATTACACATGTAGGAGGAGAGGCCCCCAGTACTGCAGAGTATTACACCTGTAGGAGGAGAGAACCCCAGTACTGCAGAGTATTACACAAGTAGGAGGAGACGGCCCCAGTACTGCAGAGTATTACACCTGTGGGAGGAAAGGACCCCCAGTACTGCAGAGTATTACACCTGTAGGAGGAGAGAACCCCAGTACTGCAGAGTATTACACAAGTAGGAGCAGACGGCCCCAGTACTGCAGAGTATTACACCTGTAGGAGGAGAGAACCCCGGTACTGCAGAGTATTACACCTGTGGGAGGAAAGGACCCCCAGTACTGCAGAGAATTACACCTGTAGGAGGAGAGAACCCCGGTACTGCAGAGTATTACACCTGTGGGAGGAGAGGACCCCCAGTACTGCAGAGTATTACACCTGTAGGGGGAAAGGCCCCCAGTACTGCAGAGTATTACACCGGTAGGAGGAGAGAACCCCAGTACTGCAGACTATTACACCAGTAGGAGGAGACGGCCCCAGTACTGCAGAGTATTACACCTGTAGGAGGAGAGAACCCCGGTACTGCAGAGTATTCCACCTGTGGGAGGAAAGGACCCCCAGTACTGCAGAGTATTACACCTGTAGGAGGAGAGGCCCCCAGTACTGCAGAGTATTACACCGGTAGGAGGAGAGAACCCCAGTATTGCAGAGTATTACACCTGTAGGAGGAGAGAACCCCAGTACTGCAGAGTATTACACCTGGAGGAGGAGAGAACCCCAGTACTGCAGAGTATTACACCAGTAGGAGGAGAGGGCCCCAGTACTGCAGAGTATTACACCAGTAGGAGGAGAGACCCCCAGTACTGCAGAGTATTACACCGGTAGGAGGAGAGAACCCCAGTACTGCAGAGTAATACACCAGTAGTAGGAGAGGCCCCCAGTACTGCAGAGTATTACACCAGTAGGAGGAGAGGGCCCCAGTACTGAAGAGTATTACACCAATAGGAGGAGAGGGTCCCAGTACTGCAGAGTATTACACCTGTAGGAGGAGAGGCCCCCAGTACTGCAGAGTATTACACCAGTAGGAGGAGAGAACCCCAGTATTGCAGAGTATTACACCAGTAGGAGGAGAGGCCCCCAGTACTGCAGAGTATTACACCAGTAGGCGGAGAGGGCCCCAGTACTGCAGAGTATTACACCAGTAGGAGGAGAGGCCCCCAGTACTGCAGAGTATTACACCAGTAGGAGGAGAAAATCCCAGTACTGCAGAATATTACACCTGTAGGAGGAGAGAACCCCAGTACTGCAGAGTATTACACCTGGAGGAGGAGAGAACCCCAGTACTGCAGAGTATTACACCAGTAGGAGGAGAGGGCCCCAGTACTGAAGAGTATTACACCAGTAGGAGGAGAGGCCCCCAGTACTGCAGAGTATTACACCAGTAGGAGGAGAGGGCCCCAGTACTGCAGAGTATTACACCAGTAGGAGGAGAAAATCCCAGTACTGCAGAATATTACACCTGTAGGAGGAGAGGCCCCAGTACTGCAGAGTATTACACCAATAGGAGGAGAGGGTCCCAGTACTGCAGAGTATTACACCAGTAAGAGGAGAGACCCCCAGTACTGCACAGTATTACACCTGTAGGAGGAGAGAACCCCAGTACTGCAGAGTATTACACCTGTAGGAGGAGAGAACCCCAGTACTGCAGAGTATTACACCAATAGGAGGAGAGGGTCCCAGTACTGCAGAGTATTACACCAGTAAGAGGAGAGACCCCCAGTACTGCACAGTATTACACCTGTAGGAGGAGAGAACCCCAGTACTGCAGAGTATTACACCTGTAGGAGGAGAGAACCCCAGTACTGCAGAGTATTACACCAGTAGGAGGAGAGGCCCCCAGTACTGCAGAGTATTACACCAGTAGGAGGAGAGAACCCCAGTATTGCAGAGTATTACACCAGTAGGAGGAGAGGCCCCCAGTACTGCAGAGTATTACACCAGTAGGAGGAGAGGGCCCCAGTACTGCAGAGTATTACACCAGTAGGAGGAGAGGCCCCCAGTACTGCAGAGTATTACACCAGTAGGAGGAGAAAATCCCAGTACTGCAGAATATTGCACCTGTAGGAGGAGAGAACCCCAGTACTGCAGAGTATTACACCAATAGGAGGAGAGGGTCCCAGTACTGCAGAGTATTACACCAGTAAGAGGAGAGACCCCCAGTACTGCACAGTATTACACCTGTAGGAGGAGAGAACCCCAGTACTGCAGAGTATTACACCTGTAGGAGGAGAGAACCCCAGTACTGCAGAGTATTACACCAGTAGGAGGAGAGGACCCCCAGTACTGAAGAGTATTACACCAGTAGGAGGAGAGGCCCCCAGTACTGCAGAGTATTACACCAGTAGGAGGAGAGGCCCCCAGTACTGCAGAGTATTACACCAGTAGGAGGAGAAAATCCCAGTACTGCAGAATATTACACCTGTAGGAGGAGATACCCCAGTACTGCAGAGTATTACACCAATAGGAGGAGAGGGTCCCAGTACTGCAGAGTATTACACCAGTAAGAGGAGAGACCCCCAGTACTGCAGAGTATTACACCTGTGGGAGGAAAGGACCCCCAGTACAGCAGAATATTACACCTGTAGGAGGAGAGAACCCTAGTGCTGCAGAGTATTACAGTTGTGGGAGGAGAGGACCCCCAGTACTGCAGAGTATTACACCTGTAGGAGGAGAGGCCCCCAGTACTGCAGAGTATTACACCGGTAGGAGGAGAGAACCCCAGTACTGCAGAGTATTACACCTGTAGGAGGAGAGAACCCCAGTACTGCAGAGTATTACACCAGTAGGAGGAGAGGCCCCCAGTACTGCAGAGTATTACACCAGTAGGAGGAGAGGGCCCCAGTACTGCAGAGTATTACACCAGTAGGAGGAGAAAATCCCAGTACTGCAGAATATTACACCTGTAGGAGGAGAGACCCCAGTACTGCAGAGTATTACAGCAATAGGAGGAGAGGGTCCCAGTACTGCAGAGTATTACACCTGTAGGAGCAGAGGACCCCAGTACTGCACAGTATTACACCTGTAGGAGGAGAGAACCCCAGTACTGCAGAGTATTACACCTGGAGGAGGAGAGAACCTCAGTACTGCAGAATATTACACCTGTAGTAGGAGAGACCCCCAGTGCTGCAGAGCATTACAGCTGTAGGAAGAGATGACCCCAGTACTGCAGAGTATTACACCTGTAGGAGGAGAGACCCCCAGTACTGCACAGTATTACACCTGTAGGAGGAGAGAACCCCAGTACTGCAGAGTATTACACCTGGAGGAGGAGAGAACCTCAGTACTGCAGAATATTACACCTGTAGGAGGAGAGACCCCCAGTACTGCAGAATATTACACCTGTAGTAGGAGAGACCCCCAGTGCTGCAGAGCATTACAGCTGTAGGAAGAGATGACCCCAGTACTGCAGAGTATTACACCTGTAGGAGGAGAGAACCCTAGTACTGCAGAGTATTACACCTGTAAGAAGAGAGGACCCCAGTACTGCAGAGTATTACAGCTGTTGGAGGAAAGACCCCCAGTACTGCAGAGTATTGCACCTGTAGGAGGAGAGACTCCCGATACTGCACAGTATTACACCTGTAGGAGGAGAGACCACCCAGTACTGCAGAGTATTACACCTGCAGGAGGAGAGGGCCCCAGTACTGCAGAGTATAACACCTGTAGGAGGAGAGGACCCCCGTATTGCAGAGTATTACACCTGGAGGAGGAGAGAACCCCAGTACTGCAGAGTATAACACCTGTAGGAGGAGAGGCCCCCAGTACTGCAGAGTATTACACCAGTAGGAGGAGAGAATCCCAGTACTGCAGAGTGTTACACCTGTAGGGGGAGAGCCCCCAGTACTGCAGAGTATTGCACCTGTAGGAGGAGAGACCCCCACTACTGCAGAGTATTACACCTGTAGGAGGAGAGACCGCCCAGTACTGCAGAGTATTACACCTGTAGGAGGAGAGACCCCCAGTACTGCAGAGTGTTACACCTGTAGGGGGAGAGCCCCCAGTACTGCAGAGTATTGCACCTGTAGGAGGAGAGACCCCCAGTACTGCAGAGTATTACAGCTGTAACATGGAAGCATTTATAACTCATATTCTAAGCCTAACAGGACAATTTAGCCGTCAGGAGCTAGGGGCATGACAGGGCCGTTCTTCCATGCCAGCCTGGTCACATCCCTCGCTTCCGGTGGTGACCGGGGACACTAGTACCCTAAGAGGGTAGTGGTCCGTCACTATGGTGACGTTGTACCCATGGAGATCTGGCTGCAGCTTCTGCATGGCCCCCACCATAGCTAAGCATTCTTCTATTGTGGAGTACACCAACACTCTGGGCAGGAGCTTGCGGCTCAGATACCACAAAGGGTGCTGAGGACAGTACCCAGGCCGTATGCACTGGCATCAGTCTGCAACACAAACCTCCTGGTAAAGTCTGGGCCCTGCAGAATGGGAGCGCTGGAGAGAGCAGCCTTAAGGGCTGCAGAGCAGTGCTCGCAGGTGGAGGTCCCATTCACTACCTGAGGCCGCTTCCTCTGGTCAGTGAGGGGCTTGACCAGGGCACTGTAGTTGGGTACAAATGTACGGTTGTACCCAGCGGTACCGAAGAAGGACATCACCTGCTTCTTGGTTTTAGGGGTGACAAGGCGAGGGTGGCACCCACCTTCACTGGCTCTGGCCTCAGAGTTCCCCCTCCCATTAGGTTCTGCACCTCCTGCACTTCCAGGCTTGATGGTCCGGTCTATGTTCTGGATGCCTGCAGCAGGCGCTCCATGTGTTCCTCCCAAGAGGGGCTAGAGACGGCAATATCATCCAAGTAAGCAGCCACAAACTCTTTAGGCCCCTCAAGGAGCGGATCTACTGAGACGCTCTGCTTCGTTCGGCCATGATCTGGTGTGACAATGTAGTTCACATTACTAAGCCACTGGTGAACGATGTTGGGTTGTCCCAAGGAGCCCGGAGCTTGTTTGGGGTCAATAGGACTAGGACCCACACCGTTTGACCCACCTCGTCAGTTCCTTCTATCATATTCCAGTCATACCACTGCTTCCGGCTGGCTTGGACCTACTCCATGTTCTCACACACCAGCTGTGTCAATGTCTGCACCTCATCATGGAACTATATGACATAGTCAATGACCTACACTTCACAGGTGACCAGTACGTCTTCCCAGGATTCTCTTACCAGAGGTATGGATTCCCAAATCCACATTCCTTACAGGAGCTCAAAGGGGTACCTCTCGATAAGCAAATAACAGGCGAGTTTGGTACCGCTCCCATTCTCGTCTGTGGGACTCAACCAACATCTTAAGCATTTACTTCAAAGTGCCGTTGAAAGGTTCACACAGACCATTAGTCTGGGGTGATATGATGTTAGTCTGGGGGTGATATGATATTACTCTGGGGGGGATATGATGTTAGTCTGGGGGGATATGGGCTGGCAACTAGATGTTGCACCTGCATTTTCTTACAGAGGTACTGCATTTGGCTGGACATAAACTGGGGTCCCTGATTAGTAAGCATCTTCCTGAGAACTCCTACACAAGAATATCAGGGCATCTTCCAAATTCTCAGCCCACATGAATGACAGGGCCATGGCCTTAGGGTACCATATGGTGTAGTCAACTATGGTTAGGATGTAGCATTTCCTAGAGTTGCTGAGAATGGCCACGGGGCCAATCAGATCCAGCAGGAACCTCTGAAAATGCTCCTCAATAATTGGTAAAGGAACTAGGGGGGCATTGGGGCCAAACCTTAATTTGCACCTACTTTGGCACGTCACACATGACTGACAGTAGTTGGCTATATCTGCACCTATCTTAGGCCAGTAGAAATGGTGAGCTAGCCAGGCTTTGGTCTTACCAACCCCTAAGTGTCCAGCCAGTGCGATTTTATGGGCAGACCTAGACAACACTTCCCTGAACTGGTAGGACCCTACCAACTGCTTCACTTTCAGCTATTCCTGCTGGGGGTTACATGGCATGGTTTCCAGGTATAATCTCCCTTGGTCCCAGAGGAACCTCTCCTTGTCGGACTCGGAGGGTTTTTCTCCACGAGGTCCCTCAATGCCCCCAAGCTGGCATCTTTATGCATATCGGCCTGGAAATCATGTCCGGGTGCAGCAAGAAGGGACATTAAGGTCTCGACTCCACTGGACTTCTCCGAGACCAGCACTAGGTCATCATTGGTCCTGCTTGCCCCTCTGGTTGAGGCATGTACACAAGGGCACACTGGATGCGGTTGGCAGTCAGTATGTCAGCTAGCCTTTGGGGAGACACAACCATTCCCCCTGCACCCTGGCATATTTCTGGACATACAGGCTCCACAAAAGTATAACCCACATCATCAACACATCTTGCATTAGTGTCAGCAATGGGAGGATACTCAGTGACATCACACACAAGTGGGGCATCACTGAGCTGCATCGTGTCACAGGTTGCATTAACATTATAGGACAGAATCAGATGTTTAATAGGTTCCGTGAGCTCAAGAGGGGTGCACACTACGCTGTCACTATCGCCGCTACACCCTTTTAGAGTATCACAGACCTCCGCAGGGTCACAGTTCACATTAACATCATTATCAGCAGCAACATTGTCAATGCACAGTTCACTGGATCTTTGGGAGTCGTCTGCCACACACTGAGACACTAACCACCCCTGATCCGTCCCAATAACACATTTGAGGGAAGGTCCTCAGACACCCACACTTCCTTCAACCTACTCCCCATACCTCAATCCAGGTAAATATGGGTCATTGGCAGAATAGGGTTGGTGCCCCAATTTCCCGTAATGGTGCGGGTCTTTCTGGGAATTATATCCAAGTTCAGAGCGGATGAGGGTCATCTCCCCCAGTGTCATGGAGCCCCAAAATCCTGGTCTTGCCCACAGTGTCTGATTGTAAATTGTCGTTGACTCTCCCATCACTTCCACCCATTCGGAAAATACCTGGAACAGTCAGGGGTTGTCTTGGGAGCGGGAGCACTCTTCTTATTGTAAGGCAGGAATCTATAGCAGCCATGGAGAAGAGAGAGGGGGCCTGAGGGTCTGTTGGCAGGGGAAGAAGAGTTAATGTTCGGCTTACTCCCTCTCCAGCTGGTCACAGCAGATCTCCGCACTTCTGATGTCCTGTTGGCGATGTAGTTGTTAGCGATCCTGCTGCTTGAGCCGCATCCTTGGGCTCACAGTCCATGATGAACCTGCATCCTCCGGGCAGTCAAGCAGAAACTGGTCCTTTACAATCCCGTCTTTAGATCTCAAATGCGGTGATGGATAGTCCTTGGATCCACTACTGGAGGGCAGTACTAAGGCCATCGGCCAGGTCAGCGTATGTCATTGGGTCTGCGCTGTAGAGTACGGAGCTTTTGGTGGTACACCTCTGGAGTGAGCTGGTACTTGCAGTTCCAGGCTTCTTTGATGGTCTCATAGTTGCCATCCTGCTCTCTAGGGAGAGCTGGGAACACCTCCAGGGTTTTGCCTCTGAGCCCTCGAGTTAAGTACCTGGCCCATTGCTTGAAGGGTATCTCGTACTGGTGATACACCTTTTCAAACCCCATTAGAAAAGTGTCCAGGTCTCCATCCTTTTCCATCAGAGGGAGGTCTTCTGCCTGGTGTTTAAATGGTGTTATATCAACCGAAAAACATGGAGGGAGCTCGTCTTTAGGGTCGCCGAAGATCGTGAATGGCTAAATGGCTAACAACAACACCGGGTAGGTTGCTTTGAGGGGTAGGCTTCTGTGCCTGGAATCAGGGTAGTTGCAGCTGGTGCTCCAACTGTCATGCTGCAGCCTCTCATTCTGTGCAATGTTCTGCAGCTTGTTGCAACTGGAAAATGAGCTGCTGGTGCAGAATAGGGTCCTCTATGCCTAACTGTTGTATAGACAAGATCAAATCTTCCTGGGAGCTGGTGCTGACTAGATCTACTGGGGAAGTTGTTCTGGGATCAGCATCCAATGCTGATCCCTCCTGGGTGCTACTGATGCCCTGCACAGATTCCAGGGCATGCTGCTCCACATTGTGCTCCACCAGCCAGCATGCCATCTCTTCCTTGGTCTTGCCCACTGAGTCAGAGAGTAGCCACAACCCCTTGCTCAGTTTCCATACGTGGCTGCCATCTTTACAACTATTATCCAAACAAAAGACAGAACAGAAAAAACGAGAAGTAGGGGGGTGGACTAGGAGTACCGCCCCCTGTCTGCAGCCAGCAATGGGAGAGGGTGGCATGGGGCGGAGCCTATCTCCACACTCCTCCCATTGCAAACAGTCGGAGGGAATGAGAGATGCTGAGCGCCGGTGAAGAGGAAGGAAGGGGGAAGACAGCTCAGATGGTAGCGTATATCATCCAGACGTGAAAATGGGGGTCCATTTTGGGGTGAAAGTCTTCATTCATATGTGTGCTGTTAAAAAAAAAACAGTTTTTAAATCTTTTCTTCTGCTTTGCTTAGATTCATTCAAAAATTGTGGGGTCAAAATACGCAGTACACCCCTAGATTAATTTGTTAAGGGGTCTAGTTTTGAAAACTGGGTGATTAGTGGGGGTTCTCCATTGTTTTGGCCGCTCAAGGGCTCTACAAGTGGGCAATGGGGCCTAAATCACATGCAAGCAAAATGTCTGTTCTGAACGCCACCGGCTGCTCCTCTCGGTTTGGGCCCCGTTGTGCATCCAGACATAACATTAGGGCCACAATGGGTATGTCATTGAACACAGGACAAACAGAGGTATCCATTTTGGCGTGTAAATCCTCATTTTTATGTGTACTATAGAAAAAAACTTCCTTTAAAATGATGTATTTGAAAAAATATTTCATTTTATTTTTTCTCCTTTAAATTGCATTAATTCCTGAAAAAAAACTGGGCGGTCAAAATCCTCCTGACCCCCTCAGTGAGTACATTAAGGGGTGTAGTTTTTAAAATGGGGTCACTTGTGGGGATATCTATCATTCTGACCCCTATGAGCCTTTGCAATCTTGGCTTGGTGCAGGAAAACAAAGTGTTCCTCAAGGTTAAATTTGTACGTCTCCTAAATGGTTAAAAAAAACTGAAGTTTTTCCATTGTGCATCCAGAATAAAGTAAACAGATGGAAATATATATCTCATCAAACATTTGTAAAGTATGTTCGCACATATTTAATATATTGCAGTTAAAAATGTGAAAAAAATGATAATTTTTTCAAAGTTTTCCCAATTTTGGCGCATTTAATAAATATACACAAATTCTATCGGTCTATTTTTACCACCTAAATGAAGTACAACATGTGGCGAAAAAACAATGTCAGAATCACTGGGAGATGCAAAACCTTTATGGAGTTATGATATGTTAAATTAACACACGTCAGATTTCCAAAATTTGGCTCCGTCACTAAGGGGCAAACAGGCTTGGTCACTAAGGGGTTAAGCTTTTCTCTAAAAAGGGTTGGCAGTGCTTAGATAAGATAAAAATAAAGATATACAAAATGAGATATTTACAGAAGGGGGAGGAGCTGCAAATACACATAACAGTATGAGAACAAAAAGGGAGAAAATAAGAGGAAATACCAGTCTATGAATTTGTTTCCAATAGTCTTGAGGCGAGGAGCATGCAGAACGGGGGGCGGGCCAACATTAGATAACTATCCGGGCTCTAACAGTGGGGGGAGGATTCCCCTATAGTTTTATACTTAGAAGGCCCTCACCCATCCTCCTTACGATGTCACTGAGAGCCTTTAATTTAATATTTTGGCCATATTTCCCTATGAGGCAGTCCAATAAGGAACCTATGGCTGCCATGTTTCATATCATAAATTCAAACATGATATATGCAACAGATAGTTCGCTTTACAGGTATGTGATTCTGTGGGTTCCAGGGGGTCACACAGCAACAGGACTGAATGCACTGCATCCAGTTTTGAAAATATCATTGCTGTTGAGCTGAGACCTTCATAATCTCTGTTAGTGATATTTTCTTTGTCCCATCTACGTGGAGGGAAATCGCAGTCAGCAAGTCTGGAAGATGTGTATGGGAGGGTGAAAGAAACAATGGCATCTCCTGCAAATGGCTAATTTTATTATCACTGCTTCCTTGATGGTCCAAAAATCTATCTATCTATCTATCTCTGTATCTATCTCATATCTATCTATGTGATTGTTCCAAGAGAAAAGAGAAACCAAGTAATCTTGTAGATATGAGACCTTTTAGTGGCTGACAAAAATACATGATGTTACAGCGAGCTTGAGAACCTCTTGGGCTCTTCATCAGGCTAAAATGGAATAGATCGGAAGAGGCATAAATATATGCATACTTATGACAAGGCACAGACATGGATGGGATTAGTTTGAACTTAGAATGAATACTGCAACAGAAACAAACTTTTTTGACTAGACACTGATAAGAGAATGAAAGTTTATGGTCCGTGAATTACTGTTGGGGGGGTCACCAGGCCAGCAGTGTTATCTGTGTTATAGATGTCTTATATCTCCCATTCACCCATAAATCCTTGTGAATAATTTAACCCACTATTCAGCATGGTTTCTCTTGCTGGGAACAATCACACTTTGCTCTACTGGCGACACCGGGCCAAACCTTTGTTTTCATTATGTCTATCTATCATATGAACCATCCATGCTCAGTGTGGAAGATAATGCAAGAAGACATTTTGACCAAAGCAACTATTGGAAAAAAAACCAAACAACTCAACAGATGAACCCAAGCCACGTCTGCTGATAATGCTTTATCTTATGTGTGGTTTTCTATGGAACTGCATTGTCCAGACGGCACAAAAGAACGATTAAATGACGAGGTCGGCGCTGCTACATCTGTATATACAGCATTACATTTCCAATTAAAAGCATAAAACCCCATAACAATAGTCTAGTGTGGAGGATGATTGATCACTCTGACGCCTGAGACACAGAGTCGCTCCTGGGACTTCAAATTGGACATATAAGTGCATTCAAAACTAGAACCTTCTGTGCAACTATCAGGGGCTCGGTGAAATGAAATGATTTTGGGCTGGGGGTGCATTCCCTGGATAGAAAGGAAGACGCCACATCCATCACATCAATCAACCAAAGGGTAAAGGATTCAGGAGGAACAGAGAGAAGAAGTCACAATAATGAATAGTCCAGCTGTACAATCTATTATCTATCTCCTATCTATCTATCAATCTCCTATCTATTATCTATCTATCTATCCTCATATCTATCTATCTATCTATCTATAGTGAGAGAAATCTATCTCCCCCCCCCCCCACTACCCCCAGCTCACCCCCGCCGCCCCCCTGAGCACGCTCAGACAAGAATGCAGTTACTCGAGAAGAGCGAGGCTCACACTCATCTCTACTATCTATCTATCCATCTATCTCATATCCATCTAACTATCTCATATCTATCTATCTATCTCCTATCTATCTATCTCCTATCTATCTATCTCCTATCTATCTCATATCTATCTATCTATCTATCTATCTATCTATCTATCTATCTATCTATCTATCCATCCATCTATCTCCTATCTATCTATCTCCTATCTATCTATCTATCTATCTATCTATCTATCTATCTATCTATCTATCTCCTATCCATCTCCTATCTATCTATCTCCTATCCATCTCCTATCTATCTATCTATCTCCTATCTATCTATCTATCTATCTATCTCTCTATCTATCTATCTATCTCATATCTATCTCATATCTATCTATCTATCTATCTATCTATCCATCCATCTATCTCCTATCTATCTATCTCCTATCTATCTATCTATCTATCTATCTATCTCCTATCCATCTCCTATCTATCTATCTCCTATCCATCTCCTATCTATCTATCTATCTCCTATCTATCTATCTATCTATCTATCTATCTCTCTATCTATCTATCTATCTCATATCTATCTCATATCTATCTATCTATCTCATATCTATCTATCTATCTATCTATCTATCTATCTATCTATCTATCTATCTATCTATCTCATATCTATCTATCTATCTATCACCTATCTATCTATCTCATATCTATCTATCTATCTCATATCTATCTATCTATCTCATATCTATCTATCTATCTATCACCTATCTATCTATCTCATATCTATCTATCTATCTTCTATATATCTATCATCTATCTATCTATCTCATATCTATCTATCTATCTATCTATCTTCTATATATCTATCTATCTCATATCTATCTATCTATCTCCTATCTATCTATCTATCTATCTATCTCATATCTATCTATCTCCTATCTATCTATCTATCTATCTATCTATCTCATATCTATCTCCTATCTATCTATCTCATATCTATCCATCTATCTATCTCATATCTATCTCACATCTATCTATCTATCTATCTATCTCACATCTATCTATCTATCTATCTATCTATCTATCTATCTATCTATCTATCTATCTATCTATCTCCTATCAATCTATCTATCTATCTCCTATCCATCTATCCATCTATCTCCTATCTATCTATCTCATATCTATCTATCTATCTATCTATCTATCTATCTATCTATCTATCTATCTATCCATCTATCTCCTATCTATCTATCTATCTATCTATCTATCTATCTATCTATCTATCTCCTATCTATCTATCTATCTATCTCACATCTATCTATCTATCTATCTCCTATCTATCTATCTATCTATCTATCTATCTATCTATCTATCTATCTATCTATCTATCTATCCATCTATCTCCTATCTATCTATCTATCTATCTCATATCTATCTATCCATCCATCTATTTCCTATCTATCTATCTCCTATGTATCTATCTAACTATCTCATAACTATCTATCTCATATCTATCTATCTATCCCATATCTATTTATCTAACTATCTCATATCCATCTATCTATTTATCTATATATCTGTGTGTGAGTGCCATTCAGTGATTGCCTATCAGTATGTGTCTGTGTGTGAGTGCTCGTAAGTAAGTGTCTGTGTGTGAAAGCCTGTCAGTAGGTGCCTGTGTGTGAGTGCCCATCAATCTGTGTCTGTCACTAAGTATCTGTGTGTAAGTGCCCGTCAGTAAGTATCTCTGTATGAGTGCCCGTCAGTAAGTGTCTGTGTGTGAGTGCCCGTCAGTAAGTGTCTGTGTGTGAGTGCCCGTCAGTAAGTGTTTGCGTGTGAGTGCCCGTCAGTAAGTGTCTGCGTGGGAGTGCCTGTCAGTAAGTGTCTGCGTGGGAGTGCCTATCAGTAAGTGTCTGCGTGGGAGTGCGCGTCAGTAAGTGTCTGCGTGGGAGTGCGCGTCAGTAAGTGTCTGCGTGGGAGTGCGCGTCAGTAAGTGTCTGCGTGGGAGTGCGCGTCAGTAAGTGTCTGCGTGGGAGTGCGCGTCAGTAAGTGTCTGCGTGGGAGTGCGCGTCAGTAAGTGTCTGCGTGGGAGTGCGCGTCAGTAAGTGTCTGCGTGGGAGTGCCTGTCAGTAAGTGTCTGCGTGGGAGTGCCTGTCAGTAAGTGTCTGCATGGGAGTGCGCGTCAGTAAGTGTCTGCGTGGGAGTGCGCGTCAGTAAGTGTCTGCGTGGGAGTGCACGTCAGTAAATGTCTGTGTGTGAGTACCCGTCATAAGTGCTTGCGTCTGAGTGCCTGTCAGTAAGTGCCTGTGGGGGGGGGGGGGGCGTGAGTAAGTGCCTGTGTGGGAGTGCCTGTCTGCAAGTGCCTGTGTGGGAGTGCCTATGTGGGAGTGCCCATCAGCAAGTGCCTGTGTGTGAGTGCCCGTCGGCAAGTGTCTGTGTGTGAGTGCCCATCAGTGAGTGCCTGTCAGTAAGTGTCTATGTGTGAGTGCCCATCAGTAAGTGCCTGTGTGGGAGTGCCCATCAGTAAGTGCCTGTGTGGGAGTGCCCATCAGTAAGTGCCTGTGTGGGAGTGCCCATCAGTAAGTGCCTGTGTGGGAGTGCCCATCAATAAGTGTCCGTGTGGGAGTACCCATCAGTAAGTGCCTGTGTGGGAGTGCCCATCAGTAAGTGCCTGTGTGTGAGTGCCCGTCAGTAAGTGTCTGTGTGTGAGTGCCCATCAGGAAGTGCCTGTGTGGGAGTGCCCATCAGTAAGTGCCTGTGTGGGAGTGCCCATCAGTAAGTGCCTGTGTGGGAGTGCCCATCAGTAAGTGCCTGTGTGGGAGTGCCCATCAGTAAGTGCCTGTGTGGGAGTGCCCATCAGTAAGTGCCTGTGTGGGAGTGCCAATCAGTAAGTGCCTGTGTGGGAGTGCCCATCACTAAGTGCCTGTGTGGGAGTGCCCATCAGTAAGTGCCTGTGTGGGAGTGCCCATCAGTAAGTGCCTGTGTGGGAGTGCCCATCAGTAAGTGCCTGTGTGGGAGTGCCCATCAGTAAGTGCCTGTGTGGGAGTGCCCATCAGTAAGTGCCTGTGTGTGAGTGCCTGTCAGTAAGTGTCTGTGTGTGAGTGCCCATCAGTAAGTGAGCTGTAAGTGAAGCCTAATTGGGTGACTAACTGAGAGCAAGCAGTAAGTGTGGAATAGCGAAAGGTCAATTCCTAAGAACACGGAGAAATTGCTCTGAAGAAACATCCTTTCAAAGCGAAAGATTGAAATTACGAAAGAGATTCATGGACAGAAAATACCCGGCAGAAGTCCTGGATGAAGCCCTGAAGCATGCCTGGGAACGAAACCGAACACTAATCCCAAAAGAGAGAACAAACCACAACAAACTGAGGGTCATAGGCACCGCCGACACCAGCCAATCAGACGCCAGACGAATTGTGAACAAATGCTGGGACATCCTAAGGGATGATGGAGATCCAGTACAGGTAACTCCAAAACCTCCCAGTATAACGTATAGGAGCGGGCGAAACATTCGGGACCACTTGGTGAAAAGTCACTACAAACCAGAAGTGACACAAAAAACTGCCTGGAAAGTGCAAAACCAAAAGGCACATATACTGGCGCCAAATGTGCCGCATGCCCCTACATCCAACGAGGTGGCACATTCATCGCGGCAACAAGTGAAAAACAATATTCAATCCGCGATTTCATAAACTGTCAAACCATGAATGTCGTTTATTTGATAACTTGCCCATGCCCACTGCAATATGTGGGCAAAACAAGAACTAAGGAGACGCGCATTGGCCCACATAGGGAATATACGCCGAAAGGAAAATACATCATTGGCCAATCACGTGTGGGGAAACCCAATGGTGGTTCTGAGAGTCTGAGAGTCCGGGGCAGGGAGGTAGTTATACTAGACAACAGGAAGGAGACCTCGATCCATCGCTGCTCCTGAAGGAAGCATGGTGGATGTATGGATTAGACACAGCGCATCCGAAGGGGAGCAGTGAGAATCTATTATCTGTTTTCTCTGAATAGACCCTGCAGGAACATCCCCTCATGTACTGCCCAATGAGGAAAGCGCTGTGAGTGATGCCGACAGGAGGGGGTAATGCAATAAAGTATAAAGACACTGACTATTGTTTTCAATCTGTAGAACACCCTGAAATGAGGTCAGCTACAGTATACCCTGCATAATACAGAACATTATAACCTCAGTATATACACATCTTCCCAACTGCCTGCAATGTGCATGAAGATCGCCCATAAATACCTGCTGGTAGGAGTGATAATAAATGATTTACATACTGGAGGACGTCCGTTTTGCTACTTAGTTAAACGATAAAGGAAAATAATCTCCTCAAGCCATTATTGCCAGTTTCCAAAATGGCACCCTGTCCCCAATCTCTAGTCATGTGACTGGGTCACAAGGGCAGGTAGACTCCGATCACGTGACCGCTGTGGAGGAAGGGGTGGATAAGTTACCCTGCCCCATGTGCTACCATGGTAACAGTAAACTACAGCAGCGTTCACCGAGATGAATAATGACACGCAGTGGATATAAGGCGACCCAGCTGACATTTATAGCAGTAGCTTACTGCACTTTAACCCATATAAACCAAACTGGGGGCATAATAAGTGGCGATTAGTTGGGCAGAAGGATTGTTGTGAAACACATGTAAATTGCAGGACAACCTATGATTGGACAATGGGCAATAAGCCCAACCCATGGGTGGTCCTGAGGTAGCTATATGAAGCCTGAGAATGCATGGGAGCCTCATATATACTCCAGCCTACCATCAAGGCTATGAGCTGCCGGCTATATATATATATATATATATATATATATATATATACACACACACACACACACTCTAGCCTACCACCAAGGCTATGAGCTGCCATCTATATATATATATATATATATATATATATATATATATATATATATATATATATATATATATACACTCCAGCCTACCACGAAGTTTATGAGCTGCCGTCTATATATATATATATATATATATATATATATATATATATACACTCTAGCCTACCACCAAGGCTATGAGCTGCTGGCTATATATATATATATATATATATATACTCCAGCCTACCACTAAGGCTATGAGCTGCCGTCTATATATATATATACTCTAGCCTACCACCAAGGCTATGAGTTGCTATATATATATATATATATATATATATATATATATATATATATATATATATATATATACTCCAGCCTACCACCAAGGCTATGAGTTGCTATATATATATATATATATATATACTCCAGCCTACCACGAAGTTTATGAGCTGCCGTCTATATATGTATATATACTCTAGCCTACCACCAAGGCTATGAGCTGCTGGCTATATATATATATATATATATATACACACACACACACACTCCAGCCTACCACTAAGGCTATGAGCTGCCGTCTATATATATATATACACTCTAGCCTACCATCAAGGCTATGAGCTGCCAGCTTTTTTTAACCTTCTATGTGTTTTCCTTACAGGGGGAACCTTTGCTGAAGAAGGGGACAATATGTTCTATGCAGCCAGCAAAATCTAGTAGTGTTTAGAAAAGAGTGAATTACGTAGCCTCATATATGTAGCCCTAGTGATCTGAGATTGTGCTTTACCTCAATGTAGGGACTTGCATCATAAAGCCAGTCAATGCAAGATATCCGCTAGTGATCCCCACAGAACATCCTCTGGTAACCACCTCTGGGGGGATATTATCCACCATCCTGCCGGGGGGCTTTATCCTCTGGTTACATGAACCGCTCAGCTGAGGATTCCCTGATTCCAACATCTCAGGGCAGGGATATTATTTTATTAAACCACTTCTCCAACAGGCGTAGTGAAACTTATTGATCCCTCCTATTGTATATCATCCCCTCTGAGGAATCCATACGAACAAGGTCACACTACAGCAACACATTAATACGGAGCTCACACCAAAACCAGAGGAGCCGAGACCTATTAATGGGGGATATTGGTGAACTGAGTGGTTTAAGCCATAAAAGCCACAACTATGTCCTCGGTTAGACCAGCTGGAGACTAAGCAGACATACACGACATTAGTTTATCCATGGTCCGCCTTTACACTATATAAACCCCCTCCTCCTGCAAGACAGAGACGAGCCATATCACCAAATGAGGCATTATAGCGCTCCCAAAAACATTTAAGTGACTAAGTGGGATATTGGGCATGATCCATCTTAGGGTCGATTGAGCAGAACGACCTAAATGTGTCCATTAAGAAGATACAATCTATTAGAGATATATTCTGTGTTTATTTCCTAAACCCGTCTATAAGGGAGTAAACAGACTTCCTGATGAACCGCGTAACTAGCGGGGAAACGCGTCGAAGGTATATAGAAGGTATATATGGAGTTTGATATGAAATACAGAAGATCTATATGAAGTGAGACACGAAGTCTGGAAACTGTCGTTTGGTGAGACAATCAGCCATATCAGCAGCGCCCATGGGAGAATAGTGGCAGGTATCTATGAAGGAGAACATCCACTATCCACGTTCATGAAGAATTGGTATGAGTGATGGGAGGTTACCCGATTGCTTAATAACCAGTAATCAGCATAAAGTGGGGTGTTGGAACATAATTGATCTCGCTCCACTAATATAAATCAGGGCGGCCTACTGATTAGAGTGGGGGAATACCATCCCCACATAGTCCTGGAGGGCTGCACACGTTTGGTTGGTGCGCCCCATGGGGTGTATTTTAATGAATTACAATGAAATGTAGTTTTAATTATTTAGTCTTTACTGTGAAAAGCAGTAAGTGTGTGAGCGTTAGAAAAAAAGTGTGAGCAGTGGCAAACGGGTGGAGGCGCGTGAGCGGTAGGGAACAGGCAGAGACCGGTATGGAGTGTGAGCAAGTCCTCACTACTTCCATAATTTAATTGTAGATCCTCATTAGGATGAGCTCCATGCCTGGCAATGTCATCCAGTGTGCTACTTGTGCAATGTATGCGGTCCTTGATCAGCCGATCGAGGGTGCATACTGTTGGGCAAGATGCGTGCACGTCGCACATTTAGAAGCTCAAATCCTGGATCCAAAGGAGCGACTGGCAACACTGAGAGCCATCATAAAAGGAGTTTGGTGCTCACTGAGCAGACACTCGCTGGGGTAGAGGCGGGGGCGGATGGTAGTACAGAAGTGCAGGGGGAGCAGGCAGCTAGCTGGGTGACAGATAGAAGGAGGGGTAAAGGGAAGAGAACCAGGGAGGCTAGTCCTGAACTGGCACAACCCAACAAGTTTGCAAAGTTGGCAGATGAGGGCGATGCCATTACAGAGCCAGCACCGCTGCAGCACGACAGGCCCTCTGAACGCCAGGGGGATGACTGCTCCAGTGAGACGGGGACGGGGAGCGTAGGGCAGGCTAGACAGGTTCTAGTGGTGGGGGACTCAATTATTAGGGGGACAGAGAGGGCAATCTGCCATAAAGACCGGGATCGTTGAACGGTGTGTTGTCTTCCTGGCGCTCGAGTTCGACACATCGCGGATCGGATTGACAGATTACTGGGAGGGGCTGGTGAGGATCCAGCGGTCATGGTGCACGTTGGCACCAATGAACGAATTAGAGGTCAGTGGAGGGCCCTCAAAAATGATTTCAGGGACTTAGGATCCAAGCTCAGGGCGAGGACCTCCAGGGTAGTTTTCTCGGAAATACTACCTGCACCTAAAGCCACACTAGAAAGGCAGCAGGATCTTAGGGAGGTAAGCAAGTGGCTCCGGAGTTGGTGTAAGGAGGAGGGATTTGGGTTCCTGGAGAACTGGACTGACTTTGCTGTCGGCTACAGGCTCTACCGTAGGGACTTTAGTAAAGCAAAATTTGATCAGCTCAGAACTATTAATTGGGACAACATCCTCATAAATATCAGTACAGACGACAAATGGGAGGAGTTTAAAAACCTCCTAATCCCCTCATGTGAGCAGTTCATACCCTTTAAAAAAAAAGAACTACAAGTAGAAGGAAACCAATGTGGCTCAGCAAGACTGTAAGGGGGGCAATAGACAACAAAAGAAAGCCTTTAACCCCTTAGTGACACGGCCTATTTTGGCGTTGAGGACCAAACGATTTTTGGTATTTTTTCATCTCCATTTTTCAAAAGCCATAACTTTTTTATTTTTCCGTCGGCGCGGCCGTATAAGGACTTGTTTTTTGCGTGGCGAACTGTAGTTTTTATTGGTACCATTTTTGGGTACATGGACTATACTGTGAAACTTTTATTACTTTTTATATGATCGAAGGGAGAGAAAACGCATCAATTCTGCCATAGATTTTTTTTTTTTTAAAGCGTTAATTATGCAGCATAAATGAGACACTACATTTTTTTCTTCAGGACTATGCCGTTAGAATGAAACCAAAATTCTTTTTTTTTTTTTTCCACTTTTCCACAATAAAACCCCTTTTTTTGGAAATTATTATTTTTTTCTAAACTCACTGCATTCAAAGTGCTATAACTTTTTTATTTTTCCACGGACGGAGCTCTCTGAGGGCTTATTTTTTTGCAAGACGAGCTGCAGTTTTTATTGGTACCATTTTGGGGTACACTTGTTTTTTTATCACTTTTATTGCGTTTTTTGGGAGGCAAAATGCTAAAGATTAGCATTTTGCCTCAGTTTTTTAGCATTATTTTTTAACGCGTTTTACCATGCAGGATAATAAGCACATTCAATGTATTGTATGTGTCGTTACGGACCCATCGATACCAAATATGTGGGATTTTTAAATTTTTTTTTATGCTAATTTGAAAAGGGTTTTTAACATTTTTTTTTACATTTTTATTTTTTGTACTTAATTTTTCTCTTTTTTTTAACACCATGTGTGTCCCTCTGAGGGAGTTTTACTGCAGCACTGCAGACCACTACGATAAGGCATGGCAGGACTTCTCTCCTGCCATGCCTTATCGCTTACTATAGCGATTACAGGCTATGGCAATACAGGATGCCGGTATCTGGCATCCTGTTGCCATAGCAACCAGCCAGGCTCTCGCGATGTTATCGCGAGAGCCGGCTGGAGTCACAGAGGGAGCGCGATCCCTCTGTGAACCCTTTCCCTGCCGCGATCTACTTAGTACCCCGTTCCCATGACGTACTCTTACGTCATGGGGCGGGAAGGGGTTAAACTACTAAAACAAGAAGTCAGTGAAGAAGCGCTAAAATCATACAGGAAAAAAACAAAATATGCAAAGAAAAGATCAAATTGCTAAGGAGGAGGCTATATCACTTTCCCTCTATCAGTGGCTGTGGCCGTACGCTGTGTGTATAATTCACTGCAGACACAGAGCGGTATAAACGATTATGGAATTATTTGCGAACACTTTCACGCTGACAGCGGTGTTGTAACACTAACTCCAGGCTGCAAACAGGCCTAGCTGCGTAATACTAAAATGGAAGCACTACAACTCCCAGCAGCCACCCAGTAAAATGCAGACGGTCAGAGGTAGCCCTAAGAAGGACCGTTGGGGTTCTTGTAGACAGGATCCTACACTACCACTGTCCCTGCCTCACCAGTACTGCCCCTATACTCTGTATAATTGGCTGCAGACTGAGAACGCTATAGATGAAATGGCCTGCACAGCCAGGGGTGAAATAAAAAAATGGTGCACTACTGCTCCCAGCAGCCACAACAGTACTGCACACGGTCAGATGTGGCCCTAAGAAGGACCGTTGGGGTTATTGAGGACAGGATCCTACACTAAAGTTTTCCCTACATCAGCAGCAGCACTGTCCCTGATCTCTCCCAGCGTGTGTCTGAGGTGAGCCGCGGGTGGGGCTGCCTTATATGCTTGGCGGTCACCTGATCTCACCAGCCACTCACAGCTGGGGGGTGGGATAGGGCTGGCACGTCACAGGAGGAAGTGGTGATGCCTTCCCTGCATGTCTATTGGGTAGAAAATGGCGCTAAACATGCAGGGAAGGAAATGGAATTGACTCGAGTACCGCGTGGTGTTCATCTCGAGTAATGAGCATCTCGAGTACCCTAATGCTGGAACGAGTGTGTTCACTCATCTCTAGTTATTTGGTCGCCCCTTAGCTGTCTGTTTTCCGGGGTGAATAATCCCAGTTTTGGTGCCTCTCTGGGTATTCCAGTCCCGTCATTCCATGTATTACTTTAGTTGCCCTTTGTTGAACCCCCTCCAGTACTGTAACATCCTTCCTGAGCGCCGGTGTCCAGAACTGTACGCAGTATTCCATGTGGGGCCTGACAAGTGCCTTATATAGTGGGAGGATAATGTTCTCGTCCTTCGCCCCTATACCTCTTTTACTGCACCCCAAGACTCTATTAGCTTTTGCAGCAGCTGACTGGCATTGGTTACTCCAGTTTAGTCTACAGCCCACTAGTACCCCCAGGTCTTTTCCCTAGCAGTACCCCATTTAGTGTATATTGGTGATATCCATTGTTTCTACCCATATGCATAACCTTACATTTATCAACATTGAACTTCATTTGCCATTCCCCCCCCCCCCCCCCCCCCAAGCCCCCGGCTTATCTCGGTCCGTTTGTAGCCGCACATTGTCCTCCATTGCATTGATTATATTGTATTGTTTGGCGTCCTCTACAAATATTGATCAGGTCGTTGATAAATATATTAAACAGAATGGTGCCTAATACTGAACCCTGTGGTCCCCACTAGCAATGGTGGCCCAATCAGAGTACGAACCATTTATTACCCCCCTCTGCTTTCTATCTCTGAGCCAGTTCTTTACCCAATTATACACGTTTTCACCCAATCCGAGCTGTCTCATTTTATATATCAGCCTATTATGCAGCACGGTGTCAAAGGCTTTAGAGAAGTCCAGATATACGAGATCAATAGACTCTCCCAGGTCCAGCCTAGAGCTTACTTCATCGTAGAAGCTGATCAGATTGGTCTGACATGATCGACCCCTCATGATCCCATGCTGATGAGGAGTTATTCCATTGTTCTCTTTGAGGTATTCTTCAATGGCGTCTCTCAGAAACCCCTTGAATATTTTTCCAGTTACTGAAGTGAGACTTACCGGTCTGTAGTTACCAGGCTCACTTTTGGACCCTTTTTTGTATATTGGAACCACATTGTCAATATGCCAATCCAGTGGTACAACCCCGTCTTGATAGTGTCCATAAATATTAGAAATAGCGGTCTAGCTATCACATCACTTAGTTCCCTTAGTACCCTTGGGTGTAACCTCTCGGCTACGACCTGAAGGTTGCAAGTTCGATCCCCGCATGAGTCAGGTAGCCGGCTCAAGGTTGACTGAGCCTTCCATCCTTCCAAGGTCGGTAAAATGAGAACCCAGCTTGGTGGGGGGTAATAAGTAATAATTACCTGAAAGCGCTGTGGAATAAGTTGGCGCTATACAAATACCAAGATTTATCTGGGCCCGGTGATTTATCGATTTTAATTCTCTTTAACCAGCTCTGCACTTCCTCCTGTGTTAGGCATGCAATACTTAGTGGGGGTTTGTTTTATTCCTTTGTGTCTTGTGTGACATTTCCTTTTCGTTTGTTAATACACTTGAAAAGAAACTATTTAATAGATTTGCTTTCACCCCATTGTCTTCTATGATTTCTCCTGCATTATTTGTTAAAGGGCCAGCGCTCTTAGTTCAAATCCTTTTACTGTTTATATAATTGAAGAATAGTTTTGGGTTGTTTTTGCCCTCTTTGGCGATCAGTCTTTCTGCCTCCTCCTTAGCAATTCTGATATTATCTTTGCATATTTTGTTTTTTCCCTGTACGATTTTAGCGCTTCTTCGCTGCCTTGTTGCTTTAGTAGTTTAAACGCTTTCTTTTTTTCACTTATTGCCCCTCTTACCGTCTTGTCGAGCCACATTGGTTTCCTTCTACTTGTAGCTTTTATTTTTGAAGGGAATGAACTGCTCACATGAGGTGATTAGGATCCTTTTAAACTCCTCCCATTTGTCCTCATACTGATATTTTTGGGGATGTTGTCCCAATTAATGTTACCGATAGTAGTTCTAAGCTGATCAAATTGTGCTTTACTGAAGTTTAGTTTCTTTGTCGCTCCCTGATAAGGCTTCTTATTGAATGACAGCTGGAGGTTAATTATATTGTGGTCACTATTTCTCAAGTGTCCCTCAACCTGCACCCCCTTTATTCGGTCCGGTTTGTTAGTTAGTACTAGGTTCAGAGTGGCCCTCCCTCTAGTTGGCTCTCGCACAAGTTGGATAAGGTAATTATCTTTAATTGTTCTCAAAAACTTATCACCCCTGTGAGATCTTCAGGTTTAGTCTTCCCATATTATATCCGTATAATTTAGGTCCCCCATAATAATTACTTCTTTGCGGTTTGACACTTCTTCTATCTGCCTAAGGCTGCATTCCCACGAACGTATATTGGCTCGGTTTTCACGCCGAGCCGATATACGTCGTCCTCATCTGCAGGGGGGAGGATGGAAGAGCCAGGAGCAGGAACTGAACTCTCGCCCCCTCTGTGCCTCCTCTCAGCCCCTCTGCACTATTTGCAATGGGGAGAGGCGGAACGGGGGTGGGGCTAATTTGCAGAACTTAGCCCCGCCCCGCCCCGCCTCCTTTCATTGCAAATAGTGCAGAGGGGCGGAGAGGAGGCAGAGAGGGGGCGGGAGCTCAGTTCCTGCTCCTGGCTCTTCCATCCTCCCCCCCCTGCAGATGAGGACGACGTATCATCGGCCCAGTTTGAAAACCGAGCCGATATACGTTCGTGGGAATGCAGCCTTAATAATAAGATTTCAGTTTCTTCTGTTACTTTTGGTGGCCTATAGAAAACTCCTATCAGTATTTTGTTATTTTTTCCTCCCTGTATTTCTACCCACATAGATTCCACGTGTTCATCTCCTGCCCCTATATCCTCCCGTAGCCTCGGCATTAAGTACCATTTAACGTACAGACATACCCCTCCCTCTTTCTGTTCCACAGGGTCTCTTCTGAAGAGTTTGTAACCCTGTAAATTTACCGCCCAATCGCATTTATGATCAAGCCATGTTTCTGTTACTCCAACTATATCGTAATTTTGTTCTTTAAATTATTTTACTACTAATGGTACTATTGGCGGTTCTATCAGTTCTAACTGTATTAACCCCACCCCCTGCTCGACCCCCATTCCCATTACTTGGCCGCAGGTCGCTATCTACACTGTCTACAAGAGATGAGCGGTATGAACATCACTCTCTCTGTGTAGAAACAAAAATCCGCAGAGCAGTCAGCAGCTTCAGTCAATACCACTGTCCATGATTGTGAGAAGGTGAAAGGAAGGCCCCGCCCCCTGGGACAGGCTAGAACAGGCTGCAAACATCAAGACATGACTTAGGGGGACACAAGAAACCTCCAGTCATACACTTGTATCATTCACACCAAGCACGCGGTTTCATGCAGACGGTGACATTGTGAAAATTTTCATTTCTAAAGTAGCATAATTAAATTCGACCTATGTAAGCTAGACATATATGCATCGCAAAGACTAAATGACTAAATAAATTACTTAAGGCCCTTTAAGGAACAACGATTTTCGCTCAAAAATCGCTCAAAGCCGCCTTTTGAGCGATAATCGCTGTGTGTAGCTGCACTGACATCCTGCAGTTTTCGTTAAGCCATCGCTCATCGTTGTCTTTCAGAGTGCAGACGATGATTCACAGCAGGATACAGCTGATAAATAAATGAGTCCTGGTATAGCACCAACTTATTCCGCAGCGCTTTCAGGTAATTATTATTATTTATTACCCCCCACCAAGCTGGGTTCTCATTTTACCAACCTCAGAAGGATGAAAGGCTGAGCTAACCTTGAATCAGCTACCTGAATCAGGCAGGGATTGAACTTGCAACCTTCAGGTCGTAGGCAAGAGCTTACACTCTACACCACACAAGGCACTGATAGTATTGGTTCAGCTGTATTCCCCTCCCTGATGACAGCTGGGTATGAAGAACAGAGCAGTCCAGCTGCGTTATCCATACCCCACACAGAGCGCTCGGCTGTAACACAGCCGGGCACTGTAAGCGGGGAACAGCTGGATGCAGAAGACAAGCTGGGACACCCCGCTTGTCTTCCGCATCCTCCGCTTGGATCGTAAGGTGATCACTCAACGTTTGAGCCATCATCTTACGCTGTTAAAGAAAATCACTCTAAAGATTTTTTTGAGTGATAATTGTGTCTAAATCAGGCTAAGAGCATGAGAGATAACAATGAGTAATGATAACCCCTCCAATACTGCCCCCTGTGGTGCCCCACTAGTAATGATAACCCCTCCAATACTGCCCCCTGTGGTGCCCCACTAGTAATGATAACCCCTCCAATACTGCCCCCTGTGGTGCCCCACTAGTAATGATAACCCCTCCAATACTGCCCCCTGTGGTACCCCACTAGTAATGATAACCCCTCCAATACTGCCCCCTGTGGTACCCCACTAGTAATGATAACCCCTCCAATACTGCCCCCTGTGGTGCCCCACTAGTAATGATAACCCCTCCAATACTGCCCCCTGTGGTGCCCCACTAGTAATGATAACCCCTCCAATACTGCCCCCTGTAGTGCCCCACTAGTAATGATAACCCCTCCAATACTGCCCCCTGTAGTGCCCCACTAGTAATGATAACCCCTCCAATACTGCCCCCTGTGGTACCCCACTAGTAACGGTTATCCCTCCAATACTGCCCCCTGTAGTACCCCTCTAGTAATGGTGACCCCTCCAATACTGCCCCCTGTGGTACCCCGCTAGTAATGATAACCCCTCCAATACTGCCCCCTGTGGTACCCCACTAGTAATGATAACCCCTCCAATACTGCCCCCTGTGGTACCCCACTAGTAATGATAACCCCTCCAATACTGCCCCCTGTGGTACCCCACTAGTAATGATAACCCCTTCAATACTGCCCCCTGTGGTACCCCACTAGTAATGATAACCCCTCCAATACTGCCCCCTGTGGTACCCCACTAGTAACAGTGACCCCTCCAATACTGCCCCCTGTGGTACCCCACTAGTAACTGTTACCCCTCCAATACTGCCCCCTGTGGTACCCCATTAGTAATGGTGACCCCTTCAATACTGCCCCCTGTGGTACCCCATTAGTAACGGTGAGCCCTCCAATACTGCCCCCTGTGGTACCCCACTAGTAACTGTTACCCCTCCAATACTGCCCCCTGTGGTACCCCATTAGTAACGGTGACCCCTCCAATACTGCCCCCTGTGGTTTCAAACGCCGTGCTAATCGTGGTAAAACACTCCCATTGATTTCAATGGGGCCTTGCAGACCTGCGCTCAAATGTGTTTTTAACGCCAGATTTTCGAGAGCCGTATGTTCTATTTTTGTGCATTTTTTAACGCACCTCATCACCGGTCACAGGGAGGGGCTGCATTAAAAAACACTGCTCGATTTCGAATGCTGTGTTTTGTGAATGCATGTGTGAGAGTGGCCCTTGGGGTTAAAGGTGAGGGGCGGGGACGGCGCATGCTAAAGTCGTTTGCTGATTATTTGGTTCATATTCTGATTGTTCCGTCGCTCTCACGTATGCAGCGAATGTCGACGACTGAAGGATTTCTCTTGCACGAGCGGACGGTGTATCTGCTGGTATAAATAGGCTGAACGAGCAAACAAGCAACTCGTTCGCTTCACGTGTAGACGGACCCTTAGGCTAGCTTCATACGGGCGAGGGCGATGTCTGGCCATGAATCCCGCCCCCATATCGCACCCCCACCACGCGAAGCCCAAGGACGCGAGGCCTTTTCATGTGAAAATAGCCTGGCGTCACTTTGGGGGATGAAGGGAACCGCCGGCGCGGCTGACGGAGGAGGGTCACAGAGTTTCTCCCATTGTTATCAGTGGGGCCGGCGCTTCCTGTTAGGACATCCTGCCATGTGTTTCCCGCATCTCATCGCGGTCCCATGCAGGGAAATATCGCTGATGTGAATGAACCAATTCAAAAGAATGAGGTTCATATTTGTGCGTCTCGCAACACACAAATCTTTGGCGGTTTTCACGCCAGTGTGAAGGCAGCTTTTACTGTGCGGCATTTTTCCTACAACTGCCTAATACGTTTGCACAGTACTGTATGTGTAGCCCAAAGTGGCGCAATCATAAAATACTACTCAAACTGCAGAAACAAAAGACCTCGTGGCCGCAGATGTGGAGAAAAATATAAAAGTTATGGTTCTTGAGCTGGAAAGATGCAAAGACTGGAAAACAATGGACGGCCATTAAGGTGCAAAACAGCCAGTCACTGAGCTGTCTGATCGAGCTCTAATAGTGACCCCCCAGTAGTAACAATGACCGCCATAGTGGCCTCAGTAGTAATAGTGACCCCCATGGTGGCCTCAGTAGTAGTAGTGTCTCCCACAGTGGCCTCAGTAGTAATAGTGACCCCCATAGTGGCTCCAGTAGTAACAATGACCCCCATAGTGGCCTCAGTAGTAATAGTGACCCCCATGGTGGCCTCAGTAGTAGTAGTGTCTCCCACAGTGGCCTCAGAAGTAATAGTGACCCCCATAGTGGCTCCAGTAGTAACAATGACCCCCATAGTGGCCTCAGTAGTTACAGTAACCACCATAGTGGCCTCAGTAGTAATAGTGACCCCCCTAGTGACTCCAGTAATAATAATGACCACCATAGTGGCTCCAGTAGTAACAGTGACCCTACATAGTGGCCTCAGTAGTAACACTGACCCGCATAGTGGCCTCAGTAGTAGTAGTGTCCCCCACAGTGGCCTCAGTAGTAATAGTGTTTCCAACAGTGGCCCCAGTAGTAATAGTGACCCCCCTAGGTGCCTCAGTAGTAATAGTGACCCTAATAGTGGCCCCAGTAGCAATAGTGACCTCCATAGTAGCCCCAGTAGTAACACTGACCCCCATAGTGGCCCCAGTAGTAACACTGGCCCCCATAGTGGCCCCAGTAGTAATAGTGATCCCCATAGTGGCCCCAGTAGTAATAGTGACCCCCATAGTGGCCTCAGTAGTAATTGTGACCCCATAGTGGCCCCAGTAGTAACACTGACCCCCATAGTGGCCTCAGTAGTAATAGTGTCCCCCACAGTGACCTAAGTTGTAATAATGACCCCTATAGTGGCCCCAGTATTAACAGTGACTCCATAGTGGCCCCAGTAGAAATATTGACCCCTATAGTGCCCCCAGTAGTAACAGTGATGCCCATAGTGGTCCTTGGGATGCTGCCCTACAGGCTTTACATTTACCCCACCGGCAGCACTGGAGTCTGTGACCACTGGCCTCTCACCTCGACGCTGATGTCACAGACTCTGCACGACGCTGGTGGACTGGAGCTGCAGGCGAGGAGAGTAGAATTCCTTTAAAAGGGTTTATCCACTGGGGTACATCAGGGTCGGAGAGGAAGCTGCTGCGCCAACGCCTGTGTACTGGTCGGCATTTGTCATTGCAGGTTTGGGTCCTATTGATTTCAATCACAGCTGTGCCTGCAATTATGGGTGCCGGCTAGAGATGAGCGAACGTACTCGTCCGAGTATTAGCGTGTTCGAGATGCTCGTTACTCGAGGCGAGTACCACGCGATGTTCGGGTTACTTTCACTTTCATCTCTGATACGTTAGCGCGCTTTTCTGGCCAATAGAAAGACAGGGAAGGCATTACAACTTCCCCCTGCGACGTTCAAGCCCTATACCACCCCCCTGCTGTGAGTGGCTGGCGAAATCAGGTGTCACCCGAGTATATAAATCGGCCCCTCCCGCGGCTCGCACAGATGCATTCTGACAGAGATCAGGGACAGTGCTGCTGGTGCCGGAGCTGCTATAGGGAGAGCGTTAGGAGTTATTTTAGGCTTCAAGAACCCCAAAGGTCCTTCTTAGGGCCACATCTGACCGTGTGCAGTACTGTTGAGGCTGCTTTTAGCAGTGTTGCACTTTTTTTTTTTTTTGTATATCGGACGTGCAGAGCATTGCGTCCGCAGTCTGCAGTCATTGTACAGAGTATAGGGGCAGTACTGGTGAGGCAGGGACAGTGGGAAAGGTGAAAGAGGTATACTGTCTATATAGGCAGTGGGCTTTTTCAAAAAAATTTGGGAAAAATACTATCTTTGGGCTGCCTGTGACCGTCTTGAGTGTACTGCGTCTCTGCTGGGGGTAGTAGTCCTAATTAATACGCAGCTAAGTGTTACAGCAGGCTTGCACAAAATTCTTTCCTGGCTCTGCGTTGCCCGTTACATCACCGCCATCATCCCGTCCAGAGGGAAACAGTATACATATATACACTGCCTACAGTATCTGTCTGCTGTCTCAGCTCAGCCTTTAAAAAAAAAAAAGCAAAACACTTAAAGGGGTTGTCCCGCGCCGAAACGGGTTTTTTTTTTTTCAACCCCCCCCCCCGGTCGGCGCGAGACAACCCCGATGCAGGGAGGTAAAGAAAGCTTACCGGAGCGCTTACCTTAATCCCTGCGCTCCGGTGACTTCAATACTTACCGCTGAAGATGGCCGCCGGGATCCTCTGTCTCTGTGGACCGCAGCTCTTCTGTGCGGTCCATTGCCGATTCCAGCCTCCTGATTGGCTGGAATCGGCACGTGACGGGGCGGAGCTACACGGAGCCTGCATTCTGCACGAGCGGCTCCATAGAAGACTGGAGAAGACCCGGACTGCGCAAGCGCGGCTAATTTGGCCATCAGAGGGCGAAAATTAGTCGGCTCCATGGGAACGAGGACGCTAGCAACGGAGCAGGTAAGTAAAAAACTTTTTATAACTTCTGTATGGCTCATAATTAATGCACAATGTATATTACAAAGTGCATTATTATGGCCATATAGAAGTGTATAGACCCACTTGCTGCCGCGGGACAACCCCTTTAAGGCCTACTAGTGGCCTTTGGACACTTGACTGCTTCTGCGCTATGAATTCCACTAGCTCAGTCCTACGCACCTACGTCTCACTACAGGCGTGCGCAAAATTCTTTCCTGGCTCTGCTGTGCGTTCCGTAAGCGAAGTCAGCCTCCAACCACAGGCCAATAAGCGGCACATTTAATTACAGCGTTCTGTTTCTGCACTACTGGTAATACATCATGCTGAGGGGTAGGGGTAGGCCTAGAGGACGTGGACGCGGGCGAGGATGCGGAGGCCCAAGTCAGGGTGTGGGCACAGGCCAAGCTCCTGATCCAAGTGTATCGCAGCCGACTGCTGCGGGATTAGGAGAGAGGCACGTTTCTGGCGTCCCAAGATTAATCTCACAATTAATGGGTCCACGCGGTAGACCGTTATTAGAAAATGAGCAGTGTGAGCAGGTCCTGTCGTGGATGGCAGAAAATGCATCCAGCAATCTATCGACCACCCAGAGTTCTGCGCCGTCCACTGCTGCAACTCTGAATCCTCTGGCTGCTGCTCCTCCTTCCTCCCAGCCTCCGTACTCCATTACAATGACACATTCTGAGGAGCAGGCAGACTCCCAGGAACTGTTCTCGGGCCCCTGCCCAGAATGGGCAGCAAGGGTTCCTATCCCACCGGAGGAGTTTTTCGTGACCGATGCCCAACCTTTGGAAAGTTCCCGGAGTCCAGGGGATGAGGCTGGGGACTTCCGGCAACTGTCTCAAGAGCTTTCAGTGGGTGAGGAGGACGATGACGATGAGACACAGTTGTCTATCAGTGAGGTAGTAGTAAGGGCAGTAAGTCCGAGGGAGGAGCGCACAGAGGATTCAGAGGAAGAGCAGCAGGACGATGAGGTGACTGACCCCACCTGGTTTGCTAAGCCTACTGAGGACAGGTCTTCAGAGGGGGAGGCAAGTGCAGCAGCAGGGCAGGTTGGAAGAGGCAGTGCGGTGGCCAGGGGTAGAGGCAGGGCCAGACCGAATAATCCACCAACTGTTTCCCAAAGCGCCCCCTCACGCCATGCCACCCTGCAGAGGCCGAGGTGCTCAAAGGTCTGGCAGTTTTTCACTGAGAGTGCAGACGACCGACGAACAGTGGTGTGCAACCTTTGTCGCGCCAAGATCAGCCGGGGAGCCACCACCACCAGCCTCACCAGCATGCGCAGGCATATGATAGCCAAGCACCCCACAAGGTGGGACGAAGGCCGTTCACCGCCTCCGGTTTGCACCACTGCCTCTCCCCCTGTGCCCCAACCTGCCACTGAGATCCAACCCCCCTCTCAGGACACAGACACGACCGTCTCCCGGCCTGCACCCACACCCTCACCTCCGCTGTCCTCAGTCCCATCCACCAATGTCTCTCAGCGCACCGTCCAGCCGTCGCTAGCACAAGTGTTTGAGCACAAGCGCAAGTACGCTGCCACGCACCCACACGCTCAAGTGTTAAATGTGCACATAGCCAAATTGATCAGCCTGGAGATGCTGCCGTATAGGCTTGTGGAAACGGAGGCTTTCAAAAACATGATGGCGGCGGCCCTGCGCTATTCGGTTCCCAGCCGCCACTACTTTTCCCGATGTGCCGCTCAGCCTCCAACCGGGCATGGTCGTGTGTGACAACGGCTGTAACCTGGTGGCGGCTCTGCAGCTCGGCAGCCTCACGCACGTGCCATGCCTGGCCCACGTCATTAATTTGGTGGTTCAGCGCTTTCCGAAAAGCTACCCACGCTTGTCAGACCTGCTCGGAAAGGTGCGCCGGCTCAGCGCACATTTCCGCAAGTCCAACACGGACGCTGCCACCCTGCGCACCCTGCAACATCGGTTTAATCTGCCAGTGCACCAACTGCTGTGCGACGTGCCCACACAGTGGAACTCTACGCTCCACATGTTGGCCAGGCTCTATGAGCAGCATAGAGCTATAGTGGAATACCAACTCCAACATGGGCGGCGTAGTGGGAGTCAGCCTTCTCAATTCTTTACAGAGGAGTGGGCATGGATGGCAGATATCTGCCAGGTCCTTGGAAACTTTGAGGAGTCTACCCAGATGGTGAGCGGCGATGCTGCAATCATTAGCGTCACCATTCCTCTGCTATGCCTCTTGAGAAGTTCCCTGCAAAGCATAAAGGCAGACGCTTTGCGCTCGGAAACGGAGGCGGGGGAAGACAGTATGTCGCTGGATAGTCAGAGCACCCTCCTGTCTATATCTCAACGCGTTGAGGAGGAGGAGGTGGAGGAGCGTGAGGAGGAGGGGGAACAGACAGCTTGGCCCACTGCTGAGGGTACCCATGCTGCTTGCCTGTCATCCTTTCAGCGTGTATGGCCTGAGGAGGAGGAGGATCCTGAAAGTGATCTTCCTAGTGAGGACAGCCATGTGTTGCGTACAGGTACCCTGGCACACATGGCTGACTTCATGTTAGGATGCCTTCTCGTGACCCTCGCGTTACACGCATTCTGGCCACTACGGATTACTGGGTGTACACACTGCTCGACCCACGGTATAAGGAGAAGCTTTCCACTCTCATACCCGAAGAGGAAAGGGGTTCGAGAGTGATGCTATACCACAGGACCCTGGCGGACAAACTGATGGTAAAATTCCCATCCGACAGCGCTAGTGGCAGAAGACGCAGTTCCGAGGGCCAGGTAGCAGGGGAGGCGCGGAGATCAGGCAGTATGTACAGCACAGGCAGGGGAACACTGTCCAAGGCCTTTGGCAGCTTTATGGCTCCCCAGCAAGACTGTGTCACCGCTCCCCAGTCAAGGCTGAGTTGGCGGGAGCACTGTAAAAGGATGGTCAGGGAGTACGTAGCCGATTGCACGACCGTCCTCCGTGACGCCTCTGCCCCCTACAACTACTGGGTGTCGAAGCTGGACACGTGGCCTGAACTCGCGCTGTATGCCCTGGAGGTGCTTGCTTGTCCTGCGGCTAGCGTCTTGTCAGAGAGGGTGTTTAGTGTGGCTAGGGGAATCATCACGGATAAGCGTACCCACTAGAGATGAGCGAACGTACTCGGATAAGCACTACTCGTCCGAGAGAGGGAGAGCGGGGAGGAACGGAGGGGAGATCTTTCGCTCCCTCTCTCCCGCCCGCTCTGCCCCGCTCCCCGCTGCGACTCACCTGTCAGCAGCGGAGCGCCCCGAATCTTTCAGGACGAGCGGCGAGATACTCGGATAAAGCACATTACTCGGGCGAGTAGTGCTTATCCGAGTACGTTCGCTCATCTCTAGTACCCACCTGTCAACCGACAGTGCCGACAGGCTAACACTCATCAACATGAATAAAGCCTGGATTTCCCCAGACTTCTCTTCTCCACCAGCGGACAGCAGCGATACCTAAGCAATACGTAGGCTGCACCCGCGGATGGAAGCATCGTTCTCTCTCACCATCAAAAATGGGGACCTTTTAGCTTCATCAATCTGTGTCTAATATTCCTCCTCCTCCTCCTGCTCCTCCTCCTGAAACCTCACATAATCACGCTGAACGGGCAATTTTTCTTAGGCCCACAAGACTCAGTCATATAATTTTTGTAGACAATTTTTATACGTTTCAATGCTCATTAAAGCGTTGAAACTTGCACCTGAACCAATTTTTATTTTAACTGGGCTGTCTCCAGGCCTAGTTACAAATTAAGCCACATTAACCAAAGCAATTAATGGGTTTCACCTGCCCTCTTGGTTGGGCATGGGCAATTTTTCTGAAGTACATTAGTACTGTTGGTACATCAATTTTTGGGGGGCCCTCGCCTACAGTGTAATCCTAGTAATTTTTAGCCCACCTGCATTAAAGCTGACGTTACCTCAGCTGTGCTGGGCACTGCAATGGGATATATTTATGTACCACCGGTGGCTTCCTGGCACCCACCCATGCTGTCGGTCCACACGGAGTTGTAACTGCATGTGTCCACTTCTAAAGATCCCCAGTCTAACTGGGGCATGCAGTGTGGGCCGAAGACCACCTGCATTAAACCTGACGTTACCTCAGCTGTGCAGGGCACTGCAATGGGATACATTTATGTACAGCCGGTGGGTTCCAGGGAGCCACCCATGCTGTGGGTGCACACGGAATTCCCATTGTGGAGTTGTACCTGCCTGTGACTATTTATAAAAAACCGCGGTCTGACTGGGGCATGCAGACACCTTGACAGAATGAATAGTGTGTGGCACATGGGTTCCCCATTGCTATGCCCACGTGTGCAGCTCCTGATAGAGGTGGCACAGGATTGGATTTCTCATTGTTTCTGTACAGCATTGTGGGCTATCGCCCCTCCCCTTTTAAAGAGGGTCGCTGCCTGGCTGTGCCAACCCTCTGCAGTGTGTGTCTGCGGTTCCTCCTCATGGCAGACGCACTTATAAATAGACATGAGGGTGGTGTGGCTATGAGGCCAGCGTGTGGCATGAGGGCAGCTGAAGGCTGCGCAGGGACACTTTGGTGTGCGCTGTGGACACTGGGTCGTGCGGGGGGGTTGGGCAGCATGTAGCCCAGGAGAAGTGGCAGCGGAGTGTCATGCAGGCAGTGATTGTGCTTTGTTGGAGGTAGTGTGGTGCTTAGCTAAGGTATGCATTGCTAATGAGGGTTTTTCAGAAGTAAAAATTGTTGGGGGGGGGCCCACTCTTGCCGCTGTTGTGGCTTAATAGTGGGACCTGGGAACTTGAGATGCAGCCCAACATGTAACCCCTCGCCTGCCCTATCCGTTGCTGTGTCGTTCCCATCACTTTCTTGAATTGCCCAGATTTTCACAAATGGAAACCTTAGCGAGCATCGGCGATATACAAAAATGCTCGGGTCGCCCATTGACTTCAATGGGGTTCGTTACTCGAAACGAACCCTCGAGCATCGCGAAAATTTCGTCTCGAGTAACGAGCACCCGAGCATTTTGGTGCTCGCTCATCTCTAGTGCCGGCCACTACACAGAGGTCGGAGCAGTTCTTCCATTCCAACCCCAGTGTACCCTAGCAAGTGCCGCCTAGATAACCCCTTTAAGGCTTAACACCCGGCCAGCGGGTCACATAATCTGAGTTTGACACGTGTGTCATAGAGCTCTCAGAATCTACATATGATAGAATCAGAAAAGTCAAATGACAAACTCAGCTCTGCTCCATCCACAGAACCCGTCTGTATCCAGATCATTTGCTGTCTTAATTAGTTCTCTTCACACATTCCATCAAATCCATCATAAATAGGTTGGGGAAATATGAGGGGGAAGCATCCCCCATTGGCCCATTCTCCTGCCCCTCTGATAAGCTGTCAGTTCTGGCCTGGGAACTCATGAAGAAAGGAGAAGAGTGAAAGGGGATGAGAAAGAAGGACCCGACGCTTTTATCCCCAAACAAAGGACCCTAGAATCAGCGGTCATTATGGGGGATTAGGTCTGTGAGAGGAAGGAAGGTGAAGGCTCGGGGTCAGGCCCCCCACAAGGTGGCATCCTGATCCTATAGCGCCCATCCCCGATCCTCAGGTCACCGACACACCAAATCTATCGAGGGAAGGACCCTATCTTGAAAAGATCAAACATGTTCAAGTTATGCAGCAGCCAATTTAATTTGTCAATCTCATTATCTATCAATCTACACTAATTGTCAAACAAAAATCAAGAACCAAGAAGAAGTTGTCAGAATGGAGGCATATTGGTTCCATATGATATCCTGCAGCATATCACTCCACATTTGCTATAACTGAGCCTCTAGATCAGTGACAGCAAATGTGGCGCAATATGCCATAGGATACCATACGGAACCAGTATGCCTCCAGAATAATAAAAAATCTTTATTTGTATAGTGCCAACTTATTCCGCAGCGCTTATGCCCGCCATCATGGATCCAAGCAGCCCAACAGGGTAACAGAGAATACATGCCCCCAGTATCACATCTTGTATCAAAGCTACAGGTGGTCCAAAAGCAAACTAGAGTCTGCATGCCCGCCAAATATCATATCTTGTATCAAAACTAGGGGTAGCGAAACAGGGTACCAGAGCCTCCATGCCCCCGTATCACATCTTGTATCCAAGGTAGAGGTGATACAACAGGATACTAGAGCCTCCATGCCCACCAGTATCACATCTTGTATCCAAGCTAGAGACGGTACAACAGGGTACTAGAGCCTCCATGCCTGCCCGTATCACATCTTGTATCCAAGCTAGAGGTGGTACAACAGGGTAATAGAGCCTCCATGCCTGCCCGTATCACATGTTGTATCCAAATCAGAGGCCACCTAACAGGATACTAGAACCTCTGTGCCCATCCGTATTGCATCTGGTAACCAATCTGAAGGTGGCCCAACAAGGGTACTAGAGCCTCCATGCCCCCTGTATCACATCCTATATTCAAGCTAGGGTCAGTACAGCAGGGTACTAGTGCCTCCATGCCCGCCAGTATCACATCTTGTATCCAAGCTAGAGGTGGTACAACCGGGTACTAGAGCCTCCATGCCCCCTGTATCACATCCTATATTCAAGCTAGGGTCAGTACAGCAGGGTACTAGTGCCTCCATGCCCGCCAGTATCACATCTTGTATCCAAGCTTGAGGTGGTACAACCGGGTACTAGAGCTAGCATGCTTGCCCAAATCACATCTTATATCCAAGCTAGAGGTGGTACAACAGGGTTTTAGAGCTCCCATGCCCAGTCATATAACATCTTGTACCCAAGCTAGAGGCGGTACAGCAGGGTACTAGAGCCTACATGCTCACCCTTATCACAACAGGTTTCCAAGTGTACATACTCCTTCTAGGAGGGATGTTACTGACAAGTGTATATAATATATATTCCTTCTAGGGCAGGCAAGTTACTGACAATGAGTGCATATATATATTGTAGTAGTGCAGTACACAAAAGGGCCTGTAGAGGGCTGCATACAGGACTTCTGGTGCTAGGGTTAACACCAAGGGGTGGAGCAGGAATTAGATAAAAGCTCAGTTTCTAACAAACTCAGGAGGAAGTTACAGCCTGGCAGTGCAGGACAGGCTGCAAACTGAGGTCCAGTGTGGACCAGTTGGGTCTGTCACATCGTCTGACGGAGGAAGAGACGCCCTCCAGACTCCCCAGGAGGGGTTAGTGACAGAGCCCTGTGGGTTGCGAACCCTATGTGCTGTTGTGGACTGTATATATTTTCCTTGTGTGCTGTGAAATAAAGGCTGGAGCATAATTTCATGTGAGGTGGCCATTCTGGCGTCCCAAATCAGGCGATCCTGTGGCAAGCAGACCCCAACTTGCCACAATATATATACTCCTTCTAGAGGAGGGAGCGGTTTGATAATGAATATATATATATATAGTTTTTCTGTTATATCTTATGTAACTTAATCCACATTCTTCTGCATCTGAAAAAACATCTTTGCTTCTCGTTTCACCTCTTTTCCTGCATTGAACATAATCTTTGGACAGCAGAAGATCGAAGGGTCATCGACGCCACAGCCCCCCCCCCCCCCCCCCCTTATTCTTGTGTTTGTGTGAACTGAGGACCTGAGATGTAAGATGTGCAGATAGTGATGATGACAGGAGCCGGTGACATGGAGGAGCAGCTGTCCTCCTAGTCCAAACAAGTGGGGATAATTAGTTTTCTTCTCTCTCAGAGCCCTGGAAGTCAGAAGATGACAAACACCTAAGAGCTATGCAAGTGATTGTCAGGGATGACATATTGTCACTGCTACCATGTATCAGCATTCAGCAACAGGAAAGATGATACAATGTTACATCTGTGGGATCAGATACAAGATTGTTACCTTCTAAAATAAACCTTCAATAAAGTCTGAGTTGCAAAAAGAAAGCGGAGTAACAACCAATATGGCCGCCTTTATAGTCTTTGCAGGTTTTTGCCTGGATGGCAGATAGTCTAATGACACAATTGCTTTTTTTACTGACACAAGGGTCTTTTTTTACTGTCTAGGGATACATGGGGGGATACTACCAGTGTATAACTACTGCACACCTGGGTACTGCTGTATCTTGTCTCCACCAGAAGTATGGGTGGAGCCGGGTTGAGATGCAGGGGAGGTGTAGGTGACGCCCACAGGTGCTGATTGGCTGAGTAAGCCACCATCCTCTCCAGAACCCTCCTGCTGTCAGTGTGGTATTCCGCTGCCATCTCCCCTGCCGACCGCGATGTAACTCTCCCTGCTGGGCTCTGTTCTCCCCGGAAGGCCAGCCGCTGTGAGTGTGCCATTGTGCTTCCATCTCTCCTCCCGACCCCGCTGTCTGTGTCCCGTGTGCAATGTAGACCCTGCTGCCACAGTCCTCGCTTGCGCTGCAATATGTGTCGATGCTCTTGAACCCGCTGTGACTGTTGCCGGCCTCCCATCTCCGCTGTCACAATCCCCCCTTCCTCTGCCGCCATCACTGCCAGGCTCTCCTCCTCTGTGCTGGCAATGGCTGGATAGATGTCCGGCTCACAGCTCCTTGCTCCTGCCGTGTCTCAGGCTCTGTGGTCCGCTGCTGCCGCAATACCGAAGCCACAATGTGATGTCCCCTTTCCCTACCGCTGTCCTCCGCCCCTGGCCGTGAAGGTAGCTGTCAGATCTCCTGGAAGGCGGCTGCGCTGGCCCCGCTGTGTCTGTTCCCGTCTCCGGCCAGGTGGGACAACGCTCTCTCCCCAGTTCCCCCAACGGCTCTCAGTCACTTTCCTTACCTTTTGTCCAGGTAGCCAATCGGCAGCTGTGGGCGTTCACCATAACTCTACCCCTACAATCCCAGGTTTTCACTCATAGTTCCTGTGGAGACAAGATACACCACTACCGCGCATCTGGAGATGGAATAGGCAGCTCTGCTCTCATTGATTTCAGTGGGAGCTAAGCCTTCTCTTAAACTTCCTGCTCTGATCCTGATGAGGAGATCATCAATAGTATTTGCCTAGAAAACTCCTATAATTATTTATGGGGCATTTATGAAGGCAATAAAGTGGTATTATTAATTCTAGGAGCAGAAAGGGGGCATTATTACCTGCAAGGGGGGTTGGGGGGTGGGCACAAAAACAGAATTATTAATTATGGGAAAAGAAGGGGGGCAATATTACGTTATGGTGCAGAGACAGGGCATTATTAATCATGGAAACAAAAAAGGTGGATTTATATGGATGGGGCATAAAACAGGGCACCTTTACTGTGTGGAGGGCACTAAAACAGCACCGACTATCTGGGTCACTATGGATTCTGTAGAGGTGTGGAAAACATATGGAGGGTGATAAAAAAGCAAGCAGCGAAAGATATCTGCGTCATAACTTGTGCAGACAAGTTGTGGCTGGGAGGAGTCATTGTGGTGGTCTGCACTCCGATAGAGAAGAAATGGGAAAGAGAACTAAATCAATCAGAGATGACACCACCTGTTGGCAGTGGCGGTAACTGCACTGTAATCATTAGTGTGCTGAGCAGGTATCTGATTTATGTAGAGATACAATAGTACTGCGAGGGCGGTCACTGAGGAGCATTATTACTGTGAGGAAATACAAAGGGGTGTGGCTTACTGTAAAATGTGTACAGCCTAAAAAATTTTCATGACACACCAAGGCCTTTTTCACACAGGCTACAAAACGCCTGTATGTGAAGCTGATGGTGTCCAATGGGGTCTTTCCCATGAGATGCCTTGTAGCCTGAAAGACCCCGTTGGAAACCATCAGCTTCACATCCATGCGCTTTGTAGCGATGATTTTGTGGCCCATGTGAACGAGGCCTCAGCTGCTACAAGCTCGCCTCTCTCCTTTTTTACTAAAGCTTTTGTCCAAAAAAGGCATGGCAAAATAATTCTCCTGCCCGGCGGGCATCGTGACTCCATATGGTGGGCGACCTACATGACAGCCGAGGCCTCCTGGATCCTTGCTGTATATGAGGAGTCCGAGCTTGGCTGCGAGTTATGTAACTCATGTTTGGGTTTCCTTTCCCTTCTGCATTGTCACATTATATAAGTGACACTTCAGGTTGGATGCGGCCAACGACCTTCCTGCAGGGGAAGAGTTGGTGACAGGAGATTTATGGCCTCCTTGCGGCTTCTTCTTCCTCCAGCATTTATGTAACAGCGGCAGATTAGCTGGAAGTTCTAACGAAGAGGAGATTATAATAAGAAGTGAACGTTATTACAGGAATGTTATGTGGTAACTCTAAGCATGAGAAACCGCAGGAGCCCCGATCCACCGAGCGTCCGTTATACCCGTCCTGCCCCTGGTATAGAGTGCAAGCTCTGAGGACCAAGTGTAGCCATTGTAAGAATATGTAGGGTTTCATTAAATTGTTGGCCCCGGGGGAAAACATCTAATCTCTGGGGCCTGGAACCCACATGAACGTCCAGATATAGAAGAGGCGGCCTGTATGCACATTTCTCTCACAGACCCCACTGCCCCTTCGCTGCCTATTATTGGCTGAGAGGATCACTGACCGTCCATTAACAGACCCCTTGTGTCCTCAGACATGGGGGGGGGGCTCTAAGGCGAGCGGTGTACACATTATCCATACAATGAGTGCCACGGGTGCAACTAGAAATGCTGGGCTGGGCAGATTGGACGAAGCAGTGTGGGCAGTGTGGGTGACCATAAAGGTGGTGAATGCTCCGGGGTAAGCGCCCCTTTTGCAAGACCCAGCAAGGATATGTTGGCTACGGTGGACAGAGACAGATGCAGTACCGAAGGGGAAATCAAACATGGTCGAAAAGCCAAAGGTTAATGATAGTGACATCACAGAGCCAGTTATGCAGCACTGGAATGGTCATAATGGCCAGCGGTGCCCCAAACCTTTTTGATGCCTGAGGCGAAGTATACAGAAGGCTCCCCCAGGAAAAAAAATTGAAAGCGCTAATACACAAGATACTCAACACATACTTGAACCGTTGAGACATGTCGGTAGTGACAGAGTAATAGAGCCCCAGTAGTAATAGTGACCCCCCCCCCATCCTGTAGTAGCAGCCCGGCAGGCCAGCGTCTATTTACAGAAATGCAGATGCCAAGCAAAGAACTCCCCACCTCCCGTGGCAACCTGTTCCACTCATTGATCCCCCTCCCTTTCAAAAAGTTCACAAAGACTGGATTAAACATTTAATCATGTGCATCCGGAAGAATGGTGAACACTTCTAATACATCATAGGAAGAACTTTGTGAAACCTTGCTCTCTCAGAACTTCTGAATAAGTTAAGATGGGACAAAACTGACACTTCCAGTGAGTTTCTGAGTTAATTCTAACCAAGACTGATATATCACATGACCTCTTTCCCATATAAAAAACTTGAGCTGAATCCAATATGGCGGAGTCCAAAATGGCCACCAAAAATGTCTCCTCCACCAAAAAATGCAGCCTCCCTCCCAATTAATACTTTCACACATTGGAAGTCAATTTTCTCATTATTACACCAGTTAAACGGGTGTGTCCAGACTTTTGTCTCACCCTGCATTATAAGGTTCTGTAACAATTGAGGTTCATTGATGTAATTATGCGGCATCAGTTGGTGAGTGAGGGGACTTGTTCACTGCTTCCAGCTCCTGCACAGTATATATATATATCCATCCCATATAGTATATATATTAGTATATATAGAGATGTGATTGGAACCTCTGTAAAGTGGCGCAAAATCTGTACCTCACCCACGGTGCCATTGCTAATACTGATATCCACTTATGTAGCACCCCTATAGCTACACCCCGGGTATATCCAACCCTGCACAGTGTATATACAGCCTATATGGTGAGTACACATGCTATATACATGGCGGCTCATATCTGACCAGATCCGCCGCTGATAACGCTGAGGTTACAGCAGCGCTGCCGGACATAGCGCCCTGCAATGCGACGGCCCTGCAGATCACTGACATCCTCTGTGCTGCTCTCAGCAACTAATATGCCCCTTAACCAGGGGGACTGCTGCCCATCGCCGGCGGCATTGGATACATGGAGGGGGCAGCGTGCTGGTAGTCGCGCCGCTCGGGTCTTCTGGCAAACAAGTTCTGGTTATATAAGAAATGAGAACGGAACAAAACTGCAGTAATGTGTTCTACGCCGGGAACAATGGAGGTTTCTGTGCGCTCCTCCCTGCCAGGCGACCTTGTGGCGGCAGCAGCTGAGCATGATGAAACCCGCTGCAACAGACGTGGTGCACAAGGATGGAATCAGACTGCCATCTGCTGGTCACGGCAGGAACTGCATTGAGTTTGTCAGCAGCCTGTTAGCTCATAGGTGAGTTTTATTATTATCGTTACGCCAGAACATTCGCTCTTCCAATCGAGGTTCCAACTTCCTGAGTGCGCCAGTTTCCCACGGGAGGTTCAGGCGCAACTTGCATTGCGGTCCCGTCAGATTCACACAGAGGCGCCACATTGACATGGATTTGCATCTCCTATTTCTCATCCGCCATTTTTCCCACAAAGTCTGACTATTAACCCAGGAAGAACATTTATACGGGCGCAGTGGCTCTTAAATAGGTATTATATGTTTTTTCCAACACTTTTGAGGATTTGAATTCATTGATGTCATTTTATGGTGAAATTGGATTTAATATTCATCACTTACTGCATTTAAAGGACTTTTTGTCCCAGAAACAAAACTAAATATTTTATGGAACTTTTCCTCTTTTTTCGTCCATAAAAAAATAGTATAATCCATACAATGGGGGGCCGCTATCCTTATACAGCCCTACAATAGTGGGCCGCTATCCCTAGCCATGCCCTACAATAGGGGGGGCAATATCTATACATGCCCTTCAATGGGGGGACGCTATCCCTAGCCATGCCCTACAATAGGGGGGGGGGGGCTATCCCTATACATGCCCTACAATAGGGGGCCGCTATCCCTATACATGCCCTACAATAGGGGGCCGCTATCCCTAGCCATGCCCTACAATAGGGGGCCGCTATCCCTATACATGCTCTACAATAGGGCGGGGGCGCTATCCCTAGCCATGCCCTACAATAGGGGGCCGCTATCCCTATACATGCCCTACAATAGGGGGCCGCTATCCCTATACATACCCTACAATAGGGGGGCGCTATCCCTATACATTCCCTACAATAGGGGGGCGCTATCCCTATACATGCCCTACAATAGGGGGGCGCTATCCCTATACATGCCCTACAATAGGGGGGGGGGCGCTATCCCTAGCCATGCCTTACAATAGTGGCCCGCTATCCCTATACATGCCCTACAATAGGGGGCCGCTATCCCTATACATGCCCTACAATAGGGGGGGCGCTATCCCTATACATGCCCTACAAAAGGGGGGGCGCTATCCCTATACATGCCCTACAATAGGGGGCCGCTATCCCTATACATGCCCTACAATAGGGGGCCGCTATCCCTATACATGCCCTACAATAGGGGGGGCGCTATCCCTATACATGCCCTACAATAGGGGGCCGCTATCCCTATACATGCCCTACAATAGGGGGCCGCTATCCCTAGCCATGCCCTACAATAGGGGGGGGCGCTATCCCTAGCCATGCCCTACAATAGGGGGACGCTATCCCTATACATGCCCTACAATAGGGGGCCGCTATCCCTATACATGCCCTACAATAGGGGGCCGCTATCCCTATACATGCCCTACAATAGGGGGCCGCTATCCCTATACATGCCCTACAATAGGGGGCCGCTATCCCTATACATGCCCTACAATAGTGGGCCGCTATCCCTATACAGCCCTACAATAGTGGGCCGCTATCCCTATACATGCCCTACAATAGGGGGCCGCTATCCCTATACATGCCCTACAATAGGGGGCCGCTATCCCTATACATGCCCTACAATAGGGGGCCGCTATCCCTATACATGCCCTACAATAGTGGGCCGCTATCCCTATACAGCCCTACAATAGTGGGCCGCTATCCCTATACATGCCCTACAATAGGGGGCCGCTATCCCTATACATGCTCTACAATAGGGGGGGGGGCGCTATCCCTAGCCATGCCCTACAATAGGGGGCCGCTATCCCTATACATGCCCTACAATAGGGGGCCGCTATCCCTATACATACCCTACAATAGGGGGGCGCTATCCCTATACATTCCCTACAATAGGGGGGCGCTATCCCTATACATGCCCTACAATAGGGGACCGCTATCCCTATACATGCCCTACAATAGGGGGCCGCTATCCCTATACATGCCCTACAATAGGGGGCCGCTATCCCTATACATGCCCTACAATAGGGGGACGCTATCCCTATACATGCCCTACAATAGTGGGCCGCTATCACTATACATGCCCTACAATAGGGGGCCGCTATCCCTAGCCATGCCCTACAATAGGGGGCCGCTATCCCTATACATGCCCTACAATAGTGGGCCGCTATCCCTTGCCATGCCCTACAATAGGGGGGGCGCTATCCCTATACATGCCCTACAATAGGGGGCCGCTATCCCTATACATGCCCTACAATAGGGGGCCGCTATCCCTAGCCATGCCCTACAATAGGGGGCCGCTATCCCTATACATGCCCTACAATAGGGAGCCGCTATCCCTATACATGCCCTACAATAGGGGGCCGCTATCCCTATACATGCCCTACAATAAGGGGCCGCTATACCTATACATGCCCTACAATAGGGGGGCACTATCCCTAGCCATGCCCTACAATAGTGGGCCGCTATCCCTATACATGCCCTACAATAGGGGGCCGCTATCCCTATACATGCCCTACAATAGGGGGCCGCTATCCCTATACATGCCCTACAATAGGGGGCCGCTATCCCTAGCCATGCCCTACAATAGGGGGGGGCAATATCTATACATGCCCTACAATGGGGGGACGCTATCCCCAGCCATGCCCTACAATAGTGGGACGCTATCCCTAGCCATGCCCTACAATAGGGGGGCGCTATCCCTATACATGCCCTACAATAGGGGGCCGCTATCCCTATACATGCCCTACAATAGGGGGGGGCGCTATCCCTAGCCATGCCCTACAATAGGGGGCCGCTATCCCTATACATGCCCTACAATAGGGGGCCGCTATCCCTATACATGCCCTACAATAGGGGGCCGCTATCCCTATACATGCCCTACAATAGGGGGCCGCTATCCCTATACATGCCCTACAATAGGGGGGCGCTATCCCTAGCCATGCCCTACAATAGGGGGCCGCTATCCCTATACATGCCCTACAATAGAGGGCCGCTATCCCTATAATGCCCTACAATAGGGGGCCGCTATCCCTATACATGCCCTACAATAGGGGGCCGCTATCCCTATACATGCCCTACAATAGGGGGCCGCTATCCCTATACATGCCCTACAATAGGGGGCCGCTATCCCTATACATGCCCTACAATAGGGGGCCGCTATCCCTATACATGCCCTACAATAGGGGGCCGCTATCCCTATACATGCCCTACAATAGGGGGGCGCTATCCCTATACATGCCCTACAATAGGGGGCCGCTATCCCTATACATGCCCTACAATAGGGGGCCGCTATCCCTATACATGCCCTACAATAGGGGGCCGCTATCCATATACATGCCCTACAATAGGGGGCTGCTATCCCTATACATGCCCTACAATAGGGGGCCGCTATCCCTATACATGCCCTACAATAGGGGGCCACTATCCCTATACATGCCCTACAATAGGGGGCCGCTATCCCTATACATGCCCTACAATAGGGGGCCACTATCCCTATACATGCCCTACAATAGGGGGCCGCTATCCCTATACATGCCCTACAATAGGGGGCCGCTAACTTGTCCTTTTCTTTGTTTTCAGAATTCGTTGTCACAAACACTTCTGCGCATCCATGGCAGACAACCCATGCACCGCACCTACCTTGGTAACGTGTGGAACGCAGCGTCATATGATGTGACGTCATCCGGGGGGAGACCCCAGGAGTTTTTACAAGTATATAAGGAACCCATGAGTTTACTATGCTTGAAGTAGCTCCGTCTCTCTCTCTTTCTTTCTCTCTTTTTCTATCCTCCCTATTTCTACCTCTCTCTCCCCTCCTCTCTTTCCCTCTCTCTCTTTCTTTTTCTCTTTCTATATCTCTCTCGCTCTCTCCCACCCCTTGTCCGCAACCAGCAATGGTAGGAGGCGGGATGGGGCGGCGCTTAGCTCCGCCCACACCCATTGCAATCAGCAATCAGCTTTCCTTTGTGTACATTACCCACAATAGGAGGACAATATGACTGTCCCAATAGTGTTTGCTTCCCCCCTTAGCAGGCCTGCTGACTAACAAGTAACTACCTGTCTGCACACTTACATCTTGTTGGCGGAAGGTAAGACTCTGACTGTATATGTTTCTCTGTATCGCAGTCCCAAACCAGCTGTCCCTCTATTTTCTAGCTGTTCTATCTTCGCCCCCCCCTTCCCAGTCATCAGGGCTGGTTTTGGTCTTCCAACTTCACCTCAGTCATCAGGGCCTCCTGCTGCCTCTTGTGTCCTAGCGGTTCCCCTGGCATGTGGCTGCCGTTTGCTGTGACCTTCCTCTAGGGCCTCCACCACTTCACAGGTCTCTGCTGCTGTATCTCCTCTAAACCGCTTCCCCGCCACCTGTGACACAACTCCTCCACCTTCTATATCAGGCACTGGCTGCACTTCAAACTTTCTGGCCAGTTCAAGAAGGTGGGCAAGGTTTAGCCACATTCATTTCCTAACACAGGGGGCTAATCTTCACAGCGCTGATGCACTGGCTATGTCAGTGCTGCGTCACCAGGGATGCAGAGTCCTCCCCACCAGCACTACAAGCACTTTTCCTCTCCCCGCTTGCTGCTGCTAGTCTCTGGTAGGGGAGCAGGACCTTCCACTGGTGCTCTGAGCACCTCCTGCAGCTCTTCCGCTCCCCCTGGCTCCATCTCCATGTAGGGGGTTGTTAGACAACTGGGTTCATGAAGTGATGTGCCGAAGTGGTTTTCTACTGTTATTACTAATAATAATGTGGTTACCTGTGGACGAAGTCTGACCTCTAGTGGTCAAAGTGTATATTGCCTCACTGCCCAGTGTTACTATATCATATGAGTAATGGAGGCATGTAAGACCCAACGACGGATATGCAGAGTGGAGCAGTAGAAGCCTTTTTCAGAGCTTTGCTGTCTATGGCCGCCTCTACTACCTGGAACCCAGGAAGGAGAGGCTCTGGAAATTGGGCCCAGGGAGGCAGCTGTGCCCTGAGCGATGACGTCCTTGAAGGAGAAGTGGGAATTCCATTCTGCACTACATTAGTGAGTGTTGCCGGCCCGGTTGTCATCCTTGTAAGTTGGACCGTGCTTGTGATCTGCGTTGGAAATAAGATTTGAACCATTGAGATTTTGGTTGCTACGAGAAAGAAGCTAGAAGGCTTGTTCTACGAACTGTGATTAGTCGGAAGACCTGTGCATCATATACTGTCCACCTGATTGGCGAAAGAACGGTTAATATTACATCGACCGCTGACATATTGTCCTTCAGGCACCGAAGGCCTTCTGAGAATTCACTTCTCACATCAGCCTTGTTAGTTCCACAGTCACAGTGAAGGTTCCATAGCCGCATGTCAGCCCACCAGGCTGTTTGCAGTAAGCCTCTGGGCACGGGGCTTCCACAAAGATGTTTGCTTCTGAGAAGTGAGGGCTCAATGATTAAACCAAAGTAAGTCACAAAAAGCGCATATTTTAGAGTAGGCTACTGTGCATTTATTGTGTGCTGAGCTGCAGTCAGGAATGGGTTAAGTACCTGTATGCAGGTGTGTAGCTAACCAGTTTCCACACAATGAGGGCAGAAGGCGGCTGGATGTGGAATCCCAGCAGCTGCCAGACTGAGTGAATGTGCCTGAATGTACAGTCTGAGCCCAGCCTGTATATGGAGCTAGCCATATGGGCCTATATGGGGAGGCCTGAGCTAACGCACGCCTCGCTACGGCCACACCAGACCCAGAAGCACTGACCAATGTGTCGTGCCGCACTCGCTACCGATTCCAGAGAATGCTTAGATGTTTCCAACATGTAATGTTTTGATGAAATGGTCACGTCCTCCTGCGGAGCGCTACGTCACGCGTAATGTAGGTACTAGTACAGACCATCCCCCTGTTACATCACCACCAGATGGCCCCCATTAGTCGTACCCCACAAAGCACCTATTCCTAGCATCTCCATTAATAATGGCCTCTCACTGCCCCCACAGGGCCACTAGAGTGCCTCAATTAATAGTGCCAGTATTGGGCCCCCAGTGCCACCACATCAGATTATCTCCAATAATTAAGTCTCTCTGAGCTGGAAAAGTGCCCCCTTTTAGCAGTTTCACTAATCAATAATGTGACCCCAGCGCTCCCACCAGGAAGGATCTGAGCACATCATGATTTATGGGAGCTTTATCAGCAAAGCCAAAGGATGAGGGATAAATGCCTGATTGCTGCAAGTCCGACCACTAGCACCCCCTGTGTCCCCAGAAACGGGGCTAGCATTAGGGGGGGGTTGCATTGGGCATTTGCCGAGGGCCCGATCCCCCTAGGTGGCCCCCTCCTCAGCACTGCTGGTCAGCTGCCTATCTATAGAAACAAGCAGCAGTAACAGTCTACATGCAATTACTTGGTTACTAACAGGCCGCTGCTGACGCCACATAACATACTTTGCTCCTCCCCCTGAAGTGGCGGAGAGCCGGCGGAAGAGTCATGTATATGCAGTCCGGGGCTATCAGTCCAACCTGTCAGCAATCAAATACATTAGAGGGCTGGAGACTTTGGCCTGCAGGGAAGACAGCCCATCTGCGGAGGGTTAGTACTTGGTTAGTTTGTGGGGGCACAGAGGGCACTATTGTTTGGTGGGGGCACAGAGGGCACTATTGTTTGGTGGGAGCACAGAGGGCACTGTAATTTATGGGGGAACATAGAGAACTATTATTTTGTGGGGGTACCTAGGCCACTATCATGTTGTTGGAGCGCAGGAAGGCAGCAATAAGCCGGCTTTATATCTGCGTTGGAACCTCCAGAAGATTCCGTCACAGATCTGGATCAAAATACCGGGAAAAATTGCATTGCATACAGAATTTTTTCTACCATCCAAAAACCAAGCAGCTGGGAGGAAAGCAGACGGACCCCATTATAGTCAATGGGGTCCGTCCGGCGCTGTTTGGTTCCGTCCAGACACAGAGCCCCTTTCCTGCTTCCTGAACAGAGCAGGAAAGCAGAACCCCCGAGCACGGCCGTGATACCACCCTTACTTAGTGGGGCACATATATAGAAATGGTTTCTTTTTTCAGAATTTAGGGGCTCCACTTTTAATTTTGCCAAGACCCACACTTTGCCTAAAACTGCCAAGAAATGCCTCCCCAAATGCCCTGTGAATAGAACAGTGGTGCGTATGGTGTGTGCCCGCCGAGATTGCCGAGTGCATTGCTCTCCACCTGTCCACCTTGGAATTGATGGGGACCTCCAGACATTTTTCCCCTTTCTTGGTTGGCCATGGCTTTCGTCAGCAAGGCTAGAAGCACTGAAGTCGGTAGCGGCTGCAGAAGGTTCCAGGAAGACGATGAGCGTGTGTATTCCTCCTCACCTGGAGAGCAGCAGACTGCGGCCTCCGCTCAGCGCACCGCATGCAGGTGCCATGCAAACACCCCGGCAGATTGCCTTTTTCTGACTTGAAATGTATTATTAGATCTTTGATTGATATCTAAAAACAGCTGCTGATTTAGAGATTTAGCCAAGCCTGAAATACATGCAGGCAGCAGAGAAAGCCAGCTGTGCCCAGAGGAGAGCAGCGGGGTAGGAGAGGAGGCGCAGCTTCTCTGGCAATCTAATAGCAAGGCCTGCGGAAACCAGAGCACAGTCTGATAGATGCTTCCACATAATCCCCCCATCCTTAGTGCCCCACATAGTAATAATGCCACTTGAAATTACCCGCATGGTAATAGTATCCTCCTTTTTTGCCCCCATAGTAAGTGCCAGTTTTCATGTCTCAAACACAATAAAAGTACCCCCACTCAACAATAGTGCCCCCCTTGTGCTCTCACTCAGTAATAATGATCCAAATAGGCCTCCACTCAATGATGCCCCTCACAGGCTTCACTCATTGATAGTGCCCCGCATAGACCCCCACTCATTAATAATGCTCCACGTCGTTAGGCATCTGCTGATTGGGTGATTATTTAGACTCCAGTGTGCTTCTCTCAGCCATGCATCATCTAAAGAGTTCTCTTTAGAGATGAGCGAGCACACTGGTCCGAGCATTAGGGTACTCGAGATGCTCGTTACTCGAGACAAACACCACGCGGTACTCGAGTCAATTCCATTTCCTTCCCTGCATGTTTAGCGCCATTTTCTGGCCAATAGACATGCAGGGAAGGCATTACCACGTCCTCCTGTGACGTGCCAGCCCTACCCCACCCCACAGCAGTGAGTGGCTGGGCCGATCAGGTGACCGCCGAGTACTTAAACTGGTCCCGCCCGCGGCTCGCCTCAGACGCATGCTGGCAGAGGTTAGGGAAAGTGCTGCTGCTGATATAGGGAAAGTGTTAGAGTAGGATCCTGTCTTCAAGAACCCCAACGGTCCTTCTTAGGGCTACTCTTCATAGTGTGCATTACTGTTGTGGCTGGCTGGGAGCAGTAGTGCACCAATTTTTGTATTACGCATCTAGGCCTGTACCCAGCCTTTCAGTAATAGCGTTCTCAGCCTGCAGCGCATTACACTAATTTAACACCAAAGTATTTCAGCTCTGCGGCTGTGCAGAGCGTCTCACAATACCCTTTCCTTGGTGGGGTTGAGATCGCCGCAGTTACCAGCACTATCCACTGGCTTTAGAGTCTTCTCCCACTCCATGCAGCCTCTCTTATCTACAAGTCTCTGCGAGCAGTAAATTACCCCTAGGTATCAGCGCAAGACACAAGTCCCAGCATAGAGCCTCCGCTATCTACAAGTCTCTGTGTGTGGTGAATTAAGCCACAGTTGTCAGTGCTGTACAGTGGGGTAATTTATTTGGGCCCTGCTCTATTCTTAATCCGCCATGATGAGGAGTAGGGGTAAGGGTCGGGGACGAGGGCGTCCAAGTGAGGGTGTGGGCACAGGCCGAGTTCCTGGGCATGGTGAATCACTGACAGCTGCTGAGGGATTAGGAGAGAGGCAAGTTTCTGGGGTCCCCAGCTTCATCTCACAATTTACGGGTCCGTGCGGTAGACCTTTATTACAAACAGAGCAGTGTGAGCAGGTTCTGTCGTGGATGGCAGGTCCTCCTTCCTCCCAGCCTCCTCACTCCATGAAAATGACATATTCTGAGGAGCAGGCAGACTCCCAGGATCTGTTCTCGGGTCCCTGCCCTGAGTGGGAAAAAACGGTTCCTCTCTCACCTGAGGAGTTTGTCTTGACCGATGCCCAACATTTGGAAAGTTTCCAGAGTCCGGGTGATGAGGCTGGGGACATCCGGCAACTGTCTCAAGAGCTTTTTGTGGATGAGGATGATGAGATACAGTTGTCTGTCAGTGAGGTAGTAGTAAGTGCAGTAAGTCCGAGGAAGGAGCGCACAGAGGATTCGGAGGAATAGCAGCTGGACGATGAGGTGACTGACCCCACCTAGTTTGCTAAGCCTACTGAGGACAGGTCTTCAGAGGGGGAGGCAAGTGCAGCAGCAGGACAGGTTAGAAGAGGCAGTGGGGTGGCCAGGGGTAGAGGCAGGACAAGAGCGAAGACTCCCCGAACTGTTTTCCAAAGCACCCCCTCGCGCCAAGCCTCCGTGCAGAGGGCTAGGTGTTCAAAGGTGTGGATGATTTTTAGTGAGAGTGCGGACGACTGACGAACAGTGGTGGGCAACCTGTGACGCACCAAGATCAGCCGGGGAGCCATCAGTACCAGCCTCACCACCACCAGCATGTGCAGGCATATGATGGCCAAGCACTCCACAAGGTGGGACAAAGGACATTCACTGCCTCTGGGTCACACCACTCCCTCTTCCCCTGTGCACAACCTGCCACACAGATCCAATCCTCCTCCCAGGACACAGGCACGAGCGCCTCCCGGCCTGCACCCACACCCTCACCTCCACCGTCCTCCACTGCATCCAGCAATGTCTCTCAGCGCAGCGTTCAGCAGTCGCTAACACAAGCGTTGGATCGAAAGCGGAAAAATGTCGCCACCCACCCGCATGCACAAGCTTTAAACGTGCACATTGCCAAATTGATCAGCCTGGAGATGCTGCCGTACAGGCTTGTGAAAACCAAGGCTTTCAAAAACATGATGGCGGCGGCGGTCCCACACTACTCGGTCCCCAGTCGCCACTATCTTCTCGGTGTGCCCGTCCCCGCCCTACACCAGCATGTCTCCCGCAACATAAATAGTGCCCTCACCAACGCAGTAACTGGGAAGGTCCACTTAACCACGCACATGTGAACAAGTACTGGCGGGCAGGGCCACTATATCTGGGAGGCTGGGACCGAGTCAGAGCCTGGGACCGCTCACGTCCTACCCACACCCAGAAAAGCGGGTCCTAGCTCGGTTCTGGTGTCTGCTGCGCTTTATGCCACCTCCTCCAAACCCTCCCCCTCCTCCTCCTCCGCCACCTCTACCTCTCAATTAAGAAGTGTGAGCATGTTGCCAGCAGTCGGTGTCACGCGGCGCGGCAGCACAGCAGTGGGCAAGCGTCAGCAAGCCGTGCTGAAACTTATCAGCTTAGGTGACAAGAGGCACACGGCCCCCGAGCTGTTGCAGGGTCTGACAGAGCAGACCGACCTCTGCCTTTCGCCTCTGAGCCTCCAACCGGGTATTGTCGCGTGTGACAACAGCCGTAACCTGGTGGCGGCTCGGCAGCCTCACACAAGTGCCATGCCTGGCCTACGTCTTCAATCTCGTGGTTTAGTGGTTTCTGAAAAACTATCCCCACTTGTCTGACCTGCTCGGCAAGCTGCGCCATGTCTGCGCACATTTCCACAAGACGCTGCCACCCTGAAGACCCTGCAACGTCGGTTTCAGCTGTCAGAGCACAGACTGCTGTGCGACGTGGCCAGACGCTGGAATTCTATGCTGCACATGTTAGCCATGCTGTACGAGCAGCATAGAGCAATAGTGGAATACCAGCTGCAAAATGGGCGGCGGAGTGGTAGTCAGCCTCTGAAATTCTTTACTGAGGAGTGGGCATGGATGGCAGATATCTGCCAGGTCCTCAGAAACTTTGAGGAGTCAACCCAGATTGTTAGCAGCGATGCGGCCATCATTAGCATTACCATCCCGCTGCTTTGCCTGCTGAGAAGTTCGCTGCTAAGGATAAAGGCCGACGCTTTGCAGTTGGAACAGTAAACGGGGGATGACAGTATGTCGCTTAATAACCAGACCACACTCATGTCTATATCTCAGCGTGTTTTGGGGGAGGGTGGGGGGAGGAGGGGGAAGAGACAGCTGGCCACACTGCAAAGGGTACCCATGCTGCTTGCCTCACATTTTTTCAGCGTGTATGGGCTGAAGAGGAGGAGGAGGATCCTGAAAGTCATCTTTCTAGTGAGGACAGCGATGTGTTGCGTACTGGGACCCTGGCACACATGGCTGACTTCATGTTAGGCTGCTTTTCCCGTGACCCTCACATTAGACGCATTCTGGCCAACACGGATTACTGGGTGTACACCCTTCTAGACTCACGGTATAAGGAGAACCTTTCCACTCTCATTCCCGAAGAGGAAAGGGGTTTGAGAGTGATGCAATACCACAGGGCCCTGGTGGACAAACTGATGGTAAACTTCCCATCTGACAGCGCTAGTGGCAGAAGGCGCAGTTCCGAGGGCCAAGTAGAAGGGGGGTCGCGGAGATCAGGCAGCATGTTCAGCGCAGGCAGGGGAACACTCTCCAAGGCCTTTGCCAGCTTTATGGCTCCCCAGCAAGACTGTGTCACACCTCCCCAGTCTAGGAGCACTGTAAAAAGATGGTGAGGGAGTACGTAGCCGATCGCACGACCGTCCTCCGTGACGCCTCTGCTCTGTACAACTATTGGGTGTCAAAGCTGCACACGTGGCATGAACTTGCGCTGTATGCCCTGGAGGTGCTGGCCTGCCCTGCCGCTAGCGTCTTGTCAGAGAGGGTGTTTAATGCAGCTGCGGGAATCATCACGGATGAGCGTACCTGCCTGTCAACTGACAGCGCCGACATGCTTACACTCATAAAGATGAACAAAGGCTGGATTTCCCCAGACTTCTCTTCTCCACTGGCGGGAAGCAGCGAAACCTAATGATTCTTTTTGCTGCAACAGGAGAAAAATGCATCCTCTATCACCACTAAAAAAAGGGGAATTAGCTTTGTCAATCCCTCTCGGATATTATTACTCCTCCTCCTCCTCCTAAAACAGCATGTCATCACACTGAACTGCCAATTTTTCTGCAGCCCAAAAAGCTCTGTTTAAAAGGTTTTTTTACAATTTTTCAAAGTATTGGTAACACTCTTGGTAACCAAGTTTTTCCAGGGGTTTGTCTATACTGTTGGTACACCAATGTTTCAGGGGTTCGCCTATACTCTTGCTACATAAATGTTACTACGTCCGCCTATACTCTTGCTACACAAATGTTACTGGGGTCCGCCTATACTTATGCTACATAAATGTTACTGGGGTCCGCCTATACTTATGCTACATAAATGTTACTGGGGTCCGTCTATACTCTTGCTACATAAATGTTACTGGGGTCCGCCTATACTCTTGCTACAGACATGTTACAGGGGCCCGCCTATACTCTTGTTACATAAATGTTATTGGGGTTCGCCTATACTCTTGCTAAAGAAATGTTACTGGGTTCCGCCTATACTCTTGGTACTGAAGGTTTGAGGGTTCACGTACACTCTTGCTATAGAAATGTTACAGGGGCCCCCTTATACTCTTGTTCCAAAAATGTTATTGGGGTCCGCCTATACTCTTGCTACATAAATGTGAATGGGGTCCGCCTATACTCTTGCTGCAGAAACGCTATTGGGGTCCACTATACTCTTGCTACAGAAATGTTACAGGGGTCTGCCTATACTTTTGATACTGAAATGTTACTTGGGTCCGCCTATATTCTTGCTACAGAAATGTTACTGGGGTACGCCTATACTCTTGCTGCATAAAAGTGATTGGGGTCCACCTATACTCTTGCTACAGAAATGTTATTGGGGTCCGCCTATACTCTTGATACAGAAATGTTATTGGGGTCTGCCTATACTCTTGCTACAGAAATGTTACTGGGGTCTGCCTATACTCTTGCTACATAAATGTTACAGGAGTTCGCCTATACTCTTGCTACGTAAATGTTATTGGGGTCCGCCTATACTCTTGCTACAGAAATGTTACAGGGGTCCGCCTATACTCTTGCTACAGAAATTTGGCAGGGGTCCGCCTATACTCTTGCTACAGAAATGTTACAGGGGTCCGCCTATACTCTTGCTACAGAAATGTTATTGGGCTCTGCCTTTACTCTTGCTACAGAAATGTTACTGGGGTCCGCCTATACTTTTGCTACTGTAATGTTACTGGGGTCCTCCTATATTCTTGCTACAGAAATGTTACAGGGGTCCGCCTATACTCTTGCTACAGAAATGTTACAGGAGTTCGCCTATACTCTTGCTACGTAAATGTTATTGGGGTCCGCCTATACTCTTGCTACAGAAATGTTACAGGGGTCCGCCTATACTCTTGCTACAGAAATTTGGCAGGGGTCCGCCTATACTCTTGCTACAGAAATGTTACAGGGGTCCGCCTATACTCTTGCTACAGAAATGTTATTGGGCTCTGCCTTTACTCTTGCTACAGAAATGTTACTGGGGTCCGCCTATACTTTTGCTACTGTAATGTTACTGGGGTCCTCCTATATTCTTGCTACAGAAATGTTACAGGGGTCCGCCTATACTCTTGCTACAGAAATGTTACTGGGGTCCGCCTATACTCATGCTACAGAAATGTTACTGGGGTCTCCCTATACTCTTGCTACATAAATGTTACTGGGGTCCGCCTATACTCTTGCTACAGAAATGTTATTGGGGTCCGCCTACACTCTTGCTACAGAAGTGTTATTGGGGTCCGCCTATACTCTTGCTACAGAAATGTTACTGGGGTCTGCCTATACTCTTGCTACAGAAATGTTACTGGGGTCGGCCTATACTCTTGCTACAGAAATGTTACTGGGGTCCGCATCTACTCTTGCTACAGAAATGTTACAGGGGTCCGCCTATACTCTTGCTACAGAAATGTTACTGGGGTCCGCCTATACTCTTGGTACAGAAATGTTACTGGGGTCCGCATCTACTCTTGCTACAGAAATGTTACAGGGGTCCGCCTATACTCTTTCTACATAAATGTTACTGGGATCCGTCTATACTCTTGCTACAGAAATGTTACAGGGGTCCACCTGTACTCTTGCTACAGAAATGTGATTGGGGTCCGCCTATACTCTTGCTACAGAAATGTTACTGGGGTCCGCCTATACTCTTGCTACAGAAATGTTACTGGGTTCCGCCTATACTCTTGCTACAGAAATGTGATTGGGATCCGTCTATACTCTTGCTACAGAAATGTTATTAGGGTCCGCCTATACTCTTGCTACACAAATGTTACTGGGGGTCTGCCTATATTCTTGCTACAAAAATGTTACTGCGGTCCGCCTATACTCTTGCTACAGAAATGTTACAGGGGTCCGCCTATACTTTTGCTGCAGAAATGTTATTAGGGTCCGCCTATACTTTTGCTACACAAATGTTACAGGGGTCTGCCTATATTCTTGCTACACAAATGTTATTAGGGTCCGCCTATACTCTTGCTACACAAATGTTACTGGGGTCTGCCTATATTCTTGCTACAGAAATGTTATTGGGGTCCGCCTATACTCTTGCTACAAAAATGTTACTGCGGTCCACCTATACTCTTGCTACAGAAATGTTACAGGGGTCCGCCTATACTTTTGCTACAGAAATGTTTCTGGGGTCTGCCTATACTTCTGCTACAGAAATGTTACTGGGGTCTGCCTATAGTCTTGCTACATGAATGTTACTGGGGTCCGCCTATACACTTGCTACATAAATGTTACTGGGGTCCACCTATACACTTGCTACAGAAATGTTACAGGGGTCCACCTATACACTTGCTACATAAATGTTACTGGGGTCCGCCTATACTCTTGCTACATAAATGTTACTGGGGTCCACCTATACACTTGCTACAGAAATGTTACAGGGGTCCACCTATACACTTGCTACATAAATGTTACTGGGGTCCACCTATACACTTGCTACATAAATGTTACTGGGGTCCACCTATACACTTGCTACATAAATGTTACTGGGGTCCGCCTATACTCTTGCTACATAAATGTTACTGGGGTTCGCCTATACTCTTGCTACATAAATGTTACTGGGGTCCGTCTATACTCTTGCAACAGAAATGTTACAGGAGTCCGCCTATACTTTTGCTACATAAATGTTACAGGGGTTCGCCTATACTCTTGCTACAGAAATGTTACTGGGGTCGGCCTATACTCTTGCTACAGAAATGTTACAGGGGTCCGCCTAAACTTCTGCTACAGAAATGTTACTGGGGTCCGCCTATACTCTTGCTACATAAATGTTACTGGGGTCCGTCTCTACTCTTGCTACAGACATGTTACTGGGGTCCGCCTATACTCTTGCTACATAAATGTTACAGGGGTCCGCCTATACTCTTGCTACAGAAATGTTACAGGGGTCCGCCTATACTCTTGCTACAGAAATGTTATTGGTGTCCACCTATACTCTTGCTACAGAAATGTTACTGGGGTCCGCATCTACTCTTGCTACAGAAATGTTACTGGGGTCCGCCTATACTTTTGCTACATAAATGTTATTGGGGTTCGCCTATACTTTTGCTACAGAAATGTTACAGGGGTCCGCCTATACTCTTGCTACATAAATTCTACAGGGGTCCGCCTATACTCTTGCTACAAAAATGTTACTGGCGTCCGCCTATACGCTTGCTGCTGAAATGTTACCGGGGTCTGCCTAGACGTTTGCTACAGAAATGTTACTGGGGTCTGCCTATACTCTTGCTACAGAAATGTTACAGGGGTCCGCCTATACTCTTGCTACAGACATGTTACTGGGGTCCGCCTATACTCTTGCTACAGAAATGTTACTGGGGTCCGCCTATACTTTTGCTACAGAAATGTTACAGGGGTCCGCCTATACTCTTGCTACACAAATGTTACTGGGGTCCGCCTATACTCTTGCTAAAGAAATGTTACTGGGGTCCGCCTATACTCTTGCTACATAAATGTGATTGGGGTCCGCCTATACTCTTGCTACAGAAATGTTACAGGGGCCTCCTTATACTCTTGTTCCAAAAATGTTATTGGGGTCCGCCTATACTCTTGCTACATAAATGTGAATGGGGTCCGCCTATACTCTTGCTACAGAAACGCTATTGGGGTCCACTATACTCTTGCTACAGAAATGTTACTGGGGTCCGCCTATATTCTTGCTACAGAAATGTTACTGGGGTCCGCCTATACTCTTGCTACATAAATGTTACTGGGGTCCGCCTATACTCTTGCTACATAAAAGTGATTGGGGTCCGCCTACACTCTTGCTACAGAAATGTTATTGGGGTCCGCCTACACTCTTGCTACAGAAATGTTATTGGGGTCCGCCTATACTCTTGCTACAAAAATGTTACTGGCGTCCGCCTATACGCTTGCTGCTGAAATGTTACCGGGGTCTGCCTATACGTTTGCTACAGAAATGTTACTGGGGTCTGCCTATACTCTTGCTACAGAAATGTTACAGGGGTCCGCCTATACTCTTGCTACAGACATGTTACTGGGGTCCGCCTATACTCTTGCTACAAAAATGTTACATGGGTCCGCCTATACGTTTGCTACAGAAATGTTACTGGGGTCTGCCTATACTCTTGCTACAGACATGTCACAGGGGTCCACTTATACTCTTGCTACAGAAATGTTACTGGGGTCCGCCTATACTTTTGCTACAGAAATGTTACAGGGGTCCGCCTATACTCTTGCTACAGAGATGTTATTGGGGTCCGCCTATACTCTTCCTACAGAGATGTTATTGGGGTCCGCCTATACTCTTGCTACCTAAATGTTATTGGGGTCCGCCTATACTCTTGCTACAGACATGTCACAGGGGTCCACTTATACTCTTGCTACAGAAATGTTATTGGGGTCCGCCTATACTTTTGCTACAGAAATGTTACAGGGGTCCGCCTATACTCTTCCTACAGAAATGTTACAGGGGTCCGCCTATACTCTTGCTACAGAGATGTTACTGGGGTCCGCCTATACTCTTCCTACAGAGATGTTATTGGGGTCCGCCTATACTCTTGCTACCTAAATGTTATTGGGGTCCGCCTATACTTTTGCTACAGAAATGTTACAGGGGTCCGCCTATACTCTTGCTACACAAATGTTATTGGGGTCCGCCTATACTCTTGCTAGAGAAATGTTACAGGGGTCCGCCTATACTCTTGCTACATAAGTGTGATTGGGGTCCGCCTATACTCTTGCTACATAAATGTTACATGGGTCTGCCTATACTTTTGCTACAGAAATTTTACAGGTGTCAGCCAATACTCTTGCTACATAAGTGTGATTGGGGTCCGCCTATTCTCTTGCTACAGAAATGTTATTGATCCGCCTTTTGTAAAAGCTAATCCCATCATGAGGTGCAGAACGGTGACAACTCCACAAGGACCGGTGAAGAGAGATGCAGAGGAGGATTTTCACAGCAGGAATTAAATGATATTCATGAAAGATTTGCTCAGAAACCGAAAGAATCATTGATAACCTGGATAGTGAGAATGTTTGATGGAGGGGGAGATGGCTTATACAGTATGTGGATGGGGAAGACAGAACCAAATTACTTAGGTGGTCAACTGACCTAGTGGTGGCCGAGGCATTCAGGACCTTACAGGTTCATCAGGGTCGACGAACTCTACTAGATGTGGTGGCAGCGGGTATAAGATATAAATATCCTTCTGATTCAGAGAAGCCCTGGTATACTTTGTGTGATTGTACTCTGCTTACCCAACATATACAGCAGTAATCATGACTATTAATACATCAAACTGGTCATCCAGTGGCTGAGGTTCTGGAAGCGGTAAGGAAGGCTGGGGTTCAGTCCAAGAAAGGGATGGATCACAAGACTTCCAATTGTAATGGAAGGAATCAAGTGAATCAAAAGCAGGAAAGGTATGATCCTGGCTTTATTGAAAGCTGGGGTCCCACGGGAGAAAATAGCTGGGATCAGTACAGATGCCATGTGGAAAATGTAAAAGAAAAGGGATTAGATAACCCGTAGGGATGAAGTTAACAAAGAGCCTGATAGAACTACTGCCCCAAGGTGGGAATCTGAACAGTAATCTGTGTAGAAGCACCTTAACCCCTTCCCGCTGTGGGATGTACAGTTACGTCCTGCGGGGGGTAAGGCTATGTATGAAGAGAGATTGCGGGGCGACCTCTCTTCATACAGTGCAGTAGCCGGCTGTTTATTGCAGCTGACACCCGGCGCTATTAACCCTTTAAATGCTGCTGTCAATTCTGACAGTGGCATTAAAGTCCCCTGATAAGATCGCAGGGAGCCACGCGGATGTCATGGCAGCCGAGGGCCTTCTGAAAGGCCTTAGGACTGTCTTAGCAGAGTGCGTATCAAGCTGTCCCCGTGGGGTGGCTTGATAGACTGCCTGTCAGATTGCAGTATGATGTAATGCTATGGCATCACATCATACCATAGGAGTGATCAAAGCATTGCTAGCTGTTGTGCCCTGTGGGAACAAAAATAAAAGCAAAAATTAGAACAATAAAGTTTTACCAAATATTAAAAAAAAAAAAAACTCTTGCCATATTTATAATAAAAGAATCTAAATAATAAAACAAAAATACATATTTCGTATGGCTGCATCCGTAAAAGTGCGATCTATCATAGTAACGCATTATTTTACCCGCAACCAACGGTGCCAACACAAACTATAGGACATTTTGCAAAAATGAGCCCTTGCACAACTATGTTGACGGAAAAATTAGAAAGTTATTGCGCGCAGAAGATGGCGGCAGAAAATATGTTTAATAAATGTAAAAAAAATTAAATGTCTTTAAAAAAAAAAATAAAAGTTGCAAAAGAAACCCATATAAGTTTGGTATGGTAGTAATCGTACTGATCAATAGAATTGTTGTTGCAGTTTGTGCGCCGTAGAAACAAGACGCACCGAAAAATGTCGGAATGTCATTTACTTTTCATTTTACTCCACTTAGAATTTTTTTAAAAAGTTTTTCAGTACATTATATGGTACAATAAGTGATACCAGTGAAGAATCCAACTCGTCCCTCAGACAGCTACATTGATGGATAAATAAAGGTGTTACGATTTTTAAAAAGAGGGGAAGAAAAAACAAAAATGGAAAAAAAGGGGTGAAGGCTCATTCCCATAAGCGTGATTTTACCGTGTATTACGCACACGATGTACGCCCGCATCATAGATGGTGAATGAAGTCAATGAAAGTACATTGATTTTTCAGAGATCCATTCACATTAGTATATATACAATGCATGTAAATAGGCACATGAAAAAGATCCCAGAATGCTCTATTTCACTGCGCGTTATGCTCATACAGCCCTATTGTCCTCTATGGGTATCATATTCAACATTGTATATGCAATGCCACTTTGCGACAGAACAGGGAACTTAAAACGAAAAGTCACACTGTGCATGACCGCATGTGAGATAGTCGTAATGAGCAGTGCCCTATCACTTCCGTACGCGGTGATAGCCAGCTCACCGCCGGCAAAACACTGTGATCCTCGCAGCTCATGGAAATGAGCCTTGAGAATTGTTAGAATCTGGGTTTTCTATGGTTTGTTGTCTCACTAGGTTTGTTAATATTCCTGCAAGTAGTGCGATGATGTAGCCACTGGTTGAGAGCTTTTGGTTGTTCTAAAGATGTTTTTGAGTCATTTATGCTAAGACATTGGAACTTTTTAAGATTCATCTTCTCTGAGTGCAGACTGCATCTGTCTGTAGGCTATAACCATCCAACTGAGCCAGGAGGACTGAGAAGTGTTTCTAACAGTGCCAAATGCTAATAAACTGCTGTGAACCTCATCAGACGTTCTGCAGGGCACCAACCGCCAGCTGATGACAAGTCAAAGGGCTAAACATCAAAAGCTCCTCCCTGAAGACCTCAGGATTGAGGGGCTCTGTAGTCAGTCCTAGATACCTGCACTCACTCATCGACAAGAAGACAGACTGTTACCATTGGAAAGGGCAGGTACAGAAGCCTACTTACGATTTGTTCTTTGACTAACCAAGGAAAATAGTGAAGTCTCCTTGGTGATGAGGGCACAATACTCCCCTTGCTTCCCTGCACCAGAGACCCTGTAGGTTTAGGGTCTAAGAAGATTAAAATAATGAAGACCTCTAAAGAAAAGAGACATTTGGATTCCCAGACGTTTAGATTCCTGCACCTGTTAGTCCCATAAATACATTTTTTCTTTCAGTTTTTTCCATGTTTCAGTGTTTTCAGCTCAGTTTCGACCAAATTGGTTTTATGTTAGTGGCAAATAAAAATATAGGGAACAGTGTAATAGATGTGATATTAGATTCATGAACATGGTAAAACCCAACTAAGTCATTCATTTATAGAACTTGAAAAGCCAACTATTGACGTGGATTTATTTTGGGGTCCACAGCGTTATCAATAGGAATGTTTGCACCCTTCCAGATTTATGTTCAGTGATTGTGCGCACAATGGAAGAGATCACACGGAGACAGACTGTCAGTGTAGAAAGTCTTCCTGACTGTTTATTAGTAGGTGTATAGCATCTTATATAGCACGATGTGTTAATTGCCCTTTATGGGCATGCAAAAAACAATACGTGGTTGGAAATCAAAGCATGGGATTGGGTGGTCCAAATATGGTCTTTTTACATCCGTTCCTGCATGAGTTGCTGTCGGCATGAACGTCCGACATCACGTGGTTTCAGATAAAAACCAGCGCCATCTTTCCGAGTTCAATGGAGGGGGCAGGGGTGGGAAAGAGCAATGTGTTGTCAAATGTACCTCGGTCACTCTCAGTTGTCCCTGGTACTCTGTACCTGTATAACACCTCCGAGGTCAGTTTTTGTTGGTGGCAATTGTGGGCGGGTATGTAAGACTGGCTACCCTGAGAACAGGTCTAGGCAGACCAGACCGACCTCATACCTGCCCACCCTTGGCAGTTGGAAGTAGTCTACTTGAAGACACTGGAACGGGTAGTCTGGACGAGGGGTGCACTGCATGGGAGCCTATATAGACTTACCCACATTGCTTTGTGCATTGAATCAGGCAGCCCTGTGTGTGTGTTGCTGCCATGATGCTAAATTCTGGTGCAGACCAGTGACTAACGACCGCAGCTGTTTGTGACACGTGTGTATTTTCATGGGAGGCCGAAGCCATGGCCATGACGGGATAAGGGCCTGTGGGAGACAAGGCTTGTTGGATATCATCCATTTATCCCCAGAGGTCTCTTTGCCCCTCTTTAGTTGCCTTTTGTAACTGAATCAACAGGTCATAATCCACCGGGGGTGACGTTTGGGGAGGTACCTGTACCACCCCAATCTCTGAAGGATCAAGTCTGGGCTTCTGTGTGGCTATCTTCACAGCCTGATCAGCCGGGTGATTTACGGTTGCCTCAGGTGCCATCCGTGGAGTGGCTTTTTGTTGCATTTTTAGGCCACTCTCTCGGGCAGCAAGAGGGCTTCCATTGGTGCTGGTACACCTTTACTGTTTCTAGTTGCTTTATTTTCAAGAATGACCTCACTCGCCAGATGGGTCCGTAGTCATGAGCAATGCCATAGGCATAGCGGGAGTCTGTGTAGACGTTAGATTAGAAGAGGTTCGTCTTTGACTACATCATGTAAGGAGAGCACAGCATAACGTGTGTAGAACCTGCCTTCTTGACCATACCTTGATCCATCCACAAAGAGTGCAAAATCAGGGTTATCTAATGACTGATCAACATGACTGAATCCCCTGTCGCCATTAGCTAGTACATAGTCATGTCTATCAATCTGAAAGGAAAAAATCTATCAGGTGATTATTCCCACTTCCCCCCTTTCTCCAGAGGCAGCAAGGTAGCTGGACTGAGGGTGTTGTAACGCTGGCACGGTGAGTGGCATGAGCAGGGTGTACTGTAGGTAAATCTTAGCGAAAACCTATGACAGTGTTCTAAATATACAGTGTTCTAATCTAAACTTATTTATTTATTCCTCTGCTGCTAGGTATGTACCTACCTGAGAAAAGGGGCTAATGGAAGGCACTCAATCCAAGGTTTGCCTATTTCTTCCATTGCCTTTTGTATCTAAAATTTCAGGGTACCGCTCATCCTTTCTACTTTTCCACTACTCCGTGGATTGAAGGGTGTGTGAAAGGCCTGGGATACACCCAGAGCAGACATGATGTTCATTATTTCCCCTGTGAATTGTGTACCTTTGTTTGACTCAATCACTTCCGGTACCCCGTATCTGCAGATTACCTCATTTATGAGCTTCTGCGGTTACCTCCTCATTTAGGCCTCCAACCTGAAAACAAATAGACAACAACAAGCACATATACATACTTCCCAACAAGTGGGAGCTGAATGTAGTCAATTTGCAATCCCTTAATTGGGTAGAGTGGCCTAGGCAAGTGTTTTGTGGCCCCTTTACTTCTGCCCTGTTGCCTACGGCATAGATCATGCAAGATTGGACAAATGATGCAGCAGCTACAGAGAACCCAGGAGTCACCCATCCTCGTTCAAGCACCGACATCATTGCTGCTTTTGATAGGTGCGTCTTTTCGTACATTAGCTTGGCCATCATGGGAAACAGGGACCATGGTAGGTAAGTTCTGTTGACTGTTCGCCATACTCGGTCCTATTCTGCTGCTCACATTTTTAGTCCATTTTTCCTTTTCTTCCTTGCTGGCTTGCAACTGTAAAGTCTTTAGCATATTAATGTCCAAAGTTTGTCAATGTCCAAAGTTTGTCAATGTCCAAAGTTTTTGTCAATGTCCAAAGTTTTTGTCAATGTCTTCTTTTCTTCCACGGCTTGAGTGCCGCTGCCTTTGCTATGCTTTCTAAGTTGGCATTGCCTCTTGCTTCTGCAGTGAAGGAATTGGTGTGAGCTCTCCATTTTGTTAGGTAGAAGTAGGGCCTCCATGAGACTCTGCACCACTGCACCATTCTTAATTGGCTGTCATGCTGAGGTAAGAAACTGTCTGGCATTCCATATTGGGCCGTAATCATGAGCTATGCTAAATGCATACCTGGAATCAGTGTAAACGTTTGCCGTCTTACCTTCTGCCACTCTACACGCCTCAGTGAGGACCTTCAGTTCCGCTTCTTGTGCTGTGACATGTGGAGACAGAGCTTCTGCTTTTAGGACATGTTGTTGTGTGACCACTGCATATCCGGTGTGGAGTCATCAATCCTCACCCTGGTACCATCCACAAAAAGCTCAAAATATGCATTGTTAACAAGGGGTACCTGTAACTGTTTTTAAAACCTGAATTTTCTTGTTGCATCAATGCTAGATAATCATGCTGATAAAAAAAATTTAAAAAAATAGCTGATCTGTAATACCTAGATCACCTATGCCTCCCCCATTTGAACCAGGATACTCGATTGGAAGAAGAGTAGCCGGGTTCAAAGTAGTACAACGTTGGAAAGAAATACTATGGGGCATGAAGAGGGCTCATTGTAGCCGCATCTGACAGGCCAGAAATAAGTGCTTGGGTTGCGCTTGCCTGCGTATACTCTGGATGTCATGAGGGGTGAGGACCACTAGGGGGTAGTCCAGAACCATAACTTTGTGCCCCTCGCGGAGGTCACGGACCATGTGGTTTGTGTCTTCTCTTGACTGAAAAAGAGAGGTGTTTGCTGGAGGATGTATCTTGCGTGAAAACCCCATTGGAACCAAGTCTCCCACTTGTCCCCCAACAACATTTTCTTGTGGGAAACTAAGGGGATACTGTTTGACCCAGGGGTGTGTATCCTGGTTTCAAACATACCATCATATGGGGGGTACATTCAATTTCCCTATGTCTGTCTTGGAGGTGGCCAACAATTTCTCAGGACCTGCGGAAGACTGAGTTTCTGCAGCAGCTGTCAGGACAAACACATGAGCCGGATCCACCAAGAGAGCAGTTAGTTTATAAAACTCTTCTGAACTGGCACCTGAGGTCCCAACCTGTACCGATCCATCCGGTGAGAATTTGATGGATGTAGATAAGGCTTGTAAGATGTTAGCGCCACTAACAGAGACATGAGTTACATCAGGGCAGAATAATCCACAAACATCTATCCATATTTGAAATGTGATATCCTTTAAGCAATTTATTATTAATCTGATCCTGCCTGCAATGTCGTATCAAATTTGAGACAAAAAAAACTTTTTCTGACTGCCCAAGATTCTCACCCCTCTTGTGGACAAGAGAGGGATGACCCATTACGTACTTTTAAATCATCTAGCTCCACCCCTTCAATTCTGTAAGTTTGCATGTTTCTTCATGCTTTCATTTAAAATTCACAATCTTCACATTCACATCACAAACAAGTAAAGTCTTATGCAGAGAGGGGGGAAGGGGGACTTTTATCCCCAGTCAAAATCTGCATCACACATTTTACATTCATCACAGTCTGAATACAGGTCATTAACCCTCATCCATCCATGCGGTCAAGTCTGCCCTGTCCCCCCGGACATACAGATATGTCTCTAACGGGCAGAGCACAGAAAAGGAGGGTGATAAACAAACAGACATCAGTTGAAAGGCATTGAGGTGAGTGTTGTAATGTTATAAAGTACATGATTATATTGATATGAGATTGTGAATGAATGCTATTTTTGACAAATTATGTGAAAAAGTTTGCTGAGTGACAGAGATATTATTCTATCGTTCTTCTTTACTGAAGCTTTTATATGCTATATTAAACGCTGATGTATTTTCCAATGGCCATGGTGCACTATGCAGTTGGTCTTCTCTGTCTTTTGACTCTAAACAAAGAGTGTAGTCTAAGAATGACAGCCCCTACCTTTTCAAAATAACTTTGACTGTTATCTCTCTGTGAATATGAAACACAGACTGAATAAAGTTGTTCTAGTTTAACTATTCCCTGCACTTAAACTTGTAAGAAAATAAAACATATGCTAGGAGCTTCTGACAATGCAACATTTTCTGCATTTTTAACCCGTGTATTCTTAAAAGCCTCTTAGACGCATTCTGGCCAACATGGATTACTGGGTGTACACCATGCCCGACCCACGGTATAAGAAGAACCTTTCCACTCTCATTCCCGAAGAGGAAAGCGGTACGAGAGTGATGCAATACCACAGGGCCCTTGTGGAAAAAGTGATGCTAAAGTTCCCATCTGACAGCGCTAGTGGCAGAAGACGCAGTTCAGAGGGCCAACTAGCAGGGGAGGCACGGGGATTAAGCAGCATGTCCAGCGCAGGCAAGGGAATACTCTCCAAGGCCTTTGCCAGCTTTATCGTTCCCCAGCAAGGCTGTGTCACCACTCCCCAGTCAAGGCTGAGTCAGAGGGAGCACTATAAGAAGAGGGTGAGGGAGTACATAGCCAATCGTACCCCCGTCCTCCGTGATGCCTCTGCTCCATACAACTATTGGGTGTCAAAGCTGGACATGTGGCACAAACTTGCGCTGTACGCCCTGGAGGTGCTGGCCTGCCCTGCAGCTAGCGTCTTGTCAGAGAGGGTGTTTAATGCAGCTGGGGGAATCATCACGGATAAGTGTACCCGCCTGTCAACTGACAGTGCTGACATGCTAACACTCATAAAGATGAACAAAGCCTGGATTTCCCCAGACTCCTCTTCTCCACCAGCGGAGAGCAGCGTTACCTAAACATTCTTTTCGCTGTGATCATCTTTGGTAATTCCTGACAAAGACGAGTGGTATAGCCAGAAACTTGCATTGCTAACACTTTGAAATGGTCAACAGAAAACATATGAATGAAGCCTTTCCATATTTCTGATTGAGATGAGGAGGAGTGCCGACTTTTAGTACCTAGAATATCCTTTTCATTGCTATCAAATGCCCCTCTTGTCTCAGATAATACTAGCTTTTCCACATAGCTGTTGTCGCTTCCACTTTTGTTTTGTGGCTTTACCTTTGTCCATTGGCTATTATTTGTATCTGAAGGTTTGATTTTGCCCATGGAGGCAAAATTCAAGGTGGAGGCGCGGAACCGAGCCTGACCCTGGGCCCGCTAACGTGCTTCCCACACAGACTATAGCGGGTCCTGGTCATGGTGTCTTGGCCTTGTAATGCCAACTCCTCCTCCCGCTTGGGGTCAGGGGATCAGCAATGCGCATCATGTATTTTCTCTCCTGTTACCACAGTTATCGGAGAAACTTGTTTGGGCCAAAGGAGAGGAGCGTTACTGCATTAACGTTACAGGGGTCTGCCTATACTTCAGCTGCAGAAATGTTACAGGGGTCTGCCAATACTGCTGCTACATAAATGTTTCTGGGGTCTGCGTATACTTCTGCAACTAAAATGTTACTGGGGTCTGTCTATACTGTTACTACTGAAATGTTAATAAAACTGGGCTCTGCCTATACTGCTGCAACGGAAATATTACTGGGGTCTGTCTATACTGTTACTAATACTGGGCTATGCCTATACTGCTACGGAAATGTTACTGGGGTCTGTCTATACTGTCACTACTGAAATGTTACTAATACTGGGCTCTGCCTTTACTGCTGCTACTGAAATGTTACTGGGGTCTGTCTATACTGTTACTACTGAAATGTTACTAATACAGGGCTATGCCTATACTGCTTCTACGGACATGTTACTGGGGTCTGTCTATACTGTTACTACTGAAATGTTACTGGGCTCTGCCTATACTGTTGCTACTGAAATGTTACTGGGCTCTGCCTATACTGCTGCTACTGAAATGTTACTGGGGTCTGCCTATACTGCTGCTACTGAAATGTTATTGGGGTCTGTCTATACTGTTACTACTGAAATGTTACTGGGCTCTGCCTATACTGCTGCTACTGAAATGTTACTGGGGTCTGTCTATACTGTTACTACTGAAATGTTACTAATACAGGGCTATGCCTATACTGCTGCTACGGAAATGTTACTGGGGTCCGTCTATACTGTCACTACTGAAATGTTACTAATACTGGGCTCTGCCTTTACTGCTGCTACTGAAATGTTACTGGGCTCTGCCTATACTGTTACTACTGAAATGTTACTAATACAGGACTATGCCTATACTGCTTCTACGGACATGTTACTGGGGTCTGTCTATACTGTTACTACTGAAATGTTACTGGGCTCTGCCTATACTGCTGCTACTGAAATGTTACTGGGGTCTGTCTATACTGTTACTACTGAAATGTTACTAATACAGGGCTTTGCCTATACTGCTGCTACAGAAATGTTACTGGGGTCTGTCTATACTGTTACTACTGAAATGTTACTGGGCTCTGCCTATACTGCTGCAACTGAAATGTTACTGGGGTCTGCCTATACTGCTGCAACTGAAATGTTACTGGGGTCTGTCTATACTGTTACTACTGAAATGTTACTAATACTGTGCTCTGCCTTTACTGCTGCTACTGAAATGTTACTGGGCTCTGCCTATACTGCTGCTACTGAAATGTTACTGGGGTCTGTCTATACTGTTACTACTGAAATGTTACTAATACTGGGGTATGCCTATATTGCTGCAATGGAAATGTTACTGGGGTCTGTCTATACTGTTACTACTGAAATGTTACTGGGCCCCGCCTATACACCTGCAACTGAATGGTTACTGGGCTCTGCTTATACTGTTACTACTGAAATGTTACTAATACTGGGCTCTGCCTATACGGCTGCAACTGAAATGTTACTGAGGTCTGTCTATACTGTTACTACTGAAATGTTACTAATACTGGGCTCAGCCTATACTGCTGCTACTGAAATGTTACAGGGCTCTGCCTATACTGCTGCTACGGAAATGTTACTGGGGTCTGTCTATACTGTACTTACAGAAATGTTACTGGGTTCTCCCTAGACGTCTGCAACATAACTGTTAGTGTGGTCAGCTTATACTTTTGCTACTGGAATATTACAGGGGTCTGTGCATAGTATGGGTGCACTAAGTTTTCCCATCGTGGTGTTCTACGTATCTGGCCCTTAAAAAGAAAAACCCGACTGACTAGGGCATGCAGTGTGGGCCGAAGCCCACCTGTATTTTATCTGACATTAGCTGAGCTTTCCGGGACACTGCAATGGGATTTATTCATGTACCGCCGGTGGGTTCCAGGGAGCCACCCATGCTGTGGGTGCACACAGACTTCCCAGAGCGGAGTTGTACCTGCCTGTGACTATTAATGAAAAAAACCCAGTCTGACTCGGGCATGCAGTGTGGGCTGAAGACCTGTATTTTATCTCACGTTACCTCAGCTATCTGGGGCACTGCAATGGGATTTATTTATGTACCGCCGGTGGGTTCCAGGGAGCCACCCATGCTGTGGGTGCACACAGACTTCCCAGAGTGGAGTTGTACCTGCCTGTGACTATTAATGAAAAAAACCCAGTCTGACTCGGGCATGCAGTGTGGGCTGAAGACCTGTATTTTATCTCACGTTACCTCAGCTATCTGGGGCACTGCAATGGGATTTATTTATGTACCGCCGGTGGGTTCCAGGGAGCCACCCATGCTGTGGGTGCACACAAACTTTCCAGAGTGGAGTTGTACCTGCCTGTGACTATTAATGAAAAAAACCCAGTCTGACTCGGGCATGCAGTGTGGGCCGAAGACGACCTGTATTTTATCTGATATTAGCTCAGCTATCCGGGGCACTGCAATGGGATTTATTTATGTACCGTCGGTGGCTTCCTGGGACCCACCCATGCTGTGGGTCCACACAGACTTCCCAGAGCGGAGTTGTACCTGCCTGTGACTATTAATAAAAAAAACCCAGTCTGACTCGGGCATGCAGTGTGGGCCGAAGCCAACCTGTATTTTATCTGATGTTAGCTCAGCTATCCGGGGTACTGCAATGGGATTTATGTACCGTCGGTGGCTTCCTGGGACCCACCCATGCTGTGGGTCCACACAGACTTCCCAGAGCGGAGTTGTACCTGCCTGTGACTATTAATAAAAATTAAAAAAAACAGCCTGACTAGGGCATGCAGTGTGGGCCGAAGCCCACCTGTACTTTGTCTCACGTTAGCTCAGCTATCCAGGGCACTGCCTTGGGACAAACTAGAGGAGCGATACAGCGCTAATGAAACGTTCACACCTAGAGTCTGCTCGAGGCCCGCGATTGCTGACGGTTTGTGCAGAGGCCTATGTCCTGGATGCAGTGAAAGTCCGATTCCTGCCTACTATTGCTGAAGCTGTGGGCCGAGGCCTATGTCCCAGGGGAACTGCCTCTGCGCCAGGTTGGGGCTGTGGAGCTTTTTCCTGGCTAATCCAGTCATTGGAGCGGGGAAAGGAAAGGTAACTCATTTACTGAGCCCGTCGCAGATGAACTAGCATCGAAGTCCGCTTCATGCCCGCGTTTGCTGAGGGTGTGGGCTGAGGCCTATGTCCCGGGGGAAGTACAAGTACGCCAGGTTGGGGCTGTGGAGCTTTTTCCTGCTAATCCAGTCACTGGAGCGGTGAAAGGAAAGCTAACTGGTTTAATGAGCCCGTCGCAGATGAACTAGCATCGAAGTCCGCTTCATGCCTACAATTGCTGAATCTGTGGGCCGAGGCCTATGCTCTGGGCGTGGTGCAAGTCTGCCATGTTTGGCCGCTCTGATTTATTTATTGTTCATGTCTTGGGTTGCCTAGGACCCACCTATGCTGTTGGTGCACACTTAGTTCCTATCGCGGTGTTTGACCTGTCTGGCACAAAGACACTGACTGACTTGGGTAGGGGGCAGAGTGCAGATGGCTTTCCCTTTGCGGTGTCGATTGAGCTATGCGACACCTAGACAGAATGAATACTGTGTGGATTCCGCATAGCTATGTAACTCATGCCCACGTTTGCAGCTCCTGACGGAGGTGGCACAGGATTGGAATGAAGATCGAACGTCAATTTCTCATCGATTCTCTACAGCATTGTGGGCTATCGCCCCGAGCCTTTTAAAGAGGGTCGCGACCTGGCCCTGCCAACCCTCTGCAGTGTGTGCCTCCGGTCCCTCCTCATGGCAGACGCACTTATAAATAGACATGAGGGGGGTGTGGCTATGAAGCCAGCGTGTGGCATGAGGCCAGCTGAGGGCTGTGCAGGGGCACTTTTGTGTGTGCTGCGGACGCAGGGTTGTGCGAGGGGTTGGGCAGCATGTAACCCAGGAGAAGAGGCAGGAGTCTGTCCCGCAGGCAGTGATTGTGCTTGGTTGGAGGTAGTGTGGTGCTTAGCTAAGGTGTGCCTTGCTAATGAGGGTTTGTCTGAAGTAAAAATTGTTAGGGGGGGGGGGGGGGCGCACTCTTGCCGCTATTGTGGCTTAATAGTGGGACATGGGAGCCTGAGAAGCAGCCCGTGATGTTGCCCCTCGCCTGCCCTATCCGTATCGGTGTTGTTTCCATCACTTTCGTAGGTTTTGCAGATTTGCACAAATGAAAACCTTAGCGAGCAACTGCGATATACAAAAATGCTCGGGTCGCCCATTGATTTCAATGGGGTTCGTTACTCGAAACGAACCCTCGAGCATCGCGGGAAGCGCAACTCGAGCAACGAGCACCCGAGCTTTTTGGTGCTCGCTCATCTCTAGTTACTGCATTATTGAGACGTTCACAGCTGCACTAGCATCCGAGCCTGCTTTATGCCCACAATTACTGAGGGTGTGAGCCGAGGTTGAGGTCCTTGGCAGGGTGAAACTGCCTTGTTTGGGTGTTCTGATTTCTTTATGTGTAATACTTTACGTGAGTTCCATGGGCTCGCCTATGCTGTGGGTGCACAAAGACTTCCCATCGCAGTGTTTTACCTGTCTGGCACAAATACAGTGACGGACTAGGGCAGAAATGTGGGCCCAGGCAGAGGTCCTTGGCGGGGTGAAACTCTGCCACTTTTGGGCACTCTGATTTCTTCCTGTGTAATACTATCTTTGTGCACCGACCGCATAGGCGAGCCCAAGGAACTCAAAGACTTCTCATTGCGGTCTTGAGCTATCTGACACCTACACAGAATGAATTGTGTTGGGACACATGGATTTCCCATTGCTATGTAACTCATGGCACCTTGGGTCACACAAGGTGGAGGCTGGGACCGAGCCTGACCCTGGGCCCGCTCACGTGCCTCCCACACAGAGTATTGCTGCATTGTGGAGATGTGTAAAAGTGCTGGTACCAGAGTCCCCTTTACGCCCACATTTGCGTCTTCTGACAATTTTGTGACGGAGGTGGCACGGGAATGGAATGATGATCGTACGTCAATTTATCATCAATTCTCAACAGCATTGTGGGCTATCGCCCACACTTTCAAGGAGGGCCGCTGCCTGGCCCTGCCAACCCTCTGCAGTGTGTGCCTCCGGTTCCTCCTTATCCATTACACACCTATAAATAGACATGAGGGTGGTGTGGCTATGAAGCGAGCGTGTGGCATGAGGGCATCTGAATGCTGCGCAGGGAATATTTTGTGTGCGCTGTGGACGCAGGGTCGTGCCGGGGGTTGGACAGCAATGCCAGTATGTAACCCAGGAAAAGAGGCAGCTGTGTCACCCGCAGGCAGTGATTGTCCTTGGTTGCAGGCAGTGTGGTGCTTAGCTAAGATGTGCTGCGCGTGTGCCTTGCTAATGAGTTTGTCCGAAGTAAATTGTTATGGGGGTGATGCCAGGATCTTGCCCCTATTTTGGCTTAATAGTGGGATCTGGGAGCCTCAGATGCAGCCACGCATGCTGCCCCTGCCCTTCCCTATCCGTTTCTGTGGTGTTTCCATGACTTTCTGATGTTTTCTGGTGTTTGACAAGTCATCACCTATGTGGAGCATCGGTCCTATAAAAAAAATGCTCGAGTCGTCCATTAACTTCAATTGGGTTCGTTACTCGAAACGAGCTCTTGAGCATTACGAAAAGTTTGACTAGAGGAACGATCACCCAAGCATTTTGGTGCTCGCTCATCTCTATTTATAACATATACTGTAAGTTCTGTAATCATAACCCAAAAATGATGTCACTTACCGTATTTTCCGGTGATTAAGACAACCCCCAACTGTCGACTTATACGCCAGGAATACCTGTAGAAAAAAATCAATACTCACCTCCCACGGTGCTGCTGCAGACTGCCGCTCCCTCCTCCACGCCAACAGAGCATTGCTTTCTGGATGCAGGGCTTGAATGCCCCGCCTCCAGAAAGCTAATGCTCTGATTGGCTAACTCAACACAGCGTCAGCCAATGAAAGCCGGCTCTGCGTTAACCAATCACAGTCATTCACAGGAGTTTCCGCCCGTGTGCAGGGGGCCTTACTCTGAGGGCTCAGTCAGAGATATGAGCGTGTTTAACCGCATGGAGAAAAAAAAACGCACCGCATGTGCGGGCGAAAATTTGCACCTGCCAAAAACAGAACATATGGGTGGCAATGGAGATGCTGATGCTCATGCAGACTTGTTCCCGCACATGCAGTGCGTTTTTTTTCCATGCGGAAAAACGCGCGTATATCCGCTCATCTGGCCCCCTGCACACGGGCGGCAACTCTGCGGCGGGATGTCTGCCTGTGCCCACCTGCATAGGATTGCATTAGATAACACAATCCTAGGCAGACAGCTGTGATTTGTCCGCGTGAAAACTCATGCGGAAAACAAATCGTGGCATATTCTATTTCTGTGCAGGTCTCGCAGAGACCCGCAGAAATGTCAGTGGTGGCTGGCCGGCAGCCAGCGCATAGCAGAGAATAAAGAGGCCAGGAGCGGGTAAGCCGCAGGCCTCTGCAGGGGCACGGGACCACATCCGTCTCCGACACGGCCGTCTGCAGGCGGCCTAAGTTAACACATAATAAAGAGTCATGTTACTGTGTGTCTGGGAGGAGGAACAGCGATGTATGTTTTAGATAAAGATCGCACACAAAGTATTATGAATCTGGGGGGAGGATTAATGATTGTATAATAAAATGTAGCTGTAGATTCAGAATAAGTTTAAACACAATATGGTTGTTTTTCTGTCTCATGGCAGAATATGACGTGATTCTGTCATGAGGACTAGGAAATTGACATGTAGGCACTTTTTGCTAAGATAGTATAAGAGTTTAACTTATCGCAACTAAGACAGAGGCCATTCAGACAGGTGAGGGGACGCCTTACTTGTCCAGTTCCAGGAGAAAACGCCTATGTTTTGGCGCCGTTTAAAATTGGGTTTCTCCGGCTGCTGTTATACAAGTCAGATGATGCTACCTCCCAGTGATGTGATGTAAGTTGCAATCTTTAAATGTAGATAATGATGTGATGTAATTTGCAAGCTCTATACTTTGTGATGTGATATAAGTTGCAACCTTTATAATTTGTATATAGATATAATAATTTACCATAAAGGACAATTATTCATCAATGTGGTTGATTATCACTTTATTTCAATAAACTATTATTATTAAACCTTCCATGTTGTCCTACTCTTTTTAAAGCTGTATCCAAACCTAAGTCTTGCTCCTTGCTGCAAAACATATGTAGGCTCCGACTTAGTGATAATGCCTATATAGGGCATAACTCTACTGGAACATATACACCCCCACTCCACAGTGATGCCTATTAAGACCTCCACTTAGTAAGGGGGCAAGGCATCCCATTACCGTGTATACTGATCCTAAAAACTTGGTATATCTCGCCAACCCTAAAAGGCTCACAGCTCGTCAAGCCAGGTGGGAGTTGTTTTTCGCCAGGTTTAACCTCGTCGTTACATATATTCCAGGGGGAAAGGACGTGAAGACAGATGCCCTCTCACAGAGTTTCAATTCGTCGGAAAGTGAGACAGTGGCTCCCGAGAATATCTTCGCACCTGGGGTGGTGGTGGTGGCGGCTGTAGAATCTGATCTTGTTCCTCATCTACAAAATTGTCAGCAGGACACTCCCTCGGGGGTGCCGGAGGGCAGATGGTTTGTGCCAGAGACCTTGCATCTCAGTCATCGAAGAGTCTCACTCATCTGTTCTCGCAGGCCATCCTAGGCTTCATAAGACTCTGGATCTTTGTACTAGACACTACTTTGTTAAGGGATGCTCTGTCTGTGCACGCTGTAAAAGTCGGCGTCGTTGTCCAGAGGGGCCTCTGAGACCGTTACGGGTGCCTTTTCGTCCGTGGTCACATTTATCGGTAGATTTTATCACCAATCTACCTGAGTCTCAGCAGTTCACCACTATCCTAGTTGTTGTAGACCGTTTCTCAAAGATGGCACATTTCGTGCCGCTAAAGAAGCTACCTTCTGTGATAGAATTTTCCAAGATTTTTGTAAAAGAAATCATTCGTCTACATGGGGTTCCCGAGAACATTGTATCTGATCGCGGGGTTCAGTTTGTTATGCAATTCTAGCGAGCCTTCTGTAGAAACCTGGGAACATCGCTTTCCTTCTCGTCATCATTCCACCCCCAAACTAATGGTCAGACTGAGCGGAAGAACCAGGATTTAGTGCAATATTTACGGTTGCTTGCTAGCAAAAGGACTCATCAGTTGGCAGAGTTCCTGCCATTGGCAAAGTTTGCGCTAAACAACCGTACTTGTTCTTCCACTGGGGTATCTCTATTCCTTTGCGTATATGGTCAGCATCCTTACAGCTATCTCTACTCCGTCTGACTGTCCTACAGATGATGTCGCCACAGATGCGCTGCAGGGGGTATGGAAAGAAGTACAGAAGAACCTGGAAGCAACGGGGGCTCATATGCAGTTGCATAGTGGGAGGAGTATGTCAGTATCTGAACCTTACAGGATGGGACAGAAGGTATATTTGTCTTCTAGAAATCTCAAATGGAAGGTTCCATCTTTGAAATTGGTGCCGCGTTACGTGGGTCCCTTTGTCATCACGCGTGTAGTAAATCCACTTGCTTATTAACTTGATTTGCCAGCTACATGGAGGGTTCATAGGTTTTTTCATAAGTCATTATTGAAACCTCTGTTCTTTGTGGGTAGAGTCATTTCTAGCTGTACCTCTTTCTCCTCTGTTCTTTGTGGGTAGAGTCATTTCTTGCTGGACCTCTTTCTCCTCTGTTCTTTGTGGGTAGAGTCATTTCTTGCTGTACCTCTTTCTCCTCTGCTCTTTGTGGGTAGAGTCATTTCTTGCTGTACCTCTTTCTCCTCTGCTCTTTGTGGGTAGAGTCATTTCTTGCTGTACCTCTTTCTCCTCTGCTCTTTGTGGGTAGAGTCATTTCTTGCTGTACCTCTTTCTCCTCTGCTCTGTTCTTTGTGGGTAGAGTGATTTCTTGCTGTACCTCTTTCTCCTCTGCTCTTTGTGGGTAGAGTCATTTCTTGCTGGACCTCTTTCTCCTCTGCTCTTTGTGGGTAGAGTCATTTCTTGCTGGACCTCTTTCTCCTCTCCTCTTTGTGGGTAGAGTCATTTCTTGCTGTACCATTTCTTGCTGTACCTCTGTCATTTCTTGTCTATACATTAAAAATAATTGCATGAGCGTACCAAAAGATAATGACAATATGGTAATATGTATATTCTGCATATACTATGGCAGGAATTTAGACAAATATTTCGTCCAAGGTGCCCAAGAAGAAACTGAGGAGGTTTTAGTAACGTATCTATAAGAATATACTTCTTCCAAATGATGCGTGAGATTAATGAAATTAATAACTTTGCTCAAAGAAGGTGCATCTTAAGATTTCCATTTTTTGCCAATTCCCAGGAGAGATGCAAGAAAGATATGGGAGATAACTGAATAAAATATAGCAGTTTATTTCTAGACAGAAAACACAGAGCCGGGTCCGGGGCCACAAAATGACGCGATACAGTATAAACGAAATCCAAAATCATATTCCAAGAGGAAGAGTGACAGGGCAGGACCACCACATGTGGAAGTAAAGGCCTTTGAGGCCACATTCTCTCTAAAATGCTTCCAGGAGAGAATTGTGCATTTTGGAGTTATATACCAATGCATAAATATTTTCTGTGAGGACTCCCAACGCCCGATTCCATGTGAAACCTTTTTAGTCCAAGACAGAGCCATTCTCCATTCTGAACTGATGTTTTGTCTTCCCATAGTTGCTTATGAGAGGATTTGCTTTGAGTAGCTAAGGGAATAAAATCAGCATAACAAAATAGAAATGCCTTTGGAGTGAGCAGAGAAAAAAACCAATGAAAGTGGACTTGGGGAAGTAGGTTTGTAAACATCTACTGATCGAAGAGCGTGATGCAAACTTAGAAGAGCAAAAACAGTCTACTAGGTATTAAAAACGACTTACAAAGTATAGCGGAATCTAGTATATAATTATTTTCATATAAACCGCTCCAAATTCAAAGTCTGTGGGAATGAAGGATATAAAGCCCAAAGGAAGGACTGAGATCGCTGCCAAAGACATGGATGAGCAAACATAATGCTGCCAGACATGGGCTGAGATTAGCAAGCTCGGTAAGGAAAGAGATGATAAAGGCGGAGGTGGACCCCCAAAAGCGAAACCAGTGGGGCTCCTAAGACAGTGGACTTAATCGATACCCAACTTTTATTTTGGGAATATGTCCACCAAGGTCTGATCTGGTACAGAATTGCTATGTGAAAATAGCTTTTAATGCCTGGTGCTTTCATACCACCTATTTCATAGGGTTTAGCTAAAGTAGAGAATTGAATTCTAGCTTGAGTACTGCCCCAAATGAATTTGATAAGAATAGTCTGAAGTTTAGTAAAAAAAAGAGTTTGGGATGTAGCGCAGCAGAACCATCATTTTAACCACTGCTATCCTTCCCGCCCCGGAGATAAAGGGGTTACAGAAGTTGTTTAGGAGTTGTGAAATATATAGCTAAGCATGGGCCCATAATTCTTAGCGAATCTACAGGAGCTAGGGCTTGATAAATGAATGCCTAAATAGGGTATGGAATGCTCATTCCATACATATGTAAAGGAATTAATTATACGCTCCCTAGTTTTATTATCAATTCCGACACTCAGCAATTGAGACTTTGTATAGTTTATGTTAGAATATGAAATTTTCCCCAAATCAGAAATTACAGATTGGGCTTGCTTTAAAGAGGAGACAGCATCTGTTAAGGCCAAAATGACATCATCTGCTATTTTATGTTCCTGAGGTCCTAATTTAATTCCTTTAATGTTGTTATTCATTGTAATCCTCTCAGCCAGAGGTTCCAGAAGGGCAAAAATAAAGGCGAGAGAGGGCAGCCCTGTTGAGTACATTAGACATTGTAAATAAAGGGGGAATGCACCATATGCTAAAAGTACCATAGATTTAAGGGGAGCAGAAAAAACAAATTTACTCAAGGTAACCTCCAAATAACCCCAATTAATCCGATCATATGCTTTTTCTGTGCCTAGGGCTAAAAATAAAGAAGGCGTGAGGCCAAACTCAGCAGTCTTAATGAGACTCAGGAACCAATGGGTTCAATCGGGAGCCTGTCACTGAGGAGTATAACCTAGTGGTGAGCAGCAACCAACGTTGGAAGAATAGAAGAGAGTCGGATGCTGAGGATCTTGGCATCAATTTTTATATCAGTATTCAATAGGGAAATAGGATGAAAATGTGTTGGGGACGTAGCTTCTGTGGCAGGTTTGGGGTAAGTGATAATAAGTGCCTCTAACATTTCTGAGGGGAAGGAACCCTTATCCATTGCCTCATTGAACACGGTCACTAGATAAAGGGCCATCAGGGAAGAGTGTCTTTCTATAATAACCATTAGGAAGCCGTCTGGGCACAGAGAGAGATTTGACAGGTTTTAACATTTTGATGGCTTCTAAAACCTCAGGTGTAGAGATTGTGCTTACCATAAAATCTCTTTTTTGTCTCATTCATTGGGGGACACAGCTGAAGTTCATGGGTATAGCTACTGCCACTGGGAGGCGGACACAAAGCAGAAAAAGTGTTAACTCCTCCTACTAGCGTGAGAAAGGGGTCCAGAGCACCCCAAAATGTGTTGCCTGTATATATATATATATATATATATATATATATATATACATATAATGTGTTTCTTACATGTATTGCTAAATAAAAGTTTGGACGAAGACCTTTTTCCATCTACATACCTATTCTCATCCTTTGCTGACCTGGATCTTGGGGGGGTAGTTGGAGTCCATCCACCCCCCCCCTCCCCCCTCCCCTCTAGTGAAGTAAGTTCTTTCAATATTCTTCTTGACTCTGCAAGGATTTTTTCTGTTGTGGGTTCACCTTACACCTCGTACACATGGTCTGTTACTGAGACTGATTGCCTGTGGATCTTCTTCTTCTGCTGCTCTCCTGGCTTATTCTACCTTAGTGTGATCTCTTCAAGGGGATATTTATTTTCATCTGGGCCTTAGGGGTGGAGTCCTGTCATTGACAGGCTCCATGCTAGGTGAGTCCATTTCTCATTTGGTCTATTCATTGTATATTATATATATATCTCCACCTAGGAGTGTAGGTCCACTATTTATTGTTTGTCTCCGAGTGATGCAGAGAATCTCCAGGTTGGCTAAGTGTCAGGTCTTTTATCATGATGTCATTGAGATAGGGAATGGCCACTACCCCCTCATCAGTGATGGCTATTCTCCATTCCACCAGAATCTTTGTGAAGACTCAGAGTGGTCATTGACAACCAGAATGGAAGGTCCTTGAACTGATTGGATCAGTTAGCAAAGGGGAGAAATATCTGATGCGCTGGGCAGGTGGGTAAATGAAGGTAGGCATACTTGATGGATGACAAACTCAGGATTTAAGCCCCAGAGTAGGGTGTGTGGTTACTGAAGCTGCTGACGCTCAAGTTGGAGTCTGGTCACATCCAGGGAAGCCTTGCATATAATTTTCCCTTCTTGGGCTATCTGTTGCAGTATATCTGCTAATTCTTCCAAGAGGAGATTCAGTAAGAATACCTCAGCTTAGTTGTTGGGTCCGTAAGCCCGAGTGCTGATCCCACTGCCTCAAAGGAAGTTTTAGCTAGTAACTTATCTTCCTGTCATGAACAACTTGCAAAGACAAAACGTCAGCCATAAAGAGAGTATTGTGGATCTACCACTGACGACCACGTATTTACTAAATTATTTGGAAAAAAATACAATATCTAGACTTTTAGGCTTAGTGAAGCATTTGCAGGGAATGCTCCATTCCCTAAGGAGTATGTTCTCAAACTCTTCATGAGGAGGAAACACCTTTGGAAAATGCTTAATACATTTAAATGAAAAAGACGCCACTCCTGCAGGAGTCTGATCTGCGATTTGGAAGTTATCTCTTATGGCAACTATCAGGCTATCGAACATTGTGGAAATTTTAAAAGCCTGTTCTTCATCCAGCTCAGAATCAGAAGGGGACGCAGAGGAAGATTGCAATCTCAGTTCAGGAAGAGCTGAATAGGATGGGGATGCAGGAGATGATCGCTTTGAATGGGAAGGTCTTGTTCTCTTGCATGGTCTACCACGCAGAGAGTCCTGTGTAACTAGGTCATCTGCATCGGATACGTTTCGACCAGGTTGACTGTTAGCACGGTCTAGCCTTTCCAAAATAGCAGTACAGGCCCTTGTAAGGTCAGCGACCACCTTTGCTAAAATTTGTAAGGCTAGCCGGCAAAGCGACAGTGATGGAACAAGAAGCAGTAGAGGCATATTCACATGCTTGGCTTCCAATGTTCCACGCCGATCCGAAGGAAAGGACACAGCGGTAGAAGAATAGTGACAGTCACCAACACTGAAGCCTCACAACTGCCCGAAAAAACTTTGAAAAGGTGAACCCTACAGACTTCTGGTGGTTGTAGTAGCCAGGAAGGGAGGGGGGGGGGGCAAATACTCACCTCCATAAAGGATAGAAACTTAACTCCTAGAAGAGGCAATAACACGGATTCCTAAGTTCTAGTGGTATGCATCCCGATCTCATCCATCTTTAAGTAGGAAGGGAGTGCTCTGGTAAAAATGGGGACACTATAGCTGCTGGGTCATGTCTGAGTTTTAACTATTCACACATTCGTCGGGAACCTCTCAGGTAAAACTAATCGATCCAACAAATTCTTATCCGCTCGTTGGCAACGTAATCTTCCAGAAGGCAGAAGAGAAAACAAGAAGATCTGCTATCTTGGACCTAATTCTTACCAACAGGGAGGGAATGGTTGAGGAAGTAAGGGTGTCCGGGACCTTAGGAGGCAGTGATCATGATATCCTTGGATGTTGGATTACAAGGGGAGGAAGACCTGAGAAGACTCAGACCTCAAGGTTGGATTTCAGAAAGGCAGATTTTGCTGAACTCAGAAAGAGGAAGAATCCAACGGCTGGATGTTCTTAAGGACAGAAATGTCCAAGAAGGTTGGGAAATATTGTGAAACGAGATTCTCAAAGCACAATCGTTACCAATCCCTAAAAGACTGTATCTGAGAGCTAACCTCTTCTTACTACAGACTGGATCAGTGAGAATACTGAACCCCGCTGTTAACCCTTTACATACCGTGATCTATGGTGATTATAGCATATAAAGGGTTCACAAGAGGGGGCGCTCCCTCCATGACTTCATTGACAGACAATTGCATCTGGGTCTGCTATGGCCTGTGATCGATAGGATTAGTGTTAAGGCACTGCAGTACAGAAATTTATCACAGCAATCATATCATCACAGGTCCCTATCTGCTTTCGTCCAGCACTGAAAGTTAAACCAGCTCTCTGCTTACCTGTGGGGTTAATTAGGCATTATGCCTCTATTTAAGCTGAGCTGTGGCACTTCCTTTGGGCCTCAAAATTGGTGTGTTCTTACACTCGGCTTACTTTGGTCATTTTCTTCTGAGTTCTGTATTTGCAGTTAGAGTTCTGTCTGGATTCTGTCTTAGCTCTGCATCTGCCTGTACATTTGTTTTCTGTCAGTTCCCATTCCTGTTTATGGTTTGCCCTTGCTCTGTCCTGCATCTGTGTGCTCCTCTGTCTGCTGCCACTCCCTGCATTTGCCCCCCCCCCCCCCAGTGGATGGCTACGGAATAAGATGGAAAAGGATTCTAGAGGTGAACAACCGGCTACGCCGATGGTGCCGTCAGCAAAGATTTGGATTTCTAGACCATGGAGTGTATTAAATGTGTGATGGACTGCTTGCTAGATACGGGTTACATCTTACAAAGACAGGTAAGCATATATTTGGTAGGCGCCTTGCTTCACTCATTAGGAGAGCTTTAAACTAGAACAATATGGGAGGGGAAGTGAAAAACAAAAAGATACAGCTAGCACATTGAGAACTTTGTTATTAGAAGTGGAGAGATCCAAAGGCCCAATGTTCTTAAGGACAGAAATGTCCAAGAAGGTTGGGAAATGAGATTCTTAAAGCACAATCATTAACAATCCCTAAAAGAAGGAAGAATGTGAAGCATTTAAAGAGACCAGGATGGATGAACGCAGAACTTAAATATATTTTTCTTTTTAGCATGCGTGTATCAAATGGAAAGAGGGGGGAATATCTAAAGAAGAATATAATGGGGGTCTGCAGAAACTGTAAGGCCAGTGTCAGAAAAGCTGAAGCTGATAACGTGATGAGGCTTGTAAGAGAGGCCAAAAGCAATATAGGATGTTGGTGGTGAAAAGCAAAAGAAAAGTCAAAAATGCTATTGGATGCTTACAAGATGACAATGGTGAATTGGTGAAGGATGATGTTGAGAAGACCGAACTTTAAATTCCTATTTTGTATCTGTTTTCTTTCAGAAAGTAGATATAACATCAGCTAATCTTCCCTGTACTATTTGGGAATACAAGAATGTAGGCCATCTATAAGCGGAGAGATGGTGAGGGAACATTTTGCTAACTTACATGAAGCCAAGTCTTAAGGTCCAGATGAATTACATCCTAGGATACTAAAGGAAGCAGCAGAGGTCATTGCTGAACCACTCGCCGGAACCCATGAAAATTCCTGGAAAACAGAAGTCCCAGAAGATTGGAGAAGGGCAAATGTTGCCCCTATCTTCACACAAAGGGAAGTAGGTGGATTCAGGAAACTACAGGCCTGTGAGCCTGACTTCTATACCACGAAAGATCTCTGACCAATTTATTAAACCGCACATATGCAAGTAACATACTATGTAAGGCTGAAAAAAGACCTATGCCCATCTAGTTCAGGCTATTCTCTCCACTGTTGATCCAGAAAAAGGCAAACCCCCCCCAATAGGTTAGACGCTAATTTTCTCCATTTAAGGGAAAACATTCCTTCTGACTCCAATCTGGCAATGGGAATAATCCCTGGATCACCGACCCTTTTGAAGTTATTAATGATCACATATAATATTGTGTTGCTCAAGAAAGGTGTCCAGGCCTCTCTTTCACTCTTATCAAATTTGCCATCACCACATACTAAGGCAGGTTTCCACAGTCTCACTGCTCTTACAGTAAAGAACCCCTTTCTATGTTGTGTAGAAACCTTCTTACCTCTAGCCAGAGCGAGCACCCCCTTGTTACAGTCACACTTCTGGGTACAAAGAGATCATGCAAGAGGTCTCTGTATTGTCCCCTTATATTTATACAGTTATTAGATCGTCCCTGAACTGACTTTTTTTTCTAAGCTAAATATTTCCAATTTTGATTACCTCTGGGTATTTTCGTCCGCTCATTCCATTTATTACTTTAGTTGCCCGCCTTTGTACCCGCTCAAGCTCTGATAGGTCTTCTTGCGTATCGGTCTCCAAAACTGTCCACAATATTCCATGTGGTCTAATCAGTGACTTGTAAAGAGGAAGAACAATGTTCTCGTCATATGCCCATAGACCTCTTTTGATGCGCCCATGATCCAATTTTTCCTTGGCAGCAGCTGCCTGACACTGGTTGCTTCAGTTAAAGGGGTTGTCTCGCGGCAGCAAGTGGGGTTATACACTTCTGTATGGCCATATTAATGCACTTTGTAATGTACATTGTGCATTAAATATGAGCCATACAGAAGTTATTCACTTACCTGCTCCGTTGCTAGCGTCCCTGTCTCCATGGTGCCGTCTAATTCTGATGTCTTCTTGCTTTTTTAGATGCACTTGCGCTGTGGGGTCTTCTCCCTGGTGAATGGGGCCGCTCGTGCCGGAGAGCTGGTCATCGTAGCTCCGCCCCGTCACGTGTGCCGATTCCAGCCAATCAGGAGGCTGGAATCGGCAATGGACCGCACAGAGCCCACGGTGCACCATGGGAAAGGACCCACGGTGCATCGTGGGTGAAGATCCCAGCGGCCATCTTGGTGAAGGAAGAAGAAGGAAGACGTCGCAGAGCGGGGATTCGGGTAAGTAATATGTTTTTTTTTTTAAACACATCCCTTGGGGTTGTCCTGCGCCGAACGGGGGGCCTATGGAAAAAAAAACCCGTTTCGGCGCGAGACAACCCCTTTAAGCTTGCAGTCAACTAAAATCCTCAAGTCCTTTTCCATGTCACTGTTTCCCATTTAGTGTGTAATGGGGCCGTGTATTCTCCTGCCCGTGTGCAGAACCTCACATTTATCAGTGGTAAATCTCATTTGGCACTTTGTAAGAGGATCTGGATGAGTTAGGGCAGGAATCTCCTTACGTCCTCTCTTGTGTTAATATCTTTACATAGTTTTGGGTCATCTGCAAATATTGATACAATCCTTCTACCAGGTCATTGATATATTAAAAATAGGTCCCAAAACTGACACCCGTGGTACCCTAGTCAGGGTGACCCCTCCAATACTGCCCCCGTGGTACCCCACTAGTAACAGTGACCCAATCAGAGTATTTACCATTAATATCCATCCTCTGCTTTCTATCGGGGACCAGTTACGTACCCCCTTACACACATTCTCGCCCAGACCAGCATTCTCATTTTATACACCAACCATTTATGCAGCGCAGTATCAAATGCTTTGGAAAAGTCCAGATACACAAGATCCAGTGAGCCTCCCCCGTCCAGTCTAGGACTTACCTCCTCATAGAAGCTGATCAGATTGGTATGACAGGAGTGATCTCTCATAAACCTGTACTGATACGGAGTTATACAGCTATTTTCTTTGAGGTCCTCCAGGATGGCATCTCTTAGAAACCCCTCAAACATTTTACCCACAATAGAAGACATACTTACTGGCCTGTAATTTTCAGGTTCACTTTTTGGCCCTTTATGAATACCGGCACCACATTGGCTATGCACCAATCCAATGGAACAGAACTGTCACTATAGGTTCCCTAAATATTAGAAACAAGGGTCTGTCTATAAAATGACTTCCCTTAAAACCCGGGGATCAATCTTTGGAGGTGGCTCTGCACTTCTTCCTGGGTTAGACTGGTGACATTTAGTGGACAGATTACTTTATCACTCTGCATTGCATCGGACATTTCATTTTCCTTTGTGAGTATACTGGAGAAAACTATTTAATAGATTTGCTTTCTCCCCATCGCCCTCTACAATTACTCCTACAGTATTTATTAAAGAGCCAACACTTTATATAAGTAAAAAGATTAATACTTGAACAGTTTAGGGTTAGTTTTACTCTCTGGCAATAAGTCTCTGTCTCCATCTCCATCAAAAGCAGTGCTGCTTTGACCTAATTTTTACATAAATTATTTTTTTCCTTATAGGCTTTCAGTGCTTCTTCACTGCCTTGTTTGAGTAGTTTAAACACTTTTTTTTACTGTTTATTGCCCACTTTACATCTTTCTTAAACCCCATTGTTTTCTCCTATTCCTACTTTTATTCCTGTAAGGTACAAACCGCTCACAGTAAGTAATTAGGATGTTTTTAAACGGTTGCTATTTATTGTTTTTACTCTCTTTTTTGAAGATACTATCCCAGTCAATAAGGTTTGACTATAAGGCATCACTAAGCTGATGGAACTTGGCCTTCCCAGTTTAGTATTTTCATAGTTCCCCTATAAAACTCGCTTGAAGGACAAGTTGAAATGTATTATATTATGGTCACCATTTCCCAGGTACCCCCCTACCTGCACCCCTGTTATTCTGTCAGGTCTGTTGCTTAATATTAAGTCCCCAATGGCCATCTCTCTAGTTGGGTCCTATACAAGTTGGGTGAGGTAATTATCTTTAGTGATTCACAGGAAATTGATGCCTATATGAAATCCGCAGGTTTTGGCTTCCCAGTTTATATCTGGATAGTTATAGTCACCCATAATAATTACCTCATTGTGATTTGCTGCTTCATCTATTTGCTTCAATAATAGATTTTCAGTGGCTTCTGCTATGTCTATAGAAAACCCCTATGAGAATTCTATTGTTGTTTTTGCCCTGCATGTATTTCTACCCAGAGACTCCACATGTTCATATCCCTCCAATATATCTTTCTGTAATTTGGTCTTTAAACAGGATTTTACATAAAGACAAACCCCTCCCTCTTTCTGGTTTTTAAGATCTCTTCTGAACAGACTACAACCCTGTAAGTAAACCGCCCAATCACAGCTTTCATCCAACCAGGTGTCCGTTATTCCCACTATGTCAGAATTTTGATCAGACATTATCACTTCTAGTTTCTCTACTTATCAGACGTCTAGTGTTAGTCGCCTTATTGGTCAGACGTCTAGCGTTAGTCACTTTACAGTTCAGGTTTTGGTTATTTTTATATTATGTGTATCTCTACTAACCATTCAGTCAGTTACAGCTGTACTAACTTCTCCCACCTCTCCACACCCATTTCCATTAGTTAAAGGGGAAGGCAGTGTAGACCGTGACCTGGTACTATCTCTCTGGTTGCCCTCCTCCAGTCCTTAGTTTAAACACTCCTCTGACCTTTTCCCTACTAGCCATCTTCTCCCCCAGCACAGCAACACCCTTCAAATTGAGATGCAGCCCATCCCTATGGTAGCAAACAGAAAAATTATCCCAGTTCTCTTGGAACCCAAACCCCTCCTTCCTAAACAACCTCTGGAACCACTTGTTTACCTCCCTAATCTCCCACTGCCTTTCTGGTGGGACACAGGTATTTCAGAAAATAGTTCCTAGTTCCCTAAAATTTTTAGGAACCTTGCACCTACTTCTAACTTTGTCATTGGTGCCAATGTGTACCACGACCGCTGGATCCTCACCAGACCTTCCCAGTAATCTATTAAGCTTGAGTGCCAGGAAGACAACACACTGTTCGACGATCCCGGTCTTTGTGGCAGACTGTCCTGTTTATTCTAATAGTTGAGTCTCCCACTACCAGGACATGTCTAGCCTGCTTTGCGCTCCTATTCCCCTTCTTACTGGACCACACATTCCCGATCAGGGTCAGAGGCCACATTGTGCTGCAGCAGTGCTAATCCTGTAATGGCATCTCCCTCATTTGCCAACACTTATGAGACCAGTACAGTTATAAGACAGCCACGCAGACTCACTTAGGTTTGGACTGATATAGCACTTAGTTGTAGCGCATCTGTTCCTCTTCTAGTGGAGGATGGAGTAACTAACCAGAGCCAGCAAGGGTTTGTAACAAGTCATGCCAGACGAATCTAATCTCCTTCTATGACAGAACCACCGACTGGGTTGATCAGGGACATGCGGTGGATATGGTATATCTTGACATTAGTAAAGCATCTGACAAAGTATCTCATACTATACTTATTGATAAAAATGACCAAATCTGGGATTGACAAGGCAACTGTTAGGTGGATTCACAACTGGCTGAGTGATCGTACTCAAAGAGTGGTCATAAATGGCTGCACATCCAAGTGGAAGAATGTATTATGTGGGGTACCACAAGGCTCTGTCCTGGGCCCAGTGTTGGTCAACATTGTTATAAAGGATCTGGAGGAGGGAATTGATGGGTAACGGATCAAATTTGCGGACAACACAAAGCTAGGAGGGATAGCTAACACTAGGGAAGAGAGAGAGGATTCAAAAAGATCTAGACAAGCTTGTACAGTGGTCGGCGACTAACAGAATGGTATTTAAGAAGGAGAAATGCAAAGTCCTACATCTGGGCCAGAAATATGGAAAAGCACATACAGAATGGGAGGAATTGGGCTAAGCAGCAGCACATGTGAAAAAGACTTGGGCATACTAATAGATCATAGACTGAACATGAGTCAACAATGTGATGCAGCAGCCAAAAAGGCAAACACAATTCTGGGATGTATTAAGAGAAGCATAGAGTCTAGATCACGTGAGGTCATTATCCCCGCTACTCTTCCTTAGTCAGACCTCTTCTGGAATACTGGGTCCAGTTCTGGGCACCCCACTTTATACAAGACATAGACAAACTGGAGCAAGTTCAAAGAAGAGTTACCAAGATGGTGAGCGGTCTGCAAATCATGTCCTATGAGGAAGGGTTAAAGGATCTGGGAATGTTTAGCAGAAGAGAAGGCTGAGAGGAGACTTAATAGCTGTCTACAAATATCTGAAGGGCTGTCACAGTGCAGAGGGATCAGCCCTATTCTCATCTGCACAAGAAAAGACTAGAAGCAATGGGATGAAACTGAAAGGGAGGAGACACAGATTAGATATTAGACAGTGAGGGGGATCAATGAGTGGAACAGGTTGTCACGGGGGGTGGGGAGTTCTCCTGCAATGGAAGTCTTCAGAGGCTGGACAGACATCTGTCTGGGATGATTTAGTGATCCTGCACTGAGCAGGGGGTCGGACCCGATGACTCCAGAGGATTTGATGACCACAGAAAACCCACTGATCCTGAAGGTCCCTTACAACTCTACGATTTTATGATTCTATGTTTAGACTTGGAAATGCCTCCTTTTCTTCAGATGTTAGGACAGACAACAGCGTGGTTAACTGTGTTCTGTTCGTCTTCCTTGGTGGGCTAAGTAAGTCCGGCCTCCATGTACGCCCGAAACCCAAAAAGCTTCCTACGGACCAAGTTAAAACTAGTTAGATTACTGCCTACAGGAGAAGTAAAGCTGATAGGAGGAGCCAACTCTTCTTAGTGTCGCCTCCTAGTGGCAGCAGCTATACCCCCCATGGTACAGGCAAGAAACTTGCGCTGTTCGATTAAAAATATTCAGTCATGCGACTGCCAACTTAAATAAGCAGACTGTAGACGTGAAGGTGTTCAACTCATCAAAACACAAGATACATAAAATGAATCCAAGCCAGGCCTTAGAAAAACGAGAGCTGGCTTTATTGTTTTACTAGCCATCCATTGGACATAAACATGCATACGTAATTCCGTTACGCACACATCACATTATCGTATGTTAGTCATCAAAGATTAAACGCACAACAGACATCTTACAAAAAGGACTCAGAACGCAACCTAAAAACATCATCTTCTTCTAATCCATAAGGTGGTTGTGCGGCGCCAGTAGTTCATCTCTCCACAACAGTTCAGATCTCGGCTCTTTATTTTTGTTGGCTGCACATGAAAAAAAAGCCGCAAAGACCAACGTCTGTCCGTATCTCATATATATATATATATATAAATTCTTTCCATTCTCTGACAGCAGACGTCGGCAGCGCCTCCATGCAGGTAAGCAATATTAAATATTAGTTTATTTTCTGGGTGGGGAAAAAAAACATAAAATAAAGTCTAAAAATATTTAGTTCAAGTCACGGAATCGTCCCTCCGAACTCGGAAAGAACCCTAATGCAACGCATAAATAGCTGCCACTGAAACCGCCACGGTGAAAACGAGGACTTCGCCTTCCCAGGTGAGAACCCCATTGGTTTTGGCACAAAAAGAAAAAAAATAAAAGACGACGTCGGAGCTTACGCAAAAACAAGAACACTGCTTGTAAAAAAGGAAGGTCAAGAAAGAACCGATCGAGATACTGTAGTGGGGAAATAAGATGGGGAGACAGGGGGAAGCTGGACAGAAAGCGTCACTGCAATCACTAAAATCCTCTAAACCTCGGTCATTGCAGAATACTGTCTTGTGTTCGCAGCAGAAATGACCCGACATCACCGTTATTGCAGCATTGCCTTGATTTGCTTCGAGGTAGTCTCATCATTCAAATGTTTCGTTGTGTACCTACAGAAAGCAAGCAGAAGACAAAGGAGGGTTAATGTGAATATACAAACATTACTTATCCTGTATTATACTCCAGAGCTGCGCTCACTATTCTGCTGCTGGAGTCACTGTGTACATACATTACTTATCCTGTACTGATCCTGAGTTACATCCTGTATTATACCCCAGAGCTGCACTCACTATTCTGTTGGTGGAGTCACTGTGTACATACATTACTTATCCTGTACTGATCCTGAGTTACATCCTGTATTATACCCCAGAGCTGCACTCACTATTCTGCTGGTGGAGTCACTGTCTACATACATTACTTATCCTGTACTGATCCTGAGTTACATCCTGTATTATACCCCAGAGCTGCACTCACTATTCTGTTGGTGGAGTCACTGTGTACATACATGACGTATCATGTACTGATCCTGAGTTACATCCTATATTATACTGCAGAGCTGCACTCACTATTCTGCTGGTGGAGTCACTGTCTACATACATTACTTATCCTGTACTGATCCTGAGTTACATCCTGTATTATACTCCAGAGCTGCACTCACTATTCTGGTGGTGGAGTCACTGTGTACATACATTACTTATCCTGTACTGCTCCTGAGTTACATCATGTATTATACTGCAGAACTGCACTCACTATTCTGCTGGTGGAGTCACTGTGTACATACGTTACTTATCCTGTACTGATCCTGAGTTACATCCTGTATTATACTCCAGAGCTGCACTCACTATTCTGCTGATGGAGTCACTGTGTACATACGTTACTTATCCTGTACTGATCCTGAGTTACATCCTGTATTATACCCCAGAGCTGCACTCACTATTCTGATGGTGGATTCACTGTGTACATACATGACGTATCCTGTACTGATCCTGAGTTACATCCTATATTATACTGCAGAGCTGCACTCACTATTCTGCTGGTGGAGTCACTGTATACATACATTACTTATCCTGTACTGATCCTGAGTTACATCCTGTATTATACCCCAGAGCTGCACTCACTATTCTGCTGGTGGAGTCACTGTGTACATACATTACTTATCCTGTACTGACCCTGAGTTACATCCTGTATTATACTCCAGAGCTGCACTCACTATTCTGCTCGTAGAGTCACTGTGTACATACATTACTTATCCTGTACTGCTCCTGAGTTACATCCTGTATTATACTCCAGAGCTGCGCTCACTATTCTGCTGGTGGAGTCACTGTGTACATACATTACTTATCCTATACTGCTCCTGAGTTACATCCTGTATTATACTCCAGAGCTGCACTCACTATTCTGGAAGTGGGGGGTGGTCACATTATCCAATGCCCTCCTTTATTCCAGTACGCCTCTAGTGATGTCGGACTTCTGCATTGTACAGCACTAGTCAGACATCCTACAGACCGGGGATTGGCCAGCGCTGCTCACATCAGCTAATCTAAGTGTGTTGTAGCCATCTTGGATCACCAGAGTGGGACTCCAGAAAGCAGCAGACGGGTGGCTGCATGGCAGTAGGAGGGCACCAAATAATGTAGCTGCCCCCTCCGCTCCCAGAAACTGCGATGTGATGGTAAATGGTTATAACCCGTTAGAAGGGCCGGTGGCAATGCTGGCCACAAGCTGTATGATAAACTATTGCGCTCAGTCTATCTCGCAGCTCATCAGTAAGCAGATGCTTCACATCCAGAGCGGTGGTGGTCCTAGGAAGAGACAGCGAGGAGACTGCAGCGACTCCCACAGAGCGCTAGGAAGTGAGACGTCAGTGGCTGCTGGCCCCACAGCTCACAAGCAGTCTGTACGGACACCGATGCATGAAAGCTAAAGACCTGCGTATGGGAATCAATGAGCGAGTCCTCCCCCTGCAGTCAGCGCTGGGAATACTCTACCTGAGAGCGTTTAGAAGACCTTCTACGCTGTTGGGGGGCTGTTCTTTCAGGACCTTAATGCAGCCCTTCATCTGAAACAAAGCACACCCGGGTTATTAGCATACACACAGAAACCGCAACACTTCTCTGCATAGTGCTGTCCGATACTGCAGCTCAGCCTCACTGACCCAATAGCTGCAATCCCGGACGTGCCCCCAAGCGTATAGGAACAGCACGTTAGAGAGGCCGAGTCTCTCGGAAGCCAAGATGCTCCGAGCTTCAGCAATCCGTTAAAAACCATCTAAAATGATGCAACAGTTTCAGAAAATGTTCCTGAACGTAAAATGAAGCGTCGGCCGCGTCCCTCGTGTGGATGAACGTCGCCGGAGCCTCAGCATCTCCTGATATTAGGGACTGGAGATGGTGGGTAGCAGACATTCCACAAGTATGAGATGTGACCTCCGACCATCCTTTCTTCTTGACCCTTCAGTTGTTTTGCAGTAGCACCACATACCTTCTCACATGTTCCCCCGTCCCGGCCTCTGTGATGTGTGGCTGCCAGCAATTGGTCAAGGAGATCTAAATGAAACGGGACCAGGTCTCCCGCCCCTCTGATAGGTCTGCTGTGGGGAAGAGCAGATCTACATGTCCGGGCATTCTGATTTTCTGCACATTTACTTCATTTTCACAGTGGCCTTTTTTGGACTTTCTTAGACTTGGTTACATATTGTGTTTTCAGTATGGACACTAACATCCACATAGAAACAACATGGTGAAGTTTTGCAGTTCTCACACTGGCCACTAGAGCGCACACCATAACCAGAAGCTCCTGCAGATTGCTCTATGGAATGAGGCAGGAACAGCAGAGCTGACTCAACATTAGAGGGGGAGATTTAAAGGGGCTTTCCCACCCAAAAGTTTTTTTTCCTGCCCTGCAGTGTGCTGCCCCAAGCAACCCCCCCCCCCCAGGTAAACATTACAGTATACAGGACAGCACTGTGATGTCAGAGGTTGTATACATGTGTGTGTGTGTATATATATATATATATATATATATATATATATATATATATATATACATACATATACATATACACACACATACATATACACACACATATATACATATACACACACATATACATATACACACACATATACATATACACACACATATACATATACACACACATATACATATACACACACATATACATATACACACATATATACATATACACACATATATACATATACACACATATATACACACACACACATATATATACACACATATACACATATACACATATACACATATATACATATACACATATATACATATACACATATACACATATACACATATATACATATACACATATATACATATACACATATACACATATACACATATATACATATACACATATATACATATACACATATACACATATATACATATACACATACACACACACACATTACAGTATACGGGACAGCACTGATGTCAGAGGTTGTTTAAATATATATATATACACACACACACACACACACACACACACACACACATATACTGTATACAGGACAGCGCTGTGACGTCAGAGTTTGTTATATATATATATATATATATATATACACATACACATATATACACACACAAACACACACAAACACACACATTACAGTATACAGGACAGCGCTGTGATGTCAGAGGTTGTTATATATACACATTACAGTATACAGGACAGCGCTGTGATGTCAGAGGTTGTTCCACATATATATGTTATAGTATACAGGGTATCGCTCCGGTGTCAGAGGTTGTTCTACATATATATGTTATAGTATACAGTGTATCGTTCCGGTGTCAGAGGTTGTTCTACATATATATGTTATAGTATACAGGGTATCGCTCCGGTGTCAGAGGTTGTTCTACATACATATGTTATAGTATACAGGGTATCGCTCCGGGGTCAGAGGTTGTTCTACATATATATGTTATAGTATACAGGGTATCGTTCCGGTGTCGGAGGTTGTTCCACATATATATGTTATAGTATACAGGGGTATTGCTGCGGTGTCGGAGGTTGTTCTACATACATATGTTATAGTATACAGGGTATCGCTCCGGTGTCAGAGGTTGTTCTACATATATATGTTATAGTATACAGGGTATCGCTCCGGTGTCGGAGGTTGTTCCACATATATATGTTATAGTATACAGGATATTGCTCCGGTGTCGGAGGTTGTTCTACATACATATGTTATAGTATACAGGGTATCGCTCCGGTGTCAGAGGTTGTTCCACATATATATGTTATAGTATACAGGGTATCGTTCCGGTGTCGGAGGTTGTTCTACATACATATGTTCTAGTATACAGGGTATTGGTCCGGTGTCGGAGGTTGTTCCACATATATATGTTATAGTATACAGGATATTGCTCCGGTGTCGGAGGTTGTTCCACATATATATGTTATAGTATACAGGATATTGCTCCGGTGTCGGAGGTTGTTCTACATACATATGTTCTAGTATACAGGGTATCGCTCCGGTGTCAGAGGTTGCTCCACATATATATGTTATAGTATACAGGGTATCGCTCCGGTGTCAGAGGTTGTTCCACATATATATGTTATAGTATACAGGGTATCGTTCCGGTGTCGGAGGTTGTTCTACATACATATGTTCTAGTATACAGGGTATTGGTCCGGTGTCGGAGGTTGTTCCACATATATATGTTATAGTATACAGGATATTGCTCCAGTGTCGGAGGTTGTTCTACATACATATGTTCTAGTATACAGGGTATCGCTCCGGTGTCGGAGGTTGTTCCACATATATATGTTATAGTATACAGGGTATCGCTCCGGTGTCGGAGGTTGTTCCACATATATATGTTATAGTATACAGGGTATCGTTCCGGTGTCGGAGGTTGTTCTACATACATATGTTCTAGTATACAGGGTATTGGTCCGGTGTCGGAGGTTGTTCCACATATATATGTTATAGTATACAGGATATTGCTCCGGTGTCGGAGGTTGTTCTACATACATATGTTATAGTATACAGGGTATCGCTCCGGTGTCAGAGGTTGTTCCACATATATATGTTATAGTATACAGGGTATCGTTCCGGTGTCGGAGGTTGTTCTACATACATATGTTCTAGTATACAGGGTATTGGTCCGGTGTCGGAGGTTGTTCCACATATATATGTTATAGTATACAGGATATTGCTCCGGTGTCGGAGGTTGTTCCACATATATATGTTATAGTATACAGGATATTGCTCCGGTGTCGGAGGTTGTTCTACATACATATGTTCTAGTATACAGGGTATCGCTCCGGTGTCGGAGGTTGTTCCACATATATATGTTATAGTATACAGGGTATCGCTCCGGTGTCAGAGGTTGTTCCACATATATATGTTATAGTATACAGGGTATCGTTCCGGTGTCGGAGGTTGTTCTACATACATATGTTCTAGTATACAGGGTATTGGTCCGGTGTCAGAGGTTGATCCACATATATATGTTATAGTATACAGGATATTGCTCCGGTGTCGGAGGTTGTTCTACATACATATGTTCTAGTATACAGGGTATTGGTCCGGTGTCGGAGGTTGTTCCACATATATATGTTATAGTATACAGGATATTGCTCCGGTGTCGGAGGTTGTTCTACATACATATGTTCTAGTATACAGGGTATCGCTCCGGTGTCGGAGGTTGTTCCACATATATATGTTATAGTATACAGGGTATCGCTCCGGTGTCAGAGGTTGTTCCAAATATATATGTTATAGTATACAGGGTATCGTTCCGGTGTCGGAGGTTGTTCTACATACATATGTTCTAGTATACAGGGTATTGGTCCGGTGTCGGAGGTTGTTCCACATATATATGTTATAGTATACAGGATATTGCTCCGGTGTCGGAGGTTGTTCTACATACATATGTTCTAGTATACAGGGTATCGCTCCGGTGTCGGAGGTTGTTCCACATATATATGTTATAGTATACAGGGTATCGCTCCGGTGTCAGAGGTTGTTCCACATATATATGTTATAGTATACAGGGTATCGTTCCGGTGTCGGAGGTTGTTCTACATACATATGTTCTAGTATACAGGGTATTGGTCCGGTGTCGGAGGTTGTTCCACATATATATGTTATAGTATACAGGATATTGCTCCGGTGTCGGAGGTTGTTCTACATACATATGTTCTAGTATACAGGGTATCGCTCCGGTGTCGGAGGTTGTTCCACATATATATGTTATAGTATACAGGGTATCGCTCCGGTGTCAGAGGTTGTTCCACATATATATGTTATAGTATACAGGGTATCGTTCCGGTGTCGGAGGTTGTTCTACATACATATGTTCTAGTATACAGGGTATTGGTCCGGTGTCGGAGGTTGTTCCACATATATATGTTATAGTATACAGGGTATCGCTCTGGTGTCGGAGGTTGTTCTACATACATATGTTATAGTATACAGGGTATCGCTCCGGTGTCGGAGGTTGTTCCACATATATATGTTATAGTATACAGGGTATCGCTCCGGTGTCAGAGGTTGTTCCACATATATATGTTATAGTATACAGGGTATCGCTCCGGTGTCGGAGGTTGTTCTACATACATATGTTCTAGTATACAGGGTATTGGTCCGGTGTCGGAGGTTGTTCCACATATATATGTTATAGTATACAGGATATTGCTCCGGTGTCGGAGGTTGTTCCACATATATATGTTATAGTATACAGGGGTATTGCTCCGGTGTCGGAGGTTGTTCTACATACATACATATGTTATAGTATACAGGATATTGCTCCGGTGTCGGAGGTTGTTCCACATATATATGTTATAGTATACAGGGTATCGCTCCGGTGTCGGAGGTTGATCTACATACATATGTTATAGTATACAGGGTATCGCTCCGGTGTCGGAGGTTGTTCTACATATGTTATAGTATACAGGGTATCGCTCTGGTGTCGGAGGTTGTTCCGCGCTCTCCTCTATACATATGTAGAACAGCCTCAGACATCAGCTCTGTGGGGAGATCTTCGTGTCGGACGAGGACCAATGCTGATTCTGAAATTGTGAAGTTTCATAAAGCTGCTGACGGTCATTTTAGGAGTTTCTGTTTAGTTATTCCAGGGCGTCCTCAATGTGCCTTCCCACCCAAAATAACAAAGATCTGCGGAGTGCGGGGGCAGGGAAACTGGACTGAAAGGATCAACCTCTTCATGACCATCAAGAGTAAAGTTATGTCAGTCTGTGATGAAGGGTATATACTGCGGGCTCGGGACCAGCATGGCAGTCCGCAGCCTACTGAAGGCTCTCAGGGATGCCATGTACGGATGCCCGTGGCAAAACAATTATCACCGTTGACTGCAATACTCGGGTATTACGGTATATAGTACAAGTGATCAAACAATCACAGGCTCAAGTCCCCTATGGGGAATACCTACTATGAAAGAAAAAACCCTATCAAATCCTCTTTTTTTCCCACAACAGCTTGAAAAAAAAAAAAAAAAATATATATATATATATATTCTCCCGACTCCCTTTCTCGTCATAGTCTAAACGACTAAAACGCACATCTGATACCGCTGTGTTGGTAAACATACTAACTAAAGAAGAAAACAAACAATATTTTGCCTGCATGGTGGAGGCTGCGGACGGCCCAAGCGACGAAAAATAAAAGTGTTACGGGCGACAGAAAGCTGTAAAGCTGTAAAGCTGGGCTCCAGGAGAAGGTTCAAAGGAGAAACATGAAGAACTGATATAAATGTGACAGCGAGTCACGGAGCCTCAGAACAAAGCTCAGGTCCCGGCACGGTCCTCGGGGCAAAGCTCAGGTCCCGGCCCCGTCCTCGGGGCAAAGCTCAGGTCCCGGCCCCGTCCTCGGGGCAAAGCTCAGGTCCCGGCCCCGTCCTCGGGGCAAAGCTCAGGTCCCGGCCCCGTCCTCGGGGCAAAGCTCAGGTCCCGGCCCCGTCCTCGGGGCAAAGCTCAGGTCCCGGCCCCGTCCTCGGGGCAAAGCTCAGGTCCCGGCCCCGTCCTCGGGGCAAAGCTCAGGTCCCGGCCCCGTCCTCGGGGCAAAGCTCAGGTCCCGGCCCCGTCCTCGGGGCAAAGCTCAGGTCCCGGCCCCGTCCTCGGGGCAAAGCTCAGGTCCCGGCCCCGTCCTCGGGGCAAAGCTCAGGTCCCGGCCCCGTCCTCGGGGCAAAGCTCAGGTCCCGGCCCCGTCCTCGGGGCAAAGCTCAGGTCCCGGCCCCGTCCTCGGGGCAAAGCTCAGGTCCCGGCCCCGTCCTCGGGGCAAAGCTCAGGTCCCGGCCCCGTCCTCGGGGCAAAGCTCAGGTCCCGGCCCCGTCCTCGGGGCAAAGCTCAGGTCCCGGCCCCGTCCTCGGGGCAAAGCTCAGGTCCCGGCCCCGTCCTCGGGGCAAAGCTCAGGTCCCGGCCCCGTCCTCGGGGCAAAGCTCAGGTCCCGGCCCCGTCCTCGGGGCAAAGCTCAGGTCCCGGCCCCGTCCTCGGGGCAAAGCTCAGGTCCCGGCCCCGTCCTCGGGGCAAAGCTCAGGTCCCGGCCCCGTCCTCGGGGCAAAGCTCAGGTCCCGGCCCCGTCCTCGGGGCAAAGCTCAGGTCCCGGCCCCGTCCTCGGGGCAAAGCTCAGGTCCCGGCCCCGTCCTCGGGGCAAAGCTCAGGTCCCGGCCCCGTCCTCGGGGCAAAGCTCAGGTCCCGGCCCCGTCCTCGGGGCAAAGCTCAGGTCCCGGCCCCGTCCTCGGGGCAAAGCTCAGGTCCCGGCCCCGTCCTCGGGGCAAAGCTCAGGTCCCGGCCCCGTCCTCGGGGCAAAGCTCAGGTCCCGGCCCCGTCCTCGGGGCAAAGCTCAGGTCCCGGCCCCGTCCTCGGGGCAAAGCTCAGGTCCCGGCCCCGTCCTCGGGGCAAAGCTCAGGTCCCGGCCCCGTCCTCGGGGCAAAGCTCAGGTCCCGGCCCCGTCCTCGGGGCAAAGCTCAGGTCCCGGCCCCGTCCTCGGGGCAAAGCTCAGGTCCCGGCCCCGTCCTCGGGGCAAAGCTCAGGTCCCGGCCCCGTCCTCGGGGCAAAGCTCAGGTCCCGGCCCCGTCCTCGGGGCAAAGCTCAGGTCCCGGCCCCGTCCTCGGGGCAAAGCTCAGGTCCCGGCCCCGTCCTCGGGGCAAAGCTCAGGTCCCGGCCCCGTCCTCGGGGCAAAGCTCAGGTCCCGGCCCCGTCCTCGGGGCAAAGCTCAGGTCCCGGCCCCGTCCTCGGGGCAAAGCTCAGGTCCCGGCCCCGTCCTCGGGGCAAAGCTCAGGTCCCGGCCCCGTCCTCGGGGCAAAGCTCAGGTCCCGGCCCCGTCCTCGGGGCAAAGCTCAGGTCCCGGCCCCGTCCTCGGGGCAAAGCTCAGGTCCCGGCCCCGTCCTCGGGGCAAAGCTCAGGTCCCGGCCCCGTCCTCGGGGCAAAGCTCAGGTCCCGGCCCCGTCCTCGGGGCAAAGCTCAGGTCCCGGCCCCGTCCTCGGGGCAAAGCTCAGGTCCCGGCCCCGTCCTCGGGGCAAAGCTCAGGTCCCGGCCCCGTCCTCGGGGCAAAGCTCAGGTCCCGGCCCCGTCCTCGGGGCAAAGCTCAGGTCCCGGCCCCGTCCTCGGGGCAAAGCTCAGGTCCCGGCCCCGTCCTCGGGGCAAAGCTCAGGTCCCGGCCCCGTCCTCGGGGCAAAGCTCAGGTCCCGGCCCCGTCCTCGGGGCAAAGCTCAGGTCCCGGCCCCGTCCTCGGGGCAAAGCTCAGGTCCCGGCCCCGTCCTCGGGGCAAAGCTCAGGTCCCGGCCCCGTCCTCGGAGCAAAGCTCAGGTCCCGGCCCCGTCCTCGGAGCAAAGCTCAGGTCCCGGCACTGTCCTCGGAGCAAAGCTCAGGTCCCGGCACTGTCCTCGGAGCAAAGCTCAGGTCCCGGCACTGTCCTCGGAGCAAAGCTCAGGTCCCGGCACTGTCCTCGGAACAAAGCTCAGGTCACGGCCCTGTCATCTACACCCCCCCAAAAAAAATAATGGAGCAGCGGATGTCTAATGTAAACATTTTTGTGTAATTTAATATATGGAAAAACTTTAACAATTAGATACAGTCTCCTGACACCAGCGAGTCTTTGAGAGAGTCGCTGCTGACTGCCTGTGCTAGTGGGGCGCAGAGGGCACAGCGCCGGCGCTTACGGGGCGCGGAGGGCACAGCGCCGGCGCTTACGGGGCGCGGAGGGCACAGCGCCGGCGCTTACGGGGCGCGGAGGGCACAGCGCCGGCGCTTACGGGGCGCGGAGGGCACAGCGCCGGCGCTTACGGGGCGCGGAGGGCACAGCGCCGGCGCTTACGGGGCGCGGAGGGCACAGCGCCGGCGCTTACGGGGCGCGGAGGGCACAGCGCCGGCGCTTACGGGGCGCGGAGGGCACAGCGCCGGCGCTTACGGGGCGCGGAGGGCACAGCGCCGGCGCTTACGGGGCGCGGAGGGCACAGCGCCGGCGCTTACGGGGCGCGGAGGGCACAGCGCCGGCGCTTACGGGGCGCGGAGAGCACAGCGCCGGCGCTTACGGGGCGCGGAGAGCACAGCGCCGGCGCTTACGGGGCGCGGAGAGCACAGCGCCGGCGCTTACGGGGCGCGGAGAGCACAGCGCCGGCGCTTACGGGGCGCGGAGAGCACAGCGCCGGCGCTTACGGGGCGCGGAGAGCACAGCGCCGGCGCTTACGGGGCGCGGAGAGCACAGCGCCGGCGCTTACGGGGCGCGGAGAGCACAGCGCCGGCGCTTACGGGGCGCGGAGAGCACAGCGCCGGCGCTTACGGGGCGCGGAGAGCACAGCGCCGGCGCTTACGGGGCGCGGAGAGCACAGCGCCGGCGCTTACGGGGCGCGGAGAGCACAGCGCCGGCGCTTACGGGGCGCGGAGAGCACAGCGCCGGCGCTTACGGGGCGCGGAGAGCACAGCGCCGGCGCTTACGGGGCGCGGAGAGCACAGCGCCGGCGCTTACGGGGCGCGGAGAGCACAGCGCCGGCGCTTACGGGGCGCGGAGAGCACAGCGCCGGCGCTTACGGGGCGCGGAGAGCACAGCGCCGGCGCTTACGGGGCGCGGAGAGCACAGCGCCGGCGCTTACGGGGCGCGGAGAGCACAGCGCCGGCGTTAACGGGGCGCGGAGCGCCGGTTGTAATGCACCTCCGGAGGTCGGGGAAGACACTCCGCTCTTTAATATTCAAAGAGAACAAACTCACATCAATCTTGGACATCTTGGCGAAGGCCCCCACGGGATGCACGTGGTCGTACAGGATGATGACCCCCACCATCACTCTCAGGCAGAACGACACCGTCTCTTCGTTTGTAAAGCGACTCCTGTATTCTCTGATGGGAGACAAGCGGTTACTGTATACAGCGCAGACATCCACGTGTTCACCAACATCCCGCAGCCACTGCTCTCCTAATAGCTCTCTTTAGTCACCCAAGCTACAGCTCCCAGCATGAACGACAACACCCTGCAGTCACCACTAGAGGGAGCTCATCACAGACCGTCTAGGACTTCAGTGTATAAACAGTCTGCAGTATTCTGCCCCCTACTGGTGACTTAAGGCTGACAGAATTCTTCTAATTTAAAGTAAAACTCTGGGCTAAGTTTTAGAATTAGTGAAATGGTAATGAGACACTTATTTTATATACCAGAACTATTCATGCTTTTAATCTGGTCCTAGAGCAAATGACTGAGTGCTCCATACATTACGGGCCCTCAGGAAATAACAGTATGGCCGCACATGAGGATGCAAAATAACACCCCCTTCACTCAGTGCTCAGCCACTACTGACTGAGGCTGCGGCGCGCAGACTCCCTGCCCTGCAGTTATTGGCCGAGGCTGCGGCGCGCAGACTCCCTGCCCTGCAGTTATTGGCCGAGGCTGCGGCGCGCAGACTCCCTGCCCCGCAGTTATTGGCCGAGGCTGCGGCGCGCAGACTCCCTGCCCCGCCGGTATTGGCCGAGGCTGCGGCGCGCAGACTCCCTGCCCCGCCGGTATTGGCCGAGGCTGCGGCGCGCAGACTCCCTGCCCCGCCGGTATTGGCCGAGGCTGCGGCGCGCAGACTCCCTGCCCCGCCGGTATTGGCCGAGGCTGCGGCGCGCAGACTCCCTGCCCCGCCGGTATTGGCCGAGGCTGCGCCGCGCAGACTCCCTGCCCCGCCGGTATTGGCCGAGGCTGCGCCGCGCAGACTCCCTGCCCCGCCGGTATTGGCCGAGGCTGCGCCGCGCAGACTCCCTGCCCCGCCGGTATTGGCCGAGGCTGCGCCGCGCAGACTCCCTGCCCCGCCGGTATTGGCCGAGGCTGCGCCGCGCAGACTCCCTGCCCCGCCGGTATTGGCCGAGGCTGCGCCGCGCAGACTCCCTGCCCCGCCGGTATTGGCCGAGGCTGCGCCGCGCAGACTCCCTGCCCCGCCGGTATTGGCCGAGGCTGCGCCGCGCAGACTCCCTGCCCCGCCGGTATTGGCCGAGGCTGCGCCGCGCAGACTCCCTGCCCCGCCGGTATTGGCCGAGGCTGCGCCGCGCAGACTCCCTGCCCCGCCGGTATTGGCCGAGGCTGCGCCGCGCAGACTCCCTGCCCCGCAGTTATTGGCCGAGGCTGCGCCGCGCAGACTCCCTGCCCCGCAGTTATTGGCCGAGGCTGCGGCGCGCAGACTCCCTGCCCCGCAGTTATTGGCCGAGGCTGCGGCGCGCAGACTCCCTGCCCCGCAGTTATTGGCCGAGGCTGCGGCGCGCAGACTCCCTGCCCCGCAGTTATTGGCCGAGGCTGCGGCCGCGCAGACTCCCTGCCCCGCAGTTATTGGCCGAGGCTGCGCCGCGCAGACTCCCTGCCCCGCAGTTATTGGACGAGGCTGCGCCGCGCAGACTCCCTGCCCCGCCGGTATTGGACGAGGCTGCGCCGCGCAGACTCCCTGCCCCGCCGGTATTGGACGAGGCTGCGCCGCGCAGACTCCCTGCCCCGCCGGTATTGGCCGAGGCTGCGCCGCGCAGACTCCCTGCCCCGCCGGTATTGGCCGAGGCTGCGCCGCGCAGACTCCCTGCCCCGCCGGTATTGGCCGAGGCTGCGCCGCGCAGACTCCCTGCCCCGCCGGTATTGGCCGAGGCTGCGCCGCGCAGACTCCCTGCCCCGCCGGTATTGGCCGAGGCTGCGCCGCGCAGACTCCCTGCCCCGCCGGTATTGGCCGAGGCTGCGCCGCGCAGACTCCCTGCCCCGCCGGTATTGGCCGAGGCTGCGCCGCGCAGACTCCCTGCCCCGCCGGTATTGGCCGAGGCTGCGCCGCGCAGACTCCCTGCCCCGCCGGTATTGGCCGAGGCTGCGCCGCGCAGACTCCCTGCCCCGCCGGTATTGGCCGAGGCTGCGCCGCGCAGACTCCCTGCCCCGCCGGTATTGGCCGAGGCTGCGCCGCGCAGACTCCCTGCCCCGCCGGTATTGGCCGAGGCTGCGCCGCGCAGACTCCCTGCCCCGCCGGTATTGGCCGAGGCTGCGCCGCGCAGACTCCCTGCCCCGCCGGTATTGGCCGAGGCTGCGCCGCGCAGACTCCCTGCCCCGCCGGTATTGGCCGAGGCTGCGCCGCGCAGACTCCCTGCCCCGCCGGTATTGGCCGAGGCTGCGCCGCGCAGACTCCCTGCCCCGCCGGTATTGGCCGAGGCTGCGCCGCGCAGACTCCCTGCCCCGCCGGTATTGGCCGAGGCTGCGCCGCGCAGACTCCCTGCCCCGCCGGTATTGGCCGAGGCTGCGCCGCGCAGACTCCCTGCCCCGCCGGTATTGGCCGAGGCTGCGCCGCGCAGACTCCCTGCCCCGCCGGTATTGGCCGAGGCTGCGCCGCGCAGACTCCCTGCCCCGCCGGTATTGGCCGAGGCTGCGCCGCGCAGACTCCCTGCCCCGCCGGTATTGGCCGAGGCTGCGCCGCGCAGACTCCCTGCCCCGCCGGTATTGGCCGAGGCTGCGCCGCGCAGACTCCCTGCCCCGCCGGTATTGGCCGAGGCTGCGCCGCGCAGACTCCCTGCCCCGCCGGTATTGGCCGAGGCTGCGCCGCGCAGACTCCCTGCCCCGCCGGTATTGGCCGAGGCTGCGCCGCGCAGACTCCCTGCCCCGCCGGTATTGGCCGAGGCTGCGCCGCGCAGACTCCCTGCCCCGCCGGTACTGGCCGAGGCTGCGCCGCGCAGACTCCCTGCCCCGCCGGTACTGGCCGAGGCTGCGCCGCGCAGACTCCCTGCCCCGCCGGTACTGGCCGAGGCTGCGCCGCGCAGACTCCCTGCCCCGCCGGTACTGGCCGAGGCTGCGCCGCGCAGACTCCCTGCCCCGCCGGTACTGGCCGAGGCTGCGCCGCGCAGACTCCCTGCCCCGCCGGTACTGGCCGAGGCTGCGCCGCGCAGACTCCCTGCCCCGCCGGTACTGGCCGAGGCTGCGCCGCGCAGACTCCCTGCCCCGCCGGTACTGGCCGAGGCTGCGCCGCGCAGACTCCCTGCCCCGCCGGTACTGGCCGAGGCTGCGCCGCGCAGACTCCCTGCCCCGCCGGTACTGGCCGAGGCTGCGCCGCGCAGACTCCCTGCCCCGCCGGTACTGGCCGAGGCTGCGCCGCGCAGACTCCCTGCCCCGCCGGTACTGGCCGAGGCTGCGCCGCGCAGACTCCCTGCCCCGCCGGTACTGGCCGAGGCTGCGCCGCGCAGACTCCCTGCCCCGCCGGTACTGGCCGAGGCTGCGCCGCGCAGACTCCCTGCCCCGCCGGTACTGGCCGAGGCTGCGCCGCGCAGACTCCCTGCCCCGCCGGTACTGGCCGAGGCTGCGCCGCGCAGACTCCCTGCCCCGCCGGTACTGGCCGAGGCTGCGCCGCGCAGACTCCCTGCCCCGCCGGTACTGGCCGAGGCTGCGCCGCGCAGACTCCCTGCCCCGCCGGTACTGGCCGAGGCTGCGCCGCGCAGACTCCCTGCCCCGCCGGTACTGGCCGAGGCTGCGCCGCGCAGACTCCCTGCCCCGCCGGTACTGGCCGAGGCTGCGCCGCGCAGACTCCCTGCCCCGCCGGTACTGGCCGAGGCTGCGCCGCGCAGACTCCCTGCCCCGCCGGTACTGGCCGAGGCTGCGCCGCGCAGACTCCCTGCCCCGCCGGTACTGGCCGAGGCTGCGCCGCGCACACTCCCTGCCCCCGCCGGTACTGGCCGAGGCTGCGCCGCGCACACTCCCTGCCCCGCCGGTACTGGCCGAGGCTGCGCCGCGCACACTCCCTGCCCCGCCGGTACTGGCCGAGGCTGCGCCGCGCACACTCCCTGCCCCGCCGGTACTGGCCGAGGCTGCGCCGCGCACACTCCCTGCCCCGCCGGTATTGGCCGAGGCTGCGCCGCGCAGACTCCCTGCCCCGCCGGTATTGGCCGAGGCTGCGCCGCGCAGACTCCCTGCCCCGCCGGTATTGGCCGAGGCTGCGCCGCGCAGACTCCCTGCCCCGCCGGTATTGGCCGAGGCTGCGCCGCGCAGACTCCCTGCCCCGCCGGTATTGGCCGAGGCTGCGCCGCGCAGACTCCCTGCCCCGCAGTTATTGGCCGAGGCTGCGGCGCGCAGACTCCCTGCCCCGCAGTTATTGGCCGAGGCTGCGGCGCGCAGACTCCCTGCCCCGCCGGTATTGGCCGAGGCTGCGCCGCGCAGACTCCCTGCCCCGCCGGTATTGGCCGAGGCTGCGCCGCGCAGACTCCCTGCCCCGCCGGTATTGGCCGAGGCTGCGCCGCGCAGACTCCCTGCCCCGCCGGTATTGGCCGAGGCTGCGCCGCGCAGACTCCCTGCCCCGCAGGTATTGGCCGAGGCTGCGCCGCGCAGACTCCCTGCCCCGCAGGTATTGGCCGAGGCTGCGCCGCGCAGACTCCCTGCCCCGCAGGTATTGGCCGAGGCTGCGCCGCACAGACTCCCTGCCCCGCAGGTATTGGCCGAGGCTGCGCCGCACAGACTCCCCTGCCCCGCAGGTATTGGCCGAGGCTGCGCCGCACAGACTCCCTGCCCCGCAGGTATTGGCCGAGGCTGCGCCGCACAGACTCCCTGCCCTGCAGGTATTGGCCGAGGCTGCGCCGCACAGACTCCCTGCCCTGCAGGTATTGGCCGAGGCTGCGCCGCACAGACTCCCTGCCCTGCAGGTATTGGCCGAGGCTGCACCGCACAGACTCTCTGCTCTGCAGTTATTGGCTGCCCTGCTCTGCAGTTATTGGCCGAGGCTGCACCGCACAGACACCCGGCTCTGCAGTTATTAGCTGAGGCTGCACCGCACAGACACCCCGCTCTGCCTGCCCTGCATGTAGCTGTTTCTTTCTGTATTTGGACTAGAAAGGAGAGAGTATAAGGAGAAAGTGAGCCGAGAGCTTCCAGCATTACCAGTATAGGGTGATTCAAAATGAACAGCGCAAAAGTAAAGCTGATTTCTTCACACATGAACTGCCATCCAACAGCGGTAATGACAGCAGGGTCAGGACAAATCACCAATAGTTAATTGGCTCTGGTCCGCCACTTGGGACCTCAACCGATCAGCTGATTGCAGCGGTTATCTGGAGCACAAATACACCCGGGATGAAGTAGTAGTCACTGCTCCGAGCCCTGTGCAGTGGCCGGCACTTGTAATAGCAGGCTAGGATCTTATTTATACAGTAGAAGGCAATACCACAGCAATGCAATACGCAACATTCTGACAGGCAGTCTATCAAGACATGCAACAGGCACGCCTTCATAGGCAATCAGTCATGGCAGCCCTTGGGAGCTTCAGAAGCCCCTATGATGTTGCCGGTTACAGCTGTCAAAGACGGCCGACACCCACTGTGTATGGAGCTGGATTGGCTCCCGATTCCACTTTATATAAACCCTGCATGCCCAAGATACAACCGTACGCCTTGGAGCATGGAGGGGTTAAAGGGACTTCCAGGATTAAACTAAAGGCCCATTTAGACAGGGCGAGTGTGAGGCAAACGATGGCCGCCCCTCATCCCGCACATACTGCCTGCGGTGCTCCTACATAAACGATGGCCGCCCCTCGTCCCCCACATACTGGCTGCGGTGCTCCTACATAAACGATGGCCGCCCCTCGTCCTGCACATACTGGCTGCGGTGCTCCTACATAAACGATGGCCGCCCCTCGTCCCCCACATACTGGCTGCGGTGCTCCTACATAAACGATGGCCGCCCCTCGTCCTGCACATACTGGCTGCGGTGCTCCTACATAAACGATGGCCGCCCCTCGTCCCCCACATACTGGCTGCAGTGCTCCTACATAAACGATGGCCGCCCCTCGTCCCGCACATACTGGCTGCGGTGCTCTTAAATAAACGATGGCCGCCCCTCGTCCCCCACATACTGGCTGCGGTGCTCCTACATAAACGATGGCCGCCCCTCGTCCCCCACATACTGGCTGCGGTGCTCCTACATAAACGATGGATGCCCCTCGTCCCCCACATACTGGCTGCGGTGCTCCTACATAAACGATGGCCGCCCCTCGTCCTGTACATACCGGCTGCGGTGCTCCTACATAAACGATGGCCGCCCCTCGTCCTGCACATACTGGCTGCGGTGCTCCTACATAAACGATGGCCGCCCCTCGTCCCCCACATACTGGCTGCGGTGCTCCTACATAAACGATGGCCGCCCCTCGTCCTGTACATACTGGCTGCGGTGCTCCTACATAAACGATGGCCGCCCCTCATCCTGTACATACTGGCTGCGGTGCTCCTACATAAACGATGGCCGCCCCTCGTCCCCCACATACTGGCTGCGGTGCTCTTATATAAACGATGGCCGCCCCTCGTCCCCCACATACTGGATGCGGTGTTCTTATATAAACGATGGCCGCCCCTCGTCCCCCACATACTGGCTGCGGTGCTCCTACATAAACGATGGCCGCCCCTCGTCCTGTACATACTGGCTGCGGTGCTCCTACATAAACGATGGCCGCCCCTCGTCCCCCACATACTGGCTGCGGTGCTCCTACATAAACAATGGCTGCCCCTCGTCCCCCACATATTGGCTGCGGTGCTCCTACATAAACGATGGCTGCCCCTCGTCCTGTACATACTGGCTGCGGTGCTCCTACATAAACGATGGCCGCCCCTCGTCCCCCACATACTGGCTGCAGTGCTCCTACATAAACGATGGCCACCCCTCGTCCTGCACATACTGGCTGCGGTGCTCCTACATAAATGATGGCCGCCCCTCGTCCCACACATACTGGCTGCGGTGCTCCTACATAAACGATGGCCACCCCTCGTCCTGTACATACTGGCTGCGGTGCTCCTACATAAACGATGGCCGCCCCTCGTCCTGCACATACTGGCTGCGGTGCTCCTACATAAACGATGGCCGCCCCTCGTCCCCCACATACTGGCTGCGGTGCTCCTACATAAACGATGGCCGCCCCTCGTCCCCCCCACATACTGGCTGCGGTGCTCCTACATAAACGATGGCCGCC